>NC_140711.1:8887500-9487500 GCF_050655825.1 Lonchura striata
GTTTTGGTTTTGGTTTTTTGGTGGGCTTGCTTTGTTTGGGATTTTTTTTTTGACATTATCTTATGAATTCAATTTCCTGGAGGGCAGGGGTCACGTGTGTGGTTTGAATTAACAGATTAGGGTTTGAGTTAAAGGTCTCTGGAGTCAATGAAAAAAAAATCATCTCAGTTGGGATGGTTTTGCAATTAGGCCTTGATGTCCATACAACTAGTGCAGAAGAAAGTTAAGAATATTATATTTTACTGTAAGTATGTGGAATGTTGTTGCTTGGCTGCCACAGTAGCAGTTCTTTTGGCATAGCTCTGTCCAGATATGGGGCCAGTCAGAAGGATTAATTAAACTGAGTAAAATTTGAAATCTAAACCTTTCAAAGGTTGAATAAAAGATCTGGATGTTCTTTCTGGTTGATTACTGTGGGCCTGACATCCCCAATCCTGCAGGCAGCTCTATCTGCATTACCTGTTAATGGTTGCTCTCTTCTTAAATCCAAAGAGGGTTACACTAAAAATTTCTGGAGTCAAGACATAAATGAAAATCCTATACCTGAGTAAATAGAAGTGCTGAATTCTCTGGGTACAGTGAGAGAACATCTGATAGTATATATCATAAAATAATGCATGGATTTGTTGTTTTGAATACCACAAATTAAATGTATGTGAAGGACCTTCAAAACTTCTGCCTTATCTTCTACATAAGAATGTGTAAAGCTGAATTTCCTCTTTAAATTAGTCCATATTCGAGTTGGTTAGCATTTTCAATAATAAAACTCAATTTTGTAATTCTGTACTATAAATTTGGCAGCTGCAGCTAATGTAAAAAAAACCATTATTTATTCATTTTTAATGTGAAGTAGTTGACTCAGTTTTTTTAACTACTTCCTTTGAAAAGAGTTTTCTAGTCCTTAGTAATACAATTTGAGATGAAATATGAGGTTTCTCAAAAGAAGAATGTTAGTTTTTTTAACAAACCCCATGAGGCATATGTAAAGATGTTAAAATATGTCGAGCCTGTTTTTTCCAGTTATTTGTGATGTGCTTGGCCCACTGAGTCATGATTCTGCTCCTCTGTTGAGCCATTTAAAACAGGAATATAAATGAGTACATGAGAAATGCTTTAAAGTGAAATGAAAAAGACTAATATAATCTCAAAAATTTATTTCCTCCATGTGGCATGCAAATCATTGGACTTTTAGGCAATGCATTCGAGGGAATTCATATAAGGAAAAAATAGGCAAGAGGGAAAGGTAAAAAAGGATCTTTTAACCTGATTAAGAGAAACAATTTTTGCAAGAGCCCACTCAGCCTGAGGGGAAGAGGCAGCCCTGTAACCCAGCAGCCTCAGCCCAGCTGTGATGCTGCTCCCTGTTTTATTTGACTTCTCTCTCTCTCCATTACATCTGTTAATTAAGAGAGCTTTACTGTATTATCGCCACAACATTTGGTTGCTCCCAAATAAAAGAAGCAGACCTCTGACCCTATGGGTAAGAAGAGTAATGCTGAAGTTAATGCCCTGAACATAAAGTTTCTGGAGATGTGTTTTTGGACCCCTGGCTACAGGTCAGAGTCAGTGTGAGGAGGGCTTAGAAGACAACTGCTGGGTGCAGTTATCTAAACAATGCAATCTCTGTCCAGAAGGTGCAAACCCAAACCAGAGAGGGACAGATATCAATGAAACACTCCCCTTCTTGTGCAATTCTTTTACATTTTATGGATTATTTTCCTGGAAGACTGATGTTACCCTTCATTTTGCTGTAGAACCTTATCATTTTAGCCTTCAACAAATGCAGAATCTCAGAGAAGTGGTGATGATGAGTAGTAAATGTCATATGTTTTGATTACCTTTTTACAAATTTACTTTTTCACTGCTCCATTTGAGATAATAATAAAACATGCATGTTTCCAGTATCTGAATTGCAACATATTTAATTTGTGTGGAAAAAGAAAATTAAGAGTATTTTAGAAACACTCTTTTATTTGCAATACTTTCGGTAATATTTATAGGGAATATGGGTATAGAGAAACACTACTGAAATTCTGTGAGAATTCACTTGTTCTAGGAATTTCCACTAAAACGCACCAGCAAGAGCAACAAAATAATGAATAAGGCTAGAGCAGGACTAGAACTCAGATCTTTAGCATTCACAGCCCTGAGTGTGACACATAACTATGTTTAATTTCACTTCTTTTGGCTCTTAAGATCCTAAACCTTCTGAGGAAATGACTACTCCATGAGGTAGAGCAAGGTCCATGGTAGTTTTCTAGATGCTACTGTTAGAACTGAATTCAAAGGCAAATATTAAAATTAGTCAAAATCAGTGATTTTGTGATAATCACCTGACAACAAAGAGAGTTGATGTCAGGTGATTGCCAGGGCTTTGGAATTTCATCTGTGTTTTTCCTCAAGACTTCCTGTTCACAGTCTGAGCAGACAGCTTTGCACAGCAATGAGAACCTCAGTGACTTTTGAGTGCAGTCTATTTGGGTGTCTAGAGTATTGGAAAAGTATTTCAATGTTTGTGAAAGCAGCTTCTGTGGAGGTTATAAAAACAGGCTGGCCGTTTCACAAGTGTGCAGGTGAATTTTATGGTGCTGCTTATTTATTTATTAATTTAAATTAGAAAACGTTGATGCTTTTTTTCCAGCCTGTCCCATTGATGCAGATTTGTCTCTCTGACATAGAGAAGAATTGGGATGTCTGACATTGGAATGTCTGACAGCAGCACAAAAAGAGGCAGATCATGTGGTAGGAGAAGTGACTTTCATCTCTGAGGCAAGGGGATGCATTTAGTTAACTAAATTCCTTCAGGTCCAACTCAAAGTCTAAATGTCCTGTTGATCAATGTGAACTAGTGGTGTGAAGGCTGCAAAGTGCTCCTCTTACATACAGATCAAACATACCCTTGTTCAGAGCAATTTGCACTTTTCTGCCTTTTCATTTTCTCCTAGACATGGATTAAACATATTTGGTGTTACAATTTTACTTTTTCCCCCTACGAATATTACTGGATCAACATATATATTTTTGCTTACTACAAAGAAAATTTAAATTTCCCTTCAAAGAAATGCTTTTTGGTCTATAATTTTGCAAGCTCACCAAGAAATATGTATGCTTGTAGGGTACGTACCATTAATGCACTTAGAAAATGTGGGCAAAGCATTTACTGCTCATATAGAAATGCTTCACATACCTCTTAGTAAAACAAAGGCATTTTTCAATTTGCTCTGTGACATGATAAAGATGTAGGAGTTCATAACAATGCAGAATCAAAAAAGGAACCTGATGTAGTGAAGAACATGCTAGACTATACACAGACTATATATATAGGCAGAAACTACTTGGAGGAAGTAAAGGATTTGAAGTTTGATCATAAATGTTACACCCATTGTAACATTGTACCCACTGTAGTGCATTACCATCTTATTGCAGTGTTACATATGTCTGTTAACAATATATGATTGTGTGGAATTTACATTCTGAGGCTCCCTCCTGGAACAGCTGGAGTTCCCGAGTTCTGCTCACGGTGCAGGGAGTGCAGGGCTCAGGTAAAGCCCCTGTGAAGCTGTGCTGCCTGCAGGGTTTGCTGTGTGCTGCTGTCACTCCCACCTGGCATTCTCAAGGTCTTTCCCCAGGTCCTTCAGTGGCCCTGTTGTTATGTGCAGAGGTCTCCCCAGGGGAAATGAAAATTTAATCTATTAGCAGTAGGTTATAGAGGTATTATTTCTTTGATTGTTCACTATAAATGGTGTTAGTTGAATTTGTTATTGGTTGTGTTTGTGCTGTTTTGATTTTTGCCATTGAGGAGGCCTGACATTAAGTATTTGAGTAATTTCTCTGCAAAATACATGCTTTCCTTTCAATGCACACTTACAGTACAGGAGGTTGATAAACTGTTCCCTTTAAAAGGATAATGTTTTCCACCTACTGAGAATACTTTTCCCAACTTTTGTTTAGGAAAGAAACTTAGTGTTATTGCTGAGGTTTATGTATAGTCTGGGCACAAACTTCCTTGTCTTTAGAAGGAAATCTAAATGGGGCCAGAACCTGGGATGCAGTAATATTTCTGAGACTGGAAACCACAGCTCTGTAACAAAAGTGAGGTTACTACCAGGCCATGAAAGCTCAGAAAAACCTCAGAGCTGGGTCATGTAAGCCAACAGAATAAAGGCTTTAACCTGTTGAGCAGCATTAGGAGGTGCTGTACTGAGGAACCTTGTCTGAAGAGTGGTGAAGTATACTTCGGAGAAATGTTGTCAGAGACACACATGGCAGAGGCAGCTACATGATCTCATAAATGCTCTGAAAACCCTGAAGTGATACAGTTCATTTCCATTTTCTTTCACTGTCCTGTAATGAAAACTCCTGTGTTAAAAATTCTTTAGCTTGCACTAGGTGAAAGAGCTGCTTTATTATGAAGGAGAAAAGTTAACTCACTTTGTTTTTAACATCTCTTGCTATGAAATAATAATTCTAGTATTGAAGGCCCTGTGCTGTAAAAAAGGCTACTGTCAATGTAAAAAAAAAAAAAAAAGTATAATTGGAAAAGAGAAAATGCAATTGGTTAATTTTATATCATGATGGAGGTAGACTGACTTAGATTTTCTAAGTATTCATGTGTGGTAAATAGTAGAATGAAGTTTTAGAAGAACAAATTAAACCAAGTTTAACTGAAAGGTGAAGAGAACAACTGGCTTTTGGTTAACACCATCAGGTCACATAATGAACAAAGAAGTAAACCAATGTTTTCAGAAGAAAAATTTGAAAATTACTCAAAGGGAAGCTACACTGAGCTGTGTGCAGTCAATGCTACAAAACTTCATCCTTAATCTTCTCAGAGCCTTATGGCTCTGCTGTGGCTGGGAGCTCTCCATCGCAGCCAGGCACAGACTGTGCACCACAACCCTCATTACTGTTCTTTGTAATCTCTTGTGTTGGAAAGAACAGGTATGAAAATAATCTGTCCCTAACTTTGCATTCTTCAGACAGTTGAGATCAAAGAAGTGGTGAAGTCAGCTACATGGTAAGAAACAATTCTCCTGTAGCAGGGCATATGGGAGTGGCTCAAAGCTGCACCAGGAGAGGTTTACACTTGGAATTTGAAAGTGTTTCTTAACTGCCAGGGAGGTCAAACTCTGGAAAAGTCTTCTTGGAGAGAGGGTAAGTGCCCCAAGCTTGTCAGTTTAGGAGCATTTGGACAATGCTCTCACTAAAAAGCTCCATCTTGGTCAACCCTGAACTATAGTAACAATGCGGCAGACCCCGGACTCAGGAAAGCAATGATGATGTCTGGCTCCAGATCAGAAGGCTTTGGAATGCTGAACACTTGGTTTATTAAAACTATACTATAGTACATTAATATACTATTTAAAGAGATACTATACTATTCTACATACTTCTTACCTATCTAACGAAAAACTTGTGACTCTCTACTGTGTCTGAGACACAGCTGGAGCCGATTGGTCATTGAACCCAAACACCTTCACCAGAATCCCATCCAGCAATCACTTCAGGAAAACAATTTTCATACCACATTCCACATGGGGAAAACAAAGGAGCAGAGATTGTTTTCTCTTCTGTTCCTCTCTGTGCTTCTCCTGAGAGACAGAATTACGTCTCTCTGTCCAGAGAATGTGAATGTCACACTAAACTGGTCAGGCAACTGGACAAATGATCCCTTCCAACTGATAGAGTCTGTTCTGGTCTTTCCAAACCAGTGCATGTGGCTAAAGCAGAAGGGTGTGGGCTTCTCTGTGTGGGACTTCACTTGGCTTATTCCTGGAACTGTGCCTGAGGCTGTGTGGGCTTCATGCAGCAGCCTGTCAACGTTCTGGGTATCCCTGTTGGAATGAGGACTTATCCAGCATTAATGTTACCTGGGAGTGTGCTGTTGGTGAACTATTACCCTATTGCCCCTGGAACAATTTTCTGCTCCATGAAATGTTTCTGAATTGCATCAGAGCAGGTGTTTATTTCCTGCCCTTGTGTTGGAATGTCTCAGGGTGGTGTTGCTGAGATGTGGCAGCTATTACTGCCCTCCCTGAGAGCTCCTCAGAGCTGCTCCCCCCATTTCTGGTGAAAATTGCTGTGTTAGGAAGCACTTCCTCTGTCCAAACAGAACACTCAGACTACATCCAAAAATCAAGAACAGAGGGGTGTGGAACAATTGAGAAATCTTACTGTATCTAGCTGATCAGTATTATTGCTTTTATAGATAGGTGTACTTATGCTTTTATAGTTTCTGGTCTTTATACTGGTTTTGCCAGTGGCGAGGTTACTGGTCTTGATTAGAAAGCATCTCTTTGTGCTAAAATTGTTAAATTTGCAAAAGATTAGAGGGAATGTCTTTGGGAAATGTACAGTCTTGTGTTTCAAAAATTATAGACTACATATAGCAGCTGCCAATGGATTCAGAGCTTTAATAAATTCAAGCCACACAAACCTTGCAACTAACGAGAACTGCTCTCATGAGATGCCATTACACTGCTTCCTTCAAAATACAGTGCTTCTCCCAACATAAGTCATGCATTTACTGCACTTTCATTGACACTGTTCCCAGGTGGGTTTAGTATAGTCTTCCAGCTAATCATAAAGGCATTAAGCCTCATTCTCCTCTGACTATGTGTCCTGGGTTGTAAGATAAGCTTGTATTCCATTTGCCATCTGTCGAAGGCGAACCGGTTGGACAGGTTTTTTGTTATCTCTCTCAGAGACAATGGTTTGTGTATACACCTTTGACTGATTCAATGAAAGGCTGAAAAAATGTAACGCCGTGAGGGGTCCCACCCAGAGGGGGGAAGCAGCTCTCTCTCTCTCTCTTCGCGGGATTCCGAGAGAAGCAGCTCTCCCTCTTCTTTGCGGGACTCCGAGAGAAGCAGCTCTCCCTCTTCTTTGCGGGACTCCGAGAGAAGCAGCTCTCTCTCTCTTCGCGGGATTCCCGGGGAAAGCAGCTCCCTCTCGCTCTCTCTTCGGCGGCACCCGCAGCGAAGCAGCCGGCGCGCAGAGGCGACGGCAGCGGAGCTCAGAGGCAACCCCGGCGCAGAGGAAGACCGGCCCCCACTGCCACCAGATCTTCAGAGGAAAATTATACCCTTCTAAAGATCACCACTTCAGCTGCAACTCATCAACTATTGCAAGGGAAAGCAATTGTCCCAGCAAAACCTGATACTGGCATTCCTCAGGTTCTAGACTTTTTCTTTCACTAGTTTTGTTTGTACCGATTGCATTTTCCTTTTTAAATTGTTGTCTAGTTTTCTCCTAGTAAAGAATTGTTACTCCCACTCCCATATCTTTGCCTGAGAGCCTTTTAATTTAAAGATCCTCGTAATTCAGAGGGAGGGGGGTTTGCCGTTCTCCATTGCACAGGAGGCTTTGCCCTCTTTCACAGACTCCTGTCTTGTCTAACGAAGACAGAATTTGGCGCATCAACGTGAGGCCCGAGGGCATTGAGAGGGAAAAAGGATTAACAGTTCTTAAGTAATTTGGTTTTGTTGTGTGTAAAAACATCTTCAGCATCACCATGTGGTCTAGTTTACCTTGGTTTGGGTGGCATGTGATCGTAGCTATACTTTTCCCATTTGCAGACCCTTATCTAAAAATGGGTCCTATGACTAAGGCTACGGTGTCTGTTATCAAGTTTGGCTTCTGGGTTAATTGGGTGAGGAATTCATGGATCTTTAATTTCCTCTGGAAGGCAGGTACATGGATTCATAGCTATCACACGTTAACTGTATGTTTTTGGGGTTACTTTAATAACGGTACCTACTGCGAGGAAATAGCACCTGGGCAAACTTTCTCTCAACCTTTTAACCATCTTTTTGGGTCTGTTCCACCAGTTCTCAAAGGGTTAAGATCCTTTATAAGTGCTAATGATACCATACAATGGGTGGTGTTGCTGATAGTCCTGTTATATTTAGCATTCAGAGATAAGGGAAGATTAACCTGGATAACTACCCTCACACCTACACCACAGACTCGAGATGCTGCTGCTCCAGAGCCTGACCCTGCCCCACAGCCCACCTCAGAAATGAACCGCCCAGATTGGGTGAGGGTTCTGGTTAAGGAGATACGAGAGATGCTGAAGGAGTGCATTTCCCCAGCTGGTGAGAAACCGGCCCTTTGCCTTGAGGAGGGACAGTCTAATAGTACAGCTGTGGAACCCACTAATGTTACAACTGTCCAGGTTCCAGCTGAACCACAAGGGCAGTCACGGTCAGCAGCAGTGGCCCCGGTAGAAACAAGGAAGTCTAAGGTGAAAGCAGAGCACCCTGCAGATAGGGACAGGAATGGAGGAACCTCACAACCCACAGGGGAGCCAGAGATTGCTATCATCACCGAGTCCCTGACGTACGAAAGTCTTCGCAATCTGCATAAAGACATTGTGCGACGAGGGCGTGAGGCTTATGCTACCTGGCTACTCCGGGTTTGGGATCTTATGGGTACAGGCGTGCAGCTGGACGGTGGTGAGGCAAGGAACTTGGGACCCTTGACCCAGGACTCGGGTATAAATCAGGTTTTTGTAAGGGAACCAGGGTCCCTTTCTCTCTGGGAGCGGCTCTTAATGAGTGTCAGGGAGAGGTTTATCCACAGAGAGAGAATGCAAGAGCACCATCATAGAATGCGCTGGAAGACCCTCGAGGAAGGGATCCAACAGCTGAGAGAAGTGGCAGTATTGGAGGTACTCTTTGGGAGGGATGGACGACACAATAATGACCCTGACAAGGTCAGGTGTACGGGACAAATGCTGTGGAGTCTGGCAAATCTTGGGCCATCTCAATACGCCACCTTCATTGCAACGATCAATGCTGACACCCACCGGGAGACAGTGGGCTCTGTTGCCAACAAACTTAGGAATTATGAGAGTATGATTAATGGCCCAATGCAGGCTCATATCTCAGCTGTGATTAAGGAGTTTAAAGAGGAGATGAGGGAGGAGATAAGGAAGGTTAATACAGCACCCGTGAGAGTCACAGGCCCCAGAATCAGCACCCAACAATCCCCAGCTAGAGAGAGAGGGTACACCCCAAGGGCTAATCTGTGGTTCTTCCTGCGTGACCATGGGGAAGACATGGGGAGGTGGGATGGGAAACCCACCTCTGTCCTGGCAGCACGGGTCCGTCAACTCAAGGAGGGAAACTCTAACCGGGGGAGTTCCACCAAAGTGAAGGTAGCCTCAACCTCCCGTGACCAAGCTTGTGGGTACGATCTGTCAGACCCCCTTGAAGGGACCTCTAGTATGTATGCCCAGGGAAGGAATGATAACCAGTGTTAGAGGGGCCCTGTCTCTAGCCAGGGAGAGGCACGGGAAAACCGGATCTTCTGGACAGTGTGGATCCGATGGCCTGGCACATCAGAGCCACAAAAATATGATGCTTTAGTTGATACTGGTGCACAGTGTACTCTGATACCATCGGGACATGTGGGGGCAGAGCCTGTTTCCATTGCTGGTGTGACAGGGGGATCACAACAATTGACTCTGGTGGAAGCTGAGGTGAGCCTGACTGGGAAGGAGTGGAAGAAACACCCTATAGTGACTGGCCCAGATGCTCCGTGTATCCTAGGTATAGACTTCCTCCGGAACGGATATTACAAAGACCCAAAGGGACTCAGGTGGGCTTTTGGAATAGCCGCTGTAGAGGCAGAAGACATTAAGCAATTGAACACCTTGCCTGGACTGTCAGAAAACCCCTCTGCAGTAGGACTCCTAAGGGTGGAAGAACAACGCGTGCCAATTGCGACCTCGACAGTGCACCGCCGGCAGTATCGGACGGATCGAGATGCCGTGATCCCCATCCACAAAATGATTCGGGAGCTGGAGAGCCAAGGGGTGGTCAGCAAAACCCACTCACCCTTCAACAGCCCCATCTGGCCTGTGCGCAAATCTGACAAAGAATGGAGATTGACTGTGGACTATCGTGGCTTAAATGAAGTGACTCCACCGCTGAGCGCTGCTGTGCCGGACATGCTGGAACTCCAGTACGAGCTGGAGTCCAAGGCAGCAAAGTGGTATGCCACCATTGATATTGCTAATGCGTTTTTCTCCATTCCTCTGGCAGCAGAATGCAGGCCTCAGTTTGCTTTCACCTGGAGGGGCGTGCAGTACACCTGGAACCGACTGCCCCAGGGGTGGAAACACAGCCCCACCATCTGCCATGGACTGATCCAGGCTACACTAGAAAAGGGTGAGGCTCCAGAACACCTGCAATACATTGATGACATCATTGTGTGGGGGAGCACAGCGGCAGAAGTGTTTGAGAAAGGTGAGAGGATCATCCAGATACTACTAGAAGCTGGCTTTGCCGTCAAGAAGAGCAAAGTCAAGGGACCTGCCCGAGAGATCCAGTTCCTGGGAGTGAAATGGCAAGATGGACGGCGCCAGATTCCCACTGAGGTCATCAACAAGATCACAGCTATGTCCCCACCAACCAGCAAAAAGGAAACACAAGCTTTCCTGGGTGCCATAGGTTTCTGGAGAATGCACATTCCTGAGTATAGCCAGATTGTGAGCCCTCTTTATCTGGTTACCCGAAAGAAGAATGATTTCCACTGGGGCCCTGAGCAGCAACAAGCCTTCACCCAGATCAAGCAGGAGATCGCTCATGCTGTAGCCCTTGGCCCAGTCAGAACGGGACCAGAGGTCAAGAATGTGCTCTACTCTGCAGCCGGGAACCATGGGTTGTCTTGGAGCCTTTGGCAGAAAGTGCCTGGGGAGACTCGAGGCCGACCACTGGGATTCTGGAGCCGAAGTTACAGAGGGTCTGAAGCCAACTACACTCCCACAGAGAAGGAAATCTTGGCTGCCTTTGAAGGAGTTCAAGCAGCCTCGGAAGTAATTGGCACAGAAACACAACTCCTCCTGGCACCCCGACTACCGGTGCTGGGGTGGATGTTTAAAGGAAAGGTTCCTACTACCCACCATGCCACTGACGCCACATGGAGCAAATGGATTGCCCTCATCACTCAACGCGCCCGTATTGGAAACCTGAATCGCCCTGGGATTTTGGAGATAATTACGAACTGGCCAGAAGGTGAAAACTTTGGTCTCACTGATGATGAGGAGCAGGTACAAGTGGCAAGGGCTGAAGAAGCTCCACCATACAACCAACTACCAGCAGAGGAGACCTGCTACGCTCTTTTCACTGACGGTTCCTGTCGCATCGTAGGGATGAACCGGAAGTGGAAAGCAGCCGTATGGAGCCCCACACGCCAAGTTGCACAAGCTACCGAAGGAGAAGGTGGATCGAGCCAACTCGCTGAACTCAAGGCCGTTCAGCTGGCTCTGGACATTGCTGAAAGGGAAAAGTGGCCAAAGCTCTACCTTTATACTGATTCATGGATGGTAGCCAATGCTCTGTGGGGCTGGCTGGGAAGGTGGAGAAAGGCCAACTGGCAACGTAGAGGAAAGCCAATCTGGGCTGCTGATATATGGAAAGACATTGCCTCTCGGGTGGAAAAGCTGACGGTGAAAGTCCGTCATGTAGATGCCCATGTCCCCAAAAGTCGGGCTAATGAGGAGCACCGGAACAACGAGCAGGTAGATCAGGTAGCAAAAATAGAGGTGTCAAAGATAGACTTAGATTGGCACCATAAGGGGGAGTTGTTCCTGGCTCGATGGGCTCATGATGCCTCAGGTCATCAGGGCAGAGATGCCACCTACAAGTGGGCACGAGACCGAGGGGTGGATCTAACCATGGACAGTGTTTCCCAGGTTATCCATGACTGTGAGACGTGTGCTGCCATCAAACAGGCCAAGAGGGTGAAGCCCCTATGGTATGGTGGGCGGTGGTCCAAGTACAAGTATGGGGAGGCCTGGCAGATTGACTACATCACACTGCCCCAGACACGCCAAGGCAAGCGCTACGTGCTGACCATGGTAGAAGCCACCACTGGATGGCTGGAGACTTTCCCTGTACCTCATGCCACTGCCCGGAACACCATCTTAGGCTTGGAAAAACAAGTCCTGTGGAGACACGGCACCCCTGAGAGAATTGAGTCTGACAACGGCACCCATTTCAAGAACAGCCTTATCAACACCTGGGCCAGAGAACATGGTATCGAATGGATATATCATATTCCCTATCATGCTCCAGCTGCCGGCAAAGTTGAACGGTGCAACGGACTCCTTAAGACTACCCTGAAGGCACTCGGTGGGGGAACATTTAGAAACTGGGAAATTAACCTGGCAAAAGCAACCTGGATGGTCAACACCCGGGGGTCTGTCAATCGAGCTGGCCCTGCTCAGTCAGAACCCTTACACGCAGTAGATGGAGATAAGGTCCCTGTAGTACATATGAAAGGTATTTTAGGGAAAACTGTTTGGATTAATCCCACCTCAGGCAAAGACCAACCCATTCGTGGGATTGTCTTTGCTCAAGGACCTGGTTACACTTGGTGGGTAATGCAGGAAGATGGGGAGATCCGCTGTGTACCACAGGGAAACTTAGTCTTAAGAGAGAACTGGGTGTAAGATTTCATGGTGTGCAGATGGAAATAGAATAAGGGGTGGATAATGTCCTGGGTTGTAAGATAAGCTTGTATTCCATTTGCCATCTGTCGAAGGCGAACCGGTTGGACAGGTTTTTTGTTATCTCTCTCAGAGACAATGGTTTGTGTATACACCTTTGACTGATTCAATGAAAGGCTGAAAAAATGTAACGCCGTGAGGGGTCCCAGAGGGGGGAAGCAGCTCTCTCTCTCTCTCTTCGCGGGATTCCGAGAGAAGCAGCTCTCCCTCTTCTTTGCGGGACTCCGAGAGAAGCAGCTCTCCCTCTTCTTTGCGGGACTCCGAGAGAAGCAGCTCTCTCTCTCTTCGCGGGATTCCCGGGGAAAGCAGCTCCCTCTCGCTCTCTCTTCGGCGGCACCCGCAGCGAAGCAGCCGGCGCGCAGAGGCGACGGCAGCGGAGCTCAGAGGCAACCCCGGCGCAGAGGAAGACCGGCCCCCACTGCCACCAGATCTTCAGAGGAAAATTATACCCTTCTAAAGATCACCACTTCAGCTGCAACTCATCAACTATTGCAAGGGAAAGCAATTGTCCCAGCAAAACCTGATACTGGCATTCCTCAGGTTCTAGACTTTTTCTTTCACTAGTTTTGTTTGTACCGATTGCATTTTCCTTTTTAAATTGTTGTCTAGTTTTCTCCTAGTAAAGAATTGTTACTCCCACTCCCATATCTTTGCCTGAGAGCCTTTTAATTTAAAGATCCTCGTAATTCAGAGGGAGGGGGGTTTGCCGTTCTCCATTGCACAGGAGGCTTTGCCCTCTTTCACAGACTCCTGTCTTGTCTAACGAAGACACTATGTCACAATAAAAACCCAGGAGTAACTCCACCTAAAGCAAAGGATTACACAGATAAAAAATTTTGTGAAGAGGAAATGCAAGTGAAATATTGATGTAAATATACCTTGTCTGGGATAACATGCAGACTGTAACTAAGGAGCCACTGCCTTGGATATACAACCACATCAGGAGATGTGACTGACTGGCTTTGGCTGGATCATAAACAGCTGAGAGCAGAGAAATGCTAAAAACTCTTACACTGAAAAATTAAAAGCAAACAAGAATGTTTAGGCATATGTGATATATCAAAATGTAGTTAAAAAATGGGTTTTCTCAATTAAGACAAAGTGAAACAGTTTGTGTGACACTACTTTCAGATAGGAAAAATATAATTTCTGCTGGGCACAATAAAATTTAGATGAATGAAAGGGTTGATTTAAGTGATCCTTTTGTCTTACATATGTGCATAAACTAAGACATGATGAAATCTTTTGGTAATTCCTTCTAGCCATGAAAATGTTTCTCTGTGTTTCTTTCTGGAGAGAGATCAGAAAACAGTTATTTCACGTGAATAAGGATTTCATATTTGGACCACACAGTAAACCAGGAGTTAAACAAAAAGAATTCCAACATGTAGCCTATTTTGTATTTCCATACAAAAACATCAGACTTTTGTTTGTCCATCTTATGGGGGAGGTGCCAATTGGACATTTTGCTGCTGTTGGGGTGGATAGAGCCTTGTCTACTTGGACCCTGAATAATGTGCATTTGCACAAGCCTTTCCAGTGATCTAGTCACATTTTAGATGTAAAAAGAATGATGAACAGAAATATTTTTGGCTGACATTTTTGAGGTTTTGTGTAGATGGTGTCTTGCTATAGTTATTCTCTTTTGGGTTCTTGGGGGCTTTGAAAATCTCTTATTATATCCAAAGAGGTCTAGATAATGCTACCATTCAGGTTCATTTGCTGCTGCTGAAAAAGAGGAGTTCTACCTGTGCAGAGGCTAAAGTGATTTCATTCCCATAGTGGATTTCTCTCCCCCCACTTTATATTTTAATTCCTGTTGGTTTGAATATACAAGCCAAACTAAAAAAGGCATCAGTAACTTTGAACCCTGGCCTTGAGGAGAAGAGGAAAGAACATGTTATAAATGGGCAAGAATAAGTAGGGGTGTTAAAAACGGTTTCATGCCTGCTTCATCATGTACCAAAATATGTTTTTGTACAACATGCTAAAATATGGGATTGGACAGTGTCATTTTCCAGGGTCTGTAGTCTCTTATTGCAAGTAAAAACAAACAAAATAAAACAAAAAAAACCCAACAAAAACCCCAAACAAGAAAACCCAAACCCCGAAATCCTGTTAGTTTTAGTCTTTTTGTAATTATCATCTATGATGTGAATATTGAGGCTTGTACCATTTTTTTTTCTTTATTCTTTAAGGGAAAATTAAAGACTCAGGTATTCTCCAGTCTAATGATTTGCAAAGATTACTGCAATAAAGATGACATTTGCTGCATGCATAATTCAGCAATGTCTTTGACACAACTTCCTGCTCCATGTATCACCTCCAGTTTGGTCTGGTTTAGTTGTTATTCACCAAAGAGCTCTGCCTCAAATCAGCAGCTCAGCTGTGAACAGTTCTTGGGTTTGCCATTTCTGAGGTTCCAGCTCTTTTGGTTGCACACGGTGCACATCTCCTTTTGGCCAGGATTTTGGTAGTGTTTCAAGAACCGCATCTGGGTCAAAATCCTTATTTTTATAACAAGCTAAAATATTTGTTAGTGTTGTTGTGTATTGATTAATCGTTATAATTCTGTTGTTGCTTGGAAAACTTCTTTGCTGTAAGGGCCAAGGAAATTGAGTAAATGAGTGTATTTATCATGAGAATAAATAAATAGAAAAAGGTTTTTTTTTTCAGCACTTGACCAGATTTCCTTGGTGGCAAATCTCTTATTAAAAAAAAATGACATGTTTTCTAGGACTGCTTGGTTACTCAAAAAAAACCCCAAACGTTTGAAGCAGCTGGAGCTCTTAGTCACATTCTTAAATGATTTTACCTAGGAAACCAATTGAGAAACCAAGAATAGAACTCCTTGTTTTGGGCTGTGTTTCACAGGGGCCTATGAGATTCCATACCTCAATCAAGGAGTGATATATGGTGCCCTACTACTTCATTACCTGAGTCTTTGCAGAATTTACCTTTGTCTGTCTGAGTCCAAGTTCAGGTTCATCCTCCCTTTATGGCAGAAAGACAATGACTTTGGCCTCTTCCATCTTGTTGGTGAGTTCAGAGTCCTGTTAATGTTTTCTAAGTTATGTACTGTGTTTTCTAAGTTAATTTCCTAAAAAATTTCTTAAAGTGGTACTTTTTAAATTCTGAATGACTTCTGCTTTTATTTATTTTTCCTCAAGTTAATTGAAAACATTTTACATTTTAATTTCAACAAGCACAAAACAAAGTGAAAGACAACTCTGCATTGAGTTCTGATGCTGCATTTGCTCCATATTCTGCTCTCTCTGACTTGAGCTGACTAACCAGTTCTTGGCTTTGAGCCAGAGCTTTTCGGATAGATAACCAGCATCCACTCTCCCTGCCCCTGTCTCTAGCTAGTCTGCAGTGTGACTATGTGTCTGAATTGCCAAACACACATAAATCATGCCTTAAGGCCATCTTTATTACTTGCTCCTGCTTCCTTAGGAGGTGTATCATCAATCAGTGTTTGTGAGCCCGTGTCCCTGTCATCCCCAGGACTGCTGTTAGTGCTGGAGGCAGGGAATGAGGAGCTGCACTTGGAAAGGCAGAGGGTAGAGCTGGGAAGGAGAGCTGGGGCAGATTCTGCTGATGGAGTGGAAAGAAACTGAAGCAAGGAACAGGAGTGTTGTCAGATCAATGATGTCCTTGCAGTTTTTCCACTCTCCATCTGTAAAAGATACTGTACTTGAAACCAGCCCGAGGCAGAGTGGCAGTGCTGCTGAGGAAGCAGCTGTGCTAATGGGCACTGTGCATTTCTGTGCTCTGTCCCTGGTGAGCTCACTGCTAATTCCTAAATTCCCCGCACTCCTGAGAGAGCCCTGCTTTACTCCTGGAGAGGCTGTTTTAACCTTGGGCAGGTGATAAGCAAAGATCGAATGTCAGGTGCACAGCTACTTGTTAAATTGCCCAAGGGCCCATGAGAAATTCCTTTCTGCTTTTGGATCTGGGCAATGTGGGGAAGCATTCGTTTTGCCTGGCAGGACAAGTCTCAGTCCTAGAGCCTTACAGAACATAGTGGGGAGTGGTAACTGCCTGTGTCTTGTTCTCTCAGTGCTCACTCTTCATCTCCCCAAATTGAATAGGTTCCTTGAAACAAGGGAAATTCCGTTTGCCTTTTGGAAATGTTTTTGTGGGGAAAGAGCTGCAGAGAATTCCTCAGTCTGCTCTTGTATCACCTAGGCTATGCTCTGTCAGATATTAGTGAGTCCACAGAAATTCGAGCTGAATCAGTGTTATGATAACAGTAAAAGAAAATTCTTATGGGAAGAAATATAGGTGATTTTGAGGCACTTTCACTGAATCAGTTTTCATTCACTCCTCCTTACACTGATGCTAACTAGCACTTTTCCTGTTAATTATTAATAAGGCATGAAATCAATCTGGAATATTGGAACAATTTTCAATTATTATTTAATTTAATTTCCAACTAACATTATCCCTGTTTTCTCTTCAGTTGTCACAAATTGTCTGTTAAGCCCTGATTGCAATTGTTTTTGCAAAACATGAAATATTACTATTACATTTCTATTGCATGAATACTTGGGGAAATTCAGAACAATTAACTTTGGCTATGAGAAACACCAAAAGACTTGGAAAATCTTGGTTGACATTCTTGTATCCAGTTGAGTTCTTACCCCATGGAAAAATCTTGCACTGAAATTACAGAGCTAGGTAGAGAAATCTGAGATTTTTCTTTTAGGTCCCATTCCCAATCAAGAAGTATATACAATATTTTCAAGGTATTTTGATACTTGTCTTGATGATCCTTGCCAGGGCCCAGGAGTGCATGAAAATGAATTAAAAAAAATAAACTCTGTTAATTGGACAAATGACAGTTTTCAAAGCAGATTTAAGGCTTGGGAAAAGAGTTAGTTTTTATTTCTAGGGTTTCCCTTCTCTGATTTGTGGCCTCCCTTCCTTTTCTAAAATTTATATACAGAGGTGGTTTTAGATTTTTTTTTTAATCATAAATAACAGGGTGATGTTGATTCAGTTGCCATGTATTTTGATAGATGAATTCCTTAGTGTTCATCAAAGTGTTTAGGGCTATCTCTAGTGTCAAAAAAGTACTTATGGAGGCAGCACTGAGAGTGATGAGTAATGGGCATAGAATTGTTTGAATAATGATTTCTTGCTTCCTGACCCTCTTAGCATTCACATTTGAGGCATGAGAAGAAGTGTCTGAAGTCTCAATATAAGGGAGTCTTTTGGCTGACATTTCCCTCAAAGCTTATTCTACTTGGAGTGCATTTTTCTGACTACATTCAACATGGAAAGAGAAGTTGTGTAAGGTCTGATGTCACATCTTATTTAGTGTCACTTCAGAAACTCAGAGAACGAATTCTGTAGATGCAGAGGTTTTAATGTATAGTTCCTACCAATAATAAAACAACTAAGGTAAAAGAAAATTGATATTGAGCATGAGTGTCAAACTGAAACAAAAAGTGAAAATCCACATTTTTGCATAAACTATGCTGGGAAGTTAGTAGTATCTTACTTGTTTTTGAAATTGCCATGAAGTATGTGTTGCTAAATAAGATGGGTTCATTTTGGGGTCCATTAATTTTAACCAATAAAAATTTGGCTCAGGAGAAGGTGAAGGAAATAGCTTGGAAAAAATAGAAACTATGAGCAATCTGTCACTTGTTCTTTCATATTAGCTGTGCATAGTCTGCATAAGAAAGTTAAAGCTAAGGAACATTTTGCTTTAATTGGGTGAAAATCTTTAGCATTTAGATGGATTGATCTTTGTAAAATAATACAATATGTCTTTTAACATGTTTAAGGGAAATAGTTTAAAGCTATTAAATTGATTTAGTACTTCAGAATTAAGTAATGTTGAAACTGTGTCAGGGACTCTGGATTTTTTTATTTTTCTTTACATGCAGAGAGGATTATGCCACCAGAAATGGACTTTATTTTCCTACCAGACTATCACGCTGGTGGTTGAAACTCAGAGACAACACCTGAAATCACTACTAAAGGCTCAGTTTTAGCATCAGAATGAAAGATTGTTTATGTGGACAGATATGCTGGAAGACCTCTCCATTCTGTCTGTGCCATGTAAAGTGGAGGGTGCAGTTTATGCTAAAATAGTTGTAAAATTTTCCAATCTGTTCCAACCTTATGGTATAATTCTTCAAAGAAATATAATTAAAGGCTGTAAACAATCTTTGAGAAGGAAAACTAAAATATAGTGTGAATGAGACTATTTCTTAACAGACTCCTGTAAAAAAAAAAAAGTATCTGCCTGTTTTAGAAATGAAAACTTATTCATGAAATACACTTAATCTTGGTTGCTTTTTTTTTCGATATGAATGATGTATTGATCACATTTACTTATTACAAAAGGTATGAAGGCAAGTGCTGACCTGCTGTATGTCATGGAACTCTCACTTGTGTTTGGCCATTCATTTTCAGCAGCTGAGCACCTTGATCTGTGTCCTCACCTTAAGACTCAGGGATACATTTTTAGTTGGTTTCAGTGAGGAAGACTTAAATACAGCAACCTTTGGAAGGAATATAGGGACCTTTGGTGTCTTTTGGACTTTTTTGGTCTTTCTATTGTTGAGGATGTTGTCATTTTTATGATGACTGACGGTCTGACTCTCAGCAATGGGACATTCCACAATCAAGCCATGTGGAGGGTTGCAGTAGGTGTGTTATTAACTTACCTGCTGCCCCAGGAATCCTCAAGCCTTGTCTCCAACAACCAGCAAGGCAGTGCTGGGAGAAGGGAAGTTTTCAGCTCAGAACTGCATCCTGATTGCAGTTACCACCTTAAACCTCCTCCTTTTCTAAAATCCCTCATCAATGTTTAGTCACTTTCCAGATGTCTCCCTGAGCTGTAAGCCCTTAAACACCTGAGTATTATTTTCATCCCAGTGGCATTGCTGACTTGGAGCATCAGGACTGCAGTGGGAGTGCTCAGGAAGAAAGAAAAGGCCACCATGTGTTTAGCTGCTGGCATTTTGTGGAGTCATTGTGCATTCTGCACCTTCTAGAAGGCACAGCTGATAACCATGTGAAGTTCTTTAGGTACCTCCAAGTATTACTGGATGTGCACATCCAGTTAGAGAGGGCTGATTCCCCTATCGGCCGTACAAAAGAAGTTTCCATCTTCAGGTGCTTTTCAAAATCTTACAAAATATTTTTTTGAAGTGCTCAGAAAGAGCAGGGAAAGGATAGAGTGTATGTGTGAAAATTTGTGTGCAAAGGTGAAGAACTGCAGATGTTCAAATCTGACATCAGAGGAGTATTGCAGCCACCTTCATTCTGAGCCAACCAGATTTCTATCCTTCTTTCTCTTTTTCTCTCATCCAAAAACTTAGTTTTTGCTCACTGCCTAGTTCCACACTTAGATTGGCAGACTATGTTTTTGTGTTCTGTTTAACAAGGATTCAATTTTCTGATAGTTGGGAATATTGCAATAGAGAGGATTGTTATTTCTGTACTTTCATTGCTGCACATTTTGCAAAGGAAGCATCACCTTTCCTCCTGTTCAGAGTAATTGAAGAAACTCCTTAAACCAGCAGAAAATGATGTGCTAATATAGGAGAAACATGAAGGAGTGAGTTGCATATGAGAAACAAATGGTGAACTCAATAATCTAACTAATTATAAATGATATCAGCTCATTTGGAAGAAAACTAAGAAAGATGCACTTTGACTCAACTTTTAGTCAGAAGGTGAGAAGTGTTTTTTATTGTATTTTAACAAGATCATACCAATGGCTTAATCCAAATAATTCCTCTTCCCATGTGCTTTTAACCAACTCCCAGTTGTGAAAGAGGCCTTGGTAGATTAAATAATCATAAGATGTACTCTTAAAAGTTGTTTTTCTTTGTAAAGATTTTGGGTTAGGAGCTCATTTGCCTTACTGGTATGACTCAGATGTGGATGGTAGCATTCAACTAAGGAGGCTTCAGCAATTTTTCAGCTGTATCTGTGCCCAAGCCTTCTGTGATGTTGTGGAAATAAGAACATATGGAAATACAGGAAGATCAGATGTAATTTCTAGGTTTAGTTTGGAACTCTGATATACTTTGTAAGAAATTTAGGTGAAATTGCTAATCAGCACCATCCATTTTAATCTTCTATGGTCTGTGATCAGAGTTACTGCATTTGTTTCTTTATTCCATCAACACCTTTAAAAACTGTCTTCTGGCTTTAATGTGTATTAGGAATACATTTTACTGATTACACTATAAAAGTGTTCACATTCTGTGTATGCCACAGATTGTCCTGGACCTCTTCTGCTCATCATTTATTGTTGGTACCTTTCTCCCACTGTATCATGAAGCCATCTATTCAGGATCTGTGAATCCTAATGACATCTGTAGTTAACATTCTCTGATGGTGTTAGAAGGGTTCCCTTGGTGCTGCACCTGTCTCATAGGACCTGACAGAAAACACTTTGCTGCTTTGGCAAAGGAGTTTTCCACTGACCTCCCAGTCAACTCAGAATCAGATACAGCAAAATGAGTGAAACTTCATGAGCAAGAAAATATTTCTGCATGTGTGTGAAGGTAGCAGAAACTAGCCCCAAGAGGCAACAGGAATGATAATCTCCAGTGGTTTTAAAAGTCCTGTTTGTCAGAGCTTTTTTAATCTAAAATTTCTGAATTTTAGACCAGTCTTACAAATTGTCTAAGCAGTTCTATTGCACCAGTGGTAAAAAGAGTTCTGGCCTACTTAGATTTCCTTTTGGTCACATCTCCATCCTTAAACGAGGAGATCACTTTGTCTAGGGTTGTGTAAACTCCTCACCATACCAGACAGTGCTAGTCCAGTGGAAACATTTTTAGGGTTGAATTTTTAATATGTTTTATTAAAATTATTTCAAATACTGCTGTGATAAAGTAATCTGTTTTCTTATGACAGTAGTAGTTTTGCGGCTGTTTCTTCCCATAACATTGTCAGATTTAAAACTTGAGTTTCATGTTCTCTTTTAGATGTGTATGTGATTTTTATAAAAGTCAATTTGTTTGTATTGCACCTTCTTTTCTGCAATTCTAAAGCATACAGTGGTACAAGGACATATTTTAAATCAATGATTGCGTTAAAAAAATATTTGTCTTTTTAGATTTTGAAATGTAACTGAGTGCTTGAAAATATCTGAATTCTACATAAAGCATGTCCTATACCTGTGAGTAAAGGTAATTTTCATTTGTAAGGCCTCCCACTTAGTTCATACATAACTCACTAAATTGCAGTTAATGCTTTTTGGTTTCCGTTTTCTTCTGGAGGGGAAAACTAAGATTTGCAATATTAAAACATACTTTCTTTTTTTCCTATTGCAAGGAAGGCTTCTCACTGTGCAGAGCATTGGTGTTGCTGTCTCACTGATTGCTGATGTTCATCAGAGTGTAGCGGGCTGTGAGCAGCAGAGATGAGGGGTGGAAGTCCTGTGCTCAGAGCAGGGTCATCCAGGATGTTCTTGCATCCTCCACCAAAGACACCTGTGCACCTCTTCCCCCTGTGTTCAGAGCCCTGCAGCTGAAACCCTCTGGTGTGGGAGCTGGGCAGTTCCATTAGCACAGGACTGAGAGCGAAGCATCCTGCTGGCCTTGGATTAACAAAACACACACAAAAGCCAGACAGCATCACTTCAGGCCCAGTGATCTTGCAGCATTTCACTCCTTTGGAGTAGAGGCAGTTTATGCCACTCGTGGCAGGGCTGACCACACATGCCCAGAGGTCAGGGGAAGAAAAATGCCTATTTCTGTTTGTGACTACCCTGGCAAACCAGCCCATCTTGTATCTTGTGTGGGAACCCAGCAAGAGTTCAATTTAGTTTCCTGTTTTAGGCAATGGGAAATGTATGTGTTTGTGGGTGAATGGGAAATGAAAGGGAGTAAAAAATGAGTATTTTCAAACTCTGTTTTTGCTAATAAATGTGCTAGTTTGTTGCAACTCTGAAGCTTCAGGGAAAGATTGACTTAAATGTTGTAGATAGTGTTTAAAGTGAGATTCCCATTCCCCATGTCAAGGTTATCTTTGTGATATAGCCTTTGAAAGAGTCAGAGCCCTTACCAATGGATGGATGGTCACAAGTTTGACAGTCTCTGCATTGATCCTAGTCTTGCATGAAAATGGCTTTATCAAGCCTATAATTAGAAATGAAATAGTCTTAAATGGTTTCCACACAGCTTGACTTTCAAAGAGGTTCCAGTTTCACATAACTTCATATAAACAGAGAATCAGAAGATATAACCAGATACCACAGTTCCTGCTTACTAATTGCCATAAAGCAGAGCCATCTGCTTTATACAAAGTCTAGGTTAAATAATCCTTCTAAACTGTGACCTTTGGGGCTCTGTGGAACTTGTTCTTGATTAAATAAAACTTTCTTAGGAAGTTATTGGCAAACGTGGTGCAGATTCAGTCTGAGAAGAGAATGTAACTGATTGGATTTCTATATAATCTTAAGCAGATAGTTCTGAGTCAGTCTATCTTTTGAACTTTTTTTTTTTAACCACATTAATTTTTCATAAAAATTCAAGTTACAAGTGAATTATTTCAATTTTTAAAGTGATTCCTCATAAAAGTTACATTAGATGACAAATGAATGATTTAGACACAAATTCTTGACAGTTAAAGTGAAGTTTCATCTATCTAAACCAAGCTGAGAACGTGGGCTGGGGAAGTGAGGGGCATTCTTCATTATATGCAGTTGCCTGACCTTGTTTGGGGGGCATGTGCAAAGCACAACATGAGCAGAGCAAAATAAAGATTATTGCAGCTCAACAAATACAGTAGAATAATTCTAATTCCTCACATTTATTTCATTATGACCAAAGCTCATATCACAGATGCCTTCAAATGTGTATATTTTCCATTATATATTTTATTTAAATATTTTATTCATTTTTTGGAAATAGTTTCTGTGATTAAATATCAGTTCTTTGGCCCTTATGGCTATTATTTTTGGCTTTCTATCTTTGGCCATGCAATTTCCAATTATTCACTGCAAGATTCAAAATAGACGTGCTATTGCCAAAGCAAAGAATACATTATTTTGCAGTTACACAGATCTTTCCAGCTGAGGATCATAACATATTTTGTAACCACTAATGAATTTATCCACTTACCATCCACCAAACGTTCACATCCATGCCTTAGGGATGAGAAGGTAAAGCATGGAGTGGAGCAGGATGGGATCTGCCCTTTCCTGGGGCTGGAGCAAGTCAGCACTGGGGGAGGCACCAGAATGCAGCACACAGTGGAAATGGGGTTTTCCATCTCAATTGAGAGAACATGTTCTGGCAATCCAGACAATTCCACAAAAGCTGGAATTTCTCTGCCCGGTCCATGATATCCTGCTGCTACAGCAAACAAAGAAAAGCTGTATTGTTACTTTTTTCTCACAAAAAATGTATCTATACACAGGGTGTTCAATGAATGAAATAGATTCATGATTTGAGAGTAAGTTTATTCTGAGTCTTGGTGGCTCCCTTCTGGTTTTGTGGAAGATCCAGGGAGGGAGGAAGTCAGAGAGAAGACCCAGTTATCCTGACTGATGAAACTTCATAATTTTCCTGCTCCTCCCAGCAGCTGGGGTGGTCAGAAGGCCTCGTGCTGGCTGGGGTCTGCAGAACCACTTTGCTTTGGCAGCAAAATGCTGTGAAGTACTGCAGTGGGGGAGAATTCCTCACTGAATTAGGTGATCCCTCATTTCTGAGCACTACTGACTTCTAAATTTAACCCATCTCTGTAAATGTCCCTCCAGCATCAGGATCATAACCCTGAACATCATCCCAGACTGGCATTTCACACCTTTGAATATCCTTGTTAGGACTGTGCTGCCATGGCAGCCAAGCTCTGCACTCCACATTTCTGCAGTTCATTCAGGTCATGGATGCTCATTCAGGAAATGGTAATTTCTTTCCCCTCTGCAGTGGATGAGGGGTGCCCTCAAATCCTGGAAGGGGTGTTGTTTTAGTCAGGTTCTAGGTTGTGTTACTTATTTGTAATCCAGCCTAAAGATGTGATGAGAATCTACCTTTCTTTGCTCTCAATTGCTGCAGGGACTGATATGGCTGGCGATAAAATTGTCTTTTCTTGGCTTCTAAATTAAATGTTCTTTATTGCTGTACATTTTTCAAATTGCCAGGAAGAAAGTTTTTGCTGTGGGGATCACCTCACATACAACTGATCAATTTATGTAAAACTTAGTAAATTAAATGCAGAATTTTGCTGGATTGGACTGTCTGTGTAATTTTATTAAAAAAAGAGGCATCTTAAATTTGATATCTAATAAATGCTGTGAGCAGAGCAGCAGTTGGGGGCAAACAGAGGCTGTTTGCCTTGAAATTCAAAGTGCAGTAGCTCAAAGACAACCATCTGTATGCATTTAGGGAACCTGAAATTACCTGGATGCCTGGATATTTTTTTGTAATTATCTCAGAAAAGAATTAGGATATATCATGGATAATTCTCTAGCTCTTTCATGCCTACTTTGATAAAATGTACTAAAAATCTGTTGCCTATTTTCTTCCTTGCTGGGATTAAAAAATCCCACAAAGAAACAAAATAGCATTCTTTGAAAGTTCTGATTGGAAAGTATATATGTGTGTGTTTTAAAGATTGCACATTTTAAAGACAAACAAGGGAGAGCTGAAATTTACTACAACAGCTTCACTGAAAATTATGCCATCACTCAGATCAAAAGCAGAAAAAAAAAATATCACAGAAACATTTGGAAGAGGCAGCAGTGCCAGAGCATGATTTTAACTATTTTGGGAAAGCAGCTGCTTCTCTCTGACATGGATTTAGAATGTAGGATATTCTATAAGGTGGATTGGCTCTTTCAGATCATTCCCTACAGCAACTATTTCATGGGAACATTAACTAGTATTGTTTTTTGGGAGAAGCATTTATTTTGAACTAAAGAGAAACCTTTCTCCTATGAAGTTACACAATTGCTAAATAGCAGTTGATTTTAACCCCTGAATGCCTATTTCCAAATACTCAGTATAGAATGGCAAGAATAACATAGGAACATGACCTTATTTTATATTGATACGTTGATTTTATGTAACTAAAGAGATGCAGAAGACTGAATTAGCAATACAAACCAATGCCAAACAGTCACTGCTACTTTAAAAAGCTCCCTTTGGTTACAGAGAAGAAGCAAAGCTGAACAGAATGTCACCAGATTACTATCTGCAAATTCCAGAAATAGGAAAATGGGCTAAGTCCGGGTTATTGGACATTCTTCATTTCTCTTGGCTAAATGTTTGTTCTGGCAACTGCAAATGATAGGGATGATCTTCCCCCATCCCTCCTAGATCTCAGAGTCACAGGAATTACAGCTGGTTTCAGCACAGACCCCTGCATTGGAACTTGCTGTTCTTGACAGTCTGTATTAGGCAGCATGAGAGTAATATGCTTGCTTTATTTGATTTTGCATTTGATGGATTGCTTTTAATACAATTATTTTCTTTCTTGTGGTTTATCTGTGTTTCTTGCTGATGGCAGCAATATCAATCTGTACTTCTTGTCATCTATGGCTGGTTTCTATAATTTTAAAAATAATTTTTGAATGAAGGCAGATTGCTGCATCTTGTTTAGGTTGGATGCTGTATCAGTTTTTGATTTCTAGCAGCACCAGAGAATATGATAAAATATTACAGCTGGTTCATGATACAGTTTCAGACAGAAGGCTTCAGAGTCTTTGTGATTTACTCTGTGTTTTATGATGTGAGAGGACAATGCTGTAAAGATTTCTGGCTTTTTTTTTTTTCATAATATTATTCCAGTGGCAAGTGTTAAGTATTGTTCTCTAATGGAAAAGTTCCATCTTCATACCCCTTTTCCTTGTTTCCTCTTGGCCCCTCTTCCCCATTTCTGTTAAGAATCAGGGTCACTGGTCCTAGATATAATTCTGACTGCAAGATTCCTATTCATAATGGCAGGAATCTGAGTGCATCCATTAGTGTTTCAAACTGTCTGATTTCTTACTTCTTTTGGCAATATTCTTTGACTTCCTGTCTAGCCAGAATAGCAACTTTTTTTTTTTTTTTTTCCTAGTGGTGCTCTTGAAGAGTCCAAAGATATTGTCCTGAATGACTTTGTGATTTCGTTGGTTGGACTCCAGGCAGGAGTTGAATTTCTGCACCTCAGGTCAGAAATTCTGCACATCAGTGCAAGGTGGGTGCTGCAGGCTGCTCGCCTCCAGGAGGTACTAGAAAAAGGAAATCTGAACCTGCTGACCAAGCTGAACAGGGGAAGAGCATTTTCCCCTGAATACAGAGGGATCATTGCAGAACTGCTCAAAACTCAGTGAATAGGTATGAAAGATAGTTCCTGTAGAACAAAATAGGATGGGTAAGAGGCTAATTGGAACTGTGGAGGTTGAACTGTAGCCATGGCTTCTTCAGAAGTTGCTTTACCATAGTAATATATGTGCGTGTGTCTTTGCCTGGTATTGGCATCAGGAAGAAAAATGTGTTCCTTGAACTGAACCCGTAAGCACTGGGATTTGTGATGTAAAAGATTAAAATCCAAGCTGCACAGATTCTTCATTGCTAAGTTCTCACTGTTGTGTTCTTCTCTAGATCTCAGAGTCTGGTATTCAATGGAGAATTCTGTGGTTGAATCTCAGGTATTTTATTTTCTTAAATAGCTCCAGGATTTTTGACATCATAGTGTTTTTGACATATCTCCTTACTTGAGTTTGACTAGATCAAAAATATATTGGATATTTTGTTTGATCTAAATTCCCAGATGTTCCCATTGCAGGTTAAAACCAGAGTTACCTGACATCAATGCTTATTTCTTTAACCTGGCCTTTTTGTGCTTTTCCAAACAAATACTGGTTGCATGCCAGGAACACGAGTGGGGAAATCAGTTAATTAAAACCAATTCTGGTCAGGTGATGAGGCAAATGAGCAAACAATTTCTGCTTCACTGCAAAGGGATGCTGTCTTGAATATTTCTGAAGAGAGGAAAGAGGGAAGTCCTCTGAACAACCTGTGAGCCTTGGAGCAGTAATCCCACAGCAATGCAGAAAACACAGAGCAAGGCTGATTGATGGAGTGAGTTCAGTGTCCTTTATTGCACATGTGGATTCTATACCTTTAGCTGACTCCAACAGTGACTCAAGAAATCATTATTTAACTTAGCAGAGATGCCACATGTGTTACTCTGTGGGAGATGATAAGAGAAATTAAAGAATCTTATTCATATGGCCCTGTTTTATCACTGAATCCCAGTGAAATTAAGGTACTTATCTAAGATCCATAAAAGGATACCATTAACAAAGTACAGAGCACTATTACTTGTCTGTAATCTCTCAAGAACTTTTGTTTGACTTCAAAATTTGTCTGTTACCTCCGTGCCAACTCTCCTACCTGTGAAATGCTGGTGCTGTGCTAATGGCTCCTAAGAATTATTGCTAATAGATTTTGGAGGCTTTTTGGATGCTCATGCTACAGCTTTATTTGTTCTAATTAAATCTGACATTTCACAAGCTGCACATTCGTTATTTGATGGGCAAAACATCAAAAATAATTAGGCCAAATGATCACACAAAGCCCAACAGAAAGCTTTTTCAGAGCATGTTAGCTAGTTTTTATTAATAATTATCCTCATTAAACTTTACCAAACTGTCATCTCATTGCCTGCTCATTGTTACAGAACTCCTAAACTCAGGAGGATTTGAATTTCCCTGTGAGATGAACAATGTTTACATTTGAAAAAAGAAAAATTTTACTTGTTCAAATCTATTTTTCTTCCTTCCAGCCTCTCTTGTTTCTGATAGGAAGCAGCTTTAGGTTTTCCTCGGTGCCAGGAGAGGTCACTCTTTCTCTTTTGTCCTGCCTGGTTCAGGCTCTTGTATCATCAGGATCCTCTTTCCTTCTCCAGTAAACTGGCACATTCCTTGAGCTCCTGTTTGGATGCTGTCTGACACACACAACGAGCACTGGAAGGATTAATCCCATTTGCCTGATATCTGCATGGAACACTCTTCAGGAATGTTTTGGGAAATGAGATTGTATCTCCAGGTTTACATCAGCCATCTGGTTAATTGTAACAAAAGCCCAGAATTCTCCTTAGTTCTGTTGCAGAACTATAAATGGAGGTTTTAAAATGCAGAAACCAGTGAACATACCACTTCATTGAATGGAATGTTGATAAAAATCAGTGTTTAAAATACATGTATGAGTGATGGAGTCTTCTGTGGTATCCAACACAGGAATAAAAATCTCAGTAGAAATTGGTAAGAATTGTTCAAATAACTTCAATTTCAACAAACATAAGCCCTCTATAACATCTCATTTCTAAATTTGTTACGAAAAAGTATTCATGACTGAGTTTTCACTAAAGCATGAGCTAGAAAATCCTCATTATATTTGTTCCTGATTAACAATCTGAGCAGGATAAAAAGGAAAATGTATTGATAATTTGGTTCAAATGTTTTCATCCCTACATAAAATAAAATTCAGTGGCTTGGATGCAATAACATCATATTCAGTCCTTCACGCCCCAGTTCAAACCTCATGTGAACCAACATCTCACATTCAAAAAAAGTGTTCAATTTCCACGCCTTTAATTTTTGTTCCCATTTTGCATTTTGTTCCCATTTCTACATCTCCAGTGACACAGAAGCAGGGGAAAAGCATCAGAGTACTGTAAAACTGGCCAGTGATTCAGGATTGCATGATTTCTGCTGGGCTGGCAGTGCCCCCAAACCAGGATGGCTCTTGAGGTTACTGGTTTAGTTTTGCAGATTTAGGAAATTTAGAATTGCATCCAAATGGCAGAGTTCTTACTAACACTCAGCAGCATTTATGAGATGTGACTCTTCCTGATTGTATTTATATATTTTTTTATATATATAAGAAAAAAAAAAAATGGCAACAGAACCCAGTGGAAAGCATCTCTGTATTAGTGTTCAAATGTTTATTTGGCACTTTCTTACCTCATTAGGTAGGATTCAAAAATAAATGGAAGATTTATAAAATTGTTTTTTTGAAAGAATTTCCGAAATTTCTCTTTTACTTCATTTCCACTACTTTTCTAGTAGTTCTTTTTTAGGATTTTTTGTAGTTGTTCCTCAATATTGCCAGCTTTTGTGCCATGATGTGTTCTGGGACCTGCTGGATATGATGATCCTGAGACCTGCTGGGAGTGCATGATGTCACCCACAGGATACTGGTGTGGTGAGCATGTCTAAGCACCTGACTCTTAGGGTCCTGCTTGATGGAAAAAAAGTTGTATTAAAATGATTGAAAATAAAAAAGAGATTTTACAGCGTACACCAAATATGCATGAATCATCCTTGAATTTGGATCCTTTGGGGAAAGATTCCTTTTTGTTATGTTTGCACTGAGGTAAGAGTTGTTTTCTGAAGGGTCTCCAAGCATGATGATGACAGAAATAATAAATAACAAGGCCATTCTCCTCTCTCCATGCCCCATTCTGTTGCCAAGGGGGCAGATTATCAAAAGAAAACTGGAAGTACTCCATCAAACCAAGCTTCTGGCAAGCTGGAGCTGTGGCAAAGCTGTCTCCACCAGAGGTGTGAACAACAGGAACGTGTCCCCTCGAACACACAAATATCTGCTCCCTACTCAACAGGCAGCTCCTCATCACAGACTCACAGTGCCTCCATTGTTATTTCCCTCACTCTTGTGGGAATATATGTTCAGCTTGAGAGTGAGAATAATTCTGCACAGAGAATTCACGTGTGAACAGTCATTTGGCTTCTCTGTTACCCCTTTGTCGACTTTTAACTTCTACTCTGCTGCTATGAGAAACAGAATCATAGAATATGCTCAGTTGGAAGGGACCCCAAAAATCATCAAAATCCAGCTCCTGGCCCTGCACAAGACCTGCACATTCCCAAGAGCCACACATGTGCCTGAGAGCATTGTCCAAATGTTTCTTGGACTCTGTTGGGCTTGGTGCTGTGACACCATTCCTGGAGAGCCTGTTCCAGTGCCCAACCACCCTCTGGGTGAAAAACCAGTTCCTGATATCCAGCCAAAATCTCTCTGGTCTCAGCTTTGTGCCATTTGCTCGGGTCCTGTCACCAGAGGTTACTAGAGAGAAGAGATTGAATAACTGCTCTGTGGCCCGATATATAGATCTATCCAACTCATGCTCCTCTGTTTCCTGAGACACACAGAGCATATTCAGGTTTAAGTTAGAGTAGAAAGCTGTGCATGAAATAATATTACTTATTTAGAATTATTTATTATACTATTGTTATAAAGTATTGTTATTAAGGTATTAATTATAAGTTCATTATTAGGAATTAGAATTAACTATAACTAATTAATATAATTATACTTAATACTAATTATAATTAATATTAAGTAATAATAATAAACATATTTTTCAATAGATTTTGTTGTATTGTTGAGAAACCTACCCTATAATTCCTAGATGGAATTAATGAAAATATACCACCCATCCTAAAGGAGAAACTGTCAGAATATCATACCTTTCCTAATGTAGAAACTGATTTCTAGCCTGTCTTTAGTAAATTTGTTTGTGAAGTCTAATGGGGTCCCTCTATACTATGTTAATTTCTGCATTACTCCAGAAAGTCTTGCTAAGAGGATAATTTTGGTATTGTTAAACTGATGCTGTTTTTTTGTGCAGTATTGAGGACATTTTTGAGGATTGGGGCAGTTAAAAGAGCAGGAAGGAGAAGTGTTAACTGAGCCATTTTCTGCACATTTCAATGTATTTGCTTATGCAATTTGATTTCTTTGATCACATAGCTTACTTTTCAATATTAGAACATGTTTCTCATATTTTTGCATGTGTGTTATCTTCAATTTGGGGAGAAAAAAGTATATATCTTTTATTTTTGTCATGTTTTTAAAATATCTGCATTGTTGTAGGTCATCCAGGCAGTGAATTCCCTTCAAGGAGAAGCCCTACAGTTTCTTGGCACGTGGTGCTACAGATTCTCTTTGCTTTTAAGGAACATCTTAGCCTTCCATGGGGGCAGTTCTTTGCTGCATGGTCTGGAGTCTGAAGCGTTTCTTCCTTTGTCTCCTGTCCTTCCCTGGCACTCCCCAGGCCCTGCTGTGGCAGTGCTGCTACCAAACCTGGCCAGGTGCAGGTGCTCAGAGCTCTCTGCAAAGGCCCAGCCTTCACATTTGCTTGTCAAAAGGGAGCATTTGTACTGCACTGCCTTTGCAAGCACAGTCAGACTGACGTGTACAGCAAACCCAATATTGCTTCAGTCCTTGTCTGTGGTGTTGCCTCTGGCTACTTCCCTCCTCTGACTATAGGGAAAATATCTAAGTAAACTGGCTGGCCATTTAACTCATCTATCAGTGTCTCCAAGTTTGCAAAGATGCTAACATGAGCACTGCCTTTAGATGCATGAGACAAATTTAAATTAGATTTAAATTGAAGAATTAACTTCTTTATTTGAAGCTAGATGAAACATACAGAGTCCTGCAGTGTATACAGGGATGTAACTGCACCAGGGTCACACAACCTTGTGCAAGCTCTTGGGCTATCCACAGGTGCCAGCTCTTTGGTCTGGATTCTCAGATGGGAACATGATGTAATAAACAGGATTCATATTTGTTTACATCTTGAACAAATCTGATGTAAAACTTATCAAAATTAAGATTTTTTTAGGTGAATCAGTTAAATTTTTTCCCTTTTGGTGATGCTTTTTGTTGTTCATGCCCTACCCTGCACCTCAAAATCAACAAAAATAAAAAAAATATAATCCAAACCTTACCAGATTTATTGCTAATTGGAGTAAAACCTGAAATATTTTGGGAAGGAAAATCTCCACAAAAAATACCTTCACAAAGCATGCTAGCATAAGGTAACTAAACTCAACTTCCAGATTTGAGTGTTTCATTTTCTTTTCCTTTAGCTGGTTTTACTTTGTTTATACAATACAAATTTTGGTAATTCTGGAAAGTTTGATAATACCATGATCAAAATGATGGCCCATCCAGGTACTATTTCTACAGCAATACTGCTGTCTGTCAGCTGCAGAAAGAACCAGGCTTCATTTGGGTTTTGCATCAACACAAAGTACTGCTACATTCATAGATGAATACCAAATTTACAAAATTATGGTTCCTCATGTACTTTTCTCTGCTAACTTTTGAGTTACAAATCAACAAAGAAACTACACCTACCCTGTGTGATACAGATTTTATCATCGTTTGTGAAAACATTTAAACATCGGCATCTTTATCAACAGAACTAATATTGTACTGCTTTGAAGTTATCTGAAGAGAGAAGCTATTTACATGGCAGTAGAACAAATGTCTTTAAAAGCTTGAAGTGCTTTGAGACCATAGTCCAGAACACTCAGATTCTTAAATAAAAACCCCCATGAATTTAAATAACACTACAACAGGGTGGTCTTTCACAATTTGGTTTCCCTCTTTTGCTTCTCAGAGAATTCCATTTAAAGAGTATTTAATTGAGGACATTTTCTTTACTGCATTTTTCCTTTTCTTTTTTTAAAAGGTTTAGAGCTTTCTTCTAAGTGTTTTAACTTGTAATCAAGAAATGTGTCAGGTCTGTTGCCAATTAGTTTAGCTCATGTGCAAATGGATTGAGTCTTGGGAAGGATGGCTAAGTCTTGTAAAACAACAGAACAGTCTGTAAAGGAGGGCTTGGGAAAAGACGTAAAGGAGAGGCAGCAACATGAGAAATTATTAATGAGAAAAATCAAAGAAGAGCAGGAGTTTGCACAGATAGTAGGTATTTGTAACATTAACTAAAGGTTTACTCAGATATATCAGTTTATTATAAGGAAGCACTATTCAGAGCTAGGTAGAGGAACTTCACTCCAAACAAGATCCCAACTTTGCAGGCTGGTTTATGCTGTAGAATAGCTCTATGTGTTGGTTGAGGAGAGAAACGTCCACACCCCTCAGAACAGTGTTGCAAACTCCTACAGCTGTGCCAGGGGAGGGAAATCTTCCTCTTGTTTTAATTGTCTTCTTTTTTTTGTTCAGGAGAGGAATGGAAATATGCTGGCACACAGTACCTTAATGTGAAGGCCCAATCCTGAAGTGGCAAGAGACTGTTTTGTAGAGACTTTAAGGTAGGAGAAAAGGTTCCCTGGCACCAACTAATAATAACAATAATAATAATATCTAGGGAAAAATCAGAAGGAAAGGAAATATATTTTTAGACTCATGTACTGTAGATATACAATATATTGTATAGGGGTCATTCTTTTATGTAGAACAAAACACTGTCTGCATTAAACTGGGAAGGAAGCTTGATTTAGTTGTGCTGCAGAATGTCAGCAAAAGACTTTGAGCTGTCAGATGTGCTGTGAGTTAAATAAATACATGAGAAAAACAGACTGTGGGGATGCAAAAAACCTTACAGAAACCTGTCAATGAAGAGGATGACCACAGGCAGTGGGACTGTGTCTCTATGTGCTATGGTGTGCCTCCAGTAAAACTAATTTACTGCTGCTGGTTGGGCTTTTGCTGCCAGGTTTCCCAGCTGCCACACAGGTCACCATGGAGCAGTACCTCTTCCTGTCAGGTAGGTAGCCTTCCATGGCTAGCACAGCCCCTGGCTGTTTCTGCATGGAACTGGGATTTCAATACACTGCCAGGTTCTGGCATTGCCATTCAGGGGCTTTCCTCACATCAGGTTGTTGTGACACCCTTATGCCTCCATGGACTCCTTTATGAAGCTGTTCAGTTATTTTGTCACCGTTTCACATTTTGACCTGCTGGGAAGGGGGGCTTTGTGATTATTGTTAGCAGTGGGAAAGGATTATATCTGTGAACTAAATGAGATCAGATCCACCACATGTGGGACAAAAATACAGTCCTGGCATACCCTGCAGCACACAGTGATCCTTCTATTGTGAAAGCTTTCCTGAAACTGAACAAAGGGGATGGAGTTTCTGCCTAAAGGTGAATCTCACCAAGAGGAAGCCAAAAGAGCTGGAGACATGCAGGGAACAAAAGCCAGAAGCAGGAGGGCGGTTCAGGGCTGTTTTGGTGGAGAAGAGCTCCTGAAGTGCCTCGTGGAGGACCCTCCACAGCTCAGTTTGGTGGGGGAGGATCCGTGGTGATGGGGACAGCCCAGCCTGGAGAGAGGGACAGGCACAGGGACCCCCACGGGAAATCCGCGTGCTGCGGCACCCGGAGCTCCGCAAGGCAGAACGTGAAGCGCTCCTTTCGCCTCCCTTCGCTGGATTTCTGCACTTGTCCAAAACTGGAATTTACTGTCTTTGGGAAAATATTTTCTTCCTAATATTAGTGAATGATAAATTATAAGGAAATACCGAAAAGCAGGACTCTCAGTTGCCTGAAATCAAATCTCAGGAGAAAAATGAATAAAAGAAGTTTATAAATGTGTTTTAAAGCATGGTAAGAGGGAGTGTAATTCTGATTACTTCTGTTTTGTGTACATGAACTTTGTCATTGTCAGGCAGCAAAGACAAATTTTAGACTAGTTTATTTGCACCATGGAAATATATATTAAAAAAAGACAGTTTTTCTTTAGTAGAAGGTGAACGTGTAGCTTTGTAAATATGCTTGAATTGGTTATAAACTTTAATTGAATTAAATTGCTTTGTTACTAAAAGCCTGTGAGGAAAATTTAGAAAAACACAAAACCCCAGAATAATTCTAATTTAGGCAACAGTTATTCAAATATTAAAAGTAGTTCCTTCAGAACCAGAATGCAACTTTAAGATTCTTTTAAATAATTGTTCTAATTTTCATCAGTAATATTGCTTTTGTGATCTTAAAACCCCCCAAAAAAACTATGGAGCTAGGAAAAATCTTTTATTGTTATGATCAAATAATAATAAGTGCATTAAAACACGTGGTGTATTAATCAGAATAATTATAACATAGCTTCATTGACACCAGTGCAACTGCAGTGACCTACATAAACTGATGGGTGGATTGCAGTCTGATTAACTATGCCTAATGTTGAAAATGTATTTGATTTATCTTCAAAAACAGAGCACTTTTTTTCCAGTCAGCAAGAGCTATAGGGTATGTATAAACCTCTCAAGCCTGCAAATTGTGTGTTGAAAATTTACCTTTAACTCTATTACAGTTGTGAGTGGGTATTATCTGATAAACCAAACTTGCCCTGAATTAAAGTGAATATTCAGTAGTGTTTATGGGATAGAATAATAAAATAACATTCACTACTAAAGCTGTAAAATAGAATCACAGAATTGTTTGGGTTGGAAGAGACCTCTGTATCTTTTCTACAAATTCTCATTTTTCTCTCCTAATTATCCTTGGTTGTAACACTTAAAATGAAATTCATTTTTTTTAAGGAGAGGTGACAGCATGGGATAGGGAGATCATTTTGGAACAGACTGAAAAGTAAAGTACTATCAATATGTAGATGAAGTGTGAATGAAGAAATATATGAAATGTGAAAGGCAAAAATACATGCTGGAGTTATAAATATGAGTAGAAAGTAATGATGAAAGTAATTAAAGTAATATTAGATACAGAAAGCAGTGCAGTGGGAGGTGCAATATATTTGTTTTCTGCAGCTTTACATTTGTTGCATGGTTTAGTTGTCTCCCTACTGTTCTGCTGAGATCAACTCTGAAAAACTTTTGTATTCAAAACAGTGAGAAATTGTATTTTTTTTTCTTAATTTGTATGTATATGGCAATGGGGAGGTATATTTTGTTTGGTTTAACCAAAGCTGGACAAAGCAGTTTATTGCACAAGGCAAAAACCCAAGTTTCATTCTGCTGTTCTGCATTGTTGTGGGAAAATTGTTTTTCCAAAGAATTTACACACTGATTATTCTTCACCTATTTAGTACATTTGTCTGATGCAAAATTACAAGTGGATAGAGCAAGGCAGTCTATTGGCTTGCATTTGACAATCTTTGCAGAGCTCAGTGTTAAAACTTGGGAGTTCCTCTGTGTGTGACAGAGTTCAAATCCTGTGTGATTTTAAAGTCATGAGAAATGCAGCATCAAGGTCTGTCATATTCACTGTGAGAGCCAGGTGAACACTGGGCACCTTCTCTCTTCAGTGTTCTGCAAAAACACTGTGTGGTTTATTTCGTGTCTCAAAATCTCTCTCTGGACTGCCTTATAGACTAATAGTTTGAACAGGAATAATGTTTTGGGATCAAGAGAGGCTGTCTTTTTGAAAGGTGCTCTGTATTCAGTTTTTGAGGATTAGTACAGAATTAGGGATGCATACATGTCTGTACTTTGGTACAGGTGCTCTTTTCTGTCCTCACAGTCTATGGCTACATGTGATCAACTTTCCAAGGATAGATATTTTTCCCAGGTTAAGTATTCCGTTTGTGAAGCAAAGATTGTTGGTCACTCTCGGGTTTTCTTGAGTACCAAAATGAAGTGGCCAGCTAACACAATCTTTGATTTAAAATTCTGTCCTAGAATCTAGAGGGGCTACCATGCATTTTTAGTTGATTAGTAGAATGAATACAGGTTTTGTAAGAAATTCAATCTAAACCCATGTGATAAATTGGTCATTCCACTTTCCAAATAGATATATTTTTGTTCTGGATATTTTTGCTGCATCTGAGCTTTCAATAAAATGGAGAGCTGAGAGCTTCTGTTCTGTCTCCCCTGCTGCTCTCAGGAATGGTGGCACCATTTTTTCTTGATAGGTACGACAAGGTCAGTGAAAACAATACAAAATCCTGTTTACCATTCATCCCAAACCAAAGAGAAATCAGTCATTTTGAGAGCAGAAGAGTTCATGAAGCCTGGGTTGTTGAATATTTGATGCCTCTGGTGTTTGTTGGAATGAAATATTGTGCTCGAAACTTAGAGAGGAGATGGAAGACTTGAACAGATGCACCAAAAGACAGGCACAGACACATTTGTGCACATCCTGTGACCATGAGTCCTGTTCACCTGAAATCTGAAATGAAATTAAACTCCAGAAGAAAAGTCAGGGGAACAAAGAAATTACTTCAATCTTTCTAGCAATATATTAGCAACATAAAAGAAATCTCTCTTCTTGCTGAACTGTCTGAACATTTGAGACGCAAGCTCCCAATCACATCCCCCAGCATGGTGTGGAGGTGGTGGGAAGTTCAGCTGCCAGGATACCACAGATACATCTACTCTCCCTCTCCCCACAGACAGCAGATAATCCTCCTGCCTTCAACACAGTTGTTTCTTGAGCTTCCAGTCCTCCCTCAGCACCAGCTGAGACATCCTTTGTCCTTCCTAACCTGTGGTATTTGCAGCTGTGTTTCAAGGAGTGCACAATCCTCCACTCAGGAAGAGTGGTGTGGAGAGTCATGACCTGGATAACTCTCACTTTATCTCTTGGGATGCCATCCTCTGCAAATTGCTTCCTTCCTGCTCCTGGTGTCTGAGGGAGTTTTTGTGGGCCAAATGATTTTTGGCTCTGGATTGTCTGCTGACAGCACTTCAGGAGTCATCTTGAAATCCAGGCAGTGAAGTGTGAGCATGTGAGCCAGTGGTCAGAGCAATAAAATTGATGAAACCCCTCAGATCCTGACTGGGGAGAGTTCCCTGGCACTGCCACATTCCTGAGGAATGAGGAACTGACATTAATTGGCCAAGAGCTAAAAAGAACAGAAAATTTAGGACTGTGCAGTTGTATAAATAATCTTGTCTCTTTAGCTCTGTGGTTATGGTTAAAGGAATGTAAAGACTCATTTGCTATAAAACTTAGATGAAGATTTTGGTCAAGTTCCTAATTATAGTCTAATGGTAAAAATGACATCAAATTCAGCAGTGGAGAATTATCTGTAAATAATAATTTATACTGGGTTGGTAGAGATTTTCCAATCCCTTGAGGGGAAGGAAGGGAGGCACACTTGAGAATTACAAGTTGGAGCCATGATAGGCAAGGCTACCAGTGAAGAACCACCAGGAATGATCAGTCCTTGCATGGAACAGGAGAGGAGCTGAGTGTGACAGCATGGAGGCAATGGTGGGCAGAGGTAATGGAGCTTCAGGTAACAGAGGTGCTGAAAGCAGATTTTAGTGAAGAACTAGATGTGGCTGCTGTTGTGACATGAAATGGGCTGGGTAGAGCCAATCACAGTTGACTTGTTCTGAGTTTTTTCATTGCAGATTTTCCAGGAGCAGGCATGAAGATGGTGGGATCATCTCTGATACAGCTCACAGTCCTGGGTGAGAAGCACCTTGTGTAGGTACTTCCAAATGATTTTAAACTAAATGTCAGGTTAGTTGATCCAGCTATATTTTTATTACTGGCTGGTGGGATGGATGATGACCCTGCCTGTTGGGATGGAATAAAAGGCCTCTGGTTTTCTTTTGTAAAACAGAATTCTGTTGAAGCAGTTTATTTTGGATTGCAAATATGAGCTGTTAATTTCTCTTTCTTCCTCTTGTATGAGGAGAAGAGAACTCTCAAAATATTTCCAAAGGAGATTAAATTGAAAAAATACAACTGCAAAATATTTTGCATAGATAAAACTATGCACTTGAACAAAAATGCACTTACAAGCTCTACTAGCTGGAGTGCAGTTTCATAAAGAGTAGGTTTCTATCTGTTGAATTTACTGTTGGCTTGATGATATGATTCAATTTAGTTCTTTATAGCAGCACATCTAGGACTGTTTAAACATTTTCATTTTTGTTTCTGTTTATAAACTGCTCATATGTACATATTAAATATTCATGGTTAATACTTGCAGGAAAATATTGCTAGATAAATTATTGATGTCTTAAAATAATATTTTTTCCCATTTTAATGATTAAATTTTTTCAATATGTGATTTATTTAAAATGTTTTTTATACTGCTGATTTAATTCCTAATTCTTCATTCATTTTGGGCTGCAAGATTAAACTTGCCAGGAAATAGTGGATGAGATTCTGATCTCCCAAATGGATTTGCAATCTTCCAGTTTCATTATCTTCTGTGAAATTTTGTTGCCATGGCTGGAGTGAATCTTACATCCTGACTCTATCCTTGTCTTTAAGGCTGGTTTATGTAATTTATATGTGAGGCTGTTGTGTGTATTTTAGGAAAGGGGGAAGTTAATGGTGAAATGCTATTGACCTTCTCCAGCTAATCATATCTTAATTCCTGACAATACTTGCAGCCATTTTGGGTGCTGGTATTTTAAGCCTAAACTTCACTGAGACACTTTCAAGGTTATGGATGAATTCAGCTCAGTGTTTCCACAGCAAGTGTGAAAGTGTCAGTTTGGAAACAGCTTAGGATCAGCCTCTGCAAACCTGAGTCCCAGGAAGCAGTGTTTTACCATGAGGTTTCTTCCATTTTATTTAAATAATGGTGGCAAAATTGCCACCACGCTACCATAAAACAAAATAGGCTTGAAATTGAAACAAGAAGCACAGAACACTTCAGGTGTATGAAGGTTTAAACATTCAAAATTAGACTTCACAAAACACAAAAACTGCTGTTTAAAGTAAGTCTTGTTCCTACTAAAAGCAACAGCATAAACCAGACATAAAATCCAGAATAACACTCTCTCAAAAACCTGGTGTTACATGCATTCCCTTTCAGCTCTTCCCAGCAGACCTGTGTAGCTAATCTGGTGGCATCACTTGTGACACTTATCCACAGGGCATAAAATAGCAGTTTGCCACCCACCTTGAGCAGGTTGTTTTTGAAATGTTTGAAGGCAAAACAAAAAAGTACCCTGCCATTAGAGGCAAGCTGGAATTTTATATCCACCTTTTTTTTGACAGTTATCGTTGAAGCTGTCACTTTTTTTTTTTTCCTCAGAGCCTTTAAAGTGGATCTTTTTACATGTGAACATGAATACATTAAAGTAGAAAAAAATCCCTGCAGCTTTACTGGGTGCTAGTTGACACATGGAGACCTCGGTATTCAATGCACACACAGAACACATGTGATTAAAATTGCAATTATAGCCCTGTGTTAAGCATTTGAAAGCATAAATTAAAGGGGATTGGTAATCTTTTATATTCCTAGCATTTCCCATTTCCACACATTCCAGCCCAGGATCTATGCAATCTTTAATTGGAGCACTGAAGGAATTGAGGCAGCAAATATGTACAGCTGTTCTCGTGATGAAAAGCACAAAATCTTTTCACTCACATTACCCAAAATGAATGGTCTTCAAACCAGTTTCTTTCCCCCCCCCCCCCCCCCCCAATATCCTTTTGTAAGTCCAAGTGGCTAAAGAGCTTCTCATATGAGAAGAAGCTGGCATGGGTTAGCCTAAAAGTGAAGCCTCAGGAGGGAATCTCATAATTTTGTACAGATATCTGGTGGAAAGACGTGTGGAAGATGGAGCTAAACTGTGCTCAGTGGTGCACAAGGACAAGGTCAGAGTCAATGGGCACAAACAAGTACAGGAAACTCTCTCTGAACATAAAACAGCCACTTTTTACTGGGATGATTGAACATGAGACCAGTTGCCCTGAGAGGCTGTGGCGATTCCATTTGGGGAGATATTCAAAATATAACTGAGGAACTTGCTGGGGTTGACCCTGTTTGAGCTATAGAGTTTTACAAGATGGTTTCTGGAAGTCCCTTCTGGAAGGCCAAGGTTTTGTAGCTAGCTTGGAAAACATGGTGGTGTCAGCGTGGTTTCTTATACAGGGGACTGCAAAGGATTTCCTGGGCCATGAGATTTATTAAGATTGCCACTAACACAGACTTTATATTAGGAAATTCTATTTCTAAAGCTGTCTCATGTCCTCCATTTGATAAACATTCCTTTATAAACACAGAGGCCACATACATGATGTGTCCACTCTAGGGAGCTCTTGCTGTGTTTGCCTCCTGCTGGAGTTCCATGTGTGTGGGAGCCACTTGGGTCATGTTGGGCTGTGGGTGAGCAGTAAAGGCTGGGCTGGCTGCTTGCCTTGTGCTGGTTGCTGCAAACTGGATCAAGTGGACTCGACATGGGGAAAAAGGACTTTGTTTTACCGAGGAGTGAGGAGGACCAACAGGAAGACCAGGGCTTGGCTGAGAGTAGCAATGAGATCATCCCACAGTTCTGAGGGTCTCGGATTCAGAGGATTTTTGTGTGGGTTGTGAAGAGTCTATTGTCACCCTAGAAGTCTCTGCAGTAGAAAACAAGTCAAAAGGAAATGGAAATATCAGTCCACAAGTAGAACTTTTTCAAACCTTTCTCTTTTCTCTAGAAAATTTTTTCTAACTAATGTAGAATAAAGTTTCACTTTCAAAACTCAGAAGTAGCTCTGTAACTTTAGTAAAAAGGTGGATGGCATTTGACACAGCCAGCATAAAAGTCTTGAGGTTCTTTTGAACCACAGAATCTTGCCTAAGTTCACATCTTAGCCCACATCAATGCACAGTGCAAGTGATTCTTGATTCTTACTGTTCTCTTCTTTTGTCTTCTCATGTAACCAAATAAGCCAGACTTCATTTTCCTTTTGTTGTGCCCATTTCTGTGCAGGATGTGGAATGCAAGTGTGCATGGTACATATCTATATATATAACTGCCATAAAATACAGAACAGAGCACACAGAACAAGGTTTATGATTTTTTTAAAACCTGTCTGAAATGATGCATGTCAATACCTGAAGAGCAACTTCAGCAATCAAAAAGTGCTTAAATCTTCACCTTGATTTTAGGTAAAGAGCATCTTTTAACTCTTGTTTTTACTGTTTGTCTTCAATCAAACATATAAATAGCTCTTTGCTGGAGTGCTGTTTTAGCAAGGAAAGCTGCTTTCCCTGACTGTCACTGTGAACTGGTGTTAATGGGCCCATTGGATTGGGGTGGGATTGCCCAGTGAGCATGGCCCTGGGCTCACCTTTTCCTCAGCTCAGTGACCCTTCCATGTCCTTTACAAGCTCTGTCTGTTATTACAGTGGCTTTCAGGAAACAACTGTGCCCTTCATTTTATGCATTTCTACTTATTCAGCAACTATGGTGTGGAATTTTCCAATTTTCTATATCCAATTAAGTTCTGATACTGTGCTCATTTTACTTAGTCTAGGTAATAACTTTGCAATACTGTGAATATGAATGCAACATTATTTGGAGACAAAGGTAATTGAAAAGTGTTTTTCATGAAAATACCATGCTTCCTAATTTCCTTTTGCTATTGTGAAATCTCTTAAATACAGTGGTGAGGGAATTCTTCACTCTTGTCTGGTCATTATAACCTGGGGTCTGAAAGCTGCTCTGAGAAGACTGCAGGACTGTCCAATAATTAAATGGCAAGAGTTCAGCTCTCCATGAAATATAATTTTGTTATCTTACATACAATGGACTATTGAATTTTTATGGAAGCATTTAAGAGATTTCCTAATAAACTTTGCAACACCTGCTCTATTGCTGTGTTTATGATTCTTCATTTTGCACAGTCAAATTTTTAATTCATCCTTACAGAGGTAATTTTGAACACATGTGCGATGATGCTATTTACTTGAGTTTTTAAATTCTTTGTCTTTTTCTTTTTCTCTTCACTCTCAACATTTATCTCCTTACCATTATATGCAGCTAAATTTGCTTTTTAGACTATGCTACACAAGCCCAAAATAAACCAGTTTAGAAATAATTTCCTGCATACTAGTTTCACAGTTTAGCTATAAAGTTGAATGACTTTACAATTTGTGTCAGGGCCATACATCAAGAGATTGTTTTTAAACTAGTATATAATTGTGTAAAGGAATTAAATTTATTCATATGAAAGAGGTATGCTAAAATGTCTTCACTATTAATTTTACAAAGTAAAAGGTTTTAATGGGAAGGAGCTACAAGAGCTTGTGAAGATTTGGAAGATAGCAAAAATAAATATGCATCTATTTTGTATACACTTTGAGTAATGAATACTTGTTACTTCTAGTAGGCTTTTGTAGGAGCAGATACAAGTATAGACTCCTTAGCAAACTGCATCCTACAGAAGGAAAGAGTGGTTAGTGAATAACAAGATGCTGTATTTGGGGAAAGAGAAGGTGGCTATTCTTGGAAAGAGATTTTATGTGACTCTCTTTCCCCCTGTCATTTTCCTCTGATTATTTAGTACAGGGGAAAAAGCTAGGTTCGGTTGCAACAGTTTTGTACAACATTAATTGTTATCCATAAATTTCCAGCTTTAAAACACTGCCTCTGCTCAAAAAGTCATCTCTGAGATGTTTTGTAATTATAGATAACTGCTCCTTGGGTTATAAAGAAATAACTGAGGGTTTGTTTTTTTCTGGAGCAGGATGAGGAATGACATTACTGGACGTGGTAAAACATATTTGCGTGTGAGGAGTTTGAAATGAGCCAATAGGAAGAACTGGGAAGTGCTTTGCAATGTGGAAGGGATCAGGGAGTATCCATGAGAATTGTGTAGCTGGGCCTGGAAACTAAGACCAAGCAGATGGTGATGAACTTGTGTTGCCTGGTGCTAGGTAAGATTTTTCATGCTGTCTTGGTGGGTGTGAGCGTCCTGGTTCAATGTGTGGATGTAGGTTTTGCTTTACTGTTCCATGTTATTTGCTTCCTTTTGAGAATGCTGGTTTGTGGCACTTCAAATATTTGAATGTTGAGAGCTCCCCTGGGGTATATTTCTAAATTAATTTTGAAGTATTGTAGAAATTGTAGAGGAACAGCATTGCTGAAGCTGGACTTAGTCTGGTAGTACCAAAACTTTGGAGTTTCCTCTTTGGTAGCTTATCTGAGAAGGGTTTTTTTCAAAAGAGACTCTCCCAAATGTAGGATAGAGTGTTAAATCAACTGTAAACTATGTTGTTTACAGTTCCAACAAAAAATGTCCTTCCATGATAGGAGCTGAGTCACCAAGAAATGGATTCCATCTATTTGTCCAAGAATCTGCAACTAAATTAATGTTGTCTCACTACAAAAATGTCATACTAAAAAGTTATCATCACAATATTAATCAAATTTCATTGGGTATTCATTTTCTTATACTTCAGCTTATTTCTGGATGACTAAAATAGAATGAAACAAATATTATCCAATAGATAAACACTTCAGAGCACAGTGTTCTCAAGCTCTGTAAAGTACAAAAATTTGTCTTACAAATTACAAACTCTTTTAATAACCAACACTGTAGTTTACTGGAGTAACACATTTCGGCTTTCTGAGGTTAAGAAGACATTGACTGGGTGCCAGCTGTAAAGATTGTGCACTTGAGCAATCATTGTGGAAAAGATCAGGCTGGGTCATTGTGTGGTAAATTGAGCAAAGTGTATTAAACTATGTGTGTTCTTCTTAAGAGCTTTGCTTCTGCCATATTGAGATTTTTTTTTGGGAAGTTTTCAGAAATTGATGCGTAAAGGATTCTCAAAACCTAGCTGAAATCTCACACAGTCTTGTACATCTGCATGCAAGCTCTGAGGTAAGTTGTGCTGACTTAAGAAGGCCATGGAATAGAGGTGACACTGTTGAGAGACATTGAACTAGAAACATGTTTCAGAAGATGGCCTTGCAAAAAGACCAGATATTTTGGAGACTTAGAACTGTGAAAGATGCATTGTAGCAAGACCATGTGTGGTAAAATGAGAGTTGATTAGTGTTAGAAGTATTAGCAGTGTTGTATGGCAAAGGCTAATAGGCTGCAAAACATTTATAAGGTATTATTACTAGGAAATAGGGTGGCTTCTGATAGAATGGTGTTGAGTTTTGCATGTCTTACATCTCACCCTTCTATGAGACTGACAATGGAATAAAATCTTTTAAAATGCCTCTCAATTGCCCCGTCTCTGTAGAGCTGGCAGTTTCCAACAGAATATTTTTTCTGGATTTTAGATGTGGAGTTTAGACAGAGTTTGAGAATCCATGTGTGTGCCTACTGAGACTTCAAAACCAATTTTTATAGAACCATAGAATGGTTTGAGTAGGAAGGCACCTTAAAGCTCCTCTTGTTCCAATCCCCTGTCATGGCCAGTGACATTTTTCACTGAAGTAAGTTGCTTCAAGCCATGTCCAACCTGGTGTTGAACACTTCCAGGTATGGGGCAGCCACAACTTTTCTGGAGAAGCTGTGCCAGGGTCTTGCCACCCTCATAGTGAAGAATTTCTTCCTTATATCTAATTGAAATGTACTCTTTTGGTTTGAAGCCATTTTCCCTTGTCCTATTACTACCTGCCTTTGTAAAAGTCCTTCTCCGGTACTCCTGTAGAACTCTTTGAGTACAGGAAACTGAAAAACTTTTCAAATGTCAGTTAAAAAGTCAGTGTAAGCAAAGCTCTCTCTTCCTTCTACAGTAGCACTGATGGTAATGAAGGAACTGTTTAGGAAAAGGCCACTGCAGTATGATGATCAAAGCTCTGCATGACATGTTTATTAAAGAAGTGATATTTTATTAATGTTTATCAAGTTCAGCTTGTTATTTTCTATGCTGTTTTATTTCATTTTGTGTCCTATGATTTTGATTGCTTTTCAGAATAGGTCTTGTACCTCAAGAATCAACACGTCCTGCGTCTCAGTTTAAGAGGACAATTTCTTATAACATGTTTTCATTTAATAGCTGCAGTTTGGGTAGTGTTTATTTCTACACTATTTCAGTAGTTCAAGGATATCAGAACTTCTTGCCAGTGGTACTTTTCTTGGATGATCTGTCAGTTTGGTTTTTGTCCCATAGGTGCAGGCAAAGTTTGGCAGAAAAGCCAAGCACCAGAAATGCTTTAAAATGGGAAAGGGTGTGCAGGTAGAGGCACAGCTGTTTGAGCAGTTGTAAAGGAGTTGAAATGCACTGCTTTGACCTATTGGCTTGCAAAAATTGTAAGGGTTGCAAATTAAAAGTAGCATTTTCAAAATGGGCTGAATTCCTGCTGGACTTTCCCACTGATGTTTTGAATTCAGATCTCCAAGGTTTTTTTTATTGTTCCTCTTTAGGGCAGTATTCTGTTTTCAAGAAATAACTTTAATGTTTGAAGAAAAAAAAATGAAAAAAATGATGCAGAGAAAGGTGTCTAGGCTGTGGGTTATACAGAGTATCTACATTTAGCTTTCTCTCAGAAAACAAGTGCATGATAGTGCATTTACTTATCTTCACAGTGAGACTGAGTGAACTCAGCCCACAGGCAGCTAAATCCAAACTCCTCTGACCTGAGGCATATGACAAGTACCACCAAAAGATTATTGAAGTCCAGATCATTACTCTTTACAAATAGTTATGTAAAGCAATGCAAAACTTCTGCAGAGATAATGGGAAAAGCATCTTATTCCCCATTTTGACAAAATATTTATTCATGTAATAAATTATGTGCAAAATGTTGTCTTTTGCAGGAAGTGGAAAATGTTGACTAGATTTAATTTTGCTGCAACTATTTAATGCATTAATTGCTCTACATAAATTTCCTACCTTTAAATGCTAGAATTACTTAAGAAAGATTTAGCAAGACCAATGTAATTTAAGGTGATTACCTTTTTGAACTGTGAAAAGATAATTAACCCCAGGAAGAAGTAATTTTTTTGTTGCTTATGTGTACAAATCCTAGTTAGCTGTGTTATAACTTTTTATAATTCATTCTTGTACTGCTGTGTTTATAGAAATATATTGATTTGTAGGGTATGTTTTACTGTGTTGGATGGAAGTGTAATGAAAGAGTAATTTTAGGCATGATTCAAAGCCTCCTAAAATCAAGGTGGATCTTCCTATTGACTTTAGTGGGCTTTGACTCATATTAAAAAATGAGGTAATACAAAAATTTGGCTTCAGACTGTATTCATAGACAGACTTTCAGCATGTTCTCTGGTAATCTATTATTTTCCAAATTGCTAAGGTTACTCTTCTGCTGGAAGTGACCACTTGCAAAGCTCTTTTGTTCATTTCTATGGTTAGATTAGTCTCCCCAAAGTGTTTGAAAACTGGGCCAGTGTGAAAACACTGCTTGAAAGTATTTCTCATTTTGAATCCAATGAGCTAGGAGCAAGATTTATAGTTATAACTGTAAAGGGAAATGAGAGTTGGCTTCTTGACTGAAACAGCAGGATGAAGAACAAAGAAATGTCCACCCAATCCTATGTGAAAATTTAAACTGTTTTGTTTTGTTAGACCACTGGTCTATCTGGTTTATCTTTGATGCCTCAGAAAACGCATCAGAAAAATTCTGTGTAATGGACAAACATTGAATAATATCCTTTCCAACCCAAGGCATGTAGTATCAGGCATTCACCAGTGAAGGCTGATGTGGTAGTCTTATAAATTATTCTTCTAGATAGTCTAATCACAGATATCTTTTAATCCTGCCTCCTTTCCTGTGTGTGATAGCTTGTATTGAGGAATACAATCAATTTACATACAGCTTGAATGCACAGCTAGGAAGGAATGGAGGAGGTTAATAGAAAACTCTCTTTGCTGCAATAAGATTTTTCTGGTGTGAAGCTGAATAATCATGAACTAATTAACTGAAAAGGATGTGACTGCTTCTTTTTTTTTTTTTCTTTTTTTAAAATCTGTATATTAATAGGTGCTTGTCTGTACCCTGATTTAAAAAGACTGAATGAGATAATGGGAGCCTCTGTGTGCCTTTGATCAGGCTGCAGTTGGCCTCTGGGAATGGGAGTGTGAAGAATGAAAAATCAGAGCACCTCTGGAATCCTACCCCATCTCAAGGACAAATTGTATTTCTTCTAAGTCTCCTTTACTCTTACTTCTCATCTTTGATAACACTTACTCTTGGCAGAACCCATATGTTGTTGAAAATGTGTTTCTGACATGAAATTAACAGTAGAGTTTAACTTAATAAATACCTCCCAGTCTGAGTCACTTAATACAGGCGAATATTTCCAGAGTTGGTTGCAGACCCAGTCTGCTGCACCAAGTTAATGGGTATTGCATGGTTGGGGCCTAAATCTGCGAGAACTTTATGCCTAATATTTCATTTAGTTGATTTATTGTATTTGTTAAGCATAGGTAATGATTTAATGCCTATTTTTTGAAGACTTCATTTCCTCACAGAGAAGTACTGAGAATTTAGCTATTTCTCTGAAGTGTCTTTAAACAATATGAAACAGGGACTTGGAAAAAAGCTAACGTTAATGACTCTAAATATTTTTTTTTATTTCACCTGATTACTGAAATTTATCATTAATTTAGTGTTTCCCTTGTCATCACTAAAGAATCATAGAGTGTGGGTACAGAAAAAATAAAGGAAAAAATCATTGGGCAGTTAGTTGCATAATAGGGTTTGTTGAATAAAAATTTGGTATTTAAATAATAGAGCATATAACATTTTACCTCCACTGCAGACTTCTTGTAAACAAACAACCTTTTGTGTGATTTCCCATTTTTTAGTGCAGTAGCTGTACTCCTTTGATCACTAAGTTCTCCCAGGCTTTGAGTTTGGGTTCAGTTCATTTAATAGTGGTTACCATGTGTTCATATCAGTCACGATCAAAAAAAACATGACTGAATCTTTGTTATGCATGATCATTCATTTTAATTCCTGCACAAGGATGACATCTGCCCTTGATCTTTCTACTTTTTTCTGTAATGAGAATAATCACAAATTCCTGACAAGTCATTCTTATTTACAGGTAATTTAGATTTGTGAAAATTGTTACCAGTCTTTAAATTTCTGAATGCAGAGGGCCAAATTCTGACTTTTTGTGGTTTGCTGTTACTTTGCATTGTGTCTGTGTGAGGGAAAGTTGTGATAAAATTAACTCTGAAATTAGTTCCTAGTAACGAAATAGTCAGATTCCTGTCAATTGCTGCTATATAAGACATGAAGGGCATTCTATATCTGGCATAGCTGAATGATGGAGAAGATCTTCATGAAAATATGATGGGGTAAAAACCCAAATTCCTAACTTTAGAAATGCAATCCTACCAAAATTATAAAACCAAATTCCTGTGGCTTGGAAGAACAGGAAGGAATTGTGTAGAATTTGCTCTATTGGAAGCTCAGGAATGGTTGAAGCTCTTCTAGCACAAGTGGCTTTTGGCAGAGGCTTTCTTTTATGGTAAAACTAGTTAGAATAGAAACTGAAATCAAGGGGCTGGAAAGAAAACTAAAATGCTCCCACCTCCCACTCCTGGAGTCAGCTTTCCTTGATCTTTACAGCTGTGTCACATCTCACTTGAGTTACCAGCACAGAATAGGAGAGTGTAGGATAATTAGTCTGGGTTTAGTCTTATCTAGAGGCTGAGGGATGTGCAGCCACCAGGAATTGTTTTAAACTCCCAGAAGAGTGTTTCACCTCTCATTCTTTCTTTCCTATTGCTGGTGTGGCTGTGTCTGATCACTGATTACACAGGGCAAAACCATGGAATAGTTACAGGCAAGTGTGTGTGTGTTGGGTGGGACTGAGACTGTTGCTTTTGAATTTCCCCACGTCTCCCAGGCTCTTTGCAGTTGCTCAATGTGAATATGATTGCTCAAACACCTTCCATGAGACAGCTCATTATCGCTCTCATTTAATGGAAAGAAATAGTTCTTTTCTCTCGTGAAAATATTGATAAAGTATTTTCTATTCCTTTCCCTGGCATCACCTGCAGAAAATAAAGCAAATTTTCCTTTGCACTTAGGATCTATTTCTCATTTCCCCCCTTTTCTCACAAGTCAGTAAGGAATGTGCTTTAGCTGTTTCCCATCCTCAGAAACCTTAACCTGCAGGTTCAGATCATTCCTGACATTCCCTGAGAGGAAGGTCTTTGGTTGTGTTTCTGGTGAGGCAAGTATTTAAAGTGGTTAAGTTACAACCTTGCCTGTATGCACAAGGCAATTCTAAGTCAATTAAGATCTATCATTTTCACTGTGACCAATATCAAGGCTGGAAATATTCTGTTTCAAACTGACTACAAAATTTAAGTAATTTCTGTTGAATGAAAAGTCTTTTTCCCTTATAGAACACCTGAGATTACATAATTTTATTGGCTGGACTGAAACCATGTTTTTCTGTGAAATTTTGTATCAGAAGGACCATGAACAGTGTGTGACACTGAACTCTTTGGTTCTTCTCTCTCACAACTTCAGTTTTGTCAGATTCTCCTAAGCATCTAGTGAATCCCAGTCAGTAAGTCATATGTGGGTTTAAAAGCAGAGCCTCAGTGCTCCTGTCCTGGTGGTTTGCCCTTCATGCTAGAGATCCTCACATTCAAATAACCCAGATGAAAGGAATTTATACCAGCAGCCATCTAGCATTTATATAAATAAATGCCTGAGTTCATAAAGCAGGCTTTGGGTGTTTAAGTGGCTTATTTTTCACTAATCTACTTATGAATAAGAGATAGTTTTTGCCTTTTGTTTGCCAGTTACAGCTCTGCCCCTCTCGCCCTTTGTGGTGGTGCTGCTGTAATGTGAAATTAGCGACTGCTGGTATGATTAAAACTTGAGTATTAATTCAATTTTTAATCTTCTTTCTTTGCATGGTTGGCTACAGAAAGCTAGCAGCTCGCTGGAAAATTATTTTGTGTAATGTTACAACATCATAGTGCCCTGAATATAAGATTCATATGTTCTCAGGGAAAAGCTGGATCTGTTTAAGTCCATGAGATTCCTATTAATTTGAAGGAGACAAGAAAGTCCCACTCGTTTTTCTTCCAGGCTCTCCTAAGACCTTGTGTGTTATTTTGCAAGTGACACTGCCTGCCATTTCTCCATCTGTAAAAAGGAAGAAAATGCTATTGACCTTCTTTAACTACTAAGAGAAATTTATGTACAAAAAATTGGGCAGGCCCACTTGATTGCATGTATTCCTTTTAAACTATATTACATATCATTTTCCAGTCAAAGGATGAAGGGTGTGTGCTTGAATTCCTTATGTAGTCTGTCTATAAATGTGGTATCACTCCTTTACTCTGAGCTGTGTTTCTGTGGTTTCTCACACAAACATTTTTTTTTTCCAGTGTTCTGTGACATTCTTAATTATCTTTAGGTAAAGTGTTATGGATTCCTGTTGCTTGAAACAACCTGACTACGGTGACACAGCAGTTTTTACATCAAGAAGTGGGATAGTTTTTGCCTGCACTCTGGTAATTAAATTCAAATCTCTTTGTATCTGCTCTGATCTGCAGGAATTTCCATGTCAGATGTCTAAGCAAACAGTAGGAGCCATTATTGGCATGACAGGGTCTACTAGGAAAAGGAAAGGAAAAGTTCAATTCTTGCTTCAAAAGCAAAAGTACTGAGTGATGGGCAGAAGCAATTTAACTACCATCCATTCACTGATTAATGCCACAGTGGAAGAACATAGAATTAAACATTCATTCCACAATTCCACAGTTCCTAACTGTGCATATAAATGTTGATCCTGATTATTTTAGCTCCTATTTCCTTTTTCTGTGTTGTTGAAACACATTTACATAAATGATGCTAAATGCTATTAGCAATGGTTCTTCTGAGTGCTTGGGAATGTAAAAGTACATAAATCTTTGGAGAGTAGAAGGAAATAAGAGATAAATGATGACTCAAAGCTATCACCATGGTTTGCTGCTTGAAGGCCCTGCCATGCCATTTTATCAGTGTCTGATAGTTCAGATAGTATTCAGGTTTCTGACTCATACACTAAGTGATAATGATGTTTTGCAGAGAAATTTCTGATTCCATCATAATGATTGTCTGATGGACACTTCTTTGATAAATTGTCTGATATTAACCTGTAGTGTGGGTTTTGTCAAAGCTGACAGCAGGAATGACAGATATTGACATTGGTGTGTGAATTATATGATAACTATAGCTCTTTCTTCAATCTGTCCAAGATTCCCAACTTTCATATTCTTCTGTTTTATATATATATGCACATATTTACGTCTCAAAAATTATTGTAAACTTCTTTGTGAGTATTATTTGACTTCTGTGCCTTGTGATACAGGCAACAAATTGTGCTTGCAGTCCACCTCTTTGCTAAGACTGTCCTGATAAAATGCAGTGAACAGATTTGTGTATTATGGTTTCCAACAAATAATTGTTAGCTAGTAGGATCTGAAAAAAACATATTCTTGAGTGCCATCTGTGGGCCCTTTTTAACTGATTCCTTTGTTTATATTCAAGTGGATTTCAACATTCATTCTCCATCTTGGTACATGGTTCACTTGGTGTTCTAAGTGTGCACTGGTTTTCACTTATTAAATTATCCTTATTTACTGAAGCTACTGTAGTCTCATGTTTTCCTTCTTCTTGAGCAGATGCTGTATAGAAAGAGTGAAATAGTCCTTTAAGCTGGAGATTTTTTCCCTAGGATGGCTTAGAATATAAGTTCTTGTCTTTCACAAGAAAAGGGGGAAAATAAACTTGTATTCTGTCATTAGAAAAGAATGTCTCACCTGAGCCCTGTCGTGTGAAAACAGAAGGCATCTTATTGTGCCTCCTACTTGTTCACTGGTGCAGGGCTGGATGCTTACTGTGAACAAATTAGTTTAATTAATTACATGCATCAGAGTCTGACCAGAACAAATGCTGGAGGCTGAAATTCATCTTGGTTGGAGAGGAAATGGCCTCTAATCCAGTGTTTTCCTGCTGACTGGAGCCAGGCACGAGGCACTTTGTCTTGCAGAAACTGTGTGAAAAGTGTCTGACAGCTGCAGCTCCATCATCCTGTTGGACTGCTGAGGTCTTCATAGTTCCTGGGTATCTCATACAGTTGGTGAATGCTGGCAGGGAAAGTGAGAGCAGATCTCTTCTGCTTTGTTGGGATTTTGTGTCTGAAGTTTTCAGTGGTCTTTAGTGGAATTTGTGATTGATTGCTCTGTGCTCACAGCATAAAGATCGCTGGTGGGTTTTATTTCAATGTCTTTCATCTATTGTATATCTTTGGTTTCCAGTTAATTCAATCTGAAAACACCTGGAACTATTCTAACTAATAGATTGCAATGGAAAATTGAGAAACCCACACATTTTTGCAATCATTAGATACAAAGAACTGAGAACTTTAGGATAAACTTCATTATCTGTTGCTTACAAAATTTCCACTATTTTGGGTTCTTCCTTTATTTTCTGAATGTATCTATCATGTTTATTTGATAATTAATTATAAACCCTGCAATTTTATAAAGAGAGCAGAGGCAAAGTAATCATTAGGCAAAAAATTCCTGTGTTGAGCAGCACTTCACCTTAGTACTTTCCAAGTTAGAGGGAAACCATTTTGTAATTGTTTGTTTATTATGCTCTGCTCTGTTAGCTGGGTTATAATCATAGTACAAGTTAAAAGTAAAGACAGATTATGTAAGACAGACACTTTTTACATTTGTAATTTTGAAAGAAGATAGCATTTATCATGGCATGAATTTTGTAAATTTAAAGAAAGGGATTTGTGAAGAAAACAAGGATAATTATTGCTGTGGAAGAAGGCGGCTTGGGAAGTGTTGCTATTCTTACTCAGATATTTTATTTTTTGCATTTGTCTATGTAGAAGAGCATAAAAATATTTGTTTGGTTTCTTATACAGATTTTTTTATCTGTTCATTGGTGCTTTCATAGATCCAGCTTACAGGAATTGGACTCTCAAGTGCCATTAGCTTTTAGTAAAATGTTTGTTCCCTTCATCCCAAGGAGGGTTGTAGTAGAGTATAGCTAGAGACAGCAGCATTGTCTGTGCTCTTCTCAATATCACTGATGGAGATAAAGCTTCAGGAGATGCCCAGGAGAAATAAGCACCATGTAGGGCAGTTCATGAGAAGAAAGGAAGGGGTTCTTTATCACAATCAGCTGGTGTAGCGACCTCCCTGTTTAAGGGAAAGCCTGTAGAACCTGTTCCCATACTGCTGGGAAATGCATCCAAGAACAGCTGATTAATGCTAAAGGACACAGACAAACCTCTAACTAGAAACACACTTCTTGGGAGAGCCACACAAATACAAATTTTAATTTTATAAACATAAATACTTACAGAAAACTTTCACATGCACTTATTGTCCATGAGGTAGCCCAGATAAACTGCTGAATTGCACTGGCTGCTGGAAGTACTCTTGGCAAAAGCAGCTCAGGGATATATTTACTATTTCACTGTTGGTATAAACATTAAAAAAAAAAAAGTGTGTTTTTCTATATTCTCATATCATGTTGGCTTCAATACTTCATATTTTACTAATAAAGCACAGTCTAAAAGTTGTATTTATGCCTGTAACAATTGTACACTGATGCATTTTTATGTGATCTCTCCTGGGCACTGAATCTGAGAAAACACAGACAGGAAGCTCAGCACCTTCTTATATTTTCTGAAGGATTCCATGAGGATACACAAAACCCTGCATCAGTTTTGCTGCTTGTCTGTACATTTTAATTCCCATCACTATTGCTTCTTCCCTGTGGATTTGCAGCTGGTATAAATTAGCAGTGCACTGCAGTTTTCAAAGGTTATCCCAAGTAGCTTCTGCTTGAGATCTGTCCCTTGATGTTCCCTTTGTTTGGATGTTTTCAGTTCTGCTGGCCAAGATTTGATGAAATTTGAGTCCTGTGCAGTTATTGTATGCCATTTATTATCATGTAATCTGTCAAGCTGAATGTTTGACACACTGACTTAAAAAGTGAACACAGGAAAATTATGGAGGGAAAGGAAAACATGTTCTCTTAATCATTGATACTCTCAAGTGTTATAAAATCTAACTTTTACAGTTAAAACTGGGATTTTAAAAGAACTTGTTGAATAGTTTTGATATGGAATGGTTTCAGCCTTCTTAGCTATAGACCAGGATTCTGTCATTTAACTTACGTTCAATATTTAAATATTATAGCAACACAAGTGAAGATTTAAAGAAAGCCTTGCTGTTTATGCTTTCTCTTTTACTGGATCATGCATACAGTTGTTTCCTATTTCATAAAGATTTTGTTTGGGTTTCATTTACACTTTTCCATCCTCAGCATAGTGAGGATGCTGCTTTCTGTGTGGGCAAAGAAACGAAACCTCTGATATCTGATAAGACTGAACATTCCCATGTATAAATATGATATGTAATTACAGGGACAAAAGAAAGAGACACTTTAAATTAGCTTAGGTGAATGAAATGTCAAGTAAATGAGTGAGAAACATATCTTTAAGAAACAAAAATCCCCACAAACCAGAAATGTTTCTCAATGGACTTCTGTTCATGTGGCAGAGTTGGGACCAGATTTTCTTCCTACCTTGTCTGTGTGTTTACACATCTCCTTCCCTGAGTGACAACTAGAGAAACTCGTTGATTGTCCTGATTTTTTCTACTGGTATAGAGGAAATTGCTTGCAGTTGCAGGACTGACTGGCTGTCTCATTGCAGCACTGAACATATTTTTTGCTATTTTCTGGGCCAGAAACTGGGCACTTCAGTTCAATACAGGAAATAATTTAACTACTGGAGAAACTAGTTGTAAACTTCCCAGTAACACAGAAAAATGACACATAATTTCAGATGAGTGGTTTTCGGTATCTGGTTTATGACCACAGTGGTCCATAAGCTATTCCTGAGGCATTTGCTGATGGTAACTCAGACAAGCAAATCTGTTTCTGTTTGAAGGGAATTTTGTGCACAGCTCAAGGAAGTTGTAAGACTTCTGTGTAGTTGTAGGACCTTGTGTCAGCTGTGTCTGCTCTCACTGGTCTCAGAATGGCAGATGTATGGAGGTCTAGTAAAACAACAAATTTTGGCTTCTTGTTAGGAGTGGCACTGTGTATCAGAAAAATAGGTGCAGTTAGTAGAAGTTTTGATTACTGAAAGTCATCTTCTGTTCCACTTACTTTACTCAGAATATGTGTTTTAGGGATTTAGTGGCTAAAATTTCAGAAAGCAGAGTGGCTTACAGCTACAGGACAAGGCTGACAGCAAAGTTGAAGACATGAAAATCAGGGACTTAAAATCAGAGAATTCAGTGTTGCAGTTCTACTATTGTTTTCCCCACAAATGTTTGGCAGGAGAAGTTTTACCTGCATTCATATTTTATGACATAGAAATATTCCACGGGGTAGCAGTTTTGGAGGAAAAGGAGCCTGTCAGTAGTATGTAGTTAACCCTGGGGCATCAAGTATTTGGCAGTTAAATAGCTGAGAAATTCACCTCTTAGCAACTTCTTTTCTTTCTTTACTGTCAATCTCATGTCAAAATGCTGGGAGCTTAAAGGTTTTGGTGTTGAAGTTTATTCTGCACCGTTTTCTCAACAAAGGGTCTTGTAAAACAGGGAAAGGGAGATACCCTGCTATGTATTAAAACAATGCTGAATTGCTTAATGTGTGAGTCACAATAAGCTGGTGGTTTTAGGGGGTCTTACTTCAGGAATCAAGTTGGGAATCCTGTTGAGTATGGAATATGCCTCAGGAATGCCCCTTTTGGTCTCATTCCTATAGCAACTGGGTGGAAGATTTTACCTTTGCAGCATAAGTATATTTTTTCTTTTCTTCTCTTTCTATTTAATTCTAGAGGAATGCAGCCATCCAGACCAGAGAGTAAATTTGGACTAAATACAGCAAATACATTTCAGCTACCCCAGGTTCACAATAGCTTGAGAAGAGTCTGTTCTATGCTGTCTACACATGAGTGTGGAATACCTTTTCAATGAACAGAAAATTAGTCAGATGGAAAAGTGAGAATATTGGAGTTGTGATGTAGGTATAACCTGTCAGGACTGTTTGGAATGGCATTTCACAAATATAGGTGGGCTGATGGGATACATACATTGGAAAAGCAGGGTATGCTTCACTGTTGGTATGAAATCCTTGCTGCTGCATTAAAAAAACCCCAAGAAACTCTGAGAGTAGGATGAAAGAAATAAAAACACTTTTCCAGGAGTCGGTAATTATTCTGTCTCTAGCACTGTTTTTGTGGCATATTGCCCTCAGCCTTCATGTGCCCACCACTGCCTTTGGCTCAAAAAGCTGTAGTGACAAGACCCATCTGTAGAGAATACTCATTATCTTTTCTGGAACTTCATAACTGGAAGAAAGACAAAATCAGAGGATGGATTTGGTTGAAAGGAACTTTAAAGTTCATCGAGTTCCAGCCCCCTGCCATGGGCAGAGACATCTGCCAGTGTCCAGGTTGCTCCAAGCCTCATCCAACCTGGCCTGGGGTGCTGTGCTGGGACCCCAGAGCTGGATGTGAACCTTCTCTCTACACTTACTACTTTACTCATACCTATCAGAAAAATTTGTAATAATGATTTCTTTTGTTGCCTTCTTTCCAGCTTAAGATTAAATGATTTTTTTCCCAGTGAATAAAATTCCACAATTTTTTGCAGTTGTAGGAGGTGTCAGGTAATTCATGTCAAGAGACTATTGTACAGGTGATGAGGATTTGACAGGGTAGGCTTCCCATAGGGTATTCTCATGTCTTTTCTGTATATGCAGTGTGTCTTTGAGAAGAAGAAAGAAAGAAATACGACCTCTTTGAAACACAAATTTTCTGAAAGTTGGTGTTTCATGTGAAGAGTCTGAATTACTTCCAGGATTTTCTTGAGGTTTTCTAGGGTGTGTGTTTCATAGCATTTTCATTAGAAAATGAAGCTATGTTTTATAATTTTTCTAGATGATTCTTGATTTTCTTACTTGGAAGTTTTGGCCCAGCAGTACATGCCACCAAAGGAAAAAATATTTCCCTAAATATATTGTGCTTTGTACATTAAACTCTGTATCATGTTTTTGGGGGAAATTCTCTTAGCTGTAAATCAGTGTCTGTAACCTCTGGGAAGATTCTTTAGAAAGGCCATTGTCCTGGAGGGATATACTCCTGCACTTCAGAGGTAAAATTGTTACAGCAGGGGGAAAAGCAGAGAAGTGGTTTGGTCAAAACATAACCAGTGCTGAATTCATCAGAGCAGTACAAACAGTTAGAACAATGCTCCAGTTAAATGGAGATGAAGATTCTGACTTCTTTAGGATTACTGATGCCCTACTCTGATATCAGTCTAATGTCCTTTTGAATCTTGAAAGATTCATCATGTTGAGATCCCTTCACCAGCATTTCCTGCTTGTAGTGTACTGCATGGTTTCCTTTGGCTTTTAGCTCACATGTTAGAATAATGAAGGGTTTGACAGAAAAAGGCTCATGTTGCCTCTTTTGGGGACCCTGCTGCTTGAAAGTCTTTGTCTGTAGATGGGACAGTCTGCATATGTAGATCATGTTTCTGTGATTTGCTGCTCCAGCTATCTGACAGAGTGGAAGATTGCAGCTCTCAAGGTCATTCCAAAGTATCTTGTTTCATTTCAGATTTTTATTTTATTTAGTGGGCTTGGATGTTTGTGAAAGCAATTTTTATGTGCTGAGGATTTTTCTGAGTTTCATTACCTGACAGGGCCTCAGTTACATTTCTTCAAACACCTGTGATATTATGCTCTAAATCTTTCCCTTAGCCCTGGTGTCAATAGGGAAACAGAGGTCTCTACATCTTTTGCCATTTTATTTTATGGGGACATGAATTTCTGTGCCAAAACCAAGTAGGGGGACTGTAGGCACAGAGTTTGTGGTGACTGGGGGTGGGGTTGGGCCGAGCCTCATCCCCAGTGTCACAGCTGTGAGCAGCAGGTGAGCAGCACTGACACAATGAGCCATGGAGTGCCCAGTGCACTGAGCAACCACCAAAGGGAACAGAGGGCACACAGGGGCACTGCATCAACATGAGGGGATGAAAGGTTGGGCTAAAGAGCAATAAAGAGCAGCTCTTGAAGCCTTCTGAAGTGGAATGATGTTACTCTGTGTGGGCAGACACCTGAAGCCTTCTGAAGAGGTAAGGTGTTACTCTGGATGGGTTGAAGCTTTCTGAAATTGTGCAGTGACACCCTGTGTACTGTGACAGGTGCTGTGTCAGGGGACGTGTCTGCAGTGCTCTGTGGGACAGGCACAGCATGAAGTGGGTGCAGTATAATCTCCTGGCTCTGCATAGGGCCACAGTTGGGCTGTTGGAACTGCCACCAGGAATGATGATCAAGTGCTGGATAAGCTTACCTGGATGCAGTATTTTTGACACAGTTTCATTAATCCTTAAGAGACTGTATTGCCTCATCTGTCCCTTTACACACACATGACTTCAGAGTGCTGCAAACTGGAACTGTGCAGGTAGAAACTTCTGGGTTCCATTTTGAACACAGCACAATTTGCAGTGAAATCCAGGCTTTGCTAATGTTATAGGAAAGAGTGTGGTTATGTGCCGCCTTCCTGTAATACATGGGAAGCGTTTCTGAATCCACTGGGAGCACGATGAAAGGATATGATGGATGTGGTGTCTTTTTCTTTCATGTTCTGTTAGGGGCACTTATGAGGGAGGTGGCAAGTCAATTTTTTTTTTTTTTCTGCTAAGTGGAAGGAAAGTGTTCAGATTTTCTCTGTTTAGGTAAAAAATTAGAGCTGAACTTGGCTGACCAACAACCTATTGACCAAAATGCTGGACTGCTGTATCTTCTGTCAGTGATGGAAATTTATTTTTTTTTACTTAGAATTTTTAATCAAATGCAAATCTCAGGGAAATATGTGGATAATTCTTGAGTTGATCAAAATGGCATTATCCAGCAGTCTTGAAGAAAGAAAAATAACCTTAGTCTGTTTTTCATTTTTTCTACTCTGTCTTTTCAGGAAAAATCATTTACCAAAGCATTTGTAATTTTTGTGCAATGTTATGCATTTTGCTTTGTTATTAAAGCAAACTTTGGTAATGTGCTGTTATTTAAAGATATGGGTGTGAGTCAACTATAAGGTTGAAATAGGGAATGCAAAGAGCACACGATTAGGTGTGATTTGCTGGACTGATGGCTGTACTGTTGTACACATATAAACAACTAGTGGTTTCTAGCAGGTGGATTTCTTTCACAAAGGAAGCCTTTAAGAAAATTTGAGTTACTCTCTGTAATCATTGGATAATTGATCCAGCTGTTCAGTGCTTACTCCTGTTTACAATGGCACAGTTGTGTGTTTGTGCAAGAAGCACAGTTTGGAGGTAGAATGGACACTCCCACTTTTACCTCATCCTTACAAGTACTAGGAGAATATCTGCAGGAATTAAACAATTTTAAACTTTTTTTCTTTCAATTTTCTGTCATTCATTGTCCTCTTAGCTCCTGTCCAAAACCAGATTGAAGTATGTTGAATTCTCTGTGTGGTATGCAAAGCTACAGTGTTCCTTGGCTTTTGCCTCCCTAGATATGAAATCTATTCAGGGAATTTTTCTTTACTGGATAGTAGCAATGCATAGAAATTCTGCTCATATTCATGACAGAGTGAATGAGCAAAAGATTATGAATGGACTTTTATATGCTGTGCAAAGAGAGAGATTGATGATCATATTTCTGCTGGCTCAGAACAGTCTGAAAACCCTCAAGGCTGATTTGGAACTGATCTCAATTCTTGGCAAAAGCATAAAATACCTTTAGTTTTGGGTGCAAATTTTGGGTTATCTGTAAAGATAGCAATTCTCTCTGTCCTTTAAATCTGCCAAGATACAGGCCCTGAAATGCCCTGAAATGCTATGCAGAACTGCACCAGCATCATCAGGGATGGTGATCTGGTCTGCAAACAAAGACCAGACTAATACAGGTGCTGAGGCTGGAACAGGACATTCAGGGGATTGATTTTCAGAGTGAAATGCAGTCTTAGGTGATCTATTGTGGATAAAAAACCCAAAACATCTTTTTCCTGCCAGTTCTCCAATTATTCTAATTGGAAAGGGAAGAGGCCATTGTGAAGGATAACATAAACACCTGAGAGTGCACTTAAACACAAGTAGCACTGCAAAAATGCCAACTTGTTCTCAAGTGCACACTTGTTCTATGGCTAGAAGTTAGCCTTGAAATTTGCATAGCAAAAGGTTCAGTCTAAGTGGCAGCACCAGAGTGGAATACATTTAATTAAAGACAACAGCAAAGGTAAATTATACTCTTCTCTTTTTTTTTCTTCCTTCATTTTTTGCTTTGCTTTGCTTGATTAGGAGCTACTTGTTTCACGAACAGGTAAACAGAGCAAATCTGTTTAGCTCACAAGGGCATAAAGGGAGAAGGGTCAGAGCTTTTGGATGTTCCAAATATGAGCAGGATTTCCCCAAGCTTCCATCTGCATTGTAACTCATATCTTGGAGATCAGCAAGGCCTCATGATAGCACTTCAAGGATGAATTTTTTTTTTTTTTGCCAGAATGGCTCATGTGCACTTAAAAAAATAGGGCCATGAAGTCTCAAGGAAATTCTTCTGTAATTATAAAGGATTCCAGTTTGAATAAAATGAGGCTAGTGAGAGCTTACTTGAATATTAAGCCTGGATTTACCAGTATGTGTGGGGAATTGTTTTGCTGCCATTCCCGAACTTCTTTTCGTCACCTGAAAAAAATGGCCTCCTTTCCAGTTATATTTTTCTTAATATCATATCACGCCATATGTGGAATTGTTCAAAACTTTACACTTATAAAAGACTGGGAGGAGAAGACATATAAAAGAATATGTATATTATATGCATATTATTATAAAAGAATATGTATATTAATATCCACTAATAAAAATGTCTTAAAATTCCCATTGATTCTTACTGTTGGTCACTTTTAGGCCAGAATTTAAAGAATACTGATATTAAATAGAGTGATATTTTCTTTCAGTGTTAGGCCTTCAGGATCTAATAGTTGTACATAATCATTACCAAGCTGTAGAGCTGTGTGGAGCCTCCCAAATTCAGTCTTACAGAACTTGTCTGGGAAAGATACTGTATTCTTTTTTCAAGGATATTTGATCAATTCTTTTCTCCACAATGATCACAGCAGTACAAGCTTCTAAGCCCCACACCATCTCCTCAAATATACAGCACAACTGAAGTCTCACAGAAATTCAGTGTCTGTTACCTGCAATAAGCATAGTCAGTAACCTGGAGTTAAAATATCTTTAAAGGATAGAAGTCAGCATAAATGTTTCTAAGGTCTTAAAAGGTAAAGAAATATGCTGGTGAAGATGTCCTGTGGAAATATAAGTGTTGGCTTTGTTCTTCAAGGGGAAGAATTTGATGGGGCCTGCAGAACTGTTGCAGAGCCTGTTGGAGTTAAACAGGGACAGTTTGGGGTGTTGCTGTCAGCCAGGAGTCTATTAAATACCCAAGGAAATTCAGGATTGCTGATTCTTTTCTTGTTGGTATTAAAATGGATAAATGAAGACTAGAACTATACCAATGGAAGAAATGCTTAGTTCAGGCTTCTGTCTGTTCCTGCTGAGTGGCTGCACGTCACACTGCAGCAGCTGTAATTAATCTGGTCTCTGCCAGGCTCAGAGTCCCTTACACATGGCCTGAGAGTGTCCAGGGGTAGGTACACAAAAGGTTTATACCAGGGTCCTTGGTTCTGTGGAAAGTGCTTCAACATCTCTTCATTTTTGTCTGGTGTTTTACAGATAGACACAGCAAGGCCAGTGCACCATGGGTCACACCTTACCATAACTGTGCTTGCAGATCTTGTTGGTAGAGAGTAATTTAATTGTGTTTAATTTTTCTTCTGCAGAAAAGTATTGAAGACAAAATCCTCTTAAAGGAACAGGTAAATTTGATGGCAGAAATAAGTAATTCACAAATCTGTAAGAAGGCTGCTGCTGACTGACTTCACTGCTTAGGGTTTGAGGCTGTCAGCTACAGATGAGCTTCTGATCATACACTCTTTGAGGGTATATAAACTTCATTAATATTTGCACTTGTTTCAGTCTCTGTGAGAACTTGCCAAGTTCTCCTACTCTGCACACTTTGCTCTTGTGATCTTGCCGTGCTTTCTGGAATAGCCCTGGAGGGCTAACACATCATTTGGAGATGTAAGCTCATAATGTTTTGTTTTCAAAACCATGAAGAAAAATAGGTAGAGAGCAAGCTCTACTTGGGAGGGAATACCCTGATGTGATTTATAATTCCATGTGGATTAATCTATCAAGTTCTGATTTATGAAATGTATTGTGTTGACCAACTATATTACTTTACTGATTCAAAAGTCTGGAAATTAGTATGAAAACCAGCAATCCATCATAACATTGAATTATGTGCCAGTGATGCATAGCAGTATCTCTCAAAATGCTTGATTTGTGTTCACCCTTTTTGTTAGTAAAATTCATGTTACCTAATAGCCTTCTTAGAAAATTATGTTAATGTGAGTGATGGACAGAATCCATTGCTAACTTTTTAGGCTTTTCATTAAGGCAAAAAAGGTTTACCAAGCTTTTGAATTTTCCAGTTTGATATAACTGTCTGCTTCAGAAATTTCCTTTTAGAAAAGCATAGATCTTTGAACATTCATATTTTTAAAATCAATGACTGTTTCTAACAGCCAATCTGGCAAGTGATTATTATTGCTGGAAGCTGAAAGAACAAAGGACTGAAAGTTTAAGCAGAGGTTGAAGCTTTTGGATATCAGCAATGGTGTAGATGCCCTACTAATATTGCAGAGGTATCAAAAAAGGAATTTTGGCATTAATTCATTGTCTTGTGGTCTTCTTCAAAGAGAAACAGATCTTGTGAGTTTGACACAGTTAATGGCTTTGGAAAAATGCCTTTCTTGTGTCATCAGGAATTTCACCACAGAGTTATAAGTGTAACTATTGTTGATATTGAATTGATATTGAATCTTCATTGGGGATCTCAGGTACCATTATATCTTTGTCATATTTGAAGGGCTTAGAAGGGGAAGATGGCTGTGGTAAATTCTAGTCTACATTATCTGCAAGAATGTTTTGCTAAAGCAAGTGGTTGCTGTCTATAAGGGCTTTAATCACACAGTTACAGCTCCACCCTTGCTGTTTTCAGACCAGTTCATGCTTGCATCAGAAAAATGCATTAACAACACTTGAAGAAAGGCTGTGGATAAACAGACCTGGGCCAGCAGGGAGAACAATGCAGCACAGAAAGGGCCTTATTGTACAAGTGGATGAGATCTGAGCCTGGGATGGGAGAGCAGGACAGGAACAAGTAGAAGAAATATGTCATGTTGCTGACTGGATTAGTGTTGGTACAGGATTATTTGATGCAATGAGAAAACTCTAGTATACCAGTTCTTCTAGATGTAAAGATTTACATCTTTTGTGTGTTATAATATTTATTGGAATTTTTACAGCAGCACATTTTAACAACTGAAGTCAACTCCTTTCCTGGTCCCAGCTCTGAACTGAGTGGGGTACTGCTCTGAGTGTTTGCACTCTGCCCATCATCATGATGATGTGATGTCCACCACCTTTACTTTTCTAATGTGGATGTAGATGCTGTGGAAACTAAATCTGCCCTGCACTAAATCTCACTGAGGTACCACTGGGTTCTGGTTAATTGACTGCTGTATTCTCAAATGAAGTCAGCACTGTGAATCACCAATCTTTATTCTTATTTTGTTACATTACTGTTGTTTTATTATGTGGAGACCTATGTCTATGCAACTGAGATGGCAGTTCCAGTCTGGTAGATATTTAGGATGAGATAGTGCCTGTGCCCAAAGAAAATACTGCCCAAAGGATGAATAGAAGAGAGACCACATAGGAACTCCTCAAGAAGAGGAGGTTTTATATTACCTTACTGTATGCCTCAGTTATTTTTTGAAAATGAAGACCACATAGAATGAAATCTGATATGTTCTTACTATCAGAAGAGTTGAAAATCTCTTTCATTACCTTTGATATATGAAATATATCAGTATTGATGATGCAATTTGGAAAAATATAGCATACTGGGTAATTATTTATTATGTTACACATAAACACTGTTTCACTGCAAGTCCAAGTATATATAGATAAATTAAGAAGTAAATAACCTGGTGCTGGTCCTCAATTTTCTAATGACCCTGCACAAGCACATGGGGATGGTTAAAAAAAAAAAAATGTACAGGGACTGTGTGACCCAAGGCGTCTCTGTGGGGGCCTTATCACAGAGGAAAGCACAGAAATCAATTTGCCTGACCAAAGACCTGAAAAGTAAGGAAGATATTTAGGTCAATCAACAGAAATGGCACTGGGGATTCTGTCTTTAGAGCCTTGCTTTAGCAACAAAACCTAAGGCTTAGATTTCCTTTTAATAGCAAATAATGGGACTTATAACACTTGGTTCCTCATTAGCTAGAAATGGAGGGGATAAAGCAGGTTAAATCAGCAAGAAAGCATAATTATTTGATTAAGTTCTATATTCTAATAATTTGTGGACTTGCGGCTCTTTGAAAATGCCACTGAAATCAGAGAAATTCTACTGAATTTGGAGAAGGCTCTTGAGCATTACATTATTGTTACATATTCTTTTACCTGTGTACTTAACGTTGGCATTTAGTTCCACCTCATAAATGGTTGCTTTGCATAGACATACTATGCATTATCTACAGACTAAAGTCTGGCAGTTGAATTTGCACAGCTCTTCTGAGGCTCAGGCCCTACATCAGTATTCTTTCAGCACAGACTGCTGGCTGCTCAAAGCAGCAATGGATGGCAGGCTCACTCTGCAGCTGCAGGCAGTTTGCTGAAACTGCATCCACAGCACAGCTTTCTGAGATCAGATTTTTTTTTCTCTCTTTCTCCTTTTGTAGATGGCTCAGTTCTTCCTTTTGAAAGGCTGAGACCGATTACAGTGGGATTCAGACTGAGTTGTCTTAAAACATCTCCTGTTATTTCAGCAGCAGCAGGAATAAGTTAAAATGAGCAATGCCATTTTCCCCTTCTATAGCTGTACAGTCCTTCCAGCGAGGGGAAAAAGCCTGCTTCTCCTTAGAGCATTGTGGAATTCAGTTTGTGTATACATGAATGGCATGGGAGGGGATATGTGTTTTACACAGCTGGTACTGCTCCATTTGTACCCTCCTCACCATACAGAACTCCAGAACAGCTGATATGGTACAGGGTGTCTCTCTAGAGCTGTCAACTGTTACCAAAAGTAACCTGTTCATTGTGCTGAGAATCAGAAATAATACCAGATGGATTGTTCTGGCATAGAGGTTCTGAGAGTGTTTGGGATAGTCATGAAATACTTCTTGGGTGTGCTGCATTTTGGGAGCTCCTCAGTGTGATATGGACTTTCTGTGTCAGATTAAACTGACAAAGTATAGACCTGGTACTTGCAGACTTTTCTCTTTAGTAAAGCAATTAAGCAAAAGGTAAAGTATGCAATTCTAAGGGCACTACTACAGGAATGCAACTACTCTTTAACTCTGTGTTTCAGTGTACAGAACTGGATTGTCAAAGCAGCATCAAATTTACCCCCACACAGATATTTCTGATATCACTTACATAGCTTGGGTGTCAATTTGATTTAACTGCCATACTTCAGGGGTTTATTTTCCTAGGTATTTAGTTCATTTTACCTTCACATGTGCTGTCCCAAAATTATATTCTTAACTATGGCTTGAATAAATAAAAGGCCTTGCTCAAACTTAAAGTGCACTTTTGTACCACTTTATGATATGCATCAATGTTACATTGGAAGCTTTAATAAGCCAGTATATCATCCATGCACACTTTTACATACATAATATCCTGGCATACACATCCAATAATGAGATTCTGTTTGCACTGCACCAGTTAATGCAAATATGGGGGCACTTGCAAAGGAAATCAGGGTTACCAAGCCAATTTTTAACGATCTCTAAATAACACATTCTGAGGAATTTTGTCCTCCAAAAGAAACAACTCGGAGCTTCTATATTTGTTCCTAGCTTTTCTTTAGTGATGTGTTGTATTGAGAAATTCAAAGCTGTTAAGCAAATAGTAAAACAGCTTGGCTGAGTAACTGCCTGTCAGGATCCATCTCGCTCTGATCTGTTCTTGAGTGTAACCAAAGTTGGAATTTATCTGCTTTGGAGATAATTTCAGTCCCCTGTTGTGCTTGAGAACTAAGCACAGCCTTTAGGGAAAATGGAGGGACAGTATGACATTTATTAGACTGGCTATTTTATGTACTCACTGGTTTCCAAGGTCTGAAAGTCTGTGTTTTTATTCTCTCCTTGCTCTGAAAAATGAGGATTGTATAAAAAGATTGTGAAAGCTGAAATGGTAGGATGGGTCTTTTAATTTCTTTCCTTGTTATTTTTTTTTTAAAGCACACGTTAAAGAAATCCATAAAGCCTAATGTGTAGTGCTTGAAACTCATCTGTTGTATGGTTAGTACATTGATTGCAGCCTTTCACCTCCCAGCTGGGTGTTGAGCTGGTAAAGAAAGAGTTTAAATATGATCTTCCTGACATTAACAAGGCAACTGAATTATGTTTCAAAGGGATGGAAGGAAATGCAATTTTTGCACATCTTTGTGGTGAGGAGGAGGGGAAGCTTTAGGACTTTGTTCTTTCTGGAGCTTAGTATCATTTCTGTGCAATTCCATTGCAGCTGGGGGGATGTGGAATTGCAGTGGGGAAGGAAGCCAGCCCTTTGCATGCCTTTGCAGCAGGAAGGAGCAGAACAAGACTGATTCACAAGGGAGTAAATTCCATGTCGTGGGAAAGGAGTCATGTTCTTCCTGCTACCTCCAAACAGGATGGTTTGGTTCCTCCCCAGGAGGGCCTGGGTGAGCTGGTCTCATGAAGGCAAAGTTCAAGAAGCAGAGGGATTTGCCTGCTGGGCTTGAAAAACCAGCAACCCTGTAATCTCAGGCTGCATTGGTGTGTTGCAGTGGAAAGAATGCAACACTCCACTGTTAACTGGACTGTGCCACCATATGGTGAGCACTTTTCAGAGATTTATAATCATCCCTGGGGAACAGGAAATTTCTGGAAGTGAATGTCATTGGTCATGCAGGAATGGGATGAGGTTGTAAGGTCACACTGAAATTTGAAGTGCACAGGTAATATTGTCCTTTGGGATTTCAGGCTGTACCTGTTAAAATGGCTCTTCTGTTAAAATATATTTTTAAGAATATTGACATCACTATTAATTTGCATTCTTTAAGCAAAGTTACCCCCTGAAAAACTCAGAGGTATGAAACAGAAAGGAATCTTTTCCTAAAGCTGACAGTCAACAAACAGCCAGTTTTCATAGTGATTCATAGCTGAGCTTGAATGCAAATACGAGGATAGTCTAGATTGTGTATGTAAGTGATCTTATAAATAAGTTCATTGGCATATGACCATTTATTGCTGGCTACTAGAAATTATTCACGGCACTTCTCAAAGACTGAGTCCCTTGTTTTGTGTTCCCACAAAAAAAGTGATGGACATTGATGTGTATAATTTAAACAATATGTACTACTTGTGGGCAATACTGCATTGTAACATTTTACCAATTATGTCTGTCACACCAACTCCCTCATTGCTGAGAGAATGGTTTTTAACATATTTTTTAACAACACAATGTCCCTCAAACTGAAACAGCAGGTATAATAGCAAGAAACAAGCTGCTGTATATCTCCCAGAAGAAAAGACCTTTTCAAGTTAGCTTCTATGAAGGATGGTGGGAAACTAGATGTGGGGAAATTGCTCATGGGTTTGCAAGAGACAAATAAATGCTAAGGGAGGTGCATATGTGACATTGTATTCCCTAAGATGAGATTTTCACCACATCTACAGCAATTTCACTGACTGGCTGAGGTTCTGGTGAAGCACAGTAATAGACTTTCATTGCTGGGGAAAAGGCTGCTCCTCATTATTTGATAAATGGTTCAACTTCACTTTTTACCAGACAGGGGGGACTCTTCTTGTTTGTGTAATGGCCTTTTAAAGTGAGTATAAGACATGTCTGTATCCCATTTACTCTCATTTGATTCTGCCAGAGTAAGTAAAGGCCTTAGTGAAAATGAAAATCAAAGCCTCATAAGCCTCGAGTATCCCTTTTATTAAAGTAATTTCAAGTCATTGTGGTTTCAAATACATTTTGTTGTATACAGAAGATCTTGTGCTAAATAACTGGGATATTTAACATGGCAGGGATTTTTTTAAGAATCAAGAACTTACAAGAATAATAGAGAGGTGTATATATGGCTATTAAACTGTCATGAAAAAGATTATTGAATATCCCCAGGAATTGCTGCAGAAACCAATTCTCCACTCCAAAGTTCTCCAGAAATGTAGGTCAGGCACTAGAAGCTAATCTCAGAAGCTTTTCCTGCCAAGTGAAAAGAGAAGGCTGCAACGTTGAGAGGCTGGGTGTGAGAGGACTTACCAATTGCTCAGGGCAAGAAGGAAGTTAACTTGGGTACTAACCAAGAACTGAAATGGGATAAAATCTCAGGATAGACAGTTGGGCAATTTAGACATGTGGGAATTAATTGTTTGAACATGAGAGTGAAGGAAATAAGGAATTAGAACTTGGAAGAAGATAGTGGTTTCAAGTTGATTAAATAGCCTAAACAAATCAGGTGCTTTTCTATGCCTGGAGTAAGAACAGAAAAACAAGATCCAGTAAAAACTTTTTTCAATACTGAATAGGGATTTTGCTATGCTAGAGTCCATAACTGGGTGCCAGATTTTCCTGGGAGGATAGAGGAATTAGGAGAGGTGGTTTTGGAACGTAATTTTTGTGTAGTTTGTAGAATCTGATAAAAAGCGTTTGAAGTTCTCTGGCCCTGCTGTAGTGATGACAATGAAAATTGATCCCATGCATTCCAGCAGCCCTCATGTATGATTTGCATTTTAATTAGCTTTGTTTTTTTCACATTGTCCTCTTCCTAGTCTGCTGTATTGTGGAGCAGAGATTCTTGAAGGAGTCCGTGCTGGAAAGTTAGATCTAACCCCTTTCTTATCTTGCAGAATGTATTTACCTTTCAAATGTATTTATTTGATTTTTTAAATCTCTGTGTATTTGTGAGGTCCTGAAGACATGAAGCTGCAGTTCCTCAGCAGATGATCTCTCTGGCAGCTCTGCAGCGCAGGTGGCAGCTCTTCAGTTTGCTGTGTCCTCTCTAGCTGGGATGCACTGGTGTGCTCTCTCTTGCTTTGTCCAGAAGTGAGAGGACCTCTCAGCACTCCTGTTACCCATGTTAGGACAGGTGTCAGGTGCTGCCCACTCAGTGGAGCCTCAGCTGCTGCAGCAAGGCAGGAGGAGAGGGGCACTTGTCCAGCTGAGCAGGGCTTCACCTGAATGCATTTCTATTCACTGATACCTCCAGGCTGCTGCCCTGGGGAGCTGTCAGGTGATTCATGTTCTGAGTGCAGGGGAAAAGGCAGCTCCCAAAGTGCTTACAAATGGAGAAGATGGAGAGGTGGCTCCGGGAGCTGGTCTGAGCAGCACCAAAGAAACAAATAGATGAGTTCCAAAAGAGAGTAACAGAGTGCTCACCACCAGCAGCTGCCTGACCCACTGCTGCTGTTCTCTGGTGATCAGAGGGATGGAGGCTGGAGGTGGTGAGAGGAAGAGAGAAAGGGGTTACATTTCCTTCCTGCTTCCTACAGTGGCTCCCAGGAGCTCATGTAATGGAGCTGGGAGGGTATAGGCATTGCTAATGACTGGGAAACACCCTTCCCTCATGTTATCCCACTTGCTACTTCCTACACTTAAAGACAGCTCTGCTCCACCTCAGGGAGCAACTTTGGTTCTTGGCTTGTGGATTATCTTACATTGCCATAAATAAAGCCAGGTTATTGTAGTACTCTCTGATGTGAGGATCTCCAGAAAACCTACAAATAATGATTCATGTGCATGACAGACTTGCAAAATAGAGTAACTAATCTCATTTTACAGGTGGAGAAAATGAGGTCCAAGAACATTGCTGGTCTGATTTTTTTCAGTGGTACCCTATAGGATGGGTGGCTGCCTGGAGCTGCTGAAAAGCCCAGCACTAAGCAATGAATCCTAGGCCACACAGCAAGCTGGTGGCAGCAGGGAGAAGAAATCCAATCCTGGCTCTCAGTCTTTCAAGCAAACCACCAGATGACACTTAAAAAGCACTTCTGGGGATGAAAAGTACTATATAATTATTGTTTCCAATATAAATATTTTCCTCTTAAAGTCAAGCTTTTCTTTTTTATTACCACTGACTTTATTAAGCCCATGTGATTGTCTTTGTTTAAGCTATTAAAGTGTGGATTGTTGAAATCATGTAAAACATCCAGGGCCTGCATGCAGAATTTATGTAGTTAAAATACATTACCCACTCTATTGAATCATCTTCTTAGAGAAACATTGTCTCTACAATTCCCATAAACTTAAAAACCCTCTAAAACAACCCCTAAAAATAGCTACTCATGCATGAGCATCCCTCAGAAATAAGAGCTCTTGTTACTGACATTAGTGCAGATGACTGGTGGAATGTACCATATCCAGTTTTCATCTCAGCAATCTTGTATAGCTTTTTGTTGAAAAAATGTAAACACAGCCTGAAGCTTCCTTCTGCAGGGATAAATCTGTAACTGGTTCATGTTCATGGCAGTGAAGTGTTTGGTGCCATATTTGTATCTGTGGACCTCAGTATGAAGTTAATGGTGGGATCAGGAAAGAGGGAAGGACAAAGTGATTGCCAGTGCATGAAAGTCACTAGATCAGGGGAAATCCCTGGGTAATCTGAATGTGGAACAAAACTAAGAAAAGAGGAACAAATTTTCATCATAAAATAGTGCCTTTGGTATGTTTTTTATAGCTATTAAGAGACTGGCAGGGTGATCCTGCAAATGCCAGGAAACAGAAAGAGGCTGATGTGAAATCCTTGTCATCATTTTGCATTCATTCACACATGTATGCACTCTGTTGCTAGAAAACCATTGATGATAAAGTTTAGACAATTAATGAAACGTTAGGTGAGGATCACTGTACCAGGAGAGTGGGGTTTTGCCCAAAATGCTGCATGATATTTAGTCCATCCCCCTCTTGTTCTCCTCCACCCCAAAAAAATCCCATGTAATTATTATTGGAGTAAATTAATCCACTGGCTTGGTTTATACTAGATTTTTGTCATGGTTCCAGGCAACAGATTCCTGAAAAGAAAAAGGATGCAGTGAGAAAAGGGGAAAACAGATGTCTCAGAGTTACAAACAGAAGACATTAATTTGCTTGGTTCTTAAAAAAGGGGCAGTGTCAAGAGGATTCGATTCTGTAGAAACAACATAAACAAGGGTGACAAATGGTTTAGGGGCAGTGAATTGCACTCACACCTGATGGTGCCTTGCTGCCAAGCAAAGATTGTATTTAGGATAATGATATTTTCCTTTCTGTGTTCTTATGAAGTTTATTTGTGGATGCTTTTGGGGATGTTATGATTTAGAAGTTGCCCACTGTGTATGGGTTCTTTATGGATATGACTTGTTTTTCTGAAATATTCTTAATTAGTTTACTAAACCATATAATTTGGGAAGACTGAATGTGTTTGACTTCAAGTATTAATCCTTCCTCAAACAGGAACATCTTTGTCTTCATAGTTCCTTGTAGGAAATGGAAAATTTTAACAGACTTAAAACAGCTGTTAAAGAAAGGTCACTCTAATCTCATATCAATCAGTTTTTACCCACTTACCCACTTGAAATCAAGTCTTCTGTTGGCTATCACCCCAATTTAGTTGGAGTTTCATAAACTATGTGTAATAGCTTGCAACATCCCTTTAATCCTATCTTTAAAAATAGCAGAATTGCCACATTCTTTGTAGCAGAAGCAAAAGGGCTTCTGTTTCCATTGCTGATAACTCTGCTTCTGTCCAGTCCATTTCACCATTATGCATTTGATCCTTTTGAGTTCACTAATGTGTGTATTGAGTAGTTTTTAGGGGTTTTGTCTACTTCTTCTTTCAAGATCTTTACCCTCGAGTTTAGGCTGGGAGAAAGCTCAAATAAAAGACATGCAGTGAGGCTCTGGGGCATGAACTTCAGGGCTGCTTTCACATTTAATCCAAGGTCCTGGAGGGCCCTGGAGTTTCTCCCTCTCCTTCTTGTAGTGTTGTAGTTCCTAGGAATGCTCAGAAGTGCAGGTGCCACTGCAGCCACATCAGGCATTATAACCCCTGGAGCTGTTCTGGTGTGATCTCGTGTTTCTATAGGATGTTTATCAATACTCTGACTGCCAGGAAGAGCCTGTGCATTGCCTGTGAACAGACCTACAGCATCAGTGCCAGCACCTTTTGGGTTCAGTTGACCTCCATTGAAAGCAGACACTGTTCATCTGACTCTGCTTTACCTTGAAAATGTTGTTTAGGCCTGAGCTGGCTCTCTTTGGACACTGTTGTTTTTTTCAGACTTTTAAAAAAAGAGAACATAGAAGAGTTCCTTGCATAACCAGAAAAGAGAAACACAGCTATTTTGGGATAAAACTAGTGGTCTGAACAGGTCTAGAAGTTTGGTGGTTTGAAGTCTGGACACCTGCATTGCCACTCTGGTTTTCTTGCTGTCATGGACCAGGTACTGCATCTACATGAGCTGTGCTTTAAAATGCATTTCCTGTATTTTTCTCCTTATTTTTTCTGGGACACTGGCGGTTTTAAAAGGTATAAAAATTATTAATGAACAGGTAGAGAAGTTATCCTGCTCTAACTTCACCTCTGGTATATCAGTACACGTATACTTTTCAGTCTGGCAGCCAAAGTAAGAAGGTGTAACAAAGTAGGTATTGTGGTATGATCATATTAATATTTTTATGTAAGACATTCATTCTGGGTTAACCACTTTGGGCAGAGTAGTGACTTGAAGTGAAATAATTTTTTTCTGCCAAAACTAAGTGAAGAAGAGGTTTTAGACAGACTGGATAGTTAGTGGGATCTAGCTAAGCATAATTTTAAAATAAGAATGTGGGTCATGAGACCACAATTGTACAATTGTAAGCAAGTCACATCACCATGTTTATATTCAGAAATGTCAGGTGTATTCCAGATCCTAATGATACCCTTTAAAGATACTCAGACTCTGTACAAAGAGGATTAGAAGTGTGGGGGTGGAAAGTTAATCATAATTTTGGTGTGTTTTTTGTTTGCCTATTGCTCTCAGAGGAGTGAAATTAAAAAGAATTCTTCTTGTGGATAGCCTTTAAATCAGTTTGTGTTCTTTCCTAAGTGGAATGAATTTGTAATCCTCTGTTTCCAAGGAATTATTTTGATTCTGTCTGTTGAGTTGAAGTTTATACATTGCAACTTCTATGTAAGCAATATTTCCTATTGATCTTTAAATGATCCTATTAGTTTCTTTCATTCCCTTAATAGAAATTTTAGCAGTAATAAAAGATAGAATCAGGCAGTAATTAGAACTGTGATTAGTTATAACATGTGTTTCTTTACCAAAGCAAAAACCCAATAAAATGTAAATTAAAATAATGGATCTGTGTCTAGCTATCTTGAATTATGTTAGAACATTCACTTTTCCTTCTAAGCATTAATATATGCTTTAAAAGGCAAATGCTTTTATTATGCAAATTCAAATCACAGTGCAGTAAGTGTATAACTTTGCAAATTGCTCTTTCTAACCCACAAATAGTATAAAAAAGTGAAATTACTATGTGAGAGGATGTGGATGTTTGTGCTCTCAGGTCTTGAGCCCACAAATATTTGTGTCAATAACCCTTGCTGATTAAAGTCATCACTGGGGTTTCTGTGACTTTAGTCATGTGTAAAACGGAATATAATGAAAAATGTGGTTTTCCATGGACAAGCTTGGGTTTTTAAACTGAGCAGTGGGATCAGGTGTTTGGTTCCTCTGTAAAGTGACTCAAAAGCTCTCATCACTGCAGAGGCTGAAGCACATTATGGTGGGTTGTCCCTGCCACCTCTTTGTCTCATTACTGAGGAATTTTACAGCATCTAGTGACATCTTATTCATGGCCATCAGGTCATAAACAGAGACATTTTCGTTTTCTGTCTTTCCTGAGCAGATCTTGAGACTTTTTCATTTGATGTGACTATCCAGAGAAAACAGAAAGCTTTCTGTAACGGCAAGGTGGTAGGGTATGGTTTGCCCACAGGTCTCTTAGCAGCTGTCCACAGTCATCATTTCCTTCCTCCTTTGGTTAGAGCAGCTGTCTCCCAAGATTCAGAGCCTGAACAAAGCTTGGCTGTGCTAGATCATGTTCAAGTGCAATTTAAGTTTATTCTGGTTGGTGTAGAAAAGTGCTCTGAGATTAGGAGTTGAGAGGATCCTCTGGAAAGATGGGTTTCATCCATGGGGTTGTGCATTACTGCTGGGATCCTTTGGGCAGAAGTGACAAACACAGTTCTGGCACAGTTTTTGGTCTCTGCTTTCTTGGACTACAGGGTACACACAGAATTAGCTGTCTCCTTCTGCCATGTGAGGGAGCTTCATGTAGGGGAAAATGCATGGCACAGTCCTAGGAAGCTATTGAGTGATACAGGAGCTAATTTTTGTGGGGGGTCACATTTTGGAAAAAAGGCTTTTAAAGCTACATAAAATGGCCTTGCCTCCTCTTCCACTCAGTGCAAGGTAAGACAGGAAGTGGCTTGGGAAGAAATGACTGGGGGAAAAAATGGGAGTGATTGTTAGTCACTGTTCTCTTCCTGCTCCCACCAAAACAGCAAACATTGAAATTCTGAGTCTAACTTAGCTGCAGTTCCTGAAAGTGCCTCCTCTGCTGCTTAGTCTCTGCACAGGCAGACAGAGTTTCCTGCTCTGTGCTTCAGTGTGCAGAATTTCAGTTTTCAGGCACTACAGTGACATGTGTCCTCAGGTGAGAGACTCCAGCTGATCTGTTTTACTTTGTGTTCCTCACTCAGTGGAAATGTTAGCATTATCATAAATTAATACTGCAGTTTGGGCAGCAGATTGTTGGATTGGTGCCTGCCTTCAGCTCCAAACTTTCTCAGCAAAGCACTTTACAGCATGGTGTTGCTGTAACATCTCTTGTTTTTGCTGTTCCTGACCACAGTATCTTTCACATACTCATGTAAATGTCTTGATAACCATGAGCAGGTATCTTCTTTTCCCTTGGCTAGGCTGATTGCTTGTTCTGCTACTGACCTTTTTTTTTTTTCCAGTTAAATCTGTGTAATGTTTCTGAATACCCCGCATAATAGCAATGAAATACTGCACTTTTGCTAACTGTACGTACAGGTATAAAGATATAAAAATACCATGTTACTGATACTTAGGCAAAACTGGAATCTGTTCCTTTTCACTGTTTTTTTTTCCTGTGCATTAGAATGATATGCAATATGACTAAGGCCTCTTTCCTTGCTCTTGTAGTGTCTTGTTTTAGAAAGAAAAAACTGCATAAAAAGAAACGGGTGTCTTGTGGTCTGGCTGTACTTGTGTTAAGCTTTTTAACTTCTGTTGGCTTTGCTTCTGTTTGGATGGGAAGTAACAGGGGGACTGGGGGGTGGTTTGAACTAATTAGTTTCCTTGCACTCCAAGGCTCTTAGCCAGATTCCTGTAAGTTTGATCATAAAGTTTTATGGCATATGTTTTGCTCTTTATGGGAAGAAACACCATGGGGAGCTGTACTTCAAAGAATGAAATACCCTTTATGCCCTTTGAACTGTACAGGAAGATCTTCAGACAGGTTACGTGGTGTGACCACTGCTTAAGAGCTTGACTTGGATTTGCTCTTTTACTCTGGCTCTTTAAGGGAACTGTGTGTCTTTGGGATGAAATTGAGAAGCAGGAAAATAGGACCTTATTGGAAGTTGTGAATTTCTTTAGATGTGTGTGAGCAAGATGCATCTCCCTGGAGAAAGCAGCACACCACTGCTGCTCAGGACTTCTCACACACCTGATTTTTTGGGAGTTCTGAAGAACACTGCTTCTGTATTCTCTCTTCAGCCCAAATTCTGACTTATGCCAAATAGTAGGTAGGAATATGGATGTAGGACTGGATGTGTCATCAGGGGAGGACAACTGGGTGTGATTTGAAATACTTACAAGGTCAAAGTGTGTCCTTAGGAAGATGGCCTGTGTTACTGTATTAGTACATAGACTTTCTGATAAATAAATACATTTGTTACCATAATCGTGCCTTAGGACATGAGCATATTAAAAAGAACTCTGGAATGGTCCCACTGCTTGCATGCTGCAGTTCTCTCTCCCAATGGGAGCAAAGCCCTTTGATTTTCCTCACAGACACGATGTTAAGAAAAAGACCAAAGGAGGAAACCAGTGTGTAATGCCTAATTGGCACAGGGTATTTCTGTTAGGAAACTTAATGGTACTGTTTGCTTCCCAAGGGACATTCCAGTATTAGAAACTGTCCAGCATGGCCAATACACTGTGGGCAAAGCCATGCAGTTCTCAGTGGCCTCTACCAGGACAAGGTTTCCTTAGGGAAGCATCACCTGCCCTGCAGTGGGCATTTGCTTCTCTGGCTGGGCTGCCCCTCGACCCTCCTGCTCATTTGCACAGGATCCTTTCTGGCCTCACCTCTGCATGGCCAGCCAGGTAAATGCAACATCTGAGGTTACAGCTTTCAGCAGCTGCTGTGGGCAGTGGGCACCCTACTGAAGGAATTGACATCCTACTAAATCCCATGCTACTATGGGTTTTATAAGCCTAACTCATTGATTTGCTTCTGAAGATATCTCCTTAGTTGACTACGTAGTTGAATATAATTAAAGGGGAGCTGTTAAGTTTGTCAGTTTTAAACACCATACTGCTAGCTTATGTGTTTAGTAAATTGAAAGTAATTAAGGTTAGTTGGTTTCAAAAATCCCTTTCCTGTCTGTGAAGCAGAGGTCATGCCATTGCTTACATAGTACTGAATTAAATGGCACCTATTAAAATGTGGTTTTTATCATCCAGCAAGCTGCCTTCTGAGATGTGAGACAGGAGTCATTCTGGAGAAATGCTGCTGAGAATTTCTGCTAGTGAGGTATTTTAAAAATGTGGTAAATTCACTGGACATTTGTGTTTGTATGCATGTATTTTGTCTTCATATAATGTACCATATATCTTTACCCAAGGGTGCAGGTGCTTCTTTGGCTGCTCTTGTTCAAGAGCTGCCTCTGTGATATGGATAGGTTGCCCAGGGGAAGATGTGCAGGCTGTGAAATACATGAAAAATTACTAAAAGGAGGCATTCATAACTAAAGAAATAAAATAATTAAAGAAGTTACAAAATATATTGTAATGTGCATTTTGCTGAACCTTAGTTTCAGAATCTAACCCTCTTGGTATTCATAAATTATTTCAGTGTAAAGCACTGAGCCATTATGTGTGTGACAGACATGTCCTTCTCCCAGCCTGGACTGCTCTGGACTAAGGCAGCCAAGCCTATGCCAAACAGAAATGCTGCATTTGATATACCGGGTCACAAAAGTAATTTTTCCAACTACTATTTATACCCATCAGAATAGGTTTGTATTGTTTCAGATAAACAGCAATTTGTCTTTATTTTCACTTTCTCTTTTTTCTTTTTTTTCTCCAAAGGGGGTTTCAGTTCCTCTATCATTCTCCATCAGTCTGCATTTTGTTGGAGTGCACAGAGACTGATCTGGGAAGGGAGCCTGACCCAGGACAGAGGGAGAGGGGAAGGGGGTGGGAAGTGAATGAGTGACCCAAAGAGATTCCCTAATCCCCTCTGCTCCTGGCTTTCATAGCATTTCCTAACATTCCATTCCATATAATGAATGCAAGCACGAGGCCAAATGGTCAGAGTAACACGATCAGATTCTTAACAGGGAATTTCTTTGTGTTTTGTGGCTTTCCAGGACTCACAGTGTAGATAGTGGGAAATCCAAGCCCTGAGCTGAGGAAGGGCCTCGGATTTGAGACTAAATGCAACACTACTAAGAATATTTATGAAGAGTAAAAGGGGAAATAAAAATAATTAAACTTCTTTGAACAGTTTTTTTTTTCCTTAAAGGCAACTTCTTCAGTCAACCCTACACTTCTGTTCATTCTGAAATGTCAGTTATTTCTATTTCATTTGATCCCAAAGGTTCTTTCTGATTGATTATCTCATATCCTGGAATGACACTTAATAATGCATTGCACTGTAATGTGATGTGTGCCAAATTTCTTAAAATACAAAATAGCATCAATTGATGTGTCAAAGGTTTTGATGTGACTTTTCTTGGCCTAGTGTGACAAGAATATCCATTAAGCACTTAAATAAACAGCTTCTGGAAAAGCTGTGTCCTTATGAGCAATTTGTTGAAAGTAATGAGCAGGTATATAAACTCTGCCAGCAATATGAATTGTTTGCCTCCCTGTTGATTTGCTGTGATCTTACCCACCATGCTGTTTACACTAATAAATGCAATGTGGCACCAGGAAATGAGATGAACTTGTAAATTTAAGTAAAAAATCTGCAAATATCTGAAAATCACGTGGAGTTTTTCCCCAGATTTTTCAGAGGCTTCTCTCACAGTTGAATTTCCTTCTGTTTCATTGAGAATGGGCTGGCTGAGTAAGTCTAGGAAAAGGATGTGAGATTCTGCTTTCCCAGCAGACTGTAATTTTACTGGTCTGCTAATCAGAAAAATTTGTTTGTCAGTTCTTAATTGGTAATTGATACTAGAGAGTGCTTAATGTCTGCCATGCATGATAGATTGTGCCACATGCATTATTTTAATGGAGTGAGCACCAATAAGCAGCTTTACCCCAGGCACTGCAGAGGGATCTCTTCCAAAGCACTGAACAGTGTTTCGCCTCCACCACTGAATATATTGACAAAGAAGGTGCTGGAGGTGGTGACCAATGTTGTTTGGATCAGTGCTTAATAGGTGGAGTCCTGCACCTGCCCATCTTCTAGAGGCTGACAAAACCAGGGTTTCATACAGGTCATGGATGGCTCCAACCTTCCACCTCAGAAATAGAAGTGAAGACTCAACTGGCAATGACCTGCTGAAATGTGCTGGCTAAAATGTATAACAGCTTGACTTTTCCCAGATTTCAAGCTATTCCCAGCTTTCAGGCTCTTTTCTTTCTCTTATCTGTGATGGAGAAAACATCTAAACCAAGCTGGTTTGTGTGAGATGTGTTCTAAAAGATGCATTAAAAATGCTGTCTTGCTCCTGCCATGTCTGAGAAGTCTGAGGCTATGATTTCTTTGTGATACTGCAGCTTCCTTGCCATCTCTTTAGGAAATCCCTGGTGTATGTGGGGCTGTTAGTGAAGACACTCAGTTTAAATTGTACATGTTTTAACTTCACCATCAAGTGGGTGGATGGCAGCCTGCCTTTACCTCGGGTGCCATCCCAGTGCAAACAAAAGTGCAGCTCTTCCTGTGGGACGTGCTGCTTGATAATGTCTCAGAGCCAGACTCCCTAATCAGTCATGTAAAAGGAGTGATAAAAAACTCCAACTGACTCTTATAAAAGCTGTTTCCATCTCAAAGTCAAGATTCTTCATTCATACCTGAGTATCTAAACAATCTTGCTTTCAAGACAATCTGAACATGTACTGCCCTCATTCAAATCAGTGGGAACTCAGCATGTCTGAAAGTCATGCAGCTTTATTATTTATGTACCTGGCTTGTACCTAGGTACTTAAATACCTAACTTCAGGGTTTGAAAATTGTAATAACTGTTTTCCTCAAACAGTGAGGTGTGCTGCAGAAAACTGTTCTCCCTTTCAGGAGTCCAGCTGTCTGCAGGTCAGAATTGGGATATTTGAACTAAAAAACTTCAGCTTCTGTAGTGATTGACATCTTAGAAAAAAAAAAAAAGCTATCTTGTCTTCAGGGGAAGTTATGCACAGGCTTAGCTTTAAGCTGGTGCTGAGGTGTTTTGTCAAACTGGGATGTAATACTGAATCCAGGTCTTATATAGGCAGGTAGACCCCCCTAAAGCTTCATTTCTCCAGCCTGATGAGCATATTCTGCCACTTCCTAGATGCAATTTCCTCCCCAGTGCATCTGATTTAGGGCTTATATTTTCTTCTAACCCTTCATACATTAGCCTTCTAACAAAATTAAAACCCAAGCCAATAAATCCAGAAGCAATATGATTTTTTCCCAGGGTTATTGTGACTTCCTCTGTGTGTGAAGTTGCCTTGAAAACCATTTAAGTAGGATTCCTTCAATATTGCACATACCTTGGGTAAAGCCATTTAGAGACACAGCACCTTGGAGGTCCATTTGACAGGCAGGGAAATGATAAATGTTTGGGTTTTCTTGAATGTTCTTAGAAAGCTGTGTGGGTTGCAGTGCTCTTTGAGATTGAGAGATGTTTTGGAGTGAAAAAACCTCAAATTTCCAGTAAGGATGGTCTTCCAGCAGATGACCTTGTTTTCTGTCAGCTTGTTTTAAATGTCACTGTATTCTTATAGATTTCAATGACTTTCATGGGGGAAATTTTGAACCGTTAGGCAATTTGAATAACTTGATTCAGCTGCCCTTTGCATTTTTCTTACAGTGTTTGGTCACTCTGCACCTTTGGTCTGCTGTCAGCTTTGTAAAAGTAAGGTAAACACTTCCCAGTTATGCATCATTAAGAGTTTACACTTGAGAGTGAATGTATGTGAAAACAATAGGTTGAATGATTTTTGTTTAAGGGATTGCACTTTCAAATCCCTAATGTTGAAATATAGCAATGCTTTTTCTGTCAGAACAGGTTGCCTGGATGGATACATGAAATGTTCAAATCTCAGCAAGCCAAGGAACCTAGGGAAAGACAAGATTTAAAATTTCTTTTACAGGAATTCAATTTGTACAAAGTCTCAGATCCTGCATGCATGAGGAGGGTGTGGCTGCTGCAGTGTGTGATTCAGTACAGATACAATTCTGTGGAGCCTCCTGTGGAATTGCTTCCATTTGTTATATCCATCTAGGGTACAGAAAAGTTTTTCCCCTGCTTCACATGGGGTATTGACTCTGACAAAGAATCGTAGTTTGTATAAGGATGTTTCTCTCATATCCCACTTAGTCAGCCTTACTTAAGTATGGTAACAGTTTGGCATGGTAATGTAAATATTGGATAAAGTAAATTTTGCCACGGATCTTCAGACATTTTTGTCTGAAACATTCTGACTTGAACAGCTTTGCACAGAAGCTCATGGACTATTTCTACTAAAAGAAATGTGGTATTTGGAACCCTGTATGCTGAAAGGTGGGATCATACCAGCTTATTCCAAACCAGCCCTGCACCAGGACCTGTCAGAGCAGTCCCAACACGTACCTGGCTGCTGGAGGGCAGCATGGCAATGGATGCCTTCAGAGACAGCAAGACTGCTGCTGTTTTCTCAGTGTATCACTTTAACAGGCTCCTGAGCTCTCTGCAATCTCGTGTTCTTATGGCCTTGGTGCAGTGCAAATGTTCACCTGGGCATGGTGCACACAGGGGTGTCAGGCATAGATGAATGTCCTGGAAACTGGAGGGATTTAACACGAGATAATGTGACAAGCAGTGCGGGGGCAAGCCTGGTGAGAAAACTGTGAGCCCAAGGCATCCACCAGAGCTGATCTTTGTTAATGATCAAAGGCAGCGTTCTTTCCACTCCCACTGCTTCATGCTTTGAGGGCTCAGTGCAGAAAGCCCTCAGAAACAATGTCTGGTTTCCCAAAACAAACAAATTTTGTAGAACAGAAAATGGCAACTTAATTTGCATGAACTACGCTCAGCAATGCTCTAGAAGGTAGAAGTTCTTTTCCTAATTCTGTTTGGGTGTCATGAAAGAGAATCCAGGATGTTCCTTGAGAAGTGCTATCATAAAAATCTTGAAAAATATACAAAGTAAAACTAAAAGAAACCCCCAAAACCAACAGAGAGTGTAACAATTCTTTAATGTGTAGAAATAATTTAATGATAAATATATCTGCATATATGCACCCCTGGTGCATGTAGTTTTTGTGGCATACAGGACAACAGGATCCAAATGTTTTCCAAAGGTGCAAAATATTCCTGTAAAGGTGTCATATGTTCCTGGTGTGAAGTGCTTTCCCTTCCTTCTCCAGGGTCTGTCTCTGAACGACAGAGTACTTACTTTTAGAAATTTGTTTCAAATTCATGGGCTGGAAATGCATTATTGATAGGCTGTTCTACAGTAGCCTAGCACAGAAGTGAGAAGTTTAGCTTCAAACTAAAATTAGGTTTTAATACCTGGAAATGAACTTGCCTAAGTGAGGAGAAATCTTGTTAGAAGGAAAGAGCTGTCAGTACACTGATTAATTTGGCTCTTTTAAGCTACGGTGTCCTGAGCCTCTCACATGATAAATGATCCAGAAACACCCTCTTCTACTGAGAAAATAAATGGATGAATCAGCTGTTTTCAGGGTCTGAGTGGGGCTCTCTGTGTCTTGTCCCATGATGCACCTTTCTAATTAAGCCTCAATTTATCATCCTGCTTAAATGATGAATCAAGGCAAATGGAATCTGAGTTTATAATTGTTGTACATAAAATATCTATTTCTTTGTTATAGCAAAATGTGTAGTAATTTTCCTGTAATGTTAGAAGCTAATTTATAAATGCAGAATGTGGGTTTGGAGGGTGATCTTCATGTTTCTCTCTGTCAGACTGTTAAAACCCATTGCCTACGCTAATATAAAATATGAAATTTCTGATGTTTGAAAGATAAATGCAATTAGGAAACTTAACTACTTTATAAGGTGATTAGCAATAAGGATGTTTTTTTATGTTGTACTGTAGATATTGAATATGATGTGGTACTTCATTATACTGAAGTGATGCTTTAATACATAAAGCAAACAAATAAGATTTGCTGTCAAGACACAAAGGGGAGCCAAATGTTTAGGTTGTTATCTTGGAGACTGCAGCTCTAAGGAATTAGCCACTTAAATCCCAAATAATGTACTTTGCTTAGATTTTTAAAAACAATATACATTAGTGTATTTTATATATTGCTACATATTCTAAAACATTCTATAGCAACATTATTATTATGAATGGTATGTTATTGTTAAAGCTTCTCTTTTGCATTATCAATATGGCCAGTATCAAAACAGTACCACAGCCTGGACTGCAGTCATTTGACACTCAAAAATAACCTTGATCTGGCCCCCAAAAAATGACTCCACAGCCCTCTTTTTAATGTGGGAGTTGGCTTCAAGATTGTGACTCATTAGATTTCAGACTTTCTACTTTTATTTAGATTAATGAAACAGCTTTTTGTGGTGTTGTTTTTTCCTTTTCCTTCCACTCTCAGTCATCTAACATTGTGCTTGCAGCTCTTCATTGATAGAATAATCTTATTCTTTTCAAATTTCAGTTGTGTGCTTTGCAAATTGCATAGGATATATTTTTCTTTTCAAAGATATAAACTGTGGAATAGGGAGGCAAGCTGTTTTTCTAACTGCTTTTATCATTATTAAGATACACAGTCCCTCCCAGACAAAAACATAAATATATTAAGTGCATATCAACATTCAGTCTAGGTTCTCAGCACAATCACTGGTGGTCACAGTCATCCAAAAGATGTGGGTTTAGAATAATCTCCATATAAATTTTGTAATTTTGTTGCTGAAAGGATATGCATGATGAGGTAGGATTAATCTCAGAATATTTTTTGTGAGTTGGCTTATGTTCCAGTTGTTATAGAAGTGATAGTTGCTATTGTGAGAGACTTAGAACTGAGAGATCTTAAGGAAAAGAAATAATCTCTTAGTGCAAATTCACTCTGATGAAGAGATCAGAATGTTGCTGTTTTCCTTTTGATTGGTGTGAAGGCTGAGGATTTAGGTAGAAGGCTGATTTTTCACTCTGACACACTTCCTGACCTTGGGCATGTTTCTGAGCTCAAAGTCCCATCCAAAATGTGGAAACAGTAATGTCTCTGCATGAAAAGTGTCTGTCCTGGACATGTACTTAAGAGGTAGCTGAGGAAGAGAGAGACCTCCAAAACTACCTTTCCTAAATGATTGAGACAACCTGTTTACATAAAAAGGAGGTCTGAAAATATCTCAGTATTACAAGGTTAGGATGATACTGTAAATGATTGATTTAGCACCCTGGGTTATGTATTCAATATGATTCAAGAATATGACCCAATTCAGTTATCATTAATCTAATCATTAATCAATAATTTTTAATTTATCTAAGGTTAAAATGTTTTATCTCACCCAGCTTAGAATAATGCACCTATGTTAACTTTTATGTCAGGTTCCTGCTTTGGGCAGATTTTTATGGACAGGTTACAGACCCAGTTCTCCAAGGTTCACCATGAAAATGCTGACACACACTAAAGTGTTGCAGCAGTGGTGTAATAACCATGAATTCATATGAAGCACGTATTTCTCTTAAATGCATCATAAAACCAAAAATGAAAAATACCACTCTGAAAGCTGGTATTTTGAATAGTTTTTAAAATAGCAAAAACTGCTGACCAGATTTTTGTCATCATCATAGCTGCTCTATTGATAGCCCTATTTCATCTTCTTTTTAGCAGCTGAAAGTTTTGTCACCATGTTTTTAAGCAGCTCTCTCTGCAGATGCTTTACATATAGGATTTTTCCACTCTTGTGAGTGGAAAAAAATCCGTGTAAGATCAAGACACAGTTCTTGGCCTGCACTTCTGTGGGCTCTTGATGTACATTGGACTTGACCTTGCAGCACAGACAGCTTCATAAAATATTCAGCAAATATATTCTGGGTTTCTTCATTAGATTAAGCAGACGTTAAACGGGGTCTGGCTTGATGAAAGTGTATTGAGTCTTCTTGAAAATCACATTCTTCATAAAGCTGGATAGCTCTATGAGGCCATATATAATCTCCCTCCCAAAACAGAGTATGGACACAAAAAGGTTAAAAAACAAGGAAAAGAAACTAGATATTTTATTTTCTGCTTAGGTGTCTGTATTTGATACTCTTAATGGCTCATTTAAGAAAAGAGAGTCATGATAAGGAGGTGATTATAATATTGTCCCACTTCCTCAATATCATCAATGATACTGTGTCCATTGTCTTCTTTCCTGCTTTCCCATGTGAGCTATAACCCTTTTCACATTCAAATAATTCTTCTCTTACAGCACCATTTTCCTCAGTATAGCTTGTCATGTAGATCAGTAGAACTATTTGCAGTTGTTTAATATGGTGGATTTCTCCCCAAGGCCACATATGCACAGAAACCTTGTAAAAAAACAGTGGAAACTTTTACAGATGGTACATCCTGGGGGAAAAGAGCTGAAAAAGCAAGTGAGCAAATGATCATGGTCAAATGATGCTGGACACACAGGCAGTGCTTGCTATGAGTAGGCCGAGGTTGGCATTTTAAAGTAAATGTAGAGCTCTGAGATAGACATGAGATTTTTTCCACAGGAGCAGCTTTGCTATGAAGATTTAGTTAGCATCTGCTTTATGAGCAGCTTGGGCCTATTTTTGCAAGCAACCATCTGAGACTTTGTGTAGCTGTAACCAAACTTCCTTGGTTTTCCTTGCTCTTCTTCGAGCAGAGAATCAGTTCAGTGATTATAGTTCTCCTGTGAACTCCAACCCAAAGAATACCTGGATTTTCTTGGCATGTAATATTGCAACTGGCTGCATGTGTGCCTTTCTGATAGGAGGAAATTTGGGATATCAGGACAGTTGAATTTATGCTGTTGTCATAGATAGACCTGTTACATTTAGGGACCGTCTGCTGAGTTATCTGGAAAAATAGATTAAACCCTTTGAGTCTAATTCTGACTGGGTTTATGTGTGTACAAATGTCAAGAAAGTCAATGAAAACAAACTTAAATGTGTGGTCTGTGTAAAATGCCAAACTTTGGAAAAGATGGGATAAATGACTGGATAATATAGAAAAATATAAAAACTTTAGTGTTTCTGTGTAAGGGAGCACACATTATCTTCAATAGCCCTGTCCCTGAGACAAACCAAATAATTCCTCTATTTGGCCAGGCGATGTGTAGACTTCAGACAGATTTAGATTAAGAATACAAGCTATACCAAAATAAAGTGATTACAATGAAAACACCTGCAAGTGAAACCTTACAGATTTAATTTTAATACTTCCCCATCATAAAATTCAGGAGTGCCAAGTTTTCTTTTGCAAGGTTTATATGCCCTTATTTATGTCCTGAAATGTACAACCTCGTGTGTGTGATCTGCAGAGACTGACAAATCCTTTTCTGCTTGCAAGACCTGACCTCATAAATATGAATCAGATTCAGAATCTCCTGGCTCTTCCATCATGCAAATTCAAAGTAGTGTCTTTAACTCCTTTCAGGATACATCATGAGCAACCCCAAATTGTATATTACAGCTCTACTTCTGCTTATATACAAAGCCTGTGAGATGGCCAAGTTCCCAACTAGGGGACCTGATTTTTTGCTTAGTGCAGTAAAAGTCTGGACAAATCAGGCTGGCCATGGTTCAGGCTGTGCTGTGTGGGCCAGGATGGAGCTGCAGCTCTTGGGTCATTCTGACTTTCAGCCTCCATTACACACCTGTGCAGATTTTTCACTCATTTCCTTGAGAAACATCACTATGTAGACTTCCACTTTTTGGCAATACAGTGAGGAACTGAAGTGGGAACTCTGTTAGGAAAACACCATATTAAAGCAGGTGGGTGAGTCCCACATGACTGTCCCTGTGTTTTCACAGCAGGGTCAGCTGTGCCTGCCATTTCTCTGTGTCTCTGTGAGAGCCTGTGTGATCGGTTCTGAGTTTTAGTTCAGCCTGAGGCTCCTCCACTACAGCTTTTTCTGCTGAAGACATGGCAAACTCATATGTATCTGTAAATGATAATTGGAATCCTGTCCTCTGCATAAATCTCTTGCAGGTCAGTCTTTCCCTGTGAATCATCTAGACATGATGGAACATAAATGTTGAATTTTTAATCCTGTGCTGCTTCAAGTATAAGTACAAAATCTGGGCACAGTAGTAGAGTTGCAGCCTCACTAGGGCTGGAGGTGAGAAAAGACTAGTTGACATAATATTTTCAGAATATATTCCTGTTTATACATCCCAGCATGACTGTGTCCATAATAAAGTTGATTAATATTTCACTTTCTACTAAACTTTGCCCTTTACTGTATTTGTAGTTTAGATCTTAATCCTTCCCTTGTCCAAGGGACTATTCCTGCATAAGTGTGACAGCCTTGTATCCATTCTCATTATAGAATTTTCTTAATTCCCAGGGCACCTGCACAGGATAAGGACACAATTTAGCCTTAATGAGCACTTGTAAATATTTTCTTATACATTTCCCTTAAGTGCAAAACAGTAAATCTTCAAAGTCCAACAGGCTGGCACATCATGACCAGGAATTCCCTGGGAACTAAGGCAACTGCTGTTGTGCCTGCTGTTCAGCCATAGATATTTATACAGAAAAAGATTAACAGCAAAACAAATTACGGGGTACATTCCTACACATTCTCTTAGTATTTAAAGAGGCAGAAGTCATGGTGTGAAGGCTCCCAACTTGGAAATAGTTGTAGACCTTTTCAAATCTCACTATAATAGCCCAATCCCAGTGAAGAACTGGGACACGGGGCAAACCTGGTATTGTGGAATTAGGAGCTCTGTAAAATCCACATACTGAGAACAGATCTAAAGGGGTAAAGACTTTATGGAGTAATACAAGGAGGAGCAGGTTTTGGCAGGTTGCCCTCTATTGATGGCACTTTTTTTTTTTTTTTTGAGTAAATGGGGCAAGGTAGTTTACAGAAGCTATATAAACATGGAATTTTTGTATTCTATTGTACTTCACCATTTTAAAATAAGAGTAGGTATGGAAATAAATTTATTTCTACAGGTGACAACTGTGCTTTTTCAACTCAATCTCCATCACTATATCTGGTGTCCAGGACAGTAGTCTAAAGATTATACAATATCAACTTAATATGATAATTCATTTGGCTTTGGGTTACCTATTTTGTGTTCTTCCATCTTTGTGGTTTGAATATGGACTTCATTGAAAGTTAGTTTTACTTTATCTAGATGGCAAGTACATTTGTAAGCAATGGAAATGACATAATAACTCACATTAACAGGACTACATAATTTCCTGGTAACTCCAATTATCTTCTGTCATCCCTGCAATGTAATTAAAATGTTTAATTGTTTTCTCTAGATAAGAAAAGGTTATAAAAGCTATAACAATTTGTGTGGACTTAATGACCAGCTGGCATTAATAGCCTGAAGCCCCAGTTATCAACCTTTCTAGCAATCATTGATTTCAAAGAATTGCCCTGTGTCTGGAGCATTCACATATTCTCCTGGACTTTAGTCATATTAGACCCTGCAATCAATTGATCCCACAGATAACACTGATGCAATTTATTTTACCCTGGCCTCAGGCTAGCAGTGAAGATGTGCAATGTGAATCAGGTTATGTCATGTCAGTGAGTGTGATAATCTGACATGATGGCCTCCATGAGATGGGGGTGGGAATTCCATGGCTGTGCTGTGTTCATGTTGACAGGGCTATATTTAATGGGAAACAGTCCAAAGATCAAGCAAAAGGACATGGTTGGGAAGCTCATGGTTGTCCATCTGTCTAAGAGTTATTCCACTGGCAGGATGCACGTATTGCTGCACTTCTAACACTTGCAAAGAGAGGGGGAAAAAGTGAATAACTGATTTGTTTATATTAAGAATAGTGATAAAACCATAAGAGAGGATTAATATATCACTCTTATTTACAAAAGTTCACATGTTTTTGTGGGCTTCTGCTCCTTGTCTTTTTAGGATCTTAAAACACGTACAAATCTGAGGGTGGGGGTCAGCACTACCTGCAAAGGTGTTTGCCCCTGGTTTCCATCACAAGGGACACAGTCAGTTACTTAAAAATGAATGCTAACTTTTATTTGTATTGACTTGAAATTTTAATGCTCAGTTCCTTCCTCAGACTGAATTTTCATATTCATCTCCTTAGGATATAAATGTAAATTCTGTGACATGATCTGAAGTGGACTACTGAAAAACAGTTTATATTGTTGTGTAAATTACAAATTTGTGTTTTGTGTAGTGTCTTGGATGTCTATTGCCTTTTAAATATCCAGTTTGTATTAGGCATCACAGAAGAGAACTAAAATTTGAGCTATGAATAGACCTATTGAATAGTGATGTACTGAGGTATAAAATCAAATATTTTGTCTTCCCCTTTATTTGGGTGGTTTTCTGGTTACATTCCTGTTTAGCCTTGATGCTGATTTGCTTGCCTTACCCATTGGTGGTGCTTCCCACTTTCAGCTGTCTTTTATGGTTTGTGGCTGTCTATGGAAAAACTCTCCTGAACATCCCATCCTAAAAGCATCCAGTCCCAACAGACCCGACAGATAATGACTGTAGTAAAAGCCAGGCTGTTTTATGGGGCAGGGTAGCAGCATTTTATGCCATGATTAAAAAATAAAAGTGCATGTGAGCAGTCAAATGGTATTTAGTAGGAATGTCTGGGTTGCACATATAAGCAAAAGTAATATACTGCAAAGTTTTTCCCTTGCTTTGGATTTCTTTAGTAAGGTTGGCTAATATGTGGGAAGAATACAGTTGCCTAGAAAACACCATGGGATTTTTTCTGTAATTTCTTTAGGAGCCTATTGGTTTCATTCCTTTTAAATCCTGTGAGACTCTTACAATGCAAACATTAGGTTCTCCTGATTTAATGTGCTGTTCAGGCATTTTGATTTATCGCTGTTCTGATAGTTATATTGTCATTGTATAAAGGTGGTCTTCCATCCTGTAATTAGATTCATGCTGGTGAGCCCTTCTGCCTGCTTGGAGCTGGGGTTAATTCATGGAGCAGTTTGTAGGCCTGGCAGACCTCAGGTTCTGTGGTATCAATGAGGTCCTCAGTAGAGATGCCGACTTTGATGACAATGATTGAAGTAATCCATGAAAAATAACATTTGTTCTGGAGCCTCATGCTGATGTTTCTCTACCAGCTTCCCATTGCCTCACAGTAATTCATAAGTTTAAGGATGTCACCTACAATATTGGGTTCTATTTGTATGTGTCATGCTTACAGAAGGCCTACAGATGGAGAATCTGTGAAATCTTCTCTCTCTTATTTTTGAGTTCTCTACAATTGCACCAGCTTGTCTGGTTAATTGAGATCCAGAGAGCGGCAGCTTATTAAAGTGGATGAAATTGCTGAACAGACAGGTACTGGCAGAGGTCCTGGTCTGTGTATTCTAGGTATATTGTATTAAGCTGTCCCTGCAAAGAATTAACTCTCTTTTCAAAATTGGGAAGTGTTTGACATGTGAATATTCCTCCAACCTGGGTATGTTTTGCTCTGTCCATTAAGAAAAAGAGATTTTTCTTTGAACATTGTAAATGTGTTACTTCAGCTTTAATATGACAGTCTAGGTGCCTGATGATTTGATGATTAATTATCAATACATGCAAACACATGCAATTTGAACTACATAATTTAAAAAAATGTTCTGACTGGAAGTAACAAACTGTAGAGCTCTGAGAAGTGCTGTATTTTAAGACAAACAGGCTATATATTTCTCTCAATGTGTCTAGCTGATGTCTTTGAGCTACAGATGACAAGAAAGAAAGGGGGGCAGCAAATTCCCTCTCCTAAGCTGTCTGCCTGCCAGTGGCATTCCTAACAGCCTGTCAGAGGAGAGCAGCTTGCAGAATTTCAGCTCTGAAGGGTCTGGTGTCACTGGTGCCTTCTGAATGGCTGCTGTCCCCAGGCTGGAAGAGAAGGTTTATCCTCTCTTCCCTGCCATTGCCTGCCAGAGAGAAGTAAGGACGGCTGATTTCCAAAACAGGAACCCTTATGGAGGCTGGAGCTCCAAAACTGTCATCTACACTGTAGGAAAGATTAGGCAGTTATTCTGAAATGAAGGAAAAAGTTCTTTTTTTTTTTTTTTTTTTTTTTTTATTTTAAATTTTCTTAACCACTGAGTGATGAGTCTATCTGAGGATCAGAAGATGCTTCCAGAGGGCATTGTGACCATTCTGGTTCTATGTAATCTCATGAAGGAAAAGCAGCACCCAGCCATGGTTCAGGCTTACCTGCAGACTCAGATGCAGTCTTGTACTTCAGTGCCCAGTTGGATGGGCTAGTCACAGTGCTGGTCCCACAGGCACATCTGATGCACTGCTGCATCCCCTCCATCCCTGGATGACAATGTGAAGCCCTTCTGATACCCCCAGTGACATCCCTGCTATCGGAGTCAGCCCCAGTGCCTGTGGTACTTGAGAGAGCAGCTCTGCAGTGACAGCACTGAAATCTTTCAGAACCTTCTAGAAAAATCCCTTCAGGAGCACAGAGTATCATAGGGTGTAGAACAGCTCTGGGGAAGTGAAAGACAGTAAACCATTTCTAAAGCAGACAGAAGAATGAAACACGGCAAAACCAGCACATTGCAGGCATTAAATGGTTTGGATAAAATAGTGCTTAAAATGGAATAGGCAGACAGTGGTTTAGGAGCTTGTGATTCACAGACAAGCAATGAAGTGGGATCTGTGGGTATCAGCAATGGAAAATGTTGCCTCTGTTGATAATATTTAGCAAATATATAGAGTAATTCCGTCCTCATCCTGCCCTCAGCAAAACCACATATATAAGTTTAATTTAATGTCAGACTTTCAGAGATTAGGAATGAAGACTTGTGGGGCTTTTGTACAAATCAAAACCATGCAGAGCTGTCAGGTATCTCCTGATCTCTCTGTGTGTACAAGACTAGATTCTTGACTATGAACTTTACCTTGTTGAGTACACTTTTTATCTTATTAGCTAATGGAATTTCTGTTTCTTCCACCATCTGTTCATGTTTAAAAGGTTAAGTTTCATTAATTTGCTTACAACACAAACCAACCCCTTAGCAGAACTTCCAAACAAACACATTCCTAACACATACTTGCCTTGCTTAGATAATGAAAGTAAATTAACCTGGGGAATGATCACTCATAATACATGCAAGGTATGCAAGTATCCACTGCTATCCTGTGCTTCCTTCCTGGCCCCATGCACATCTCTCAAATGGTCTTTAACAGCAGCAATAATGGCAGCGGAGCCCTGTGCAAAGACCTCATTAAGGAGTGAGCCCTGTGGTGCTGTTGAAAGATGCTACACAAACATATACAAGAAATCAGTCTGTATCCCAAAGCTTGGGAAGCTGAACAGCTAATTGGGCAAAAGTGGGCAAGAAGTGAATCAAACTGTACTTAATTTGTGATTAGATATTGAAAATGTTACATATTTTATCCATTTGCTAAACTAAGCTTTTTGGCAGTCGCTCAAAACATTTCTTGTTTTGCTGGTATATTTTAGGAGTACAAAAATCTATTTTTTTATATACATATCCATTATATTGCCTCTGTTTATGGCAGTATTTATGTAATTGTGTTATGTTGTTCTGTCATTTATCTATTATCAGATTAATATTGCTTGTTGAATTGCAAGACACTCATAAGCATTTTCTTTCCCTTTCAAGGACAGTATATACTAGGTAACCTCTAAAGTTAGCTATTTTGGAATATGTGAGGAGACATGAAAGTTGGACATTATTACTTTTATACGTGCCAGCTTATCTTCAGATATGGTACCCTTTACTGATGGCAACACAACTGAGATAGAAAATGCAGTTTTTGGAGGAAAAGTCTCAAAAATGGCAAACAAACTTTGCTGCTTTCAGTAGGGAGGGCAGTTATCATGAGAACATGAACGTTAGTTGTTTAGTGAGGTATTGTCAAAAAAATCAATGGGGCAGGAAGCATTTTTAAATGACTGGAAAATAAGACTTGGGAATTGCTTCAAAAGTCAATTTGTGCATCTTCAAAAGTCAATTAAAGGCTGAAGTGGAGAATAATTTCTTTAGGCTGGGCTAGATGGGGTAAGCCACCTTGCAGCAGTGCCTGCTTTCCTTCAGCACTATGCTAAGTTGGTCCAGAGCTTTTGCCTTTGGCCAGGGTCATTATTCCAAAGGCCCATGTGATCCACAGTCATTCTTTTCTCATAAGATGGAGAAAGCTATTGAAGACTTTCTAGTTCTAGTCTATTTTTTTGGCAGGTAAAGGCTTACAAAAGCTTAATTGGAAGGTTGTGTGACTGACTGCCAAACTTTTGCACATATGTAATATGCAAGGTTTACTGTGGCATTTGCAGTGATATTGTGCAAGAAGTCTCTTCATTCATAATGAAATTACGTTTTTTAATGATGATACGTTCTTGGGTTTAAAATGAGTTTGTGGATAAATACTTCTTAAGCAGAAAGAAATGTCATTCTTTACTGGCTCCAGGTGAATTACTGCTTTTGTGAGCATTGGTTTTCTCTTATTGGATCCCTTTGGAGTCAAGAGGTGTGGGGAAGCAGAGAGCACTAGCAGGTGATGTCCTGAGGACATGAAGGATTGCTGTCAAGCATTGTTTGGGTCTGGAGGGGAGATGTCCAGGGAGGAGAGTAGCAGGAGCAAGATAGGGAAGTGGATTGTTGATATTACAGAACATGGTGATGGAAGAGAGTGCATGACTTGAATCATAAAATAAAACACTTCCTGGGATGCCAGGTTTCTAAAGTGTGTTTTCGTTCCACAGTGCACTAATATTCACCTATAAATCATTTAAAAATATGCCTATCTGTCTAAACAAACCTGTGATCTGATAAAAAGGTCCTGACTTTGCTTCAATAACAATGCCAACATCATCCTCATTTTCCAAAGAACTCTCTCCTTTATGCAATTTTCTCATATGAATGGGAAAAGCTCCCAGTTCCTGTCAATAATGACACTGCTCTGCCCTTAAACTCCCTCTTGACAATAGACATTTTCTAGAGCAAATGTGAAATAAAGCAGCGTGGCACTGTGTGGGCAGGTGGGCTGCTGTGATTATTGCTCCTGCTCTTTCTTCCACCTAACCTGTCGGTATCACCCCCCTTCATCTGTGGTGACTTCCCCATGGTTTATCTTTTAGGAAAAGTATATCTATATTCAGCTGTCAGCCCAAGATCACTCTAAATGTCACTTGTTTGCTTTTATGTCCTTGGTCTTGATGGATGTGTCTGAATTCCTCTGAAGGCACATTGTTAGGTACTTATCTCATTTTGTGGTGGCATTATCTGCTCTAGGTGCAGCACAAGTGGCTGTTCTGGGGCAAGAGGGAGGGAGCAGGGCATGAGGAGGACAGGAGGAGGAAAGAAGTGCATTTCTGTGTGTTTGTCTGAGCATGAGACTGTGTTGTGCAGCAGGAACACTGTGGAGCCATTGCAGTCTGTCACAGAGATCTCCATCACTGGGCTCTGCTTGGTTCTGGTGCTCAGTCCTAATTACACACAGCAGAACCAAGCCTCAAGATTGAGCCTTTGTGAAGTTTACCCATCTCTAATTTTCCCAATGTTCAAGATCATGTTTTTAGGTTTTTTTTTTTCCTTCATCTTACCTGACTATTTGCTTCAAAAACAATTCTGCAGCTCCTGGCTTCATTAATATGCATCCAGTGCAATGTAAATGGCTCTCGAGGCCTCCCCTTGGTAGATGATTTAATGTGGCAGTTATGAAAGCTGCTCAGCCTGTGCTCCATTAGCATAATAATGAAGCTTCTGCAGCAGCGTTATCATCCTCAGAGGAAATAGCCTGAGTGGTCACAGCTCCTTTAACAAGTACCACTTTAGGATAAAAAGCAAAGGGCTCTGTTTGAAATGCTAGATTGGAATATGCAAAGTGGGAGGGAGTTGTTGGTTGTCTTTGCTGTGCAGAGAGATGGGAGGAAGCAGCTCGTGCCCAGCTGGGAGCAGGCAGGGAGCTGTGCCAGGCACGGTGCCCCTCCTGGCATGGGCTGCCTGGCAGAGCAGGACTCATCCCTTTGGTTCCAAAGTCAGGAGAATACAGGAACCAGTCTCTCTTTTAAATCCTTGTCTCCTGTACTTTGCCTCTGAGACTGGGACAAGGAGTGGCTTATTTCCACATGCTGGGAAATTCAAAAATCCAAAATGCCGTGGTTCAGGGCTGTATATTTGGGCTTTCTTGTGGTTTGTTAACTGGTTAGGGATGTATTACAAGATGGAGCACAAAGCTTTTGGATAGCTGATAGAAGCTTTTCTCTGTCACTGAAGGGAAAAGATGACTTTCAGGTGAAAACAAGAAAAAATCCTAAGTAGCACTCCTCCAATATTAAGAAACTATGTTTTGAATAGTAAACAGCTGAAAATACAGAGGTGAAGTTTTAGGGGGTCGACAGACTTGGAAAGAATAAGGATGGTTTTCTCTGGTCTGATTATGGAGTAAAGTGGATAGAAGGAAGGCATTCCTTGTGAAGGGAGTATCTCCTATGTTTCCTGGGTGCCAAGGATTCAGTGAAGAGTGCTGAAGCATTGCTTGGCTAGATTTCACTGAGGCTGCTACCCCTATGGCAAGAATTGTTTAACAACTGCAGCTTACAACTGGGTTTATTGAGCTGCTAATTTAATTTATTTTTAATATGGTAAACCAAGCTGACAGCCTTCAGAGATGATTTTACATCCTTCTGTGCAGCTCCTAAGTTCCAGGGGTCAGACAGTGGCTTGGACCTCTCAGCTTGATCCATCTTTGCCCTGTCAGGGCCTGTGATGGATCCAAATCCAATGTATATATTCCTGAACTCAAGAGCAGGCAGGAGCTGGGGCTCAGCCCTGAGCTCAGAGGGCTCCTGAACCAACAGGTAGAGGGTGTGCAGGCAGAGTCAGTCCCAGAGCTGAAGTTCAAAGAAACCAAATCAAAATGCCCTGATGCTTCCTCCCTGCTAGATGCAAAAAATTTCCTATTCCCAGCTTTTGGAAAATATGAAGTTGCCTGCAACTATCCTTTCTCAGCGACTCTTGATGTTTTACAGTTCTTTGAAGGCGTCTGATAACCTGTTTTCCTCTTGGACAAAGACTTGATTTGCTAAGGGAGGATGAGGGAGAATAGCACCAGAGAAAGGTTTGTTTCACATACCATCCCTAGTATTTGTCTTTGCAAATGGTTTCTGCAGAGGTTAATTTTTTCTGAAGAATTCCTTTTTGGTAATTTTCAAGGATTCTTTTCAAAGAACAGAAACATGTTTTGCAGGATAATGTAATTAATGGATATAATAGAGGTTAATAACATTTTAAAATATTACAGTAACTCTAGTTTACAATGTAAATGCTTTGAAGACTTTGAAAAAACCTAGAACATACTAGAGTGTTCCTCAGATAGCTCAATGGCAGGTAGGTAGAAACAGGTAAGAAAGGAAAATAACTCAGTCCTGCTTGATTCCAAATGTTTTGAATGGTAAGTATTACTTCACATGATATATCTGTGTGCTCCTGTGCCTTATTTCCAAACCTGGAATTGCTCTTCATCCCAAAGCTTTGCTTCACTGAATGCCTGAAGGATTGAGAGAATCCAGCCCTGCTCGCACTGAAGTGAGAATTTAGCCCCTGTTCTTCAAGAGCTCCCTGGAACAACCACGTCCATGGATGAGTTCTGCTGCCACTGGAAGTGTGCAGGAAAGGTGATGGGAGAGGGAATGACTTTGAATATCCTTAGAATTTACCTCTGCATACCACAAATATCTGTTAAATGCTTAGCTTGACTATTGAAACCCAGCTGAAGGATTTGTCCATACCTTGTTTGCACACATTCTGCAGTTACTAGAAGTCATGTTGCCTCGGCTTCATCCCAAAGTCTCACATCTCATGCCTGGTGGCTCTTTCTGGTATTGTCCTGAGCACATTTTCTGGGGGTTATGGACTATTTTTAATTTGCTGACACCATTCTTACACTGATTATGTTAATCACATTCACTTTGGTGACCTCTCGCTCTTTTTGCCTTTTTTCTTTTACTTGCAGAAGTCCATTGGGAACACTTAGTCACATCAATTCTTTCTTTTTCCCTTTTGTTCTTTGCCACTTTTTTTTTTTTTTTTTTTTTCCTGTTGAAACAGCAGTAAAGTAAATTTTGACAATTTAGGGGGTGATCTGTCCTATTTTCGGTTTCCAGGGAATTGGGTTTCATGGTTTGATGGTGCTGGCTGGCAACTCTGACCTTGGGATATGAATGGTTCAGTCTTTGTGCAATTCCACAAGAGTTAGTTTTAGCATGCATAAGTATGTATCAACTGAGAATCAGACATGGCCTTTTCCTGGGCTTTAAGGTTGACTGCCTTTAGTTATTATGCACCTTCACAGGAAGAGAGAAGAAGGTGCAGTGAGCCTGACCTAATCCATTCTCACACATGGGGAGTGGGGACAGAGAGAAAAATGTTCTTAAATTCATTTCTTTTGCCCACCAAGGATTCGGGCAGTTGTCAGCAGTGACCTTTTGCCAATCCTGTTGTCCATTAACTTTATTAATTACAGCACATTCAAAAACAATTAGGCAAATTAATGGAATAAAAAAGCTTTGAGGCTGTCAAAGGCAGTTGGCATTTAACCAAGAAATTGCCTAGCTGTAACTTAAGGAGCTTATGGAATGTCCTGAAAAAACACTGTCCAATTCCTCTGCCCTTCCTTGCTGCCATGCCTGAAGGCTTTTGCAGGTGGACAATCACTAGGACATGTGTGGCCACTGCTGCCTGTGCCATGAGAAGGGCATGAGTGACAATGAATGAGGATTTCTGCTTCTTGGAGTGACTTTTTCTCTTGAGAGTGACTCAGGATGCACTGCAAGAGGCTCTCTGAATCCCTGAAGCACCAGAGTTTTCCAGGAGGTGCAGAGCATGCTCCAGCAGATGGGGTTTTGCTGGTATGGCTCACACCAGTTCATGAGAAAGGGTAAAGAACCAAATCTCAGTGAATGGGCATCACTCCCTTCTTAGTGTGGCTATAGTAGAAAAGTTCAAAATGAGGTTTTTTCTGTGCTCTGGCCATCTGCTTGCTCTTGTTATCAGTTTGTACAATGTTTGCTTTGGAGCTGCTTCTTTACTTAGGATTGGTGAACCAATCCTGTAAGATGGGAGATCTCTGTGAACAGCAGGATAGAAAATCTCCAGTAACAATGTCTGCCAATGTCATATTTGCCATAGAGAAATATGCAATAAAATGCCATTTTGTTATTTGTCTGAGCTGGGCTCTGCTGTGTGGAATGTCTGTGACTTGGGTGCTGTGAGCTGGTGTCACTACCTCCTGCTGGAAAATGTTTTCTTATCCTCTTATTCTACACTCCTCTCATCTGCAAACAGTCCAGACATTTATGGTTTACTCTTGTTCTTAGCAATATTAGGGGAAAAATAGGGATTTTGCAGCATCTTGAAATGAAAGGCTCTTAAGCATTAGGTGTAATGGGCACATAGTGCTCCCTGCAAAGTGAACCTCCCAAGTGATAAGGCCTGTCATTTCAGATTGAAGAGAAAATAGCAGGCATTGTAAGGGAATTTGATGATTTCTATTCCTTCTCCTAAGCAGAGAGTAGGAGGGCTTTCTGTAAAGTGCTTGAAGTTCTTATTGTCTTAGAGATGAAGAAACTGGAGTCAATAATCCTGTCACAGGGAATTTTGCCACTGATTTTGGTGAAGGATGGATTGTTCTGAGAGCCTATTCAGCAGTGTCATATAGCCTTAACAATAAGCATGTTCCAGAGGGTTATACCTTTCCTCTGACCTCATTGATTTACTGAAAGTGAAGGCCAAGGCCAAGTGGGTCAGGTATTACCATGGACATAAACCTGTGCCATCATTGAGTTTTACCTTTCAAGCCATGGGATTCTGGCACAGCTTGCAGTGAAGTCACCTGCAGAGAAGGCTTCCCTGGCTTAAAGTGTATTTCCAGGAAAAAAAGGAGAGGTAGCATTGATGTCTGTGCCTGGGACAGCCATTCATGTGGAGGGACAGACATATGACTGACTGTGGGATTGCTTGTGTAAGTTTACTACTAATCTTTAATCTTATCCCAGGTTCAAGGGGACAAACAGAAGGGTCTTCTCAATTAAGAGTCCCTTTCTTCCTGCCCAAGGGACTCTCTAAGTTATCTGTGTATTGGTTTTAAGGCATGTTCCAGCTTCTAGTAAATAGTTTTGTAACTGTTATTTTCAGGCCCAACCAGGAGGAGAGATGCATTTTACATATCTTTTTTTCTTTTGAATACTAGACTCAAGCTTAAAAAAACATGCAATGCTACCTACTTTTAGTAATGCTTCATTATTATGAAAAGGCAACACTGTGTGAACAGGTTGGTGTTTGTTTACATTGTTTAACAGACCTATGCAACTGGTTTATGTGCTCACAGGTTATCAAACATGAATTTCTCTTCATATTCCTTGCAATAAAAAAGTGATTTTGGACACTCCAGAAATGAAGTGCTACCAGCCTCATTGTATTCTCCTGTGATTTTCAAGGCTGAATGCCTTGCTTCTAATGTGAAGATAAAGAGGACTGTGAGTATTAAAAAGTAGCATTACCAGCTAGAGTTAAACATTCAGGACGAGACATTAAGTTGAACCACATGTGAAATGCAGCTGTTTTTACTGAGGCTTTCATCAGTCTACTGGGAAGATTGGTGGGTTTTAATATGTGGTCTCAAGCAGAGCCAATAGAAATGTGTGGAAAATGTGTGTGAAATCAGTGTGTGTCCATGGGGGGCCTGTGGTGTTGCGTGTAGCATTTTATTTGTGTTAATATAAATAATGGTGGTAATACCTATCTGATCACAAATGCTTTTATTTCCCAGCATACACAGAAAGAGCTGATCAGATAAATAGATCTGGTGAATCATAGTAACCTCCACCTACATAATAAATCACATCCTGGTTTGTTTTTTTTTCCAGTTGATCAGATCAAGTAGGAAGAGGAAACCATGACCTAAAAATACTTTGCAGAAAAATATTGAACACCTGAGACATGCTGGTCACAAAACCACTGAAGACTGATGCTTTTGACTCAAACTCTTAATGCCACTTAACATTTAGGTGCTAAGGATGACTGTGGATCAAAGAGGTACTGAATTCACAGCTGCTAAAAAGAGAAATTGCTGTTCCTGTGAGCAGGGATGAGCAGAGAGATGAAAGCTGATCTGTGAACAGGGTATGTTGTATGAATTCATCCACAGGAAAGGTTAAGAGATAGGAAAATCTGCCACTAGCCACAAGGAGGGCCAGATTTTCCTTGGTATGGGAGCTAAAGGTACTGGTGATGTCTAGTGGGTTTTGCTCACATGTTTGTCAGGACAGTGCCTGGACATGGTGCAGATGTCATGGCCCTAATTAACTCCATGTGCAGCCAAAACCTTCACAAAGGTGTGCTAAAGAAAAGCCTGCCTTCCTCTGCCTGTGCCAGGAGGGGATGTGCTAAGCCTTTCCCAGCTGGAAATCACTGCTGTACCTTTGTGTACAATGATAAGCTACCAAATTTGGTAACAACAGTAGAGCAGACCCTGACAGGAAGGGAAGAGATCCAGATTCACTGAAGTTTTGCCCTTGTGCGTAGTCATAATAGGATCTGGTAGACATAAAGGATTTAGAGCAGTTTTTCACTTAATACAAAGGCAGCTTGGGTAAAGGGAGAGAAATAGGAAACCAAGGGAGGTGGTGAAGCCTTATTAAGTGTGCATTTTTTTTAACCTCTGATAAGTGATGAAAGTGATTCAGACTTTATCAGCTCTCTGTAATTTTCAGAAGTGTGAAAGGAAGTAAAAGTAGCAAAGAGGCAAAGGTTGGGTTTGTAATGACAGTCTTAGAGAGACTGATTTTGTTTGAACACACTTATAACCAAAGAGCAAATGGAGAAGAGGTCAGGGAACAAAATTCGGTTGACTCCACACAGGAAAGGTTGGAGGGAAGAACTAAAAGGTAAACACAGCTATGGCTTCAGCAGGAGAAAGTGTGATTTACTGAAAAAGGCAGGGGAATTGCAGAGTGCATTCTTGGTTTATGCTTATACCTCAGCAAATTTTAGAAGAACAAAACCCTGATGAACTGTTAAGTAAAAGAAGAGAAGAGAATGTGAAGTGCATCTCAATTTTTAGTGAAGCACTGTATTACAGTAGCAAATTATTATTCTTTGTAACAAGAGTACCCACACACATATGTTTTCTAGACCCTGGAAATAATAAAAAATCCAAATAAACAACAATTCACAAACCTATCTTGTCTCTGTTGGAGGGCAAGAATTCCCCTTTGGGTGCAGACACTGTAATAGTTGTCATAACAGCAGGTCCAAAAGGGAAAAAGATTTCCTTGATGATTTTCAAACACAATCTAGAAATGCAATTAGACCAGTGTTAGCACAAGCACATGCTATCACTTTGAGGAAGAGCAGTTTCACCTACTGAAGATCCTTAAATGTGCATTTGATATGTGAAACTTGTTCAGCCTGGCATGAAGGCTTGCCTAAGGGGATGTGCTGTAACACAGCAGCCAGAAGCCTGGAACTCACGTGAAATCTTCACGTTGGCAACTCTCAAAAGGGGTGCAAACAGACTGATGTCTCCCAAGTTCAGAAAATCAGCAGCAACAGTGATGAACAACATCAAACGCAAGCTTTCTATTCCAACAAACATGCTGTGCAAAGACTTAACAAGAGCTAAAGAGTTTCCTGCAGGGGGCTTTCTAATTCCCATCAAAGTAATCTCCTGAAGGGTAATGGAAAATGAGGGAAGGTTTATTGCTAACTCTGATATTTTTTTTTCCTTCACTCAGTCATGCTTCTGGCAGAAAAATAAGATCAGTTTTCTCTGAACCTCACTGCTTTCCTGATACCTGCAGCATTCGAGCACACAGGCTGTCCCATTTTGTCTTCCTTTTTCTGTCTTCTTTTTGTACTGTGTGGAGTAACTGTCATTTGTTCATATGGGACAACAGGAAAAAAAAAGGAAATAAAGAAAGTCCAATGTCATTACATGCAAACTCCTTTTTGGAAAAAATTTCTCTCTTAACTTCAAAGCTCTCTATAGAAATAATTAAACTGATCTAGAATTTTAAATGGAACTGAGTAAGTAACTTAACAGAATTAATGCATGTTTTTGGCTTTTCACTTCTCTTAAAAATTCTTCTGGGAATAGACTGATTGTTTACCTCAGACATTTAAATGAGTCTGTTCAGAATCTTCAAGGAAATTGAATGCATTCATCATAAATTCAGTGGACAAATTTTCAGGTTTTCATTGTACACTTGGAAACATTGTGTATTTATATTTTTCAAATGAACAAACTTGTTTGCTTCAATTCATTTTTCCACTGTTTCCTGCAAATACAAGCAGGTATGGAGCAGTGGGGGTTGGTCTCCTCCCAGGTGACAAGAGATAGGACTCAAGCTGTGCCAGGGGAGTTTACTTTGGATGTTGGGGAAAACTTCTTCACTAGAAGGGTTGGCAGGCACTGGAACAAGCTGACCAGGGTTGCCATTCCTGGAGGAGTTTAAAAGACCTGTGGATGTGGCACTTGGGGACATGGACTAGTGGCAGGCTCGGCAGGGCTGGGGAATGGTTGGACTCGGTGATCTCAGAGATCTTTTCCAACTGAAAATGGATTTCTGTGAAATCCATTTGTATCTTCTGGATCATTCAGGCCCTGACACTGTGAAGTGAAATCCCTTGGCTGGAATTACAAATGGAGTAGCACAGAGCATGGAAACAATTCATGGGAAAATAAGAAGTCTCGAGAAGACGTTTAGGGTCAATTTGGAGACAGTTCTTCATAAAGCTCCCTAATTTTTCATTCTCTGTAAATTAATATAATAATGGTTAATCAAGGGGCATTTTTATATATCTAAATATTTTGGCTGTTTGAAAATTAAACTTATTCTTCAATTTTGTATTCCAGTGCCAGCAAGAGATGTAGGGTTTCTAGGATGATAAATTGATAAAAGTCCTAATAGGAGAAACTCAACAGGAAAAAACCAAAATGAATTAACTTGCCAAGACATGGCTAACATCATTGAGTTTATATATGTTTCATTAAACCAAGGCTTGACAGCTTTATGAGGAAACAGTGGGGTTTGCAGTGTATGAAGAACCTGTAATACTGCCAAGGCTGATCAGGTCCTGTGCCATACAGATTATTTAATAGACAAATATTTGTACAATGAAAATGTCATTTTAAGTGACTGGTTTAACAATCCCTTAAGCTTTTAAATTATCTGAAAAGACTGGAAATTCTACCCTGGTGTTTAAGATCTAGTGGAACATTAGATAGATAATCAAAGGAAATTTTTAAAAAACAGGTTCCTAAATTAGGGCTTTTTTTGATGATTTTTGCTGCTTCTTTTGCTCACCATGTTTCTGCTATGTTTGTTGAGGACAAAACTGGAACTGACTTGATGTCTGTTCTCTCTGTTGCTGATCCAATTGGTTTCCTACATGCACATTCAGTTTATATGTTGCTAACTTGGATCCATATATGTGCTTAGGCTGTGTCTAAATATCTTCATGAACAAACTTGACTGTCTGAAAAATGAGTAATAGCAACGGGTAAAATCAAGGCTGATTTTCATAGTTGTTGGTTTGGTTTTTTTTTTTTTTCTCATTGCTACCTGCAATGTGAAGAACACTATAAGCTTGTATTTGTGTGGTGACAAGTCAGTGAGTCCATCAGGACTTGTCTGTGAGTAGATCTGCTATTTGTGATGATCAGAATGATACAAGGATGACTCGTGCAATGTGTACATCTCACTGCAACCTCTTAACCTGGGTGATTTGGTGTGAAGAACTGTGGCTATGAATAGCAAATGCATCAGGATATTCACTCAAGAGTTGGACTTGACAGTCCTTGTGTGTGCCTTCCAACTCAGAATATTCTGTGATCTGACTGTAGCAGTTAAAGGAGGTTAACAAAGAAATCTAGTTCCATTTGACTGCATTTTTAAAAGCTGAAATCAGTTTCAGATTCCCTCTTGTTCTAGCTACTGTATAAAGCCCAACTTCAATTTTCCTTAACAGAATTGGGACTGAGACCTTTAATTTCATTTTTCCCCTTTTTCATCTTTACTTCTATGATCCATGACCTTATCCTGCTTTTTGCCTTTTTCTCCACGAAAGCCAGTGGCCAGTTTGGTCTTGGAAAGAAAGAGATCACAACTCAAGGCATAATACTTATTTGAGAATGCAGATCTGAAAAGGCTGATAGTGAAATAGAGCAATAGAGGAGCAAAGCAAAAACATTCCAAGAAAGGAAAGGTTAAAGAGGAAACAGGAAAACACACACACAGAGATAAATACAGCACATATTTTCCTCTCTCATACATGTATTTAACAGAGAAGTTAGAACATAACAGGCAATTTAGTAAATATCGCAAATATATTGAGCATAAAATGGTTACAGAAATAATAGCCAAGCTACCCAGAATCTGATTAAAAATAGCATATCAGTAGATGTATGTTTCCCTTAGACTGTGTATTAAAAAAAAGCGCTAAATTTCATAAATTCTCAAACTAAATTTGCATATGACAAAGCAATATTTGGAAGTGTGACTGATTGGATTCAGGGACAGATGTCTTCCATAGCATTTTAACTCTAATTGCAGCACAGCAATGTGTCAAGACTGGGCAAAGAATTTACTGGGGTGAGAAGCAGGAAGGAGAAAAAAGTCCTGAAAATTGCATTAATGGAAACAGCAGGCAGGTGGCAATAACCAAATAGCTTTAATTGTCCAAGGAGCTCATGGGAATCAATTTGCTGTGATTATTACCCACATGGTGTAAGGAAGAAATAGCAAATTAAATAGAATGACACAAATGGTAGTAAACTATACCATAGGATTCCCATAGCGAGCTTACAGCAGTTTTGTCCTCAAGGACACGCTGTTTTAGGTAATTTTCTCCTGGAGAAAACAGTGTAGATGCCAGTCAGACAGTGAAACACAGTTATTATTAGTGCACACATGCTGCCTGACTTGGTAAACCCAGATGTATTTTGGTTTTGGGTAGACTGCAAAACTTACATACCCACAGGGTATAGGATTGATTTCTCCCTTAGAACTATCTTGACATTATTTAGTAGCTTATGCTGAAAAACAGCGTTGCTATTAACTTCACTTCTTGTCTATACCAAGGCACACTGGGAGACACCCTGAGCACTTATCTCGGACTTACTTAACTTTACAGACCAACAATTCTTGTATGGCAGAAAATTATTTGCGTTTAAAAAAACTATCTAAAATTTAACTGAGACCTACTAAGATTTTAAGAGAAGGCTCATTCAGAGCAATTGGTATTCAGCCAACTCATTTAATTCACAGAGGACTTTGGCAATGCACATTAAGCTTTTGGCTTGGCCATTTACATGAGAGGGATTTACCATGTGAGATGCCTGAAACTCTCTCATTTGGTCACAGGCCATCATCCAGGCCAGCAGTTCTCCCTGTCATACCTGCAGAAGAGATGGCTCACACTGAGGTGTTTGAAATGGCACTGGAGTGTCCTAACTGGGCAGCTGGATGCTGTCTCAGCCTTGTGTATCCATGTGCTGCATGGATGCCAGTGCACTGCTGCTGCCTGCAGCAGGCTGGGGATGAATCTCCCAGAGCATTCGTTGTTGTTCTGTCTGTGTAAGATGTCCTTTGATAAAGGAGGGGCTGACTTGCCAGAGCAGAAGGTGAAGTGTTTGCTGGGGATGTGAGAGATTGTGGGGTTTGAGTTCCTGGTCTGAATCAGGCAGGCTGGGTTTGAACCAGGATCTTCCACATCCTCAGGAAGTGCCTTAATCATTAGGCCTTCAGCTAATCACAGCCCCTGAGTTAATTCGTGCCAGACCTTAATTATTTGAAAGCAATGCACTTCTGCAGAGAAGCTTTGATTTTTAAAGAAATTACATTTCTAAAGTAAAAAATCATTTTCAATGAAAGGATCCTAACTAATTAGGACATTGATTGGTATGGGTCTCTCAGACAGGATATTCCCTTTTCTTTCAAAGGGGAGCATTCAGGAAACAAGGACAGAGTTTTGTCTTTGACAGAGAAGAATATTGATGTCTGAATCTCTGCTTCTCAAGAGGAAAAGTTATTTTCAAGTAGTTCAGAATGGTTGGGATGTCCAGCTAGAAATTCCCATGCTGCATGATCAGTCTAATTCCACAAGTGAGCTTTGGGTGTTCAGCTGTGTCAGCTGCCAGGCACTCTGATTCCAGATCATCGCTTGGTTGCTGCTTTCTCTCCCTGCACTTCCCCACATTTTCACAGGGTAATTACTGGATGTTTTCTAGTGAGGCATCTGTCCCACAACCTTCAGCAAGAAGACTCAAATGATGATGCAAAATCTGCACAGTCAATTTAAAACTAATCCTACTTTATATCTGGGAAGCATTAATTGGGATCTGTGCAATACATATAATATTTAGTTTGTCTGACAAGGTCTAGCAGAGAAACTAAAAAGCATACTTTTAACTAAACTCTAATCTTTAGAGTAATGGGATCAATTCAAAGATCTGGCTCAGCATATAGATTTTGAAAAACTTCCTTTAGAGTCTGCACTCAGAGAGTATTCTGACATTTAAAATGTATAATGCAGTTTTGATTTATGGCACAATTAACTTTAAAAAGAGCATAGCAGTTCAGAAAATAAATTTCATATACCAAATATCTCAAGTAATTAATGTAACTCTCATCCCTCCCCCTTTTTATAGAAAATCAAAACAAAATGAAACAAACACTTTCCTTCCTTTGTTTCAATACCCTTTAGAATCATTACAATAAGCTAAATAAGTCCAGTGATGAGTATTCCCTTAGGAAACCTTTACATTAATTTCCTGCACTACATAAATAATTCATTACAGCTACCACCTCTGGCAACACCACAGCATTCCTTAATAAGCAATAGCAGGGAATTTACAGAATATACAGTAAAGAATTGAGAAAGGAAGTGCTTGAATCATATGGAAATTCCCTTATTGTGTATACCTTAGCAATTGTACAAATTGTGACAGGTTCCTACTTACAAGCAGCAGGTGAGATCTTACTGTATGCTAATAATAATTAAGGCAAAATGGTCTTTTCTGTGTTGTGTCTAGAAATATTTTATGTTGTGATAGCAAAATTACAATTTGGGATTGAATTAAATTCTGTGTGATTTCACAATTGCTTGTTCTGAAAAGAGTAGAGAATTTAGGGGATGATTATTGAAATTAAATGTATGAACATTGTGGGAGCATGTGTTTGTGTACATGTGTATGATATTCAGATTATCACAATAACAGCCAAAAATTACTTTTCAATGATAAAATTTCCTTGTAAAATCCTTTTAAAATGTTTTAAGCTTAACATTGTCATGGCTGGTATGGGAACAACCTTTGGGAAACGGATTAATTCCTTTAAAACTGCTTATAAATGGCTTAAGCAGCCTTAAAGAAAAGTAAACTGCAGCTGATGGCAGCAATGAGTATCTTGTGCTGTACAGTATTTATTTAAAGACATTGGCAGCTCTATTTTTAAATGTATATTTGAACGTCACGATTCTGTTCAGGGAAAGGAAAATTTAACTATGTAGCATTTAGCAATCAATTATGGAGTGTCTCATGTAATAAATATAGCATGTAATGGTGCTGTTTATGCTGGTAAAACATTTATGCTTTATATATGTGTATATAAAATCATAACAGTAATCATGTGAATATAAGTCAAAAGTAAAGCAATGCTATGCATGAGGGGCAGATGCAATTCAGAAAAGGACCTTTTGGTAAAGTAGTGTAGAAAACATGACCTGAGATAATTAGCAATGTGCATTCTTAGGAAATAATGGGAAACACATCTTATATTAAGTGAGGCTCGTTGCTGTGCACAAGGCAGTGAGGATGGATTTGCTTGGTAATGTTGAGGTGGAATTGGTTCATCCAGCTGGGCTGTGTGCAGGTGGAGCTCAGTGACAGCCCAGCAGCGTGGCACAGAAATGAAGCTGTGTGACATGATGGGATGAATGTCCAGCCCCAGCCCTCTAATCCTGACACAACCTGATCTAGGGATATTCGGTGCCAAATTAAAGAACCCAGCTGGCTGCTCTGTGTGCTGGGAGGGTGCCTGAAAGAATTCAGTCTTGAGAACGTGGATGTTGAGTGTTAAATTAATTCATTACTTTTTACAAATGTAATTTTGTTCATAAATGCTAAGGAGAAAAACAGAAATGCCAAGTCCTGACAAGATTGCAGAAGAAATTTTCATGTTTACATCTTTATTTGCTTCTTTCAGTATAACAGCTGGAAATGCTTGGAAGAAAATTAGACATAGTTAACTCTTAATTATTGTGTTTATATACTAACTAAAAACCTTCTCCTGTCATTTGTTCATCACATTTGTAGCTCAGATGGCTCTTGAAGAATTAAACATTCTCATTAAAAAGTGCTGCTTGTAGCTGGAACTTCCATGTGGACCATCTTTGATCTGAATAAAATCACATTTAGGAATTGTTTGTCTCACTATGACTGGAATGTGGATATTTATCCTGAGAAGAGGCATGACAGAAGGAAGATGTGTTTGGATTCAGAAATACAGCCCTCTAATGAGATGGAAAGGTGTGCTCTGCTTTATGTGCCTGTTTGCCTGAGGTATGTGTTTCTTCAAACCCACAAGCTTCAAATGTGTCACCTAAAAAATATTACACTCTGGATGCTGGAAGTCTGGCAAGCAGTGCCTGGAGTAAATGGAGACTTTTAATTCTTCCCAGTACATACAGATAACAATAATTTTCATTCTGTAAAAGGCATGGTAGCCTACAGCTCTAGGAGCTAAGCCTGATATCATTGATATCTGGTGTAAGTTTGAAAAATATTCTACTCAGAAATCCATTCTGGATGAAAGAATGTAAATGTTGAACACCTTGTTTCACACCCATCCTTACATCTTTGGTGGTTTTTTACTAATAAAAATTCTTACAAGATTTTTATTTCATAGGAAATAACACATTCCTATTTATAGTTTCAAGAAAGTAAAAATAATAATTATCTTTTCCTGTGATCATTTCTGCTATAGTTTGCTGAGATAAATAGGGAGCTTTCACAGTGAGCATCTATAGAGTGACTCTAGTTTTTATTAGAGACTGTGTCTTCCATAAAAATAGGAATTCTGCAATTATTAATTGTTATTTATAATTAATGTTGAAATAAAGGAAGGAAATAAATACAGAAATTACAATGCAAATATTTTTTCCCAGAAATCTCAGCAGGCTTTTGAAATAATATTGGCACAGACACTCAGAAATTCATATTCTATATGTGATACATACATACATACCAGCCCTAGATTTGTTCTCCCTTTTGAAAGGGCTGAATATTTATCTTGAGGAAATCCTTGACTAGTTGGGAAAACTTCCAAAATATCTTGCAAGGTATGTTTGAGTTAATTTTTTTTCCCCTTTGGTAATTATGAATACAAAATTAGCTCAGCCTAACAATCTGAGTTGGTTCAAAAAAAAGGAAAAATTCAACTTTAATATCTAGATGAGACAAATATTTAATTACAATAATAATGATAGTAGGTAGAAGCATAAAAATTGCTTAAATTAAAGAATTTTGAAATGTTATATCGTACTTTTACATTTATATTTTTCTAATTTTTGCTGGATGCAGCAGTGAGCAACAGAAATGGATGGATTGTGCTTACTGCCTGGGCTGTTATATCAGCTCTAAAACATTTCCACAGAGCAACCTGAGATCTAGTATAATTTTAATATAAATGCATTATAGGAATTGAAGGGCAATCACAGATCTGAATTACTTCTGGGAACTGAGGGTAAAACCAGTCCAGCTCCAAGTCCTTTGAAGCTGAAGGCAGACAAAAGAGATTTATAGCAAAACATTTTTATTTTATTTGTAGTAATGCATGTTTGAATTCCACTTAGCTGTAGTAGTGCTGTAGAATTTGGAAACCAGTAGCTAGGTAGAGGAAAGAACCATAAATTAATGCCCAGGGATAAGAGAGCAGAAAGAGTTCATCTATTTGATATTTTCTTTGGCAACAGTAAAGGACATAACCCTTTAATAAAGAAAATTATTTTACTATAAGAAACTAAGTTTTATTCTGTTGCACATAGAAAAACTGTGCTGAGCTGAGAGCTGTTTGTTTGTGCTACCAATGTTCTGCTGTGCACTGAGCATAAAAGACAGTAAAAATATTTTTCTAATATTTTTACTTTTTAGTATCCTTCTAATAATTGAAAATTTTATATTTTTTTCTACTCATATTATTAAATTCCAAAACTATTTATGAGCAAGAATTAGACAAAGGTACTTCTCCTAAAGTGTAAAGGCTTTCCAAAGTTACTAATGATGAAATGACAATGGAAGATGAAATAATAAAGGGGAAAAGCAGGTCACAGATTTGTCAATGCTCTTTTCAGTGTTGTTACTGGCAAAAGAATTTGCATTCCATTGCTGCATCTAATAGTCTATTTGGGAAGTAAACTATTTGACAAATACCTTAATATTTTATGGGAACACTTATGTGTCTGTAAAGCACTGCAAGGAAATCACCTGTGATATTTTTCAATGCCATTACCCATCTCTGCCAGGCGAAGGGAGCAGGTGACTTGGTTGATGTGTACAACTTATAGTGCAATTAACAGTAACCACTTTATTGTGCTGTAAAAGCCATGTATATCCTTTCAGAATATACTCCCCAAGGTTTTAAAACCTGTTTGTATGAGAAATATGCATTTCCTGTAAGAACAGTTAAAATGTCACTTCTTTACAATTCTGAAACCTTCATGGTTGGAAACAAACACACTGAAATCCATGGAGAGGTTGGCAATATTTAATCACTGGAGGGAAAGGCTCCCGTTTCTAGCTCTGCAGAGTGACACAATATTGATTTTTAAACCCAGCACTCAATCTTTTGGGTTCAGCATTCGGGTCTGATGCAGCCTGGGGAGAGAAAGGCTGGAGCAGGGATGGTGAGGAGGTGGAAACCTGTTAGAGTAGCAAAATAAATGTAAGCATCTTGCAGCTCCTGGATGTTTCATGTTCGAAATACTTCTAGCAGAAATTAGGTAGAATGCGAAGTCAGAAGTGTCTGGTAAGTACAATTCAATGACTGCCTCTTATTTTTATTGCACGGGTAGAATTTCCATGTGGTTCTTATCAGAGGACTGTGGTTGTGCAGGGAATTGTCTGCACCATCACCTGGGAATGTTTCTGCTGTGAATTCCCAGAGGACTGTGGGGATAGGACAGTGCTCTGTCCTGGACTGGGACTGGAGATCCTCCAGCATCCCTGGGTAAGGTCCTGAAAAGTGATGTGGTGCTTTGTGCTGGGTTACTGTGGAGCTGCCCAAAGAGTCAGAATGGCCTCAAACACGAGCATGAATCCTGTTCTGTGTTGCTGACTTTCTGCATTAATGTCCTTTTCTGCTTCTACACCTGTGCCTATTTCTCCTTCCATGATTGTGCCAGATGTCCTTTGATATTCACATTGCTGTGCTTTCAAAGCTTAGATTCATTTCTCATTATCGCCTGTGTAGACCAAGTCATTGAAATAGACTGTTGGATTAAAATTTTGGTTTTCTGCAAATTAAATGATAAATATGGTGCCAAATGAAACAATGTATTTAATGTCTAATCAAACAAAACATTTCCTTCAATATTACTTTTGTTATTCACTGTGATGAAAATATGGGCCAAAGAAAAACCCAAATAATGTTGACAACACAATATTTAAAAATTTTTTAAATTGTTTTTGGCTTATCCAACAAGCCCCAAAGTACTAATTATCCAGCACCAGCCTTCTGTTTACTATGTGATGCCAGCATTCCATCCCTTTAAAAAAAAACTTAATTTAAAAGAAATACAGCAAAGAAGAACAAATAGACTGTCTCATACATGAAGGGTCGTTATGATTCTTTGACTTGCTTGGAGAAAAAAAAAAAGACAAATCTCTGCCACTTGCTTTGGCCTTGCAGCCTCTGTGAGTTATGAATCTTTCCTAAGCAGGGAAGGAACTTAGCACTCACCCTTCATGGGTGAAACAGCCTATTCATATTCAGGAACGGGTAGCAAACAATTATAAGTGGATTTAAAGAGATGTCAAGATTATAGCCTGGAAATATCAATTGTTATAAGCTGGTTTAATTCTTTCCTCCCCATCTGCTTGTATTTCATACACAGGATCTAGCAGTGACAACTGGATGCTTAATACTGACTAGAGTGCTGGAATCATTAACAGAAATAGAATTACTTTTAAAATAAAAAGAAATAGAACTTCCTAAATTCTTCCTGAAGATGCAGCAGACAATAGTCAGTATAGTGCATTTCGGCTGCATTCAACTCTAACTATGACCACATTTTGCAGGGCTACAATCTGTGCAAGGTGCCTTGGAGTGGCTGTCTGTGGCTGAGAGAGAAATAAGATGTTTTATGGCATCTGAATTGCCCTGGGCTTTACTGGCACTATAGTTTGTGCTTCTCTGTATCCCCTGCTCTGTTCCCATATTTGTGGGAACTTGAGGATGGTGAGACAAAGATGTCACTCTACAGCTGACCATAAAACGTGACATCCCATCTGTCACGTTGCACCCCTGACAGCAGCAGTGTCCTCCTCAAGCTCCATTTTCCCCAAGAACCCCTTCTGAGGGAACAGCTCTTCCTGAGCAGGATTCTTCCTGGGCAAATGAGAAGCAGAGAATACAGCTTGGGCTCTCCTGAGTCAGCTTCAGCCCTTAACTGAGCCCTGCTCACAGTCTCTGGAGAGAGATAAATACTCTGCTCTTTTTGCTGATTAGGATCCTAACTTAGATGTCTCTATTAGCTGTCTACAGCCACTAGGAATGAATCTCCTCATATGAAAATTGTCATCTTAAATTCAAATATAAAGAAGGATGGCCTGAAAGTAGAATTTTTAGCTGGGGATAATTAAAATTCAAATGGCACCTGCATGGAGTAGATTAGAGTCAACCTGTCATCTTTCTCAAGTGCTCACATAAGAGAACATCATTACTAGGGCACCAAGTAAAATAGCCTGAGGCATCTTTAGGATACATTTTGCAGAAGTGCTGTGTAAGAATGAGAACAGATGGAAGGCAGTGGATGTGAGCTGTGTGAGGCACCAGGAACAATGGAACTGCTGCCTCCAGAGAAGGGAAATCAAAGGACAACAGTCTGGGAATGGAAAGAAAAGTTGCCAAGAGCTGAAATGGTGGCAAAGTTGTTTCTATCAGGATGTGAAAAGGCATAGCTGGAATAGTGCTATCCCATTTTTGCTAATTTACAGGTAATACATTCTGCAAATGACATTCTGCTATACATTAATAGTAAAAAAATACTTCTTTTTTCTGCTCCACTTCCTCTTCCTCACTATGGGATTAAAATTGCTAAGAGGAGGATCAGAAGAAGAAAGATGAGGAGCTGTTGCTTGACTCTTTAACCCTGTCTGAAAACCCCACAGTGCAATATGACTATTCTTGCAAAAACCACAAATTGGTTTCTGGCAACACATGGTGGATAACAGCCCTGCAAAAGTGAGTTATCCCTAAATATCCAATTGTACTAGCAGTGAAGTAAATCCATTTGTTTCAGTGGTGCAATACTTCCACTACAGAAGAACATTTTGACTGCTGAAGCTTTCTATACCTGAAGTTTTTCTGATTCTCAGCAGGGAAGGAAGCCTAAAGGGCCTCTTTCAACAGTTGTTCACTTGAAGCTCTGAAAGAGCAGCTGGCAGGTCCATGAGCTTCTTAAAGACTGTTTTGCTTGATATTTCAAGGGGTAACTTTTGTGTATTAGAAAGCCTTTGGCTTGCTTTATAATTTAGCCTTTTATATCCTGTTGAAACAAGAGTATACATCTCTGTGTCTTGTGTTTGCATGTGCATACATATATTTGTATTTATACCAATCCATGTGGGTACATTAGCAAGTATGCATAAATATATATAGACACATATCTGCATATGTTTTCATGTTACATATTTTTCCTATCTATAGGTACATCTATATCAATCTATTTAATTTTTCTTTTAAATTCCCTTTCTTCTCTGCTTTCTGCATCCTGGAGCAGACCACCTGCACGTGTGTTTGAAGTGGTTTGAAGTGGCTTTCAGTCAGTGGCCACTACAGCCCGAGGTGGTGGAAGTGCACTCTTATTAATGGGTTTAAACCACTATCTTTGTTATACTCCTGGGCCTAATTCTTGGCAATAGCAAATTGCTCAAACACTGCTAAAATTGTTCCATTGACTTTTCTGGAGCATTTTACATGCTCTGAGGGTTGGCCCTGTAACAGTCAGCATGGATCTGACTAAACAGCCAGATCTAAAACACAGCCAGTGAATGTATTTCTGTCACCTTGCTGAGTGGGGGATCCCAGAGCAGCAGCCAGGCAGGGGAGATCCTACCAAGGATGTAGAGGTACATTTTCACTTGGCCATGCTGGAGGTCACTGCTCTTCACATGGGATTAGCCAGGGTCACTCCCAGCTGCAAGGGTACCGAGTGTATTTTGTAATCCTCATCTCCAATCTTTTGCTTTTAACACATTCCTCCCAACAGGCTTAAAAGGCTTATGGGTGTAAGGAAGGACTAGAATACAGAAAAATCCACAGGGAATGTCTGGTTTTTGAAACAGCAGAAGGGTTTTTTTGGTCCTTTCTTCTCCTTTTTCAGACATTAGTGAGTGAAGCTCTCAGAGCAGGTTCCGTGCACGTACCTTTTCCCCATGCTGCATGGAAATGCTGTCACAAAAATCAGGTGAGCCTCTTCCAGCCAACACTTCTGGAGGCACTTCAGAAATAGCAGAATAGGAGATACAGTTCAGTCACCACCACAGAAAAATTCAGTGTTTGATTTTCTCCTGAAAAACGATAAGGAAACTGGGAGAACTGTCTTCCTGCAAATGACATAAAGCAAATGAAACTTCATTCTCTCCTGGGAGTGACTGTAAGCTTATTCGTACTTGGTGAGCTTCAACCAAAGGTGGCACTAGGGGATCACAAGTAAGGCTTTAAATACACCACTCTGCTCTTTATTCTCCTCTTGTCATTGTCTTCCCAACTCTTTCCCTTCCAGATTTTTCAGGTGATATTTTCTGAAAATGGACAAGTCTTCTCACTGACACTGGCTGGAATACCAAGGTAGGAATGGTGAGGAGGATGGAAAGCTGATGGTAATCTCCCTTCTTTTAATACTGAAGGAAAATCTACGTATTATCTGTGTATCTATGCAGGATGGTGTTAATTCTGTAAATAAATGTGGATTGAATTCCAGTTTTAAAAATCCATCAGGAATTAGATCTATTCAGATACATTAATTTATCGTTCTCTACCTCATATCTGCCAAACTCTAAATCCCCCCCAGTCCTCTTGTGCTCCAACTCCATGTGTATTGTTGAGACCTTGGAAAACATTTCATTTTCACTGCTGGGCTTTGGCAGCTGACCATGCCTGCATCTTTGGAAAGTTCCTTCAGATCCTTTATGCTTACCTGTCTTTCAGCTGGGACAGAACTGTGGGAACAAGGTCTAGGCTGCTGCTGCTGCAAGCACTTGTGGGAGCTGCTAAACTTCTAATCCTCCTGTAAAATTAACCTGGCAATGGAATGTGATGCTGCAGTCTGCTTAAATAGAGTTTGTTTCCTGTGGGGTTGCAAGGAAGTCACTCCTGTTTCTGCTCCAGTTCCCTGTCTGAGCAATAACTCTTCCTCCTCCTTGAGCTGCTGGGACAGTAAATCAATTCTCCTACATGCTGCAGATCTGGGTGACATATAGATTTCCATATATTCCTTTGAGTCTGCCCCAAATCCTTGTGAGGTTTCATCTTATGCTCTGATGCAGGGCCTATCACTGCCTGCCCAGTGAAGATTTTAGAGGAAAAAGGGGCTGAGCAAAAGACCCAAGCTGTTTCAGATCAGTTTTGCCTTCTTTTTCTCTAGGCTCACCTGGCCTTCTCAGGTCCCCAAGTCTTAATCCTTTTCCTGACACAGATCTGAATGAAGCCATCACCTTTAATTTTTACTAGACTTTAATACTTCAGGAATATACATCTGATATTTTAAAAGGACCACTGAAATCAATGGGTCTTGGGCACCAAGGGGCTGTTGGAGAACTCAGTGAAGAAATATTTGTGTCTTTTGATGAGTAAAGTTGATGCTGAATAACTGCCTAAAAGCAAAAGAGTAGGAATTTTATTTACTTATCTATTAAAAAAAACCCATAGGTGAAGTACTACAATTTTAATCCATATTAGATATGTGTTGCAGACTAGCAATATATTTAAAAACTGACAAATTAGATTGAATCAAGAATCATGTCTTGTCTGATTAAACTCTGTAAAATCACCTTCATGTATGTCACCCTCTTTCAGTACTGTCCCTCTCCTTTTGGTTTCATTTCTGTCCTTGAATGTGAGGTCACAGCTAAGGTGAGTGCTGCTGGCATCAGAGCACAGCAGCCTGCAGTGCACCATGTACCAGCAGAGAGGTTTTATTAATGGCTTGGTGTGTCATCTTGAGCTTTGACAAATAATTCTTTTGAGCTGCATTTCATTGTGCAACTAGACAAAAATGCATAATTAAATTTTTAAAAAGTGTCAGCTGTTCTCCAGCCTAATGTGGTGTCTGTGCTTCCAGCCTCTACCTGGGGCTCTGCTCACTATTTCTTCACCTGTTTCTGTGAAGAATTCATAGACACAAAGGGTTAATATACTGCAACTGAAATGGTGACTGCATCTATTAGGAAATACATCACATTATGTTTCTGTGTCCACAGCAGGAGTCTAGAGCTGCTTGTGCATTGCCAAAGCCTTCCTGAAACATGGGCAGTGTGAGCAGACTTTCTGACAGACTGGGTACCACATTGTGGGGGGGGAAAAAGCCAGCCCTCCAAACCAGAGAGGGAGAGCATGGAAAATTTGGGTCCCCTCTCCTCCCTGCACAACTCTCTATTTGTTTAAAGAATTTGTGTGGTATGTGTGAACTATCCAAGTGAAGCCCTGCCCCCTGCCATGTGCTAATGACACAGTTTAAATCATTCCCATATGCTGAGTTCTCTGCTCTGTTTACTCGACCACAGTAAATCCATGCTGGTAGTGCCAAGGGCCTGAAAGAGGATCAGAAAAGCAAAGAATGTATTAAAACCTGAACTTGTATCTTAGTCCTGGGTGGAACAGATCATTTTGTGTTTGCTCTCAGAGACAGCAAGAAGACTGAATGGCAGAAGTGCTTCTTGGTGGGCATGGGTAAAGTTCCAGATAATTGTGGATTTTTCTGAGAGAAATAATGTTCAGAGAGAGCTGGAGAGATAATTTTCTGGTCTAAGTGGTTGGATGCAGGGCTTCTTGTGGGTTGAGAGCAGCACTGTGGCCTCCCCTCTGCCAGGAGAAGGCTTCTGGCAGACAGGGAAACTGGAAAAGTCTCTGAGAGTGAAGGGGTCAGGACAGTTTTCACACCCTCTATATCCCATCTGAGTGGATTTTGAAGATAGAAATTCCAACTAATCTTATTTTTTTTAAAAATTAATGAAACAGGGTAATATTTTCTGAGGGTACACATGGGTCTGCAGTTGAAAGGGAGATAAATCTAAATGGCATTATGCTTATCACTATAAACTTTTCTGAAAGCATGTGTTATTCAACCCTCACATGCTTTTTAGTCCATCACATATTTAAAGAGCACATAGGTGCCTCTGGAATACCTTTCTCCTCTTTTTATCCTATTCTGTTCTTGTTTATTTTATGTGGTGGTATTAGACAGATTTTTTCAGTTTCCCTTCAAGAGCTGTTGTCCAGGATGCTCCAGGATCTTCTGATCCAAAGCCCTCTGAAGTCAATCAGCTGAAACTCTGAGAGCTCAACAGTATTTGGGTAAGGGCACAAGTTAGCAAAGGACAGAGTTTAACAATGTCAGTGCTTGGATTTTCAGATTAAGTTGTCCTTACAAACCACTCTTAAGGGCACATGTGCCTCTTCAGGAACAAACCTTCACTGACAAGCTCAGTGTTGGTAACAATACAGGGATTTTGTTGTTTGATATCATCCCTTTTACATTCTGAGTTTTCTGGAGCTCTTCCATTTCATAGTGCAAAGGCAGAAAGGAGGAAGTTCTCCATTGGGTGAGCTTCTGTATTTATTAATCTTGTTCACCATGTATCTTCAGGTTTTTTAGGTACACTTAACTTCACAAAGTTGTGAATTTCTATATGTCAGGAATGTGGTCAGCTACCAGGGTAAAAGAATGGAGTTTCTGCTCTCTCATATCAAGGATTTTACATGACTTAGACTAAGGGGGAAGTGAGGGAACAGTGCAGGCTGGGACCTAACGGGGGGAGAGAAATCAAAATGTTGCACTCAACAGAGTGCATCTCATATCTTAATAAATTTTAAGTTTTTGACTCAGATTTTTTGGCTGTTTGCCAGGTTTGTGTTATCATGTTCCCACCACATAATTGCATGTGCAGTATTATAATGAAATATTTCCAGGCTTGCTCTCTAGAGCAAATGTATAGACTGTGTGAACAATACAGCTCATGCCTGAAAACTCATTCAAGACTACAAGAATTCCTCCCTAAACACTGGACATTGCATAACTCCTAGAAAAATGAAGAAACAGGATTACAGAAATTACTCATATTAAATATGTTTTAAGAACATTAATTAATGTAGGGGGGGGTTTAACTTTTCTGTTAAAACAAAAGTAATAAATACAAAGATATATCCAAACCATGCTGATTAATACCCACACTGTTTTGGTTGTGGGAGGAGCAAAGTAACAGTCCATCCTTCTTGTCCAGCACCTTTTTCCCCTGTTAATATTTACTTCTTAATGGATATCATTGTAGGTACTGCTTGCTTGCTTTTGGTGAGCATATCATAATATATTTTATGGAATTCATCAATTTATCCTCAGAATTTGAAAGTTGAAGTGAGATAGACATTAACTCTATGCAAATCATCAAAGATATTAACATTATGATTTAGTTAGAAAACAAATATAGTTTTACACAAATAAAGTCTCCTGTATGCCAGTTAGTAAATACAATAATCCTCTGAGCTCTGTCCCACTTCACTGTGGGCTGTTGTCCTTGTATGAAGGAAGCATGGGAAACAGTATATTTAAAATACAATATCTTTGAAGTTAAAAGTAATTTTTCCCTCCCACTTTTTGACTACAATTAATTGTTTATTTATGTTTTGTTAGGACTGAAGGAGGAATAGGACAGACATTAGAATTACTTTAACTTGGATTAGAAGGAAGGCAAACCCTCACATTTCATGTTTGTTTACAATGATGATTTTTGTTTGTTTGCCTTCTGAATACGGCTTTAAGAAGCATGCATTCCAATAGGTACTGAGATGAATGTAAATGTTATTGTTATTGATATTTCAAGGCAATGTTTTGACCTGAAAGTTCAGCTATTTGTATTTTCTTCTTTATAGAAATTACATCCGAATGTTCATGATAAATTATTCTCGTTTATATTCACCTTAGTCTATTTTAGTGCCTCTTTCTGAGGTAAGTTAGAATAAGCTCGCTTTTTTCTGGTATTTGTAAAATATACAACTTTCTGTCTTTTTCAGTGAACTGAAAATCATATTCCTTAAAACTATTTAATTATTTGAAATGCCCTACAGTGCAGTCTGGTAAAATGCTTATTGTCCTCATGGTCAGTGACATTCTCCAGAGTGACCAAGTCATCAGCAATCACACTCTATGTACGGGGTCAGGATTAAAAAATTGTCTTGTTGCCCAGTTCAATACATGCCAAGCTACCATCCTGATAGAAAGTGGAAGTGGGGAGATGCCTGTCCACCTCTCACCTCCTCCTTGAAGATTCAGTCCCCATGACAAAACTGGGAACCCAGACTGATCTTGAGCATTTCCCTTCCAAAAGAGCAACAGGCAGAGTCATTGTGGAGATGTTTGGAAAAGGTGACTGAAATGTGAAGCTGCAGGTCCCTCAATTTGGTAAGAAATGTCTGGATGTTCTTATTTAAAGGGAATTATGGATCCATTAATCTGATCAAAATGCTCTAGTGTTGCCTGTGCAGATATTTTCACCTTCCTTTTGCAAGCAGAACCTGAGCTCTTGTGAATCTGCTGATGTTACAAGGAAGGCTGAGGCACATTAGCTCCTTTGTGAGCAAGAACAAGCTTTGGAAGTTTAGCATTAAAAATATGTAGTTTAGGTATGGTAAAGACATTTTCATTTGAAAGCCAGTTATAGTTCAGGAAAAAACTCATGCTGAACCTGAAATTTTTCCTGCTTTATGTGTCGCTCCATAAAGTTTATGTGAGCATGAAGGCTGAGCCTGTCTAAAATGATTTATTAAATGGAAGTTGAGAGCACTGAAGAAGATTAGAAAGAGCAGAATTCATGAGAATAATCAAACCTAGTGCTATTGTGTTTGGCTGTTTCGTCTAGGAACAATACAATGCTATTCTCAGGAATCCCTAAAATGCATGTAGAAACAGAATTACTATGCTAGCCTCTACTTGCTGTTGCTTACACCTGGATGCTAATATTAAGTATGTTATTAAAAAGTTAAACAAGGCTTAAGCCAAGCCCAGAGCTGGCAAGGTATACTATTGTGATGTATGAATCAGTCATAGTTATTGTGTAAGGAAGAGAACATGCTTCAAAGGCCAAAGGCCACCTTCTCTTTTTTTAATTTTCTTTTCACTTCTTTCTTAAAGGCAGGGCTCTGGAGTGAGGTTTACAGGATGTTGAACACAGCCTCTCTGTTGTGCTGCATGCTGCATTTATTAAATGCAAGGTTTCCAGCCTTTTGTTCTGCCATCTTGGAAAGCCAACAGAAGAATCCAGAGTCACCAGCTGCATATCTTGTCCAAGTCCTGGTCTAATAATTCTGCAACCCTGTGAGAGTTCATTAATTCCCCATTATGATTTGGGTTTCCTTTCTGAACAGGCTGGTTGTGCAGCACCCCCAGTCTCCTGGTGCAGATGTGGTTTACAATATTTCTGCGCTGGGAGTGCTGTAACAGCAGCACTGCTAGAAACAGACCATTCTGAATATGCTGTGGCCTTAGCATGGACAAATGGACTTAGGTGGAGATGAAAAATGTGAGAAAATGGGAAAAGTATTAATCCTTTCTCAAAGGACATTTGTGTGTTTTCAGTATTCCAGGTTAAGGAAACAGTAAAAAGAGAGCATCTGAGCAGGACTCAGAGCCTGTAAAGCAAGTATATTCTCTGAAATTAGATGCAAAGTCCCTAAGGAAAAAATTCCAGCTTCCTCCTCATGGGTGGAACAGCCATTAAATTTTTGCAGTATGCAAAAATGAAGGATACTCTTGATAACAAGACATTAATCCATACTTGGATTAGATTATCCCACCCTGAGCCCAGTTCAAATGGATTTATAGAAAAGGACATAGAAGGGCTGAGTGATCCATTTCCCTTTTCTAGAAGCAGCCAGCATTGGACACTGTGGAAGGGCACTGAAGTGCAGTGCATCAATTACTGTCTGTCTTATTTTAGTTTGGAGTGTAATCTGTACCACGAGCTGCAAAGCTAAAAAAGGAGTTGCATAAATGTTTCTCATTTACCTAGAATTGTGTGCTATTCCTCAGAATCCTTTGGAAGCAGGTGGCTGCTGTACCCCCAGCACAGGGCTGGCAGACTTGGAACCAGCAAGAAAAAGGCAACAGTTTCTTATAAAGGCCATTTTGGCTGCTGTCAGTATGGCTTCAGCTGGGACTTTCTGGAGCCTGCTTCTATAAATATACAACAATTCACTTGTGTAATTGCCATTACCAATGTGAATTCAATTTGTCTATATTTTTATACCATAGCATTAGGTCTTAGAATCTTGAACTGGTATAGATTCTTTTAATTAATACTGATCTCTCCAGATCCTGAGAGGCAGAAATGAAATCATCTGAAGCAGATGGGGCATGGAATAAAGTGAAAAATAGAAATATTTTTTGGTAAGATTGTTATGCTTTTTATATGCAGCATTATTTATGCTGAATAATCTCCTGTAATCACCTGATCCACAAAAACTAAATTAGAATTCTGATTCCAGGATCTTTTGATTCAGACTACTTTTATTTTTTTAAAAGTTTCAGGGTGTTTTAACTCAAAAAACCCTGCCATTTTGGGTTGGAGTAGAATCTGATAGAAAAATCTACCACTGAAATCCAAAAAAATCACTGAAAAAAATTGGAAGAGAGCCTAATCTTGCTCAATCCGCCTCTCAGCAAGAGAATCTGGTTAGGAAGGTGTGGTCTGGAATGATTTTGTCACTTGGGGCTGGATGGACAGTGGTGCTGTATCTTGGTGATCAGTGACTGGAATCCCAGTGTCAAAGCATTTAAAGCACAGGCTTTAGAGCTTTCCACTCACTTGATGCAAAGTGTCTGCCAAGCACCTTGGGCCACAGGGCTGCTTTAAGTACTGTCATTAATAGTTGTTAGTAGCTTTTATAAGGCATCTCTTACATTTCCTTTAATTCATACAGGGCTGTTGTTGCCTGTCCTGTTGACAGCTTTGCATGTGTGCTTCCTTGGCAGGGACAGCACAGGAAATACTACTCTTGCACTTAACTGTGCACAGAGGAGTAACTCCATGGCACGTCTTCAAATGTGTGCACAAAGAGAGGATGTGCAAGCACGAGGCAGTGAGCATCTGCACAGTGCTGTGTTCCATGGGTTCTGCTGCAGGCAAATTCCCTGGGAAAGCCATTCACTGCTACAAACACACGTGAGGAAAGGGAGCAGAAGGGAAGTGCAGGGCTCAGACCTGGCATTGTGTGGGAGCTGCTCAGAGCAATCAGTGAGGGATATTCTGGACGCCAGGGCTTGCGGCACATCAGCTCTGTGGATGTCTTGGGTGCTCTGTGAGGAAAGGAGCCTTCCCCACTGTATTTCTTATCACCACCTTGCCAGGCTGCCTGGATGCTTCAGCATTAGGCTGTGAGTAAGCTCCTCTGCAGACAAAAGTACCTGAAATAATAGGGAATTCTACCCTAGAGTTCTGTACAAGGCTTACTCCTCTTCTGATGGATTTATGTGGCAGCCTGACCTAGTTTTGAAAGTACAAATCCAGACTTGTATTCAGTACAGTTAATCCCCATTTCTTCTTTTCAGATGGACTTTGCAAAGTTTATAACTATCCTCATATCTGTGCAGGATCATGTCCTTAGTTACTGCTCCATGTTGATACTGGCATTGTTTCAAATATAATGAATACCTGAATAAACAACCCTGAAAAATATATGTGTATATATATAGTCAAGATTAAATTTATTAGTTTGGCCTTTTGGCCAATTGCCTAAGTACAACTGCTGTCTTAAAAAAAGATCAATCTCTGATAGTCAGGAGCTTTAGGCAAAATTTTTCCTTTTAGATCTTGGACCAGCCGTGGTACTTTGGGCCATCATATTCACTTGATGGAATAACTACTGTTTTTAATAGGACTGATGGAAGAGGAAGGCTTTTTAGAATTGGGATATTAAATAGACTTAGTTAAATTGCACATTTTGTGCACAGGAAAAAAATATTCTTCAGACTGAGAGGGTAGAAGGGTAATTCACCCCAAATTGAAGCCTCGGGATTGAGAACAGGTTAAAAGTAATGTCTTCCATTAGCTAGGAATTGATTATTTTTCTTTCCCACAGCCTCTTCCATAAGTGAGCCAGATCTCCTGGTTTTGGCTTTTGTTCTTCAGTGTCCTGAGGCTTTGCGTGGTTTTCAGCTGAGTGCTGCAGCAGTGCTCAGCAGAAGGGTGACCCCATGTGAAACTGCCTTGGATTGACTGCACTGTGTGATGCACTGGGAGCACATTGGAATGCTTTCCTTCCCTAATTGTCCTTAGATGGGGGAGGAAATAATATGATGCTGCTTTCTCCTTGTCAGAACCTGAGAAAGCTGCTTCCATGCATCATTATCCCACAGTGTTGCTTCCAGCACCCCTTGGATGTAGAATGTTAGTTTTTTGGAGCTGATGTTGAGCACCATGATCTGTGCAGCTCAGCCTCGTTGCAGCTATAATTAAGCCCTTCTGTTATAAACCAAATAGTCTGAAAATCATTTTCTTCATTTACTGCACCTGCCAAGGGAGAGCTCCTGCAACCTTTAATGATGCAGGTAATCCTATTACTGCCAACACAAATACTCCATTAGAGAAAGGCTGCAGACCCACAGCTAGATGTTTTTCTTCCTGCGTTTCCCAGGAAACATTTGTCCCTGCCTCTCTACATAAAGATTTGAATATTTTGTAGAAAAACATTGTCCTTTTGGGTCAAGTTTAGACAGTCTCTGGAGTAGGAGAGTGATTAGTGCTCAGAATGGCCAGTAGCACAGGTTGAGACATTCTCACAGCGATGTAAAGATGCAGCTTCACGTGTTTACTTCACAAAACAAAACCCCTGTCTAGGCCAAATAGTGTAAGCACTGGGCTATTTCCTATTCTGAGAAAGTCTGTTCAGTTCTCCATTCCCTAAGCCCCAAACATTTTGCTTTCATTTGACCACAGAGCAAAGCATCAAGGTCATTTTATTGAAGGAATTTTGGTTTCCAGTAAGATCAAACTGCACCTTTGTTCTGATCTCATTACAGTCTTTCCCAGGTGACAAGATGTTGGTAGGTGCTTAATATGCCACAGTGATGGGGACTTCTTTTTGCTAAACCTAAAAAAAATCACATCAGATTTGTTCTACACTCACAAAGTCAGAATTGTGGTGGGAAAGTAAATAGAGAATCTGATTTTCATACCTACACTTTAATTCTATGTTCATTTGTATCCGTTAGGACTGCTGCTACTGGAGCTGATTTGAATTCTAAACAGTGTTAGATATTTATTTTTGTAAATCTGTGCTATTCATCTTTAATATAATCATCTAATTTACTCTATTAATGCCAGCTGCTCCATTTGGCACAGGTCACCTGGAGTGTTTGGAACACGCTACTAATTTTTCCTTGAACTAATTCTAAAAATCCATAGAAGTCGGAGCACTCCACCTCCACAGTGAGGGAATGTTTATTTCTGTCCATGTTCCTAAACACCTTCTTAGTTTGGCAGAAGAAAATATTCTCTGGGAGGCAGACATCCATTTTGCTGGTAAATATTTATTTATTTGCTTGGCTTTTTCCAGAATTGTCCTTGGCATTCCCAGGTGACCCCAGCGAGTGGCCACTTGTATTTTTCAGAGAAAACAGCTGCTGCTTTGAAGTCCTAGGATGCCTTTCAACTCTTTGGTGCCTGCCACTTCTCTCTTGTATTTGAAAACTTCTAGGATGGGTAAGAGTGTGAAATGTTTTGTGTTTCTATTCTTTGACAAACTTGGCTTAACACCACTTCACCCCACCCTGGTCTCACAGAAGGCAAGTGCAAGATTTGGAATTGCATAGAGGTTTGTACAAGTTAGGGCTAGTCCACTCTGAGAAAGTAGAAAAAAAAAAAAATGAACAAGAGTGATGGCCCTAGCAAACAGAACAGCTGAAACATGATATGGCAATACTGTGATTTTTCTTGAGCTTATATATTTTTCAAGCCACAGATAACAGCATGGGTCCTGTGCCTCCAACCCAAACCTCAGTTACACTTCTTAATCCACAGGAGAGTGCATCATTTTATCTGTCTTCCAAAACATTCAACTAGTAAACTAAGATAAAAGGTGACATTTTAAAATGTAAATTTTAATAGGCAACTGTACTTTAAATAATGAAAGAACATTTCCCTAGCTAAGGAATTTGCAGGAGGTAGATTAGAGTCAGGCCTCTGGCACCCCTATTCTGACTGGTTTCCATTCTGCTGTAAAGCGGAGATCCTGATCACAGAAAAATCTATTTTCCTCCTGTATAACTGTAATGAGTTTATTAAAAACACACAATAGTGTATGGCAGTTTTGACTAGGCACATTACCAAAGGTGATAACATAATTAAGCCATGGCTTGTCAGAGGTTGAGACAGTAGCTAAAGGGAAAATAGTTTCATTTCTCCATCTGGATCATAGAGTGAATTTGAAATCCTGCTGCTGTTTCTGCTGAATGGAAATTACTCTTCTGGAGAATCCAATGCTCTGCAGGTGTGCCCCTAATGTGTAAGTGGTTAGCAGTGCTCCAGCAGGATGGTCTGAGGTGTCTCATGAGAGCTCTCCCCAGTAACAGAGTTCTGGCTCACAGCATACCTTATTGAACACTTTCTAAATGATCAAACTTCCACAAAAGGTTGAACAGGGAGTTCATGGTCTGTAAAGATCCTGTTTGATCAGCAGTGGTTCATGAGTTCAGGTCCAATCCCCACAGAGATTAACATGAAATCAGTTTGTAGTTCTATGAAAATTTAGCAGATCTCATTCTGTAAATGAGTAACCAACTTATGTTGTTTTCAATGTAGTGTTTCATTTCTTAATAGATTAAAAAGCTCTGCTATTCAGTTGTGGACATAAACAGCTGTCTTATCTCTAGTGCTCTTCTGTGAGCAGATCCCTAGTCAGAGGTTCATGCTAATTAGAAAAGGGTATTGTGTGTATCTGTATTAGTTTCAACTTTGTATTTAACCTCCCCAGATTTCTTAATGTTTTCAAAAAAAGGCTTTCTTTTAGCCTAACCTCTTGAAACTGCTTATCCTAATATTTATCCTTGTGTTGTATTGCAGACAATCCCATTCCTTTAGCAAGTAATTAATGTGAGGCTGTGTCACCAAACCCTGAGGCTCATCACTGCTGCAACTGAGTGTTAATTTAAAGCATGTTATACTCCTCAAATTATCTCTTTTGAAGAGTCTCTCTGCCACAGTTTTGTACTGCTTTGTTTTCAAAGTAATCATCTACAGTCCAGATTTCCTTTGGGAGGGAAAAACAAACAAACAAAAATGAAAAGCCAAAATAAAGAGTTGGAGCCAAACCCTTTCAAATTAATGAGTAAAAGACTTCAGACTTCTGTATTGTTACCCGATGTTGAACATTAAGCTGCCTCCCATAGTTTCCTTTCCTCCTTTGTTAGTTAAAGCCTCTTTTTTTTCTTTTTATGATCAGTTTTTACAAGTCTGATTTTTTCATCTTCATCAGAAATAGTATGTTAAAGTTATTAAGCCAGCAAGGGCTGAATACATTTTGGGCTTCTTTCACCTCCCAGCCCTCTATCAAAAAAAGGCACTGAGAGTGAGATCATGGCCTTTTTAGGCAAGCATAATCTTTTTTCCAGTTCTAACAAATTTCAGACACATTTGAACAGAAAAGATCACGTTTCTGTGCTGTAGGTAGATGGCTCCAACATTATTCATATGATTCTTTGTATATGTCTGTAGCAGCCCTTTAACAAGAGCAGTGAGCCAGCTCTGAAATACAATAGCACTCAGGGCCACCCTTTTATGTTTGTTTACTCACTTTTATGAGCCTTCCTCAGTTATTTGATTCACAGGGCTGAAGCATGCCAGAAGACAGATCAAGAAATTCATTGGCCTTTTTTTTGGCGAGGCCTGCTCTGCTGACCTCTCTGTACCAGGGTGCCAGAGCTTTCTTATGGAACTTGAAATCTGTATTTTTTACCACATGGCTGGTTAACAACATATCTGATCTGTTGTCTACAGCAGTCTGTCTCTTGATTTTAATACACCTCCATTGGCATGGAGTCTCCACTGCTGAAGGTCTGTTCCAGAGCAAGATAAATCTGTAAACAGGTAGATGGAAGAAATTTAATTTATCACTTAAAGATTTTGCCAGTGAAGGTCACACTGGGGCCGGTGGGTATCAAACCTAATTCTGCTGCTCATAGAAAAAAAGATTTAACAGTAGGTAAGTTAACCATTGGACCATTTTATCTGTCACTTCATTTCATCACGGTAGTCATTTTGAACAGCTAAATATAAATAAAGGTTGTAAACTGTACTGACAGCTGTAATCTTATTGCAGCAATTATCTATATAAAGTTTTCTCACTTTCATTATGAAAAATAATGATCTAGCTAAATAACCCTTGATTTGAGCTTTAGTTAGAAATTGATGTACAAATCACTCTCCTCTGTGACCATGTGCCCAGGGTTGACTCAGTCTTTTGAGTATTTAAAAACTGAGCCAAAAGGTCTAACCCTTTGGGTCTAGAACCTTCCTTTTCTTTATGGGTGTATATTTGCATGAATAAAGGTGTTGAATCATCCACATGCTACTATATTAGAAGTAATTAATACTTAGAGGGTAAATACGGTTTTTCCTCCCATAAAGTGATTTAATTTTCATATCCTCTTTGCCTGGAGCAACTTGCTTCAGCAACCTTGCAGAATTTTCTATGTTTTTGATTTATTGTACAGCATCCTTCTACACTTCTAGTCCTTATAGCTTACACACATATGGAATTAGTTACAGATTTAATGCCCCATTGATATCAGTGCAAATATTTAATTTCTGACATCTTTAAAAGAAAGAAGGATCAGAGTTTCAGGAATTTTCCCACTGCGAAATCTCATTTAGATATGTTTTCTACTGCAAAGGAAAATATGACTTCTGAAAACTGAAATATCTGAAATGTAGCTGATGATAAATATGCATATTGTAAACATAGTATATGTCTCTACAAGTCAGAGATAAAAGTTTTACACTTGTTTGCAGGCCCTAAAATGTGCAAAATATCCTGTGCATCTAATGATGAGTTACTCCTAATTTTTTTTCTTATTTTCTTATTTTGTTAAAATATGGCAATGAACAGGCCATATTTGCCTAGCATATCCAGTCCTGCTGGACTAATGACCTAACAGTTTACTTGCTAATTATGGTGGAATCTTTTAGGCCATATATGTAGGACATACACTTTTTATGATTTCATATATGCATACATATTTACAAGTATATGAAATACTTTTAAAGGAAAGAGATGATGGGTTTGGAAAACCAGTTCCTGTGGAGTTTTATGTATAATGATTTCTGAGGGACTGAATAAGAGGAGATGGCTTTACTTATTAGGAAGGAGCCATGTAGAAAATTACAGTTTTTATTCATCATTTTGAACAAGTCAAAGAATTAGATTTTTTGCTCCATATGTGTATGTCTTTTGGGATTTTTTGTAAAGAATTTAGTTGGTAGTTCATGTCAATTTTTTACTTGAAAAATCTTTTATATTAAGACGATCAGATTGTATGTATCTCTCCTGATATTTTCTTCTAGAAGTCAGACTAAACCAAATGCTGAATCTGCACACCTCTGAAGTGTCATAGGTTTAGGCTGTGAACTTTGCATCTGGTCCATATGAACCTAAGAAACCAAGCAAAAAGAAAGAAAAATCATAGCAGTTTTAGAAGTAATGTGTATATTAAACCTCATTTTGTTCACACTCTTTGAAGTGTATTCAAAGTGCATTCCCCCCTATTCCAAGAGCCCAAGGTTGTTCTTGCTCTCTGAGAAGCTGCTGTGGGCACTGTTAAGCTGCAGGCTTTTGGGGCAGGCAGTTTGGCCATAACAAGGACAGGCAAATGTCTGTGGATCGTGTCCTTCAAGGGGCTGATCTGATGGAACGCCTCTGAGGACCTCTGTCTGATTTGGTGGCTTTGCATTCTTTTGGCAGCTTGCTGCTGCCTGTGGCTCTGGTGGTGCCTTGGGTCCTGCAGCCCAGGCCCCTGGCAGTAAAGTGGCAGCAGAGCCTGGTCAGTGTTTCCTAAACCCACACATGATTAAGGTGAGCTGGATTTCCATAGGGTGAACATGATCCTACCTCACTCTGCCTGTGCTTGGTGCACACCAAGCACAGCAGAACCCACCTTGGGGGAAATCTAGGCTGTAAGAAGGATGGGAGGGGGGAGACAAGATATAATAAATCCATCACTGCCATTTCTACAAGTCCTTGCTTGCAGATGCAGTAAAATTGAAGAGTCATCCATATATGAGCAATTAGAAGCAAAACCAACATAAACATTTCTGCACAACTAATCAATAAACTCGTATGTCTTCATTAGCAAGGTAGCATTTTGTGTTATTGATATTAAAGATCTACTTTCTGTGTTGGGTCTCACTGCAATTGTTATTGATGAATAAAACCCCCGTGGGCTGAAATTGTTGTCTTTTAGAAAGTAGAATCTTGATTGGACTGCTTTATTTTGCTTGCATCACTTCTCACCACATCTCCTATTAAGCCAAAAGTATTGAGAATGTATAATTTCCCAAGTCTCAGCTGTGACTCGCACTGGACACTGTGGATGACAGTAGCAGAATGCTGAAGCTCTATTGGTGCGTGTGTATCACTTAGGGCTATTTTAAGAATGGATTTTGATTTGTGTCATTCCTACTTTAAATATGACTTGTTCAATAACACGTTCAGTAGTAATTAGATAATTTAATATCTACTGACAGGTCTTTTGTGACTGAGACCCAATTTTAGCTCTGCATACCAAGGACCCTGCCAAGGAAAAGTAACCCTTTTACTTAGTAAGGAAGGATAATGGGTAACTTCTGGAATTAAGTGAAAAATTGAATCCAGCTTCCTGTGTGCACTTTAGGTCCCACACTGGGATTACAGAACTAGCTCTGAACTGCTTGGCTGCTGACAATAAAGATTTTATGTGTGTCATGTTGAATTTTCAAAAAAAGTTCTCAAATCAAAAATCTCCATTTTACATTGAGTCCGGCTGCTTGTTTAGGAATTTAAGTGCTTTGCACTGGCTTGTCTTCTCTGTAGCACTCAAGTTTAAGTTGGTTATTTGGAGAAAAAATGGTAATATTCCAGGTTAAGGAAAGGGGAGAAAGAAAATAAGGTCATATGCAAACAGAATTTAAAAGTGTTAGCCTAGTTTCCGTCATTAAGAATTTATCCACTGAAGAGCTCATATTGGCCAAGTGCTTGCTTACTATTTCACTATAAGATTTCACTATAAGGGAATTTTATAAACACAGGAATAATTTCATTTCCTTCTATTACTATATATTATTATCTATTCATATATCTATGTATATTTGAGTAATGCAGAGTCAGTATCTTTAGCAATGAAGGTGCTTCTGCCCTTGGAATGAGACAGCAAATAAAAATAAATATACTTTTTCTTGTATTCAACATTTTAAATATTTATAGGCTGTCTTCTGTGGTACATAACCTATTGCATTATAGGTCATCTTTTTCTGTGGAGTGTTTCATTCTGAGAACTGCCTGACTGTGCCATGTAATCACTGGGAGCAGACACGCGAGACCCCTGCAAAAAGGAAATGCCATCATTTCTAATCTGTGCATATAAATGGATCATGCAAGTCTTAAGACCTGTGTGAATATCCACTTAGAAAAGTTTTAAAGTCTGTATTAAAAGCTTCTTCATTTTAACATGGCATTCTCCCACAGAGATTTTCTGCAATGGTTCATTAATCAAGAAAAGCTTCATTAATCAAGATATAGTCTGGATTTTTGAAAGCATATTTAAATTTAATATTCAGTCCTGACAGAATGCATTTTCTAATGTATTTAGACAGAACTGTGTGAAATTCTCAGTCAAGAAATCAGCTGGTCTTTATTCAGCATTCTAACAGGATGTCTTTAACTTTGATTTTTAGGTTCCTTTTGGTGTGAGACAGATTTACAGTCTTTCTGTTTGTAAATTATTTTTTTATATATAAAACTCCCGTGTGTCTGATTGGAGGATATTTTTCTTTGAAATTCTGCTGTCTGAATTCCACAAGAAAATAACCAGGAAGCTCTGTGATGTGATATTGTAACCAGACTCTCACTTAACTACTCATTTGTCTTTTAACTTGGTCGTGGGAACAGTAATTTACTAACCTAATTCAATGCATTTGTTGCCTTCAGAGATCAATGCTGCTCTCGGCAAAGTCAATAACAAAACTGTATTGATTTTCCTGGGACCAGATCAGCCCCTTTACACATGAGTGCGACCTTATAGCATAATAATTTTTCTGTGCAATTTCTGAAATATTAACCCATGTTTTTGTCCTTGCACAGGTCCTGATATTCTGTGTAAAAGGGAGTCCAGGAGGCAGCTGACTTCTCCAAAGAGCTGGGGCAGATAAAACATACAGCCAGGATTTCCAGTCCACTGAACCACAGAACATAGGAGGGCTCCACTCTGAACATGTGGCATGAAGAGGTGGATTATCAATATGTTATTAATATACCTGGTAATTACTCTTTTCATCTTCTTAAATGACTATTTTTTCTATCCCAGGCATAGATAAGGGCTCAGGTTTTTGGAAGAAATCAAATATGTTATAAACCAAGTACTTTTGGGAGGCAGTGTAGGTTAATATGAGAAGCATCACCCTTTTTGCCAAAAAGTGGGAATTAAGGTACTGTTTGTTGTTGGATGTACCGTACATCCAGAATCTTGTTGGACTCAATGTGATAAAGAAATGAGGGCTTGTTTAAGGTGTCAGTGCCATGACCTTCTGATATTCAGCTCTAGATCAGTGGTAGGATTTGAAAATTGCAAGGACTGGTCTAAACACCATCAGTCAAGTCTGTACATTTGGGAGCTCTTAATCTTTAAGCTTTAGACAGAAGGTCATAGGCAGAGATGCACAGGAGTCAGCAAGGAAACTGCTGGAGGATGCTGGCAGAAATTCAAAACAATGAAGGTGTGTGGTAGACTGCTTAAGTTAACAGGAGATACCTGAGCTGTTATCCCAACATAAGAGCACCAAAGAGGAAAAGGACTACCAACAAAACATCTTTTAAGATGGTCTCTTTCCATTGAGATTGCTGTGAGAGGAAAACCTGAATTTTGTAATTAAAACTTTCAGACAAAGAATATGCAAAAGACAGAGAAATGCAAATTTGGGAACTGAGTCAACAGGAATGTAGACAGAATGAGATTTGTCTGCAGCCTGACAGCTTTTCTCTGAACTGCCTCAGCTCTGTTTAGGTGACTGGGAAATGATTCCTAAGCCATTCTGAGGCTTCAGATCAGGACCTTACAGAATGAACAGCAAAACACAACCTCTGCTGTAGCCCCCAAAGGTCTCCTAATGTTGTTTCAGTTTAATTAGGCTATTAAAAGAAAACAAACCTGTTCTTGACATTTATGAATATGCAGTGTTTTGTGCCGTTTGTATGGAGCAAGTTAATATCTTCACCCTGTCTCCATACGTTTTTTGTGTGTAAACTGTTTTAAATAATCCTTTGTTTTATAGAAATTAGATGAGCCCAGTAAAATATTTCTCCTAAATACCATTCTAAATACAAAGGCCTTGCTGATGTACAGCTGAATATTTAGAGAACTAATTTATTAAGAACAGAACCAGTAATTTTTTTACTGGAGAATCCTACAGCTTTATCACATTGTTCTATGTTAAAGTAATGATGCATCAAGCTCCCCATTAGTTAGTGAGGAAGAAACCCTCAGGGCAATTGAAATGAAACAACTTAACATACAGAGTACCTGGCAAAAAAATTACAGGGCTAGACAAGAAGAATGTGGCAATGTTGGAGGTCTGTAACCGCAGCCTCCGGGAGCCTGCAGCCCTGGCCATACCACAGCAGCTCTTATGGACCCTTCTTCCTTGGCAAAGAGAGATTTGTAAAGTGATATTTGAAAATGTCTGCACAAGACAGCTTTGTAAATGTATTCCAGCATGGGATATTGGAAAAAAAAATCACAAAACCCACGATTATACTTTGATATGCAAACTCCCTGTTTCATAATAAATAAAGAAGTTGTTTAATAAGCAGATTGGTAGGGAATAGATAAATAAATAAATTTCAAAATGTCAGGAGGTATTCTGGAAAGATTTCTGTACATTGAAACTTGCAGATTTAGAAAACTAGTTATGTATCTGGACATCAAAGTTTGTTCAACAAGCAATTTTGTAAACACCTTTAATAGGTCTTTCTGTTGGTTTCTATTTGCTCCCCTAAGAAAAGGAGGCAAGTCTTCACAAACCAGATTTTGACTATAAGGATTAAACTTTTGTTGTTGTTGTTGTAAATAAATAGATTGCTTTATGTGTGAATCAGAGAACAAGTTACAATGGAATGATATCATTTCTGTATCTCATGTTTTGTGCCTAAATCATAATTAGCAAATGTGTCTGGTAATTATGCATTGTAATAAATGGAATGTTACTGCAATTTACATGTAAAATTTCAAATATGTCAGATTTTTAAAGAGAAAATTTGTGCTGCTAATTGATTATGAGTTATTTTACTTGTGCCAGTGGGCAAGGGAGAGAAATAGTACATGTTGTGAAGAAACATAACACAAGAATACAAATATTTTCTACACTGAAATCATAGATCAATACATAGAAAATATATATATAAAAAAAAAGAAAAGTAAATTTGAGTACCCTGATGCTACACATTGTTTACAGACAAAACTGGGCTCAGGTCTTTTCTGTGGGGTTTCTAAATAGGGTATTTTGCATGAGGGGGTACTGCTGGTAATTTATCTTTTCCTTAACATACAGATACCTAGCAAGGTGTGTTATTTGTGTCCCAAATACACTGCTGGGTATCTCTGTGTTATCCTTCATTGCAATTAAAGTCATATTTGTACATCTGGTATTCCTACAAAACTATACATGTTATTATACATATATATGTGTGTTTTATGTATATAAATATACAGTATAGAACAACTTTATATGCAGAACTAGTAGATGTGCAAAAAACCTGAATGTTCAATTATTTTTGCTTGCCTTATTGCTTTAACTTCTGATGACAGAGAAGCTGACTGACTATTGTAAATTACTTAGGAGTGGTAGATTGGAGTGGCAATTAATCTTACACCCTTGACTGGAGCTCTCTCTCCTCCTCCTTTACAGCAACTACTGTTTCTTTCAGTGTTGATTCACAGCATGAATATTCTCATCAAGAGACGTTCAACTGCAATTTTGGAAATGCAACATTTCTGTGCTGATACATCAGTTATTTTAATGTTCCCTATTTAATTAAATTATTATCAATATTGTTTTCTTATGCTTCTGTTTGAGGCAACATTAGTGCCTCTATTAATGTACACATTAATATTTGTGTCTGAAATATGTTGTCAGATGTTGTCTAAAGTTATTTACTTCTTAAGTCTTAGGGCTTGAAGTTCAGGCAATTGTTTTGTCTTAGCAGCAAGTTACAAACTTTTGTCAATAGCATCAGAACTTATGTAGGATGATATTCTGCTTCATGGGGTCAGGGATTTAAATAAATATACCACTAAAGTCAGGAGAACCAACCATGTGTTGGTTACAGTATGTTTCAATTCTGCTATCTCTCAATGCCTTTAATGCCAGTAATGAATTATATGGAGAAAAGTAGGGATCAGAATGTCTCCAAATCCAGGTATTTGTATGATGCTTTTATTCACTAGAATCTGTGATTTAAATACCAGAACAGTAGCAGATGTCTTAGCATCTTTAAATTTTACAGCTTCGTTTATAATTTCTCTGTTAAAGTTTTAATACTTTGAAGTGCATTGTACAAGTGCTCGTAGCATAACTACAAAATCACTTCAAAGGGATTTGAGGAATTCTATTCTTAGCAATTTCCTACAGGCAGCTTTTCAAATTCACTTTATTGACTCCAAACTGTTTCAATTTCTACTTGTATAATTTTACAAGAAATATGACAAATGTAACTGTTTTCCCCATGTTTTATGTCCCTAATGAGGAGCAAAAGGTCAAGGACTTTGGGATAGAGGGGGAAGCCAATTACTCTTGCTACTGTGCTTTGGAATACTGCTTGCAACTCACAGTCATTTTCTACCAGCAGTATTACAGGACAGTTAATTTCCTTAGAAAGTTTATGAGGCTCAAAGGATTGAGGTTTGTATTTTTTTCAATGTTTTCTATTCTTGGTTGAAAGAGACTGAGAAATATTCCCTCTGTATATATGCATGACACACATCATGAAATACAAAATATTTTAGAATATCCAGAACTTAAAGATTAGATTTTATATTGTAAGTTCATAAGTTACTGTAAGCTGCAGATAGATGTCTGACTGATTTTCAAAAACATTTATATGCCTACCTCATTGGAAGAGCTGATATACCTAGCCTATGAGGTATTTGTTAAAATCCTAATTAACTAAATGTTTCTTAGGCACATTAATTAAAAATCTGGTTCTAAATGTCATTAAGAGCTATGAAGGAAGGTGGTCACTGGAAAATAAAGAAAGGGTCAGAAGGAAAACCAGGTCAGTGTCATTAGCAAACTCGATAAATTCTTCTCATGTCTGATTTTGCACAGCTGACTTGGAGGCTGGATGCTGAGGGAATCACAGGCTGGCTTGGGTTGGAAGGGGACTTTAACTCCTCTTGTCCTCTCCTCTGCCATGGGCAGAGACACCTTTCACTACAGCAGGCTGCTCAAAGGCCTGTGATGAAAGAAAAAAGATGGGTATGAGCTTTCTTGCCCCATAAAAAAATGGACTGAATTTTCCCAGTGCAAAGAGAGAGGTCAGAGTGCAGGGACCTGCATTTGGAAATACCAGGCCTTGTAAGAGCCTGTGACAAGAGATGTGGGACTCCAGGTGGCTCTACAAAATGCTGTTTGTTGTATAGAAAATGTTACAGCAGTCTTGGGTCGTGGGGGACAGAGCCACACCTAAACTGTCAGCTACAGCCACAGGCAAGCCTGTAGACCCTTTAGTTCTGGTTACAATGCATTATATGTTTTTCTTTGCTGAGCATCTTAATACATAACAACCAATCAGCATCATATAAAATACCTTTACTATTATCTATAGCCTATCATAACTACTATCATTACCATATTATGGTCATTACTGTCCAATCACATGAGTTAGTATGTTACAGTTTAAGGTTAAAGTTGTTTTTCAGTTTTCTTGCAGGGGAAAATTCTTAGACCTTTTTTCTACTTGCCACATCAGCATGTTTGTTTGCCTATAGTATCTTTCTGCTTTTCCTAAGGCCTATTTTTGCTTGGTGAAAACATCTCGTTTGTTTGTGGTCAACATATCCTTTGCTCTATTCATGAAACCCCCTTCCAACTCAATTTAACCTTTGCTTTCTTAGTTGTCCAGTAACGACTGGCTCAGCAATTCTTAATTTAGACATCTACTATTCTTCTATATCAAAACTTGCTTCCATCTCTATTCTGCTCTCAGGTTCTACATTCAGAGAGCTTTCTGCCAAGAGTACATCCCTGTGAAACTTTCTTGTCAAACATTCATCTGTCCCAACAAGGCCTGGTTCCTGTTTAGTGAATCCTGTCAGCTCCTCACTATGGCACCAGGCAGGGCCACGCAGTGTGTGAAGGTCACCTGAGCTATTTGTTTGTGACCAGGGGATGTGAGGTGATTCATGTTTGTGCCCAAACAGTCACACTGTTAAATGTCCTAATTGCAGCAAGTCCTCAGACACTCCTGTGCTCCAGAAGGGACACAGGGATGGGACTGCCCAGGACACAGCTGCTCCAGGGGTCCCCCTGCACCGCACAGGCCAAGCCCCAGCAGGGTCTCCTCACACAGGGAGGATTTAGGATCCCCTGCTCCTCACCAGATGAGCCATCCAGGTGGAAATCATGTTTCAGTGACCATCCCCTGCTCCTCACCTGATGTGTCATCCAGGTGGAAGTCTTGCTCCAGTGAACTGCATCCATGGGCTTCTGTAGTGTGCTTTAAATATCCCCTGATGGCCCCAGAGCCCGAGACTAACTCAGAGAGTTTTAAAGATCATTTAAGGTAAAATGTAGTGAAATATTTTAGCCAGTAATGAGCAGGCCTTTTGCAAAATCTAACCTTCAGCGGGTGTCTGCTCCATGGGTCATGGTGGAGGAGAAGAGAGAGATTTGAGACACTTCAAACTTTCATCCCCAAATGGCTAAATACTGCAGAGATCTGAGGTCTGCAGCCCTGCAGCATGTACAGCCTGAAAAGGGATATGCCTGATATGCCAGGTGGCCTTTGAAAACACACAGTTCCATCAGACTGGAACAGAGCTGCTTAATGCACTGCTAATTCTTCTCTTCTATTGCTGAGTTTTCTCCTTCTATCACGTGTCATCCAAAGTCCATGGCTTATCTGAAAACTGATACACTTAAATGTCAAAACCATCTGAGGATTTACACAGTCCCTCTGCCCTTTGGTTGTTTCTTTCTTATTTTTTTTTCTCTCGTTTAGATGTCTCTGTGCCTAACTAAAGTATTACTCATAGTCCTAAGAGTAGAAATTGATGGTCCAGACTTAAATATACCTGTTGATTTAAATGCTCCCAATTTGAATATGTGATTGATATGACTGTTCTGTCTTATGTGTTCTGTACCCACTTAAACTTTTTCTAACTTTGACAGAACCAAAAATAATCTAAAGCATTTGAAAACAAGCATTTAGAGAAATCACTAGGTGGATGTGGCTATTTAAGTAGCAAACCAACCAATTCAGGCAAATAAGAGTGGTTTCTTTCTGAAATAGCCTAGTACTTTGGGTAGAAATTTTGTCTGCAGGGGAGACCATTACATGAGATACATGCTGTGGTAGAATTAAGCAAACTTTAAGCCATGATTCACTGGCAGAACAGAAAATTGTATTGTAGAAGATCTAGGGTTTATTCATAAAGAAAGAGCTAAGCTCTCTCTGATTAAACCCTGCACAGGTATCCCTCTGTGATGTGACTAAGCTCAGTCACCAATGAACTTAATTCCTATGATCCAAAGCCTTTGCTGATTTACTCTGGTGAAAATGAGCAGAAATTCCAGAGGAAGTCAGGTTGTATTTCAGTGTAATGGTGAGCACAAATGTCTGTAATGGCAACACAATAAGGCAGGGGTTTGACTGCCACTTGACTTCAAGTGCTGTTTTACTTGACCTTCAAATAGCACAGCCCCTGCCTGACTGCGTTTGCTTTGCTGCTCGTGAGGTGCATTATTTTAGTTTGTTATTTGATTGCAGAGACAAGAGACAACTGAACCAATAAATGGTAACTGATTACTTGAGTGGAGTTTAACTAGCAGAGTGTAAGTAATGAAGTGGAGTGGTAGGAATGTTTTGGTTGGGTGTTTTTTGGTTTTATTGCCAACATGACAGATCAAAGTTTTCCTGTGAATGGGGGTGGGGAGAGAGATGGATGGATTTTGGTTCTTTGTTTGGTCTTGACTTAATTGGCTGGCTTAGGAGGATACATTGTCTATTAGGCACAGACCACCATCAAACAAACAAATAAAGACAAAATTCCTGGCAGTTGTTCCTGAACATTTTGGGTTTCTGGTTTTGATTTTTGGAGGTTTTCTTTAATATCTTTAAGAACATAAGAACATAATTCTGGTTTTGCTTTCTGTAGCCAAATATTGGGAGTACAGTTGCAGTGGGTTTTGTGTATTAGGATAAATTCTAGCTTTTCCTCCCAAAACATGCTTAATAAGACCCTGAGAGGCAATGCTGTGAGGAGAGATTGAAGCTATTCCCCTTTCAGCCACAGCTACAGTCTCCAGACTACTGCACAGCAGCAATTGTCTACTTCAGACCCCTGCAAGAAACTTATTTTGCCCTCACTTTCCCTCTCTGTCCATTGGCAGAGGAGTTTCCTCAATTAACATTGTATATGGTCTGTCCTCACCTGAGGATATCAAGGGATTTGTGGCTTTCTGGTTTGGAAATAAATATTTACATTTACACATGCATATGTATGTTAATATACACATCTGTAAATATTGTGTTTTCAAAAGGTCTCACAAATACAGTATTGAATGATGGCCATCATGTGTTCTGTTGGGCCTTTTCTTGCTCTGTGGTTTGCACAGCCTGTGGCACAAGGCTGTTCCCAGTAAGGAGCTGGGGCTGGGGAAGGTCTGTTGCCCTCTGATTAGAATGGCCAACTACTTTTGTTCTCTTTCCCAGCTGAAGCAGCCTGTAAGAACACACTGAAGTGCCTGGCAAATTAACTTATAAAATATGAAGGAGTTCACTGTATTACTATCTTTCACAGCCTGCACGTGGCATTAAGCTTTGGGTGTCTCATTCTAGTGACAGACTCAGTAAAGAGAGCAGACAATGGAGTTCAACAGTCTCTAAATCTGTGGTGTGGCATAATGAAAATGGGAAATGTTGCCATATAAACTTGAGTTATTCTGAGTAGTCTTTGGATTGAGGTTCCTTGATAGGATGACCCAGTGTTCTCCTTTGTCTTAATTTGACCTGACCACAATTGTGCAGTGTATGAGAATTCCCTGGGTAGCATCAGTATGTGATGGATTCCCAGGACCTCTGGCACATATTTTCAAGGGATTTGGTTTAATGATGAATATCTTTGTTACCAAAATCCAGCCTTATTTCAGGAAAAGAAAAAGAGAAAAGGCTATCTTTGGAGATGCTGTTCATCTCTGCTGTCATATTGAAAAACAATGCATCTTGCCAGAGTGATATGATATGTCCAGGCAAGGAATCAAATATTTATTATTTTTAACCCCTCTCCTTGGAGATAAGGATGTAACTAATTTTTCAATAAGTGAGAGTGAAGAATCAAGACATGAATGAGGTGAAATTGGCTTGATCTAATGTGCACTCGAGACCCTCTTTATTTGGATGTTATTTTTAGGTTTTCTGACACTGTTCTCCCAGCTCTTTGCTGGTGCAGAAACAGAAGTCCCATTCAAATATTTTCTCATTTCAGTGTGTAAGCAGCACATGTACTACCTCCTATAATTCTAAAGCTACTGCTTGCATTTGTGTCTGTTAGAAAATTAGTATGTGAAGCTTAGGAATCAGATAGTTCCCAAATGGCTTCTCTTTATGTTCCCCCTATTAAATAGCTTTTCTCCATTTCTTAAATTAAGTGTTTCATATTTGGACAGTAGATCAAGCTGGCCTTGCTGCTGTAATTGTCATCTTAAAAGAACAGTTTTTTTATGAGAGCTCATACTGCTAATAGCAAACTGAAATATGCATGCAGAGCTGCCTAGTGTCTTTCATCAGCATTTTCACTTGCCTTTCCTAGAAGTATTATGCCAATTTTCCTTGTCTTTGGTGGTTTTGCCTTGTAGATATCTTAATAGCTCCAATGCTGTAAATTACAAGTTTAGCAGGTTAGGTGGGGGGGAAGTAGAATCAGTTGAGTGGAAAAGATGGGCATGGAAATGAAGAAAACCAATTTGAGTGGACACGGTGGGTGGCAGAACCTCAACAGGTGCAGGATGTGTTACCCCAGGGCGCATATTTATGTTACAAGCAGTGCCATATAATGCATGTCCCTCTGCTCTGGCAATCCCTGCCTTCAGCCTGATGCTTAATAAAGCACCTAAACCTATAGTCTTCTCCCTGGTGTGTCTTCCTGCTTAATTATACAGTAGCCATTTGATATTTGATCATATTTTTCTGCAGGAACAATTTTTAAAATAATTACTCAACATGAGCATGGAATTTTTTTAGGGTAGTTTACATTCACAGTTTCCTGAGTGACATCTCCACAGAGGCAGAGTCACAGTGAATTGCCAATGCTTTCCAAGTACAAAGTTGAGCTTTTCTCTTTAAAAAAAGAAGAAAAGAAATCAGAGGAGAAAAAAAAAAGACAGTTATAGAGTCAGGATTCTTTTCTGACCCATTATTGTTAGACAAGAAGAGTGCTAAAAAACAAAGCCCAGGGATGTGAGAAACGGAATATCTGACATCTGTATTCCCTTTTTCTGCTGTGGTAGCTGTCACAAGGTGCAGAGAGGGCTGAGACCATTGTCTGTTCTGTGCTAGAAAAGGATGTTCTCTGCAGATGGAAGAACCTCAAGGCCCATTTTTAGGGCAGGGGTGCTGAGGACTTTTCTTTCCCCAGAGCTAACACTTGTTTTGGCTGCTGCAGCTGTATTGTTTTCATTTCTTTCAATCTCTATTTGCCAGAGTTGAAGCAGAATTTAAGATACTGCTGCTAGATAATAATGCCTCTGTTTTTTTCTTTTCGTTGTTTTTTTTTTTTTTTCAGGTTTCTGGGGTTTTGTTGTTGGGTATTTTTGAAGGCAGGCAAAAGTACAAGGAGAGGGATGGTGTCAACATCAAGATCTGTGCAAACGAGTCAAAGTACAGCATTTATTTCTCATGATAAAGGTATTGGACACAAGGAAATAGTAGCAAAAAACTCAATTAGAACAAAGAGTCCTTTTGCCTCTAAAAGCACCCCTAATTACTATGGATGTTTCAATTTTAATTTCTGTCCTCAGCAAAATAACAAACAACAAAAGTGCTTTCCCTCCAATTTTGAGGGCTTTTTGCTTTTGAAATAGATGAGTAGGATTTCCCAATAAATATATTCCTTGGGATTTTGTAAATGTAAGTTTTTAAGCATGTTTTGCCTTACTGCAGCATTCAGTAATGAAAATATTGATCTTATTAACTGTGCTAATTAGAGCTGAACAAAATACCTCCAGCAACAGCTAGTGAATATGCAATGAAATAACAATTCTGAAATTGCTTTGCCAGTGTTTACAGGAGATGAATATTGTCAGGGATATTGTCTGCTGTTTGGAACATGGTGAGAGGAGAGAGGGGTAAATATTTGCATTCTCTAATTTTTAAAGTCATAGTCTGGTATTAAAAAATCCCCTTGTAAAATCAATTATATATATATATATATATATATATATATATATAAGTATATATGTTTTTTTTTCCCCAACTAATGTGCTTAATAGCAGAAACAGAATTAAGAAGGTTTTGCTATGCAAGTATGAAGTATGCAAGCTCAAATGAGAGTAATCCCCTGTTGTCATGGCCCGTGAATGGTGTATTTACAAACTGTCTGGAGAAGGAGGGAAGCCTTGGGTGGTTTGGAAAGCCAAGTGTTGATGTTTGTGAAGAAATTCCTTGCTCACTTCTGACAATGACTCTTTGTACAACACCTGATATTAAATGTTAAGCATGTAAGGGGCTTACAGGAAATATGCCTTAATACATATTAAAAAAATAGGTTTAGTACACAGGAGAAGATGAGCCTATAAAGTACCTTGTGAAAGGACTGAAGAGATCCATTCTGTGAATAGTGTAAGATTGAAAGTGAACTTTGAAGTAACAAGTCATGTTTGCTGTGGAGTGCCAGTGTCCCAATACATTTGTCTTGTAGCAGGTGACAGAAATGCCAGTGCAGAGAGATTCTGGGCCTCTTGCCTTTAGACATGGCCAGCAGGGTAAGAGCTGAGGTTTCACTCTGAGCTGTTAAATATTGTTCTATTCTCCTCTTTTTCACTACAACTCTTATTCTGGCACGTGGTCCTGCAACAAAGCAAACAGTTGCCTCTGTTGCAATGAGCCATTTCATTACTAAAGTGCTGCAACCATTTTGAACAGCATACACAGTACTCATATTAATAATTCATTAGTGTATCAGTTACTTATATTTAATTCTAATTATGTACTTAATGTTTCAAAAAGTTTTTCAAATGTAAGTATATCCTGGGGGGGTTCATTTGTACTATGAATTGCTGAAGTTTTTTTTGTTTTGCCTGTGTGGAAAATAAAGGAGTTGTTGAGTTTAGACACAAACCTAACATATGGGGGCAGAATGAAAGATGTAGCAAATTTATGGTGCTGTGGTGGCCAAAAGCAGGCAGAGCTAAATCCAAAGTCTGGCATGTGCTCTTTAAAATGAGGCATTTTGCCATGTTTTTGTTGGAGAAGCGCTGGCTGTTGGGTTACAAGAATGAAACTTAATTAATAACATCAACTCTTGTGAGGTTGTGTTTTTTTTTTTGTTTGTTTTTTTTTTTTTTTTTTTCAGAGTAAGGAATTAGCTAATTTTTTTTTTTTTTTTAAGTGTTTACTTCCTTGGCCAATGTTATAGTGTGGATTTATGTTCCAGTATCTTAGTTCTCAGGGTTTCCAACCCTGATTCTGCAACTCAGAAATGGAATTCATTCATTATGGTTTCATTTCTGGGCACCAATCCCACAAAGTCTCTGGCATATGGGGATGTTGATGGGATGACTCACATGCATAAAATTAAGCTTGTGTTTAACTAATGGTAGGATCAGAGCTTAAGTCACCAGTAGAAATGTATATTTGATTTCCTCCTGGACTTAGCATAGCATGTTGAGAAATATGTATTCCCAGTGGGTGACTTAGAGAAAGGGTGGTGATCAAGGAACAGTGATGAGTCCCTGCCCCTCATATGTTTATTTGAAGTGAAAATCATTCTTATAAAATGAGAGGCTTGAACTTCAGGAAGTTTTTTTCTTAGTATTAGTGGTTATTCTAAAGAGGAAAGCACAAAAAAATCACAATAAGGTAGAATGGCTGGCTAAGATAGATCAAAAGCTTCCATTCCCCAGGTAATTGTCTTTCCTTTTTGAGATTCCTCTGAATGTTTAGTGCTAATGAAAACAACAAAAGACACTATGAGACTCAGCTGTAACAAGGTTCTTCTTTTGGCATTGGAAAAAATAACAATCCCAATAACTCTCAATACTGACCTCTGGATGCTCCAAGTTCTGTATACTTGGATTTTTATGTTCATGCATGCTGTTTTCAGTATTACAACAATGCAAGAGTATTTGCTGTATGTTTGTTATGTGTGTAAAGCTCTGACATATCTGTATATATATAGTAGCACCATGCCAAACTTGTACCAGTGTTTAGCTGTTCCATAGCTGTCCTGCATTTCTTCTCTGCTCTGGTGCCATGGTCAGGTGTGGCCTTGTGTAAAACAGAGTGAATTGCTGCAGTGTTCTTCTGCCATTCCTAGCAGGATTTCTTGTCTGCTTAATATCCTGTGTCCTCTGTGGTTGTCTTAGCTGGGTGCAGAGTCTGGATATTATCCAGCACAATTCAGAATCTTCCCAGCCTCTGTATTAGCCCCCTCTGATTATATTTTGCCAGTAAACCTAGAAGAGTTTTATTCAATCTACTTTATATTTGTGTATTTTTTTTATGATCCTTCCCAAAGACTGCACTGACCTTTCTTTCAAGAGTGAGCACATTGCCTGTGCATGAGGGTTCGTGGCTTGAGTCAGCTAGCAGAGGTGGGTGGCAGAAAAGGCAGCTCTTTCCAAGCTTCCAACCTTCTCTTGGAGAGAGCTTCAGGGAACATCTGATAGCTGCATTGGCTGGGAATGCCTGGCTCACTGCTGATGGTGAGGTTTAGCTTCCAGAGGCTTTTGCTTCTGTCAGCTCTAACAGAGAGCTTCTGCTCAGCTCTAACAGAGAGCTTCTTGGTTAGGAACTGCTGCAGCCCTCCTCCAGCTGTCAGCTGTGCAGGGGAAGTCGTGCACTGCTCCCCAGGCTCTGCGAGAGCCCAGCTCCAGCCTGCAGCCAGCACCGAGGTACTGCTTGGCAGGGTGTCTGTAGAATGGCCCAGAAATGCTGCTTAAAACTGTCCAGTGGTAGTGTCAGTGTGCCAAGGGCCATGATCCAACATGAGCTCATTAGAGGACTCAGCCCAGATGGGACTCCATTGAGAGGGTGCTGCCACCCAGATCTTGAGCTACAGAGGATGTCTTATGCCTCTCCCTGACTGAGCAGCACAATTTGCACTGAGGTTCCTTTTTGATGTAAGAAAGCTTTTTTTGCCATGAAGATTACCAAACATTAAATAATGTAGCCAGAGGGTGGAGATATTCAAGCCCTGGCTCAAGAAAGCCCTGCATAAACTGGCCTGGGTAGCAGTGCTTTGAATGGTGGGTTGGACTACAAAGGTCCTTCCTAATCTAAATTATTCTGTTGTACATAATGGGCAAGTGGCACAGAGCCTGTGAATTTTGGCTTTGGGATTGACTCAAGTGAAAACCTAAATAATGATGCCTATGTGGGACAAAAAGGAGCTTCAATTACTGATTTTGTTAACTCAAAGTGATGATTTATCCTTTCTTCTCCCACCACTTAAAGAGGCTTTTGAATTTCTCCATTTAACACAGGAAATAAAGGTGACTCTCTAATCACTTTTCATGAAATGACCCTGTCAGGTTTGAAGTGATATTGATTTAAAGTTGTCAAGGAATGGAGAAGATTGCAATCCATCTGATGTGGCAGCCTCAGTAGACTCAGAGGGATATGATTATAATTATCATTGCCATTAAACACTAATTAGTAGTGTTAATTAGTTAAACACTAGGCTAAGCCTGTCTTGTTCTGCTGTTGTGTTGTTTATTAATTTGTTTAGGAATAAGGGAAGGTAAATTAATCAGGAAAATTTGATTTGGCCCTCTCACAAGAAGAGTGGCTCTTGATCCTCTTGTCTCTCTGTATTTTATGAAACCCTAGAAAGTATCTTGTAGAGTCTCTGGAGAAGAGCAATAGTTCAGCTGTGCACATCTATCCTCATTCTGCTCCTCCAGTTCTGCTCTATAACAGGGGCTCTGTGCCTGTGCAAGCCAGTGGAGAGTTTGCCTTTGACTTCAGTGGCAGCAGAACAAGCCCCATATGTCACAAATGTACTTTCCTGTCTCAGAAACAGAACTAGTGACAGGTCTAGAATATGATTAAATTCTCTGATTGCTCAGTGTGTCATGTCAAGAAGCACCCTCAGTGACACAGTCCTCCTGGCTCTTGAAGGGTGGGTTTATAGAAATATTTAATTTCCTCTTATGGAGATTGTGCTTCGAAACAGTAGCTGGCAAGAGAGGGTAGTGAGTGACTTATGGTGCCCTACTCTGCCAGAATTAGGGAAAACTGAAGTGGGTAATGTTGCTCTGTAGCTGTGAGAAGGAGCTAGGAGCTGATTCTCCTTTTTTCACAGCTACAGTTTGGAGTCCAGAATTTTCAGAATCTCTGGCAAAATTCAGAGATTCTTGGACTGGCGTAGAAACCACTCCAAGTAATACCAGAATGGCATGAGGATGAAAACAGAAAACTTTTCCTGTGGAAACATGGTAGAGCCAAGCTAGACCAAAGACAAGGTTACCTGAGGGAGGAAGGGGTTTGCTGACATGTGTGAAGGCCAAGCTTGAAAGAGTTATTCACAACAGGCAGGGGAAAGTCTGCAATGCCTCTACAAAATAAAGTCCTGTAGCTCTGGCTGTGAGTACCCTTACTCTCTGACCCGTCCTTTTTCTTCTGAAGAGAGAGTCTTTGCTGGGTTAAGGGTTTAGACTGCTGCCTCTCTGAACCAGGAATCTCCCCTGTCTTTTGCAGGTATTTAATCTCTAATACAGACCACTGCCATGCAAACACTACTGTCCAGAACTGGAAAGGCAATGATCATGTCTGAGATACAGCAGCAGCTGGGTGACTGTAGAAGAGGAAAAACTATGCACTAATAAGGGGAAAATTGTGTCTGTGTATAAAGTGTCAAATATGACAGTGTATAAATTCAAAAATTTCTCTTAAAATCTATTTTGAGGTTCCTTTTCAATTTTTAATTACCTACCTTTGTTATTAAACTTTTTTTTTTTCTCATCTGTTCTTCAAGTAAACACTTTTTATCCACTCAAACTTTTCTCTGTCTCTTTCCAGGTCACTTGATCCTGAAAAATGTACAGAATCCATCTTCATCCTGTTTTTAATTAAATTTTCCATTTGTTCACGTAAGTTTGCTTTTAGCATTTTTTTTGAAATTTGTACAATTTTACTGAGTTTCTAGACATGTAGGCACAGCTTTTGTGCATATCAACTTTTTATTTCACTTTAAAAAATAGAAGCTGTCTTTTTTTGCTGTATTGCAGTGAGCTCTAATAACAAGTATCCAAGTATCTAGCAGCATATAATAAAGGTTTTGTATAGCACTGAGTAATGAATTAACAGAACAGGTACATGATGAATCATTTAACTGTACCTGGACAACTCCATACAGTAATAAGCTCTTAGCGTTTTGTTTTTCAGTGAAGTGGAGAGACCCCATGAGGTCTATTAAAATTTCTATCTTTTCCAGAATGCAGGTGGGATCATATCCAAACACTGGAGTGCTGAAATCTTGATTACAAGCTTCTACTTCTTGTTCTGGACTCGACTGAAGCTTTTCTGAGGGACAAATTCTTTTCCTGAAAAAGAAATCTCTGAACACCGACCTCTCTATTTTTCCAGGAACAACAAAACACACTTGCTTTGAGTTTGACATAAAAGCATGCGACAGCAGTGTCCAAAAAAAACAGTTAAATATAAAATATGCACTAGCAGGTTTACCCCTTTGACAAAGCTTGACCTGCCTGTGACAGACCCTATTAAGGGTGGGCTGTACATCACCGGTGCCCTTTTTTTATGGGTGTGGTGTAAGAGGCAAAAACACAAAGGAATGTGTGAGCATCATTTGGGCTGTAAGTCTGAAGGAGGATGTGATGAGATGAGGGTGGAGTAAAAGCTCAATACTGAATGGTCCAGCTTTGATTGCTTTGTGTCATCATCATTCTAGAATTCATAACCACCCCAGTTTTGGGGGTGACTAGCGTTAATGTATTTTACAGTGTGATTGGTTTAACAGCATGTCCTGCAAAACAATCTGGCTTGCAACAGCAGAAACTGAAACTGGAGAAGGGCATTTCATTTCCAGCAGACAAAAGTGGTGATTTCCAAGACTTCCTGAGTTCCTGTGCCTTGATGCTGTAACATTTTGTTGATTTGACTGCTATGATTTGCAGTAGTAAAATAGCTAAATCTTGTAATGGCAAAATCACTAAGGGATAATTTTGGTTCCCATCCCACTGAAGCCTTTGACAAATGCCCTGTCAATGCTAGTGGGAACATTAGCGAGGTGTAGACCTCTAATTTGAAGCATTTAAAGTATAAAGAAAGGCCCACCTGAGTGTTCTTTGAAGTAAAGAACTTTCAACATTGAGCACTCGGTGGCTGTGCCCCCACTGTCCCCAGCTGCTGTGGTGGGAAGGGACTGCCTGTCCCCAGGAGCCAAGGGCAGGCTCCAGCACCTTTCCCTGGGCCTGGCAGAGCTGGGCTTCCCCAGCCAGGGCAGCCAGAGAGGCTCTGTGCTGCTCCCCTTCACAGCTGCAAGTCACCTCTTAGGAGGAAATCAGGTGTGGATTTTTTTTTTCTGAGGAAAGAACAAGGATTTTTCCAAAAGAGGAGGCTTCTGCAAATGTTGGCTGGTGGAGTCAGAAATTTGGCTATCTGCTGAGGCTTGCTGATCTACCCATTCTTTGTTTTTAATCCTGTGATATGCAATGAATCACTAATGAGTTCAGAGGAGAGATGTAACCTCCATAAATAAAAATAGGACTTCTACCCTCATTTTTATACCTGTACATAAAATAGACTCACCTTTCTTTGTCCTCTCCTCTTTCTCCATATTTTTATTTCTTTCCCGTAATCCAGTTTCCTTATTCATTGTTTCATGCATCCTGCTCGTAGAAAACTCATCAGGCTGACTAGATATGATAATATCTTTTAGGATTTTTGTAATTTCTTCTGCTGTAATGGATGGCCACATGCAAAACAGTGAGAAACACAAGGATATTGAAATCACCTCTCTGTAATTATCAAATAAATCATGAAGCTGGGAGTTTCTAGGGAGCTAAAAGGACTCCTTCATAAATTAGGAGATTACTTCCTAATATAAATTGGCTGGTCAAAAAAAAAACCAAACCAAATCAAACCTCAAAAAAGCCCAATTAAACAAAATTGGCATTCACTGGGGAGACCTTGGAAAATTTTATAGTAATTTCTTTGTTTATTTTTTCTGTCTTAAAAATACTGTCAGTGCTTCCTGTTCTGATTTTTAGCATGTTTGGTAACATCCTTTCTAAGAGGTTTTACAGCAGCAACACAATTCAGAAATGACTGCAGGGCAGGATTGCTCCAGCAGGAGACTCCACTCAGACCATGGCTAAAGCACATGTCGACTTAAACTAGCTCAAGAAAAGTGCTCATGGCTCTTATGGAGGGGAATGTGAATAATTTTTTATGTAAGGGCCCAGCAAATACAATACTTACCCCCCAAAATTAAAAACAAACAGTAAGAGAGAACAGCTCTGGCCCTTTTGCCCTGTCCCTCCTTTAAACCTCTTCAAAAATTCTGGATATAATCCCTGACTGTAAAAAGAGATTGAAATTTTTTTGCTGTCCTTTTATTTAGATAGTAAGAATAAAATCCCTGGCTGAAGGAGTTAACAGCATTGTCCAGATGTAAATAAAAAGTGAAATGAAAATATCACCAGCGCCAAAATAAAATAAATTCATTATTATATTGCCAGTACATTGAATTGAATTGCTAAAAACTTTCTGCTCAGGCTGGCAAGCTGAATGAAGTGTGAGACAACATAGAAACTTCTGCAGAAAACAGTTTGTTTGAGGATTGTCACTTTGCTCTAGAAGAAATATCTCCTTGTTTCTTTTTGTCTGTGGTAACTAACCTTAAGCCTCACAGAGAATTGTATGATGATGAGCTGTGGAACCCAGGAGCCAAGTGTTTGTGCCCTCTTGATCTGTCTTAGGAGAAATGAGACTTCAGTTCTTGAGGAGGAAGAGAAGAGTGTAAAAGGCCAGTCTCTCAGGGAATACTGTCAGGGCATTAGAGCAAACAATGCCTGCATCCTTTCACGGGTGACACAAACTGGTTCATGCACATCTAAAGGATGGGGTAGAGGGAAACAGAGCTTGTGGCTTATATATCTTTATTGAACAAAACCTGGATTCTGGGCCCTGTGGCTGTTTGACTGATTCAGTCAGGATTATAGAGTCCTCATGAAATTCATTTTACTTATTCCTTTTACTAAACAAACAGCTTATGGTTTGGGACAGCTTGGCATCCCAGATTGTACCTTTAACTGTGAGAGAAGAAAGAGGAGTCTGAAGGTAATGTGGTTAGGGGATTCTGCATGCCACGGCTGGGACAAGGAAGATGAAGTGTGATTCTTATTTTAAGTTGGCTCAGTGCTGGCACTTGTGTTCCAGGTGAATTGTAATGAGATTTTCACAGAGCTCCTTCTTCTATACAGACTGGCAGACATTTCATTCTGAATAGAGTGTGCCTGGGCTGGGACACTCTGGCCACCTGCATGTCCAAGCTGCCCCACGCAGAGTGCCTTGGCCAAGGCTCTTCCACTCTCCTTGCTCCTGGCCCTGCTGATCTGGCAGCCAGGCAGAAGGAGGGGCTCATCTTTTGTAAGATATTTTTCTCTAGAACATCCATTAGCAATCTACCTGGATTTAAAAGTAAAAACTAGGTAGGTGTAGCCAATTTTTTTCACATCTCTGTGAAAATGGCAGCTTTAGGGAAGAAAACTAGATAGCCATGTTCCTTCCTCTCTCTGTAGAGTCTGTCTGGTGTGAAAACCATTTAGAATAAGCATTTTCATTACTCAGGAACAATCACATTGTAAATTGAAGCAGTGAGGGTGCTAGTTGTTTGCCTCAGGACTTACTAAGTGGGTTAGAAGCACAGGCACAGACTGGCTGTAAGGAGTTTGTTTAGTCACGTGAGCTGAATACTGGCATTTCTAAAACAAATCACCATCTTCATTGTTTAAATTCAGATTATATAAAATTGGAGAAAATAAAATAAGTTTTGAGCTTTTCCTGAGACAACACCAGCTATCTCATCTCTTGCAAATACTTCTTAATTTTCAAGACTTATGATGAAAGAGACATAGCAACTTCCTTGGAAATTTATGCCAGTATCTAACTTTTTATATATACAAGGATTTTCTTATTTCTTGCAGCAATTCAAACCCATTTTTGCTCACCCTGTCTACCACAGATCAACAGTATCCCCTTTATAATAACTTATGTGTTGAAGAACATGGTTGTGTCTTTTGGGCTTCTTTTCTGCAGCTTAACTTCAATTTCTTTTTGATAGAACCTGTTTATTAAGACCATTAATTATTTTATTTTGCCTTCTGGGAATGTCTTTAGCTGGTCCATCTGACTTGCCAAAGCCTGACCCACTACTCCCAGTTATGAATAACAAATGTCCCATTCTAAAGCTTTTTTTCAGATGTTAAATACTAATGTAGACTTCTGTTGATTACCATCTGTAGAAGTCACTAGTTTTGTAATAGAATGATTTATCTTTATGTGGTTCTTATTCTGGCATTCAAAAGTTGGAGAACTTTTTGCTTCTTAATTGTGAACTGTTGTTAATAACTGTCATAAATATTACTCAACACATTTGGTGATGCCCTGTGAACGCTTTTGGAAATATACTTTCAATCTTTGGCTTTTGATATTGGTGACCTCTGTAACATGATGTGTAATGAAAAAGAAATCTTATTAACCAAGTTTCTCACCTTTTTATTTCCATGTAGGCAATGCAGCCATTCCCCAGAAATCTTGCCTATACCATACTTTACCTTTCTGTACTTCTTTTAGGCCTTACTGACTCCTCTCATGTCCAAAGGAATCACTCCTGTTCTTATCAGTCTTTCATATTTGAAGCATTCTCTTTGATTATTTTAATTTTTCTTCTTGAGCCCACTAGTTTGGCAATGAACTTTAAATCTAGGCTTCCCACCATTCTGAAGGTGCCTCCAGATGGAACCAAAGCATAGATTAATTCTAGAATGCACCCTGTGTCTGGTAATGGGATGAAGACGGTTTTATGTTCATCTTTGTAGGTTATGACGTACTGAAATTCTGGTGTTGGCTGAAAACAGTCATCATGCTTCAAATAGGGGTTTTGTTGTTATTTTAATTTATTTATATTCAATTTTCTTCTGTCTTTTTTCCAGCATTCTCCCTTGAAATGAATAGGTGATCATGATTAGTTTCTAAATTTTTAATTATTCCTTTTAGACTAGATAAGTGTGTTCTTCAATTATTAAAACATTTTTTCTTGACTTCTGGAATGAAAGCTGCACAGGAGGTGTTACCCAGGCAGTACACTGACATGTGAGGCCCAATACATTGAGTTTTCAGTCCCCTCCCTAGTCCAGACTGGGCTCTGCTGGTCTGTAGTTGGAACTGAACAGCTCTGCCTGTACTGGTGGTGAAGGGGCTGGTCACTGCTATGAACCAAAATTCCCTTTGGAATCCTGCAGACCAAGGTAGGAATACTCAAGGGGAGATGGCTGTGACTGAGCTGGAGTTGGGCATGATCCCCCCCTATGCAATGTCCTGTTATTTATTCCATCTGAAATGGTTGAATTTAAATTTATGGGGGTTTTTCTTTCCACTTGCAGGGCAGACATTCTGTTTCCCAAACACTTCCACTTTTTATTTCTGTGGCTGAATTTGTACTCAGGTAGCTTTTGATGGAGATGTTGCTTATATTTCTCCTGTGGTTTGACTGGCTCCTATGTCTTGTGTTCATTACAGGGGGATGCACACAGCGTTTTCTTGAAGGTTCTGTTTGGTAAGAGAATTACAGGGAGGGAGCAGCCACCTTATTTCCTCTTCAAGATGTGCTGAAACAAAAGAAGTACCTGTTGTACTGCCCCTCTTCTTTTTCCTGGTCAAACTGGACGACAGTCGAGGCAAGTACACATGTCAAATGACATGCTAAGTCCTTTGCACATCACAATGCAGATTTCCCCTTGTTTTAGGGTTTGTGTCACATATTGTGAGCTGGATGGTGATTTTTATTAAGTGCTCAGACATGTATTGCTGACTTCTTCTGACAGCTCTGTGACTATAAGCTCCATTGGTCTCCTTATTCAGACACATACATTTACCTGTCATTGGGGCACAGCTTACTAGTATTGCAAATTTTGACTTATTAAAGTTCATGTTGCCACAGAAACACTTTTATTTCCAAAATTATTTATAATTCCTTTGGGGCAGCTGACTTTTCCGTATTTTTCATCATGTCTCCTATTTCATTTTTAAATGAATTTCATGGCTAGGTGCAGTACCCTACTGCGCACAATTATTGCACCAATATAAAATCTAAGCATCACAAAATCATTTCCAAAATCTAGGCAGTTGTTGGAACCATTGCAAGAGAATCAGCAGAAAAGTTCTCTTTTTTTTGCCTTGAACTGAGTCATTTACCTGACATTTAAAATATTGTCTTTAATATTTCTTTCTACCTCATTAGAGAGTTAAATAATCCATGAGATAGTGTGTGCATTAAAAATCTATTCAAAATATTACAGTATTGCTTTTAAAAAAGCCTCACAAATCTACCTTGTACACTAAACCTATACCTCATATGTTGGTTAACAGCCAAATGGAGCAATGTCTTACAGTCTAATTAAAGGTAAAAATCAGGACAACCAGAGATGTCTTTTGTAAATTAAAAGTCCTCTTTTATGTGCTGTGGAGGTGTTAGCACTATTATAAGGACTAATCAGACATTTTACAACATTCTGGGACCAGGGATGAAGTGGCATTGTGTGTAGTTTAAAGATTATTAAGTTTCTTTAGCACACTGGGGTTAGATTTTTAAGGATGCCTTCAGTGCTTACCTGCTGTTACAAGGGGAAGTACTTTATTGTCTCATAAGAAGGAACTGGGCTTCTTGAAGAATTAAATGCTTGTGTGTAATGGCAAGCTTCCACCTCTGAAAGCCACTGAAAAGAACAAGAAATTGTTGTAAATGTAGTGGGCTTCATGGGTTCATGTCCACTCATAAATCCCAGCCAGAGTATATATCTATAAATCCAAACTCACCTGCTGATTGTATGTGGTATTTCATATCAATTTCCTCTGTAAAATATGTATTTCCATCACTTGTCTCTCCTCCCCCAGCAAATACCCAGATAACTCTTTGCTTTCCTTAACAAATATAATTAGCAGAAAGCCTGGGCCCATGGCATTTTCACAATAAAATTAGATGATCTGTTTCATGCATAGACATTTCTTTTAAAAATCTCATGATTTGTAAACCAGGCTTATGCTTATATTGAGCAGTAGGAAAGGTGAGGACCAACATGTTTTCATACTTTATTTTTTAGTGTTTGTATTGTTGTCTCTCAGAACTTGGTTATAATAATAATCTTCCCTGTTGCTTCCATTTTTCGTCCTTTTTCTACCTGGCTTTATATGCATTAATATCTTGAGTGTGAGAACTTTATTCTTGTAAGTGCTTTACATGCCTGTCTAAAAGAAGAAAAAAAAAACAAAACCAAGACAAATATGCACACATTCATTTTGTCTTTATCCTAATGATAGAAAAAAATGTGAAAAAAAAATTGTGTGTGATGTTGCCCCTACTATGCTTGTAAACAAGTGAGCAATGCCCTTTGTGAACAAAATTTGTAGTTCTATCACAGATTTATCTGAAGCTTCTAGTATTTATGAGTAGATTTTTAGATTAGGCTTTCTGAAGATGTTAATCAATGTCCTCTCTAAAGAGCAATTTTACAAATTTCATTTAGTATGTGAACTCCCTGAAAAAATATATCTTCTGATTAACTGTCTAAACTGAAAAGAAAAGTTTTGTCTGTGAGAGCAATCACTGCTTAACAGACTAACAACTGTTTCAAAAGAATCCAACACCCAAATGTAATGGAGGCTTTTGAAAGTAAATTTTCCACGTGGTGTTTAGGGATTTAACCATGCAGTGCACATTAGTGTTAATGGGAAATTGTCTGGACAAATCTGTGCACATTACACTGCAAATGCACTCCTTAGTGTTTAAAGCTGGCCTGTTAACACCCATTATGGAACTGCACTCAGGAAAGGACAGGAAGAAATATGGTACCTAAACATCCATCACACAGCAGTACAGTCCCCCTTTCAGCCACACTCTTCCCCACTCCCCCAGCTTTGGGGGGGCTTAAGTTATTTGCTCTTCTTTTGGATTTTTTTTGCTTTATATAAATTCCGCAAGAAGACTCTATGGGGCTATTCTTCCCTATAGAAAGGCATTTTCCCAGATTAAAAAATAACTGTTTTTCCTGAGGGCCCAGTTGAAGTTGGCATGGAACTTGTGGAGGGGTTATAAATACAGCAATATGGTTTTCTGCTTTTCTTTTCCTCTTTCATTTCTTTTTATCTAGCCTTCATGTCAGTCCCAGCTATTCTTATGCTGATTCTGGACCTGATTAGTCTCCAGCAGAACTTAAAGAAGAGTGAGGGTAACACAATGGAGAAAGCCTCACATAAATTTGCCAATATAATCTTTTAATTATCCAATGCTGATCTGGTAAAATTGGATTTGTTTTGAGAACACCTAAGTTTAGATAAAATTTTTGCTACCCACTTTTCAATTTTTCAGTCATTAATCTTCCACTGATCACATATTTAGCTTCAAGATCTGGTTTCTCCACCTTTATTTATGGAAGAATTGCAGTAGGCAACTTTGGAATTTGATCATCTCAACACAGTTGTTGTCATCCTGGTAATAGAGAAAATGAATCTGGAAAAGGGGAAAATGTCTGGGGGTGGGAAGCTGAAGCTGCTCTGTCATACCTATACTGGATGTCCCAGCCATCAAGCTATGTGGAGAAAGGACTTCATAGCATCTGTGAAAAACAGGAAATATCTTTGTTGCGTTCCAGGTGACTGCCAACATTTTTGAAATACCAAATTTACTCCTTACAATGGGAATGTGGGGAGCCAAGAGCTCGCTAGGGAAAATGAAGAATAAGGGTGTGAACAGTGTTTTTTCAGTACAGCATAATCACAGAAGAGCTGCATTTCCATCAGGGATTTGTAACTTTGTTCAAGGTCTTGTGCTTTGGCTTGATGTTCTGAATCTTGCCTCTTTAGGAAAAAATTGAAATGAGGTTGAGTAGAATAGTTTTGCCATGGGGTGACTCAGCAGAAAAACATAATTGCAGTTATTCCTTCTTTTTTGGTCATTGAAATGAAAGAAACGTAGAACTACAACCCAAATCCACTTGAATAATTTCTCTCCCTGGGAGAGCTATGGATCTTGGAATACAATGCCTGATGGCTCCTATCACTTTTCTGAGAACTTCTGCAAGGAAACTGAACTCAGGTTAAACTCCTGTTCTTTGGGGAACTGACACAGGATTTTTTATCTTCAATGATAATAGAGTTACATGGCAAAAATTTTTACTTTTCCAGTTCACCATGTACATTTTATTTTTACTGGTGCAGAATGTGTGCTCTAGAGTAAATACTGCCTTGTAGTTTTTCACAACTGTAATCTCTCAGAATTGGCAGACAGATTAATAACACGTGCTCTAGGTTCCCATTAGTTTTTTCCACAATTAGTGGAAAAGTGCCACCGCTGATTCTGAGTTATTAGGGGCATTTCTGTAGGAATGCAGTCAATTCTTTGCTCTGTACAGTTAGCCAAAGCCAGCAGATCTAACTTCAAAAGTCCTTTCAAGGATCCTTTAGAGACAAGTAAAACTAGATTTGAAAGACTTACCACAAAAACACTGTTGATCCACTAATGTGATTGAGGGTCTGGCACACAATATTTAACTTTTCCTCTTTACTTTTTCAGAGGAATATGAAAGTGATGTTTATGAGTTTTCCTTAAGTTGCTGAAGTGGCTCATGATAACTTTTTTCTTTCCTTCTTCTTTCTCTCTGATGTATGCAATGACAAACTATTCCTGATGAGCATTTATTTAATGCTGTTATCTGTACCTGTTTTTATTTGGTCCCATGTTTGTCCCATGCTGGTCTCCTTTTCCAGCTCCAGCACACAGTGCTGCCCTCAGTGCAGCTCAGCCAGGGGTGTGCAGCCCAGGCAGCCTGTGTTCAGTGCAGGTGCCTGTTGGGACAGCATTCCAGGGGGTTCCTTACAGCTCCATCGCTGGCAGCAGTGCCCCAGTGCCACATGTCACACAGCCTTGGCTTTATTTGTCACCCATCAGCTCTGCTCTGCTCACCTGTCAGGCCTCATTGTGGGATCCTTGTGGCCACTGATCCCACTTTGATGTTGGATCCTTTGCTTTTCTGATGCCTTCTCCAGATCCTGCTGCACCTGACTACCTGCTTCTGCAAAACCTTTGTTGTGTTTTCCTGCCTGAATTGGGATTCCCTCCTCTGCTTCTCTGGAGTGCTGCTGTCTCCAAGGTCCCTGGGCTGAGGGATGGGGTCCAGGCTGGGATCGTATATGGGACTGCAGTGAGGGTCAGGGAGCGAGGGCTGGATGCAAGACACCAGAGGCTTCCAGTCCTTCAGCAGGGCAGCTGTGTGCTGCCCCACTGCCAAGGAAGGATCCCTTTGTTAGAAAAGTGTCTCATGAAATGATAGGTGTGAGTCTTGGCACTTCCCCATGCCACCATTGTGCCACTGTCACCAGGACTGCAGTTCAGAAGGCCTGAACACCTGAAGCTGGAGCCAGGGTGACAACCTCAGCACAGCTCAGGCAGTTCTAGGTGTCTAAAGCTGCTTAAAACTGCTAAGGTAGTGTAAAAACCAAAGTGATGAGGCAGTCATATCCACTCTGATCTCAGATTAAGAGAACCCAAACCTCTAAGCAGGGAGGCTTGTTGTAGTAAGATAAGCATAGTAGTTAGTCACTGCTTATTCCACATGATCTTGGTTATCAGCTCTTTGTTAAACCACATGCAGTTTGTAGGAGAAGTACTTTTCCATTTGTAAATTTTAAATGTGATTTTGAATGCTCTTGAACTGTTATGGTAGCTTCAGCCTCATCCTGTCCTAAAAGTCCAACAGATTTTGGTAGCTGCTTTGTTTGATCCTTTGCTGCAGGCTCAGGATTCTGCCAGTACACCAGAGGAGTGTGTACTCAGAGGAGTGGAATGCTCTGCATGGGGAACGGGTCTGTGCTGTGTCTGTCTGTACTGCTGCTGCTCCAGCAGCATGGCACTGCTCTGATTAAACAGATGGATAATTGAAATAACTGCTCAGGGAAATTCCTACCCCTACCCCATGTAGACATTTGGTTTCTTTGTTTAAATAATGCATATTTCACATTTCAGTGGAAGAAAACAGACTTTGAAAGAGCTATATTTTGTCCAAATTTGTGTTCTTATCTGCTGGTAGGTTCCAACTGTCCATGCAATAGCACAACTTCATATTACCTTACAGCTCTGAATTATGGGGTTTTTTCATTATTAATTTGACAGCCCATTGGAATACTATTTGAAAATATCCAGACATTCTTAATAAAATATTTTTGGTCATAAATGCTATGGGGAAATTTGGCACAATATATCCTACTTTCAGAAGACAAATTTGCATTTTTACAGGAGCAGCTAGAATGACAGAATAATTTAGGTGCAGCAGAAATTTGGGTGAAATCCAATTGCAACAGTGAAGGTACTATTAGTAATGTGCTTAAATCAATACCATTTATCTTTAACTTTCTAAGCACAACTAATTTACAGCCCCTGGGAAGAAACAGTGGTAATTGGCAGCAGTGTGAATTCTGCTATTTTCTCTTGTTGTCTGTCATTCTTTTTAGCTCCAGTAAGAATACTGCACATTAATTTCTTGTTCACTAAGAGACTAACAGATCTCTCTGTATTGTTAGCTTTCAAATTTGTCACATAACACTTCTTTTTCACCCCCTCTTCCACAAGACTTTCAATACAACATCCCAGGTGTTCTCCTTCACCTTGTTTCACCCTTAGAATTCTTTTTCCTGCTTAGGTTGTCACTCAGCCTGCCCAGCACTTTAGCAGACCCATACTGTGGAAGGAACTGTGCCCTAATCATAGGTCAGGTCAGGTTTTGGTAGGGAGGATGACTTGGAAATCAAGACTTGGCAAGTGATTGCAGGGATCAAAAAAAGGGTAAGTTAAAACCATGTCGTTGCTGCCTTTACGATCTACTGTCACTGGAGTCTGTTGCAGAACTTCCTAAACTGCCTTCTGCACAGGGAAAGAAGAAATGTTGTATTTCACTCTCAACAGCACATGCATTTTTTTTCCCTCAAAATCTGATTTCAAAGCCTCATTTTATCATAATATGCCTGCACCATTAGGAACTAGGATTATATGATGATAAAAATTTCCTCAATGGTAGCTAGGAAATATTGCCATTTTGGTCCACTTTAATGCCATTTACTTCACTGGGGATACTTTGGGCTTCTGGTAGCATTATATCCCAGTAACATTCTTTCTAGATTTCCAAAGAATTCTGTGAAACTCAAAGTCTGTACTCTATTTTCAGAAATACAGACCAGACAGACTTCTAAGAGCATTTCTATTTGGGATCATTTATCTATTCTTTTCTGTATCATTTGTACTTGCCTGTACCCTGCAAGGTCTTTTTTATCTATTGTAGCTATTCCAGTAGCTCCAACAGCCTCTGAGTGATCTTGTCTGTCATTATCCCATCACAGAATGCAGGAATTGGTGGCCCAAAGCAGGACAATATAAACTGCCAAGGCAGAAAACAGGGCAGCGTAAACCTACCCAGAGGTGTGCAGAGGTCAGGGGTGTAGCTGGGAGAGAACTGCAGTTATCTCATTGCCTCTGAGGTGCTGTGCTTTGGGAACCTCATTCCCTTCTCAGTTCAACAAATCTTCACTCTGCACATAAGTTGTGTAGGGATCTCCAGTCTGCCTCTGTGGTCTTGCCAAACCCAACAGTGGGAAAGCATGGTGAAGTAAATTTAATGAATGTCATTCATTTCAGCAGTGAAACACAACTTTAATATTTTGGTTAGCCTAAAATTTATATGGAAGGAATGAAAGTCATGAACAGAGCTGGCCAGAGTCTTCCAGGTTTTGGGGTTTTTTTACAACCAGAAAAATACTTATATTACTAAGACAAAACATTCTGCCCAATGTTGTGCTCTTATTTAAGTTGTGCTGGAATCTGTAATGTATGAGGTTTATTTTCTCCCTTCAAGGCAAATGGAACTCATAGAAAAATAACCTATTCCCCATGAACTCACCAGCCAGATACTTTTCCTGTATTGCTGTCAAGTGGGAGTGCACAGTATTCATCAGTACATATCCATGCCTCCTGTTCTATCATACTGTTCTTTGTAGACCTCATTTCAATTTCAAGTGAATTAAAAAGTGGGTTGAATCATCTGGCTTTTGTAGCTGATCTTTGTTGTTCAGCTTGTAGTGGAAGAGCCCAGCCTAAGTAGTGTTCACAGATGTGCCACAAGAGCAGCAAGCCCAGGAACTGAACAGGGAGCTGGCAGCAGAGTACTGAAGCAGTTGTCTCAGTAGCTGCTCTGTCTCCTCGATCACCTGTCATGCTGGGACAATACTTCAAGTTTGTATCAGCTGATGATTCAGCAACACATGGAGACCAGTAATTCCCCTTAGCAGACCATATACCTCACTCTGATAGGATTCAGGAAGTTCTCATCTTTGACATGCAGAATCATATTTACCATGTTGCTCAAAGCAAGTGTCTCCTTTATTAAAGAGTGGCCACTGGGGATGAGCTGGTTTTGCTGCAGTGAAACTGCTGAAACTGCAGCGTAAAAGGAAGATGCCCCTGAGCAGATTGGCTGGACTAGAACTGCAGGTGGCACAGCACAGTGACACTGAAGGCTTGTCTGGGTCATTCATGATGTCCAAGTTAACAGAAACTTCCTTTGCCACCAGCTTTATGGAAATCTCTAAGAAGCAAGAATTTAGAGGATTATAGGTGCAACTAGTCTTTTTGTAAGTGCTGTAAACAGAGAATGGTGTGTAAGGAGTATCTGGGGAGAGCTTCAGTCATGGCCAAGCTGCATAGCTGGTGATGAGAAGAAACCCCTAATTGTCTAGGTGGGATAGATCAGCTCCTACAGTGCCATGAAACATTCAGTGCCAAGGTTGGACGTGAGAGGTTCACATTGCCAGCCATATCACAGTATGTTCCAAAAGCTTTGTTGGCATCCTCTCTTTCAGTCAAAATCCCTGTGCATTATGTGCAGGGTTTTCTCCTTCTGGAAATTCAGCACCCTTTCAAGGCAGCAGCTGGTGCAGTCACTGTGTGCAGAGAGACTCCCTGAGCCTTGTCTTTAAGCAAATGATGACATCTCTCCATTTCCTATTTTGTGCATTGAACTTGCCATGATCTTGGATCATGCAAACCTCTGGGGATTTGGAATATTGTGGAGTACATTATTGTAAGCATTTTGTTTTCTTGCAAATGCAGGGAGGGATATGGGGAAAATGTCTGTTCTAGATTTTTAGCAATGTGGGAGGACTCTTGACATAATCTTCAAAATATTCCTGTGCCCATGTAGTCACCAGAAATGTCCTGGCTGTGCTTTTTCCTCCTTGGTGCTTATTATTGGTTATTCTCTCCTCTTGATGCCTTTTGCTATTTACTTTTTCTCTTGTTTAGCTGCTAATTTTGCCTTCTTATGTGACAGGACTTTGTGGTGTTGCCTTCTCTCTGACATGTCACAGCTTCTTCAGTCCCAAAAGCTCCATTGCCCGCAGACAGAGCTGGTGGTACCACATGGTTTGTGTTAGTGCACGAAAGGCTGTGTCAGAGCTTTTAAAGGATTCACTCCTGCAAAACTTCAGTCTTAACAAATATAGTGTGGCAAGGAATAAGATGCCTGACAGACTGAGAGCGATATTGTACAGTCTTACTTCTTTAGGAGTCAGGCTGAAGGGTAATGCTGTCTTTTAAGCTTTTGACCTCCACAGATCAAAGTTGGTTTAATTTTGGTTTATTTTCCAGGCCTGTCTAAAATGCCTGGTTCAGTCAGCATTGTCCTTAGACACACCAGGGTTCCAGATAACATACTGGGCACTTTGTGTGCACAGCCCCTGAGTCCTGGTGTCTCTTCCCCATTGTCTCATCTCACTGTGCACTGCTTTAGAGTTCAGTGGAAAAGAGCAGTTGAAGAAGGTGAGCTGATCCAATTTCAGAGACAAAAGCTGGTCTATTCTGACAGTAAAGATGTGTTTTCTGCAATTACTATTTGCAGACCTCTTTTGTGGAGGAAATAGGAATTGATTTGGAAGAATCCCTGGCATTGTAATGCTATCAAAGTGAAATTGCTTATTATCAATTTTCCATTTATTCTGAAAGTCTTTAAGCCAATTAGAATTATTTTACTTCAGCACAACCATTGCTTCCACATTATGGACATGTAATCTTGTTCCAGTAACTCATCAGTGGTTCTCTTAATTTTCATATATAGTTTTAGATAAACAGCCCTTTTCTCAAAGTGATGTAATAGTCATGAAAAATATCAGAAGCTAGAAATACTGATGTAAAAAAAAGAAAAGTAAAAGTTTACTTGAAATATTCTGTGTCCTTCACATTTCATGAGAAAACCATCTCTGAGATGAAGTGCTGACTTTCCATTCACTCAAGACTCCCAATATTGCCAGTTGCAGTGAGTGTCCACCAAACAGAGCAGCTGTCCTCTAGGAAATGAATGAAATTAAACCAGTTAAGTCAATGCACACAAGTCATTGAGTTGTGATGTAATGTAGTGTAACAGCCTTGTCATCTTCTTTTGTACATTGTGCAGCTCAAAAATGCTTTTCTTTTTCTTTATTAGTGCTGTATTTTTCTGACCTTAACTTAATGAACAATATTTTTTCCTCCTTTACTCCTCCTCTTTTCTTGCCATGCTAAAGATGGATTAATAAGCCTCATTACATTGGAAAAGAGGTATAAAAGTTTTCACCTTGTGCATTCAGTCTAGACTTTTAAGTAAAAATATTTTCATTTTTAGTGGGAGGGTTGGTATTGTCAGCTTTGCATTTGGCTCTTGTGGACCCCACCCAATTTGGCACACCTGAGGCAAACTGTAATGGGAGATTGAGATAGAATTGCTTCTTGGGGATAAATTCAAACCAATATTCTCTCTTAACTCTATGTGCCAGTGGGTATTCATTTATGATTTTGTGATTTGGTGTGTGAGCTGATGATGGAGAGAACTTTCCCTCTCACTTACATGATCACAGTACTTGCAAGCAGATTGTGTGACTCGATACCTTTTGTTGTGGTTACTGCTGGTTGTGTCATTGTTGTTCATTCTCTGAACAAAGTAGTCCAACCTTGATCTCAGATACAGTTGATATTTAGTGCAGGCAGAGAATGCTCCAATAATGTCCAAAGGCCAAATAAACCTAAAGCTAGTAAACCCTGCCTCTATTTCCAAGATTTGAAGTTGATCTTTATAGCTCCAGGTGCTGTCTTTTGCTCAGTCTCAGACAGCTGCCCCTGGATGCTCTCCAGAACAGTATATCTCTAGGTCCCATGAAAGAGGTGTCTGATGTACCAGAAGCCAGCCCAACAGGTCTCTGTTTCAGAAACCCGCAGACTGGCTTTGAGCAAGTTACATCTTTGGACTGAGAGAACATTTTAGGGTCATGTGCTATGTCCTCATGACATCAAAAACCCTAGAAGTATTCAGATTTCTGTGCAATGTCTGCATTTATGAAATACTTTTAACTGTTGCTGATTAAATAATCTGGTTTAATTAAAAACAGATTTTAAACATACAAATGCGTGATTGTAACAAAATAGCTGCTTTTCAAAATGTTAATTAAAAATACTTCTGAAAAAAACCAAACCCATGAGGTGATGTCTGTGTGCCACATTCTCCTTTTTCACTTTCTTCACCTCAATGACTGGGGATACTTATTTGGAAGAATATAGGGCTGAATGGTGAATCCAGCTAATTCAGGAACCTCCTCAACTCTCAGACCCTGCTCTCTTCTCTTTCCTGCTTCCATCTTTTACTGTTCTCAGTGTCTTTCTTTGTTCAGGGTTAATTTGTACTCTTAGAACCTAATGGAATAAGATGCTGGCTGCAACAGCTTGTGTTAAGCAGGAAAGATGGTGTGGGAACAATTAATGAGAACTAGCTTGGAAGTAGCTTTCCTAGTTTTGTGATGGCTGTCATTGGGGCAGTTTATTGGATATTCATTCCAGCTTTCTGCAGTCTGTTCTACAGCCACTCAGCAAGTGAAATTGAGATGGCATCACTTAAAATGCACAATAATCAAAACCTGAGAAAACATTGCTTTCTATTCACAATATTGCCAACATTCTACCATGGGAGTTCATTGTCTCCCTCCCCTCTTCTCTCTGGTGCCATTTAAATTTTGTTGTTTTATGCTGTTCTGCACCAAAAAGTGAAATCACACTAATCTAATCTGATCTGGTCTAAAAAAGGTGAAAAGGGATTAGGGACGGAGATTTAGTCTCAGTCTCTTTTAAATTTCCTACGCTGTTTGCTTGAATTTCCCCCTCTCTCTTTGTTTGTTTTCTAACAAGTTTCTGTTCCTCTTTCCCCACTCTGGGTGAGGGCACGGCACAGGAGGGACTTGCAGCACACGAGCTGCTGGTGGAACCCTGTGGAGCTGGTGGCTGCCAGGGGCAGGAAATGGAACACATGCCTTCCATCCAGGCACATTTCTGCTCTGATCTGATCTGCAGTCATGCAGGGAGAAGTGGCACTGACAAAATGTCAAGAAATCAATCCTCACGTGCACATGGGTTCCAAGTGGATCTATGGATGGATTTCTGACAGAGAGGAAATGGCCATGGCCAAAACTGTGTTGTACATGGTGATTACAGCTGTAAGGAACACTTCATTTAACCCAAATAGTAGCGAGTCTTTAGCATGTGAGTAACTGATCCAAACTTCCTAATGGAAAGTTAAAGTGAACTTCAGCTTAGCAGCCTCAGCTTATTTTGTTTCTTGCTGTGCTGTACCTCTGCCCTCAGGAATACCTGTTCTGCAAATCTCTGCCTCAAAGGCTGCTAAGATTGAAATAAATCAACTGTACTCATTTATAAGCTTCCACATTATTACTCTATAACTAAATATACATACATATATATATATTGGCCAAGGCTGAAGTAATAGTTTCTTCCTTTCTTTAAGAGTAACTTGCATCCTGGGGCTCAGCAATAGGGTGCACTGTTCATACATACTAGTGCAAAGAGAAAAGCAGAGATGCCCTTGGAGCTGTCTTTGGTATGCAGTACATGCAGCTCTGGTGCTTCCCTGCTGCAGCACTGGAGCCTTTTTCCTTTGCACAGAAAATAAAGAACCCTATTTCCTGGGTTCCACAGTTTATATATTTTACACAGAAGATGAAAGTCCTGGATTTGTCCTAGATTGGCTCCCTGGGATGAAAAGGAATGGGAATTTGTTTCTGTCTTTTCAGGTCTTAAAAACTCTGGGATAAGAATTTAATAGCAAAAGGACAACAATGTCATAATTCTCTGGGCCCTTGATGGAAGGTATAAAGAGCACAAAACCATTTAAAAAACAATTACCAAGTTACTTCATGTATGACTGTTATTAGCATTAGCTTTGATTATGATTTAGCATTTAATTGCTATTTGAAAATACTAATATTTCCATCACCCAAAAACAAGTTACAAGAGAGATTTTTGATGCAGAAAATTTGTTCTAAAAATATTACTTTGAAGCTTAGGAGTAAATAGTGCTGAAAGGTATGATGAGTTATAAAGTCTCTACCATACAGTGATGGAAGAGAAAGATTAATTCTAATAAATGTGAATTTTATGAATTGGATTATTTATCTATTTATTTATCTATTTATTTATGTGGAAGTGTGAAGTGGATATTACTGAGATTGCTTCTGGTTTTCTTTATTATATTTAAAATGTAAAATGAAGCATGTTCTCTTACTTGTGAGCCTCACTGCTGCCAGATGTTCTTCAAAGCAGAACATAGTGACAGTTTGTAGAAGGCCAAACCATTTTTATCAGTGATCAGAGATGAGATAGGTGAGACCAAGGGCTGGGGATCTGCTTGTGGCAAAGCATATGCTGATTATGATTGAATTTGTTGTTTGGCAGATTGTTTTTCAATTGTTACCTGGTTAAACTGTGCTGCTGCAGTCAGCATGAAGAGCACCGTGTCACTGGGCTGTAAGGAAGTTTCAGAAATAGCTTCTTTTCCTGAGGTATGTAATGTGTGTGTGTATCAGGTACAAACAGCTACTTCTGCTGAGATTTCAGAACATTTTTGGAGGTTTCTAATGTCGTCAAGTACAACTTATCGAATTTTCTTTCAGAAACAAAACTTTTTTTCCCACTAATTTTTTTAGACTTTAAATGTCACCATTTAGCATTTTGTTATTTGATACTTATAATCCTAATAGCTGCTTGCAAATGTGGGCATGGGTTCAAGAACAAAATGTTGCATTTCTCTACTGACTAAGCACAATCTTAATTAAACTACAAAAGCATGGAAATTCTGGGTGAAATCTGAGGGTCCTCTGCGGTGCATCCTAGTGCTTCAGGCATAATGGAAGGCTGCTGGGATAGCTGGTTGTACACTTGACAGAAGGCATCCTATCCATGGGCTCTAATAGTTGGAGATCAATTTGATAGCTAATTACTTCCAGCACAAGCAAGGCTAACTCTGAACCTCGTGTAGTTTGCTGATTATATCAGTGTGGTAGTCACTGAGAATGCCTCACAGAGACAGCACATATTATTACCTATTTCATGATAATTAACTGTCTGCCTCCTAATAGCTCTGTTTTGCATTACTGTGGAGAGTGAGCTCCCTGTTGAGGAAGCAGGGGCACTGGAACAGTCATGCAGGGTGTGTTCTGACCTGTTAAAATATTCCTGTACAGTATACACAGTTGTATTGATTTGCTGATGATAAAAGCAGTGTATTAAAAAGCACTGCTGCAGTAATTTCAGTCCTGTCTACCTCCTCAGTCCTCAGAGTGGCTTCAAGGACTGCTGAATTGGTGGCCTGGAGGAGAATCCTAGCTTAGTGATGGAGGCTCTTTTTCAGATACAGGACCTTTAACACCGACCTACCTGTTACATCTCTTAGTTGAATGCTGAGAAGATTTTGGTGTCTGGCACTTGAAAATATGTGTTATCTAATAGGCTTCTTTTAATACATAGTCAAGCCACATACCTGATATCTGATGGTTTGGTGTCTGCCTATTAGTTTTGGAATAAGTTATTTTTATTACTTGCTTTTCTTCCTCTATCTCCAGGCAGAATAAATCTAAATTCAAATTTTAAAGTGGAATGGGCGGACAAGAGAAAGAGAGGCCAGCAGTCAGCTCAGCATGCCAAGGTTCATCCCAAAGCAATTTTTACAGCTGCATTTTAAACTAATTAAAAGAAAAAAAAGAGGGTTTATAATAGAGATTTGAACCATGTCTTAACAATAGAAGAGCAGCTGGGTGCTGCTAGAATATCAGAGGTTGCTGAGTATTGCAGTTTGAATGAAACTGTCTGTCCAACTTTAAAAGATGTCAAGTGTAGACCCTCTCTCACTGAAAAAGAAAAAAAAAAAGCCTTATTGATCCATTTAGTGGGTAACAGATAGGAATCAACCCAAAATGTATGCTCTCTAGCATTCAAGTTAGATAAATGTCAAGAGCTGCAATTGATCTGGAGCTCACTGCAAAACTTCACGGCCATACAGAGTTATAGGCTGGTGAATTCTGCAGGAAGTGATGGATTCTACAGAGAGATTTCTGTCATGTTTTCCACAGGAAACCATATTTGTACAGCGACCTGCTTGATGGGTGTTATGGCACATGACAATGGGAAGAGTCAGCAGAACTGGGCAGAATTCCCTAGGTTTTTGAGAAGGCATGAAAAGATTGTATTAGTTCTGGTCTTTTTTGGATTTGCTCAGTTTTTCTGTACTTTTCTACAAAGAACTAGTTCTTCTCAATTATGACTGTGCTGGCACATTTATCAATTATAGACTAAGTTTTAAGTTTGGATCATTGCTAGTGAAAAGCCATCACAAAACTGTCGCTGAACAACAGTTTTATCCAATATAAAAAGAAAAAAAGGTTTCACAAAAAACAAACAAAAAAACCCAAAACAACAACAAAAAAAACCACCATTAAATAGAACTAGTCTAACCCAAAAATACAAATCAGTTTTCATAAATTCTGAAATACTCAAAATTAATTGCTTCCCAAAGTATATTTTATGCAATGTCAGCAAAATATTGACTATATTTACATTCAAATAATTCAACAAGCATAAATGTAGTGTGTTTTCAATGTGATATTTTATTTGCATAAAATTGAATTTATTTGTAATAAAAAATTAGTCAAGAATGATATGTGTCCAAGATAACCATTTGTAGGAAATCTCATTACTATTTTGGACTTCTGTGCTCCTCTGGTTTGGCCAAATTTATCCAACCAAGGTCACAGCAGAAGAACAGGAATTTTGTGGCCAGGGCTACAGGACAGGAGGAAAAAAAATGCAAGGGATATCACAGAGACACAGTATTTTTTTTTGTTTTTCAAACTGGATATCAACATCAGAAAAACTTGAGATAACTATTTATGATGTGTAAAGAGACTATAAACTGGCATTGTGTTATCTCAGAATCTTTTATGGACACTGTGATTATAGACCAGTATGAAACAGATTTGTCACAGCAGCCTCAAAGCCAGGTTTTCAATTGTTCACATTTGAAATCAGATTTTGAAAACAGTTGTAAACCAGGAGTAGGAAAGGAAAATGCCTGAAGTATTCTCTGCATTGTACCATCTGTGAATTTTGCTTTTGATGGTTTCCTAGACAATGGAGTCCTGACAAAACCCTGATAAGAATATAGAATGAATATAATTAATATTTTAATTAATATTTTAATGAAGTAACAGTGGAGAAAGGTGGTAGATTGAATAAACAGGTATCCAGCTAAGAATTTCTCAGTGTCTTTGTTCCCATGTGAAACACTTCAAGTTGAGCTGAGCACAAGGAAACGGCGTCCCCGGGCCCCTGGGCTCTGTCCAACGTGTGCCATCACATCTGAGCCATCGAGGCAGATCTTTCTGGCACTGGGGCCCTTTCCCTCCTCCACCTGCTTGGGGGGTGAGCACTGGAGAACAATGTCAGCATGTGCTGGGCCCAGCCCACTCCCACCCCTTTGGCATCCTGTTTGAAAAGTGCTGTAAAACCATTTTGCTGCCTGAGGAAAAGGCTGTATTTACTGCTACAAGAAATTACATTTGGTTTTTTTATGAGATGAATACAGAGCAAATACTTATGAATTCTCATGCTGGGGAAACTGTGCTGTCCTGAAGTAGATCATAGAGTCATAGAATCATTTAGGTCAGAAAAGACCTTTAAGATCATGGAATCTGATTATAAACCCAGCACTGCCAAGCCCACCACTGCTATTCAGAATCTTTATTAGTACATATATATTTGTCTTTGTGATGGACACATGCAAGTTGATGTCAATGCATGAAGTGAAGGAGAAATACAATATCTCATGTGGACAGAGAGAAGTAGAGGGGTTTCTTCAAAGTATTTCAAATATTCTAAAATATCTCCACAATTATATCTTTCACTGTTCCTTGAGTCTACCTCATTTTATCTTTCATTGTTCTTTGAGTTCTTCCTTCAGAAGATATTTTTGGGGAAGTAAACAAATCAGATAATTAATAAGAATTGTGAGAATTAAACACTTTGATACCCCAAAGTGAGAGGAGCTTTCTCATTCTAATCCTTTAGGTTAGAAAAATTCTTCAAGCAAAGTGAGTGCTTCTGAGTGCATTCAAATCTTACTGGGAGCTGGGCACACACTGCTGACCTACATACAGGTATTTGTTCTCAGCTTCTTACTAAGAGTCTTCCTTCCAGTTAAATGAACAACAAATCTATCTGCAGATTTTTTTAATTATTTTATTTTTAAAAAATAAATGATGATTTAATGCACAGCAACAGCTCCAGTTGAATTGGAGCAACAAATGACTGTCGCTGTATTCAGGGGCTCTAATCTGTAAAGTGGTCATGGAAGGTGTGTAGAAAAATTGAGTTAGAACATTTTCTATAATTGTATAACTGCTCTGACTGTATGGTATGTGGATATGTTTAATGATTATAATCAAGTGGATGACACTGGGCTATCAAATCACTGTCTAAATAAAAGAATCTTTCTTTCCTCAACTAAGTATAACAGCTTATGTGGCAAAAGTAATGTATTTTATTCTTTTTTCCCCCAAAATATTCAGAATGAATATTTCATATATATCTATTTTCCCACTCTGTGTTTCTGCTGCACTTCATTTCCTAATGGGCCATTGGTAAAGGAAGACAACATTTCCTTAGGCTCAAGTAGGAACACTAATCTTTATAGTACTTTGCACTTGGTGAACGGATCTCCAATAGCTTACAAGCTTTTTATGAGGATCCAGAGGAATCTATGCAGCAAGAACAGTTTGGCATCTGTTTGTGCCTCTAGACACACTGGAAGTGAACTCTTGGCACCTCTATTCCCCTCCCACACAGGTCTTCTAATGAGTTCATTTCCACACCAAAGATTAAGGCCAAGCCATGAAAGAAAAACACAGCATGGATTGTCTGAGACGGAACAAAACCCCTACTTTAAAGTTTCAGAAAATGAGGTTTTTTAGTGAAAACTTGATATTATAATGAATAGCAGAGCACTTCTTTGCCAGTTGAATGGCTGCTAAATATAGCAGCTCCATCAGAAGTTTCTTAGATAGTGCATCTCTAGGTAAATGAACACCCTGCTTCTGCCCTGAAGACATCCTTATCTTTAAAATATTCTTTTTATTCTTTAAAGTAACTACAGAGCTCACTGACAGGCCAGACCACGCCTGAAAGTGCCCTCCAAGATGGCTCTCACAGCTTAGACTGCTCTGTGTAGCAGATTGCTCCAGCCAGGCTGCTCTCATCCCCTCACACGTGAACTGTAGAATTGGAAAGAGGGGGCTTAGGACTTGGCACTGGGAAGGTTTGCACCCTTCCCCCCTTCCCAAACTCACTGAGTCCAGCATTAAAGATCAGAGAAAACTCTTGTAATGATTCATGAGACACCACTAGCCTCCCTCTCTCTAGAGCGCCCAATTCCTTATACACATCAATGTGGTCTTTTATTGCTGCTTAATAATAAATGGTATTTTGTTTGCCTACCTGACACTTTTATTAACTTCAGTCGTGTGTGTATGTGCACATGTTTCTCCAGGCATGATTTCTCCCCAACACCCCCCAAATTAGAGGGGGGATGGGGAGAAAAAAAAAGCACAGCTTTATTTGAAGAGAATTTGTCCTTAATCTGTTGCAGCTGTAGGGGAGCATTCGGCCAATTAAACAGAGCAGGCTTTGGCTCCTTCCCAAATGAGGCGACCACATGTTACACTTGGATCGGTCACCTCGGGAGAACACTGGGTCACAGGGGCATCTGGTTGTCATTTCCTCTCTGGTCAGCATGAGGGAAGCAAGTAGGGGGGAAAAAAGTACCTTTTATTTATCTCATGTCTTGTCATCTGCTGCCTCGCAGCATCAAAAGGTCCAACAGCATCCAGTCAGAGCAGGAGAGGCTTGCAGGATGTGATGAAGTCCAGGATTTGGGAATGAGAGCTGTGTGATTGATTTGCTTAGCTTTGAGGTGTCATTAACATATTTCTGTTTCTCTGCTGCAATATCATAAATGTGAAGGTTCTGTTAATATCAAGGAAGTATGGGAAGGTTGGTGCTGCTTTAATTGACTTGAGAGTTGCTCTCCTAGGTAAGATATGTGTCCCTCTGTAAGGAAACAGTCCCTCTGCTTGAGACAAGTGAAAAGCTCCTGAGCTGGGAGGGAAGTGGGGTGTGATAGAAATGTAAGAAGACACTCTGATTTCCAGTGTCTCACATGAGTGATGTAATCTCTTGCTCAGCAAACAGTGTAGATCAGGAATTATGAGCAACTTACTAGCTGATCTGTAGCTTAATTGACACCCAGACTGCACATCCACCTAGGACTGGAGGGTAACACTGGCTTCAGAGCCATCAGAGTGAGGTTATCTTCACAAAATCAGAAACATCTGGTTCCAACTAAACCTAGGCACTAATAAGCTAATACTCATAATGAAGGGGGAAATGCTTCAATGAGCTAGTCAGGTCAGTGAACTCCTTTTCCTCTGAAGGTGCTTGGCCCACAGCTTTCAAACTGTTATAGTTAACACAGAGTGATTATTTGGCTTTACTAATGAAGTAGTGTCAATAATTAAAATGTTTTCTTGATCTGAAACTTTCATCTTTTCAGTGCAATGAATTTAGAGCTGCAATGCTTCCATTCCAGGGTACTGAGCATCATGGTAGCTAAGGAATCATGAACAGGTCTGTGCAAGGCAGAGGAATTGATAAATATGCTTTCTTAAGCAAAGTGACTGCAAAAATTGGTGCTGAAAAAGGGCTGTGAGACCCACTCAAATTTGTTGGAGTGAACTGCTGTATTTTTTGAGTCAAGTGTGATATGTTATAAAGATGCAAGAGGATGCCCTCAACTACATACACTGTGTTGCAATCAATAGAGCTGGGAGGTCAAAACACTTGCCATGCCCTTGATGTCCTTTTAAAGCCTGAAGCTGTCTATCTATGGCACTGATAATAGGGTCTTGCAAAATGAAATTATAATCTATGTTTATTGCCCAATTACTACTATCAGCAAAGTTATAGCTCACTTTTTAATTGTGGTTTAGTTTTCTTCCAGCTGAGAAGCTGGGCCAAACTAGAACTCACTAAGTAGGTGCCATCCTTTTTGACACCTGAAGAAAACCTGTCTTAATATTGGGCTCTTGAAAATGTAAATGGAATTCATGGGGATCTGATGGTTTAATCCACAGTGTGTGATAGGAGATGGTAATTGTGCCAATATACTCTGGTATAATTTCATCTTTAACATATCTCTGAGTCTTCTAAAGTTGATGGCTAGGCTGAGTAGTTTATAAGCAGTTCCTAGTCAGTTTGATAGTGAAATCTTGATTAAAACCATGGTGAAATTTTGCATAGAACTCTGTAAAAGGAGTTAATAAATCCTATTTAATTTGTTAATAAAAAATGAGAGAGAAAAAAAAAATCAAATTCACAAAACCAATCTCAATCTAAGACTATCAGAAGAAATGGCACACTCAACACAAGCATTTTATTTCTTTTCTTTCTTCCTGCACATGCTTTTGATCTGGAGAGGGGACAGAAGTTAGTCCCCACTATTTCTAAAACATAGTAATTTGTCAATGCACTATTTGTCTAAAATGGATACTATAATAAAAACAAGTGACAAAATACCAGTTCTTTGTAGATCAGGTTCAGATTTTCCTTGCATAATGTACAATTTTCCTACTGTAGTTTGTGGTCAGCAATGCCAGTTCCAATGAATTTTCAAATTATAAAATGAAAGCGGTAAAACTAAACTACTCCTGAGTTAAGGTATGGATTTCTGAATTCTTAAATTTTAGGGTAATTTAATCCATTTGCAATTTAACAATGTTGTCAAAATAAATGGCAGATTATAAATAATTGTAGAGCATGTGTTTTAATTATCCAAATATTGCAAAGGTTTTATCTCAAATACTGTCCTTGAAGTCCAGATAGCTGCTTTTCAATTCCTTTGCTGGCAAATATCAGAACTAAAGATAAACAAGCTATGCCCTTTTAACCTGTAGAGTTTGATTGGCATCATGTTAAACTAACATTCCTCTACCCTAAGAAAACATAAACCCAGCTTTTTCCAAAGTAGAAGGAAAACCTCAGGGCTTTTTGGATAAGGTCATGTTCATCCCCCTTTCCTTCCTTATTTGTAACATCTTCCAGAAGCACAGAGAAATGGCAATTTTGTTTTGCTTCACTATAGAATGGCACAGTTTGACTCAGATTTAACATAAACACAACCAAACAAAGTTGCAGAAGCAGGACTACTTGAAGTTTCCACAGTGAAGGTAGAGAAGGGAGAACATGTGGCTTTATATGCACAGAATAATCATATACCAAAGCACTTAATCATTTTCTCTATTTTATTGCCTCTAATCAGATGAGTTATATGTCACAATGGAAGAATTTGTTACCTGTCTCTAAATGTACACGTAAGACCTTATTCTGAAATTTATCACAAAAATGTCAAAAGCTTTTAGGCAAATAGACTTGAAATATTAAAAATAATTTTTCTCTTAAATTTCTCTTGAAAGCAGCACTGTAGTGGCAAAGTCCCTGCTGAAGTCAGTACCTGGCAGGGTTAGCCCTCCATGTCCATATCTCACCCTCATTCATATGCACAAATTTAATGTTTTGCAGGAGAAGGCTTTAATTGAAAATTGATTTTAAAATTGCTACAGATATGTTTATAGGATGTTAGACTCTTGTGCATAATAAAATATTACAATTTGGCCATATGGAAAATGTATTAGAATAAAATAAAAATCTAATGAAAATGTTGTAATGCCTCTGTAGTCACTGTGAACAATTCTGTGACGTATGAGAAAATTATTATTTTAGAGGTTTCTACAACTTACATGTAAGTGAAGGAACCAATATTTTTACTGTGGTACTGTGATTTTAGGAATATTTCTGCATCTACCAATATGCAGTTAAATACAGTTCTTGGTCCAACTGATCACTTCTCTCTAAACTAAAACCCCATATGCAATACCTCAGAAGGTATGTATGAGCTAATTCTGATTTTCCAGTCCACTAACTGGCTCTCTGGTTAACCAAACTGGGGCCTGAGTACTGGCGAGCACAGAGCACAGGTTGTGTCCTCTGGGTCTGTTCAGATTCAGCTGCACAAGCCCAAAGGCAGAAAAGTAAATATTTTGTGTCCTGTTCATTTTATTCAGGTCCTAAGTACATGGAAACAAGAAAAAAATAATCACGAAGACTGAAACAAAGGGCACATTGACAGAATTGTTGTGTACTTCAGGGAAGTGAAATTGATGTAGGGAGCCACAGTGCTTTTGTCCTCTTCTAGAAGTAAAATAAATTCTATATTGTATTAATGATTCAGCAAGTAATGCTGTGATATTTTATTCCATTAAACTACAAACATTGGTGGGAAGTTTGCAGCATGGCTGAAAGCTGATTCAGCTCAAGTATCATGAGCTTGGTTAAGTAGATGAACAAATGAGAAATCTGTATCAGGGTGTAATATTAAGAGTTTGTGTGCCCAGGAGCCCCAGTGAGCATGCACTGTTTGTTTGGATTTCAGAACTGGCCCCCAGGTCAGAGTCAGCACTCCCCAGCCATAGGTGGAAAAGGTTTCAGGAATTTTCTGTCCAAGGCTGTGATCAGGTTTTCCCATATTTTCCTGAGAGCTGATAGATGTAGGTCAGTAAAACAAAGATGTCACTATTGTCATGTTCTTCATGATTTGTACTTGCAGTATGATGGCAATAGCTTTCCAATCTCTGTTATTGATACTGCAATATCAGAGTCTATTTTCCCTACTACCCATATGAAATGAGGAAGTATCCTTAAAATCACAAGTTAATAGGCTTAGCAGAAAAGTCTCACAGTTTTAAATATAGATTTCTCTATCCATGTTTCCTCTAAGTGGTTTTGGCAAGGGATAGAAGAGGAAGACATACTAAAGATATGTCTAGCTAGTTGTGCATGGAAGTAAAAGGGTTTTTCTTGTCTTAGTTTTGTGCAGTTTAGAAACTGTGTTGAAAAGGAACTCTTAGGAGCATTTAAATAACAGGTGAATTGTATGCCAATGCTTTTCTCGGATTCAGACCTGTGACTTTTTATTTTCAATATCCATTTTCTTAATGTTTAAGACAAGCTAACAGTAATCACAGGGTAAACAATCATTTAGCTAGGAGATCCATGAACAATACTGAGAATAATTCAGAAAGTTGAAGTACTTCTAAAATCTGGAAATTACCCATAAAGATATCTGAAGTAAGTTTGGAGAAAGGTATTTGAGATGATAGCATAGGAAATAAATCAGAAGGAAAAAGGAATTGAGGCTTGCCAATCTCAGATGGTTTCTGGTCCTGCTTGGCTTTTAGGGCAGAAATTGCCCTTTGGATTATTTCAGCAAGAAATGTGCCCATCTTTGAGGAATGATTAAGTTATTTAACTTGGCTAGAATGTGAGGAAACAGCTCAAGTTTTGATTACACCACAAACTTTTATTCTGGTAGTGATCAAAGTATTCAGAGCAGAAATTTGGACTTATATGAACATAATGGGGAACTCCTTTAAACATAGTAAGACTCCTTTAAACAACTTGTGAAGCTTCTTAATTTCTTCACCTGTCTTTCACTACTATTTTTCCTGCAAAAGTTGAGGGTTTTTTCTTTGCATTTTCCAGAAGATGAATCTTTATTTTCTGCATCTGAAGCCCTCTGCTCTGTGTACTCTGAGACAGACTGTTCCTATCTCTGTTCACCACGCTGTCACACACTTGATGACTTACATGCACTGTCATTCTTCTTAGGCAAAACAAGCCTGTTTGCTCAATCTGTACCTCAGGGGTTTTTTTGGGATGTTGTATAACTCTGCTTGCTGTTATTGCACCCACTGAACTTGTTTATGACTCATATGATTTCTTTACAGGGATTTAGGTAGAAGAAACATCTTTGCAAACATCCCAAGTGTTTTAATGACGAGCAGAATCATCCCATCTTTATTTAATCACATCACTTATGGATTTTACTGGGGCCAATGGAATGTCCTTTGGATTCTGTGTTGTACAGATCTATTACAAACCGGTTAACAAGGACATTTCATGTAATCTAATTTTAATTTACATAACCTTTTACAATTGGATTATTAAGACCTAGGCATTGTAATGCATGTGTGGAAGAGGGTGCACCCCTGCCTGAAGTGGCAGAGCGACTTGGCTGCTAAGGAGAGTGCAGCATTTCATCTCACGCTTGGAGAATTCCCTGGATTTGTATTCTCTCATTTGGAAAAACAACCTGGCTGTAACCAACTGAAAACTGTTTCAGAAAGTGTTAATTTCTATGTAGAAATTATGTTTCCCAACTCCACACTAGAAAGGATTAAGTAAGAACTTGCTAATTGCAGGAGGTGGGAGGGCCTGGATTTGTAGGCAGAGCAGGTGATAATGTAACTGGTGGAGATTACAAACTAATTATGTGAGCCAGCAATTGCCTGCCAGGTGTTCGAGATGCACAGCAGGGTGGAGGGAAGGGGTAGCTGGTGGGGAGCAGCAAGGAGGAACCTGACACGCACTTGGAGTGCGCAGAGCTCTGATTAGCACTTTGCTCAAGATGGCTTGGGCGTGAGAGGAAAGGACAAGAAGGTGGTTGTGCTTTTTCAGATTTGTTTTCTGGCATGACTGAGCTTCAGTGTTACATTTGACCACTGCCTGATGATGTGTGGGCCTGTTAGTACTCAGCAGCCACCTGTAGGCTGGTATGAATGAGCAAGAGTTTTGCTCAGTGGTATTAGTGAAATATGCCAGTGAAATATTAGTGACAGTTGTTCTCTGCGGTGGAAAGGCCAGGTTTCACTCCAATTTAAGTTGCCTTTTGAACAAATCCTTGGTATTAGCTACAGCTATATATAGTATGGAGATTGGTGGGAACACTTTGCTTTTCTCAAGCACAGGCACTGAAGAGTAATTCAGTCATTACATATTTTAATACAAATTACAGCTTCCTGAGTAGCAACTATAAATAATCTCTGGTGCCATGTGTGGAACAGGCAGATGAGCGTTGTGCTCTCACAGAGCAGCCCCATAATTGAGAACCAGATGCTCCTAAGCTCCAGCCCTGTTTCTGGTCTTCATGAGCATGCTTGAGTGATTGCCTGCATCAGTGAGTTGTAATTAATTAGTTAGTGCCTGGGAATGTGCAGAAGGTATAAAGGCACTACAGAAAGTATTTGAGGAGGTGTTTTGTTGCTCCATTTCCTTCCCATCATAAGAGGTTGGCGTGACCTGTTGAAAAGCACCAGGTAAATATATGTTTCACAAAGAAGGGGTGTTAATATTTGTTCAATTTTCTTAATAAGTGAACTATGAAAGCGAATTGTTAAAGCTTTCTGTATTAGACTGTAATGAAATTCAATGTTTTAATTATTTGATAGGCAGTTAATGGTGATGTGTTCAAAGTCTCAGCCTTCAGCTGATGCTTTACATTGATCTCAGCTATTATTTTGGATGGTGATTTTTTTTATCACTTTAAGTTTTTTTAATAACATGAAAGGCTATCATCTATAGATGATGATGGTATTGAAATAACATAATGAAAATATAGTGTTTTTATAGTGGCCCAGAGATACAAACTGCACACATCTCTGTGTTTTAAATGAATGACTCTATGCTTGGGAAGGACCAAACATGGTCACTTATCACTGGCTATTTTTAGGTGTGTTGTAGACACATCATATACTTCTAGAGATGGTAAAGACGGTAACTTCATCTTTAAATAAGGCTGTTTCTTGCATTTCTAGAAGTTGTTAAAAAATTTGGTGAAATGTGAATTCTGTGTTTCTCAAATTATTTAGGAAATATTAATTAATTTTAGTATTCCAGCATTACTATTTCTTGATAGGCTATTAATCACTTGAGTTCTAGGTGCTTAAAACACAGTCTTTCAAATAGAAGATGTACAAGGAGATGAATGTATCTTCCACCTTTCTTTGGGTGAAAAGACCACAGCTTTTCACCCAACCAAGCATAATGCAGGGATGTCTGATGGCTGAATGTCCTACCTGTGAGTAAATAATAGATAATGCAAGGAACTCAACAATGATGTAGCTGCCCAACTACTGAGTAGCAGCTCTGTTCCCTGCCCTGCACCCTGTTCCTGGGGTGTTGTTACCCACTGGTGTGCCTCTCAGAGGAGAGCTCTATCTCTGTACCCAGACTCGGCTGTAGGAGCAGAGAGCTTTGCCACGTGCCTTACGAGCTTGCTGAGGGTTTGAGGACAGGGCAAGTTGATGAAGAAGTCTCATTATCTCACCAGGTCTGCTGTAGTGCAGACACAAACACCTTGCTGGGAAGGGCATCCCCCAAACTGCTGAGCAGGAATCGAGCTCAGCTGCTAAAAGCATTTCTGCCTCAAAGGAGAGGGAGCTGCAGGGGTTTGCTGCCCATGGTCCAGCTCATGGTGCAGGTGTAAGCCAAGCAAGGCCTTTCTGCTCCTCTGCTGCAGCGCTGCTGGGATGTTGCCCTGTTTTCCTCGTGGCATTTCCAGTGGGGATGTGGAATTGTGATTGCTTGGTTTCAGTCTCTGAAGTTTCAATACTTAAACTCTTCGGAATGTGAGAGGGGTGGGGCTGGGCTCAGTGTGGTTTTGCTGATGTCATGGAGGTAGAAGAGAGAAATCTTCCTTCTTTTTAGCAGTTGAGAATATTATATTAAGCACTTAATTTTCTTGGGGAGTAGTCTGTTGTTATATGGCAAATCTTTGTTGTACTAGAAATATGACTTTTATAGGGCACCAGTTCTATACCTATGCTATTAAGAGTAAGTAAACCATCCTTATTTATACAGCACTTTGAAAATGTAGGTGCCATCTGTCTATTTGCCAAGACAAAGGAGTGGCACTGCTTTTTTTTTTTTTTTTAATACTGGATGCTTTCATTCCTCTTGTTTTCCTTTACAATAAAATTGCATTTTTTTTTAGAAATGGGCTGTAAAGTGGACCAAAAATTTCAGTTGCAATTTGTGACTTTGCATCACTGTCTTCTCCCTCTTCCCTGGGAATATCCTAAAACAACACTTCAAACTGCTGTAAAATGAACATTTGTGCCAGAAAACCCACCCTGCTTTTCTGAGCATCAGTTTCTCAAACAGGGTAGTTGTAAGAAGGGCATTATAACCTCGGGAAAATGTCACAACAAAAGAGTTTTTTGTGCCCATCCTTAAACTTTTTTGCTGATTATTTTAAGTATAAATATGAATATATTGAAATATCTTATTGTACATTAAGATGTTAAGAGAATCCATAAATCCATCGTGCTGAATCTCATTCATACAGCTTTATATGTCTTGAAACTACTGAGGGGAAAAATGGGGAATTTTTCATTTTTTCTATAGTTTTACAAAGCATATACTAAGTCTGTGAAATGAAGTCCATGTGTGGGGTATTTCAGTTCACTGGCTGTGGGAGGTGGCTTGGGGGATGGATAATGTGGGATCATCAATTATTGAGTGCACAGGAGTGCTTGTGTGAGAGGAGGATATTTAATAGAAAATTATTCTGAATAGAAGATAGTTGCACATTGTTTTAAAACTTAAATGAGAAGATTGCAGTTTTATCAAACTAAGTGTGCCTGACACTTTATACAGGTTAAATCTATTGTGAGTCCAATACATTCAGAAAAAAATGTAAGTTTGCCATTTTTAGTCCTGTGCAACTCTCATTTCTGATGTGTGTGCATAGTGCTCTTATGAGGTTTTGGTTTGTTTTGTTTTTTCCTGTTGACTCCTATCCAGAATGCCTGAATGTGTTAATGACTCATGGAGTACAGACCTTGTCTTTCAAACGAGTTCTATTTTGTGGGCTGGTAAATTCCTAGCAGAGCATTTCATTTTGAATCATTTGAAGAAGATATTTATCTTTTTTCCTAAATCAAATCACTTTCATGAAAAGGTATACACAACTGAGACTTACAGATAAGACCAGAACACTAGATTATTTTTTCTTTAAATTAAAACTCAATACTTTCTTAAAGCTCTATGTGGGAAAATAAGGATTTTCTATTTGACTCTATTTTGTGAAATTATTTTTAACTATCAGTTATGTATGATTTTTTTCCCTTTTTGGAGTTGAATACTTCTGTGCTCACTTGTGAGGGCTTTTTGTTAAATTCTTGTACTACTAGTCCTATGTGAGTTAATCTTCATATTGTCTGTAAGGATAAATGTTTCTCTATAAATCTTGCATGCACCTCTACCTTTAAAATACAAAATGAGCTCAATTTGTAGATTAATTGGTACAGTTTCTCATACAAATTACAAAAGAAACCTGAAGTATATTAGTAATGTGATGGCAGTACTACTTCAAGCACAATTACCTTGTCTTAAATTGAAGATAATCAGAATTGCAGAATTCACTCTAGCAATAGTGACCACTTTTTCAAGTGGAATTAGTAAGAAATTAAAGAAATGTTTGTGCAAATGTAGGTCTTTGCATGCTTTTTCATCTTGGGAGGTATGTGGAAAAAACAGAATGAAAAACAGAGTGAGGTGGTTTTTTCTGTTTGTATTATTCTACAATTTTGACTGTTTGTGATTGTGGTGGTTTGATCCCTCAAAATCAGATCTGGAGAGGCTTGAGACAAGAGGAGTCAAATCTGGTCATCACACCTTGATTGTGTATTCGTTTTTTCTGTTTGGATTAATTATGTTTTAGCTTCTTCTGTTTGAAGTCAGTCAACACTGACTGCCTCTGGGAAGTCAGCTTTTCAAAAACTTGGTACAGACTGTTTTGACAAATGGACAACAATGGATTTACTAAAAGGCAAGTTACAAGCCTCTATTGGTGTCAATGGGTGAAAATTCAACTGTGGGGTATCTATGTGAAGCCAAAGTTGTTGTGTGCTAAATAATATATAATTACACTTAGTTTTAGTGTCCATCAATAAACAAACATTGTGGATCTGCTTGAGTTTCACGTTAGAATTTTGTTAGTATTCATATCAACAAGTTCTAATGAAATTCTAATGGAGCATAATGAGAAATTAATTTTTAATAATACATGGAGCACAAACACCATTAAAAAATAGCAGCTGAACTACAAAAATATGAAATAAACCCTTTGTGTAAGGATGTGGCCACAGAACTAATCCAGGAATTTCCCCAACAGTAACCTTATCCACAGGGTCAGTAACCGTCTAACATCTGCGTGTCACACTATTTTTCTTTTCCTAAATCAGAGACTGTTCAGGAGCTGGTGGGTATTGCCTGTCTGAGGCAGGGAACTGGTGAGCAGCTCTTATGCAAGGCCTGGAGTTGTCCCGTGGCAGGGGTTGGTAGGAGGGAGGATGCAGGCTGGGCTGAGCTGGACTGGGATGGGCAGGGAAGGGCAGGGCTGGGATTGGATGGGATGGGCTGGGATGGGCTGGGATGGGCTGGGATGGGCTGGGATGGGCTGGGATGGGATGGGATGGGATGGGCAGGGCAGGGCTGGGATGGGCAGGGCTGTACTGCAGGAGGTGCCTGGCTCAGTCCCTGTGCCTGGGAGCTGCCACAGCCCATGGGCAGGGCTCTGCCAGGGCAGCTCTGAACCTGGGCAGTGTCACTGCTTGGGAACCTGGCACAGCTCAGCCTGCCAGCCTTTTGTGCCAGGGGCTGCAGGTGGAGGTGGTGAGAGGGAAGAGTCTCCTGTAGCATTGAGATTTTTGGCTGTAAGATGAACATTGTGAGGACCTTTAGAGAAGGACCTGAAAGAGACTGAGAAACATTTTCATTGCATGATTTGATTCATAACACACAGATACTCTGACTACTTAAGCAAACTTCTGCTGTGGTATTGTTCTGTACTACTTTTCACACATTCAAAAAAACAAAAATTATTTTCAATTATCTGCTCACATTCAGCACAAAAAAACCCATTTGCCTCTGAGTCACTCCACCAATGACACTACTGATGGGGAGGAGAGGTTAAAAAGATAATTATTGTTTTATATTTCTTTCAAGTGTAAGAGTAGATACCTGTCATTTGAACTGGGGAAGACACTGTGCTGCTTCTGCCTTGTTCTCATCAGTAGAGCTTTGAATGTTGAGCCCTGCTTTGGCAGTGATAAATTTCTTTGGAGAAAAGTGGGGGGATCACTGAGCATCATTCATAAAAATGCCCCTGGGAGTTGTTTGCTGTGCTGGGGAGCTTATTCTGAAAGCAAAATCTGCATGTACAGGGCCTAGTGGAAAGTCAGGGTAGGTGCAGAACTTGAACACTGAGGGGCTTTTCTCCCCAAAATGCCATTTTTAAAAATCTGATTTCCTATTTGTGGATACTGCCTTTGGAGCTGATAGCAATGTGAACAGTTGAAAAAAAGCTAATAACTCTGGAAAAATTGCTGCATGAAAGCAAGAGGAAACCCTGGCTGTGAGAAAGGTATAGGGTTTAAAATGCACTGGGGGAAAACTGAAAGGACGTGAGCAACAAAAGAACTATCAGAGAGAGGAGTCCCAGCATCTGTGAGCCATCAATATAAAAATTTCTTTTTAGTCTTTGTCCCCACACAAGAAGAAAACTGCTGAAGGTTTGTTTGTTCTGCTTTGTTTAGTTTTTTTTTTTGAGGGAGGGGATAAAGGTAATGTCTTTACATTTGACCTTTATCCCATTTAATTAACCCTCAGACTCCTCTAATACTTAAGCAGCAGGAAAATACTTCATAAGTAAAAAAATCTAAAATTTAAATGTGCTTAGTTTGGCCGTGCAATTATCTACCCAATAGTTTGAAAAGGTTCCAGAAGCCTGATGCAAAATCCATTCAGTTTAAAGGAAGTGGACTCTGGGTTATACCTTAAAAGAGGAGAACTACCTTAGTCTGCCTATTCCCTTTTCCTCTCAATTTCCTGATTTGGAAAACTTATACACTTTGCTTCTGTCATTTAAGTAAATTCCTTTATAACAAAAACACTGCAGAGAACAATAAAGATTTAGATGAATTAACAGGTGGTGTATTCATAAATTTTTTCCCAGTAGCCAGTGCTTGGGTGGTCATCCTCTGTTCTGAAAGGTTCTGCCTGTTGCAACCATGTTCTCACATGTGTAGATGGAAGATTGGGCAGTAAATGAAGGGATTTGTTCATTTTACATCTGCTTGCTGTCTTTGTAGAAATGCAAAATGTGACCTTCTCTGTCTTTGTTGTCGTTTGTACCCTTTGTCTGGCACTGTGTGACTTGTTGATTCTCTTCCCATTTGACGTGAAATGTTGATATATGCCGAGGAAGTTTGCAAAGGAACCCTGACAAAATCCTCTGGGTCACCATAAACTACAGGACTGCATGCTCAAGAAGGCTTGCTCCATCTTTTTAAAAGGTAGGCATTGCAATTCTGAGAAGCATAATGCATATTCTCTATTTAGGTGATTTGTTTTGGCAGGATCCAAATGCAAGGTCAGATAGAATAGTCATAATTGTTATAGCACAATTCCATATACTCTTATTCTCCTAGGTCCTAGTCTTTGAACCTGGGGGGGTCTGGTGGGTTGTATTTTTGTTTTGGTTTTTTTTCAGGTTTCTGTTTATTTTTTGGGGGGGTAGGTTGTTGGTTTTATATTAGGCTATATGATTCCAAGGAAACAAACAAACAAATCTTCTTAAAAGATGTTTTTTAAAAACAAATACTTTTGTTTTTAGTGGCAACACTGAGACGGTGCTATTGAGTAATAGTGGTACCTCTCTGACTGGAGCTTCCTGTTGATATAATACACATCAGTTCTCACCTGTCCTGGAAGATTCTGCTTCTGGAGGCACAGAGACATGTTAGATATGTTTGTGTTTGTTTAGTTTGCTTTTGTAAAGCAGTTTGGAGTTGTAAACCCAAGTGCAATCAATGTTACATGACTTTCCTGTGAATGGCATAATTACATTCACATGCCAAGAGTGAAGTGCTTTGACAGTCTCGCAACAAAATTAATTCAAAGCTTTGAAGCAAAAGAAAGAAATGCAAAATCAACTATTATGTTTTGGTGAGACTAATAACATCTGAGACTCCATCGTGCTTATCCACCAAATTCTATGTGGAATGTTTTTTTATGTGCAATAGGCTGTTTACAGCAAGCCATTTAAAATAATAGCCCGTGAGACCATTCCCTGATGCACACTGCTATACCTGGAGAGCCTGCCAGATACCATCAGGAAAATGGACCATAAAAGCAATCCAAAACCTGCATTCTTAGTGGAATTTATCTGATAAATACCTTGCTAAATCCTAAGTGTTTCATTCATCTTTTTTAAGTGTGATACACTGATCTGCTTATCTGTTTAGCCTCAGTGGCAGCATTCTCTCCTGAGGTTAAAACACACAAGGAAGACACATCCATTCACTTTAATAACTGTTATCTCCCAAAGAATATGAGCTGCAGATTCATTAATTAAACATGATTGTTCTGGGGAAGGTCTCCTGATGAAGATGTATCTATGACTCACTTGGTGTCAGCAAACTCTATTTCAAATACAGTTTTTCCATTTCACCATTCTCAGTGTCAGGTAAGAAATTGTCAATAATAGAGCCTGTTTATCTGAAAGTATAATTTATAGAAGACATACAACCAATACCTTTCACGTCCTTCTGCCATCTGTAACATGCAATAATGGAATTATGGTAGATGAATAGTCCTATTTTTTTGTCATAGGACTAGAAGCTGGGAACTTTTTTGCTGCCATCAAGCTCTGTGAGAGATAGAAATTGTTTAATGCAAAATTTCTGTTTAAACCCACTACTGTGTGATTTAAAATTTTATTTTGATACCACTTTAAAAGAAAGCCACAACAATTCTAAGTTATTCTTGAAGACATTTGAAGAAAATTTTCTTAAGCAAAACACCATTTCAGTCAGAATCAAAATATTTCTATGTCAAGTGCAATATAAATCCCAGAGTCTTACTAGAAGTATCCAAATGTTTGATATTGATGTATTTCTGATGAAAAGAAGCTGCATTTCTGTGAAGTATATTTGAAGTCAGAAGAGGTTTCATCTTTTTTCCTCACCTTATATTTCACCTTATATCCTTGATTCTTTCTTATGTAGATGTCCACCTTCTGTTTCTTCATAATTTCAAATACCTCTGTCTTTCCTTTGATGTGTTTTTTTCCCTATGTATAAGGTATTTCTCACAAACTTAATTAAGCAGACCTTTATCTTCAAACTGCATGACTGGCAGATATCAGAAGCTACTCTAATGGAAGCATAAAAAAATAGAGGCACAGAATTTCAAGACTGTGCTTGAAAGTGGAAGGGCAGCCACCTACTCTGTGGTTCTAAATGACAGGGTAAATTTTCCCTTCTACCTCTATCCAGTTTAATTAATATATTCCAATATAAATAGTAAGCTGAAGGCCTCCTTTTGCTTCTTTTCAAGACCAGCAGTAACTAACAAAACCCACACAACAAGGTTGTGAGTTTATCAATGCTCCTTTAAAACCTGGGGACCACAAAGGTATCATCCATTGATGTAGCTCTGAAATTGTCCTTTGACAAGGTGAGCAGAAGGTGTTTTTTTCTATTTAAGGTGTCCTTAGACTACCTACTTGGAAAAAGAATTTGATGTATATGTGAATATGAAGTGTGTGAATATAAGGTGAATGGTCTGTAGGGTAGAAATCATTAACTCTCGCCAAGAACACAAACATCTAGTCACTGAAAATTTTGGCAGTAGCTCCACCACTGGAGAGATGGACCAATGGACCCTGTCTGTTCCTGGCTATGAGGACGTGTATTAACAGGAGCAGTAAGTTCTGGGTGTCTTCTTTTTATTTTCCACTTAAAACATGGAGATTATGTGGTTTTGTTTTCCAAAGTACTGTACTTAGACTTTCTCAAATATATTCTGTTCAGCAGCAGTATTGGGACTATGAGTTCCTGGTGGCCAACTCTCTGCTACAGTTATGTCAACCTGAGCAGAGGGAGTAGTTTCCAAGTAAAATTGCAGGTGTGCAACCTAGCAGTTCCAGAGAATCTTTTATAAAGGTAAATGCTTCTTATGCTCAGTGGAAAAAAATCAAAAAAATGGAGAAAGGTAAAAGAAATACCCAGAAATAGCTGGGGAGTAAAACATCAGCTGGGCTGGTGGGCTGTGGTGTGGTGCTGAGGCTCCAAATTTCCACTCAAAGATTCAAACTTCTCCATTTGCAAAGGAGTGACCTAAATTTTAGGTCTTTTTTGTACAGTCTTTTTTTTTTTTTTTTTTTTTTTTTTTTTTTTTTTTGAGGCTAGCTCTTGTACTTTGGGGAAAATCCTCCAGAGATACTGGTTTCCCTCTCATGTAGAAGAATGTGAATCATATGGAAAATGTACCAGGGCTGTGTGGGAGTAGTTTTTTCATGCTGAGATAGGATGCTGAGATTTAGCCCTTTCCTTTGGGACCAGATGCCATGCCTGTGTTCTGACTATCTTTGGTACATATGTGAATCTCCAAAAGGGCTCATTTATAAAAGGAGTAGAATATCTGATCTTAGATCAGTCATGTAGATCTAAGGGAAGGATTTTGCCTTGAGTGTGAATTAGTCTCAAAGACAAAATTCACAGCAGCATACTTGTTAATGAATTACAGTCTTTATTTTTAAACATTTTAGGTCTTCTTAAGTTCCCACAAGGAACTCGTTATGCTTTGCACTTGGAAGAAAATGGAGAAAATGTAAGTGGTGCTTTGGAGGGTGGGGAGTATGGTTCCAGTACAGATGAAATTGGTGCAATTTTACACATGTAATATAAATAAAGGTACTGATAAGTAGAGCATATACCATTGGTGCCTGCATGATCTAATCTGTGATATGATGCATATTTATGAACTTGAATATAATTAAAAGCTGGTGTTCCAAGTGTCAATCAGCCCAATTCATACACAGATCATTAGAGGAAATGTTTCTCTGGAAATGGCAGAGTATGTGCAGTGTGGACCTGTGTCTGCAGATTATATGATCTACCATTTCTTTATTTAGAGCTTCCTTTTATGGCTTGAGACCTGGAAAGTCCTTGAGAAGACATTGAGAAGATATTTTTCTAATTAAGTATTTTTAAGTCTTGAATGTGCATGTGAGTTTTCAGGGTTTTCTTTTTTTTTTTTCTTTTCTTAATGTGATTTACAAAGCAACAGAGGCATAATTGGTTGAATTTGGAGGATGTGTTCACAAAGTTTTGAAATAACTTAAAAATAGGCGAGATTTTCAGTATCACTAGAAATTTTACAGAAAGTCTAGGTGTACTAAATTTGCTGAAAATACTCTGGAAAATTATTATTTTGATGGGATTATGTCCTGTCATGTAATAACAGTAATTTCAAAGAGATTTAGGGCCCTGGCCAGTGAGGTAACACATTTTTATTTTCAAGGCCCATATGAGAAGCCCTTGGGATTTTTAGGGGCTCAATGGGAAGAGATGTGAACTGGGAGCCACTTGAAACTTGATGTGGACAATGTGCCCAGCACTTGTGAGGGGGGAAGATGCTAATTCTGCATCCTTTGGGAAATGCTTGCCCTGGCTCAGAGGCTGCAGAGAGTGTGCAGCTGGTGTCTGCATGAGACCAGTGCTTATGGAGGAGGAGGGAATTCATCTCACACATCTAAAATTATCTTGATTTTCATTTCAGCTTTGTGGCTCACCTTTAAGAGAAAGCAGAACATGAGCAGCTGTCCAGTGAGTGATTCTGTGCCAGCTGATGTGGAATGTAAGGTCTTTTATGTAGCTAAATGCACTGATTTAAAACATCTGCCCATATCCCTGGCTTTTCTATTTGACTGTTGTTCCATAATGGAAAGTTCTTAATGTGAGGGAGACTTTTTATCACATGGTATCATATTTTCAGAGTTATCTTTTCCTTAATTTTTAGAAGTAGATATGTATTTTCTTGTGAATAGTGACTTATATCTCTAATAACTTTAGGAGTATATTCCTATAGAATTGTGGCTGTTGAAAACTTGTATTTGTGTTTTGGGTTATTTTGTTGTTTTCTTTCTTCTATGGGAAAAATATACCTTAGATACTATATTACACTGACAGAAATGAATATAAATAGATCTGTAGAGGTAAAACGAGTAGTTTACAAGTATAATTTTGGGGGCTTTGTTTAGACATTTTTTTTCTCCTCTACGAATGACTGCAATTCCAATGTGTGTCCTGACTGTTAAAAAAAAACCAAAAAAGTGATTCCTGCTATAGGATGCACGCTCCATTTGTATGACTCTGTGTGGACCTGCTGTGTGAGGAGGGGTCTGATCCCTTCTGTTTGCTCAGTGCTAATGCCAGAAGTTTGTGGAAACTGTCCCCTTGCCCTCAAGATGCAAAGGTCATTGTTACCTTCTGCACACAGGACAGCCTAGAGAACTAGAGTAGGCATGGGTTCTAGTAAATCCAACTAAATGTAGCAAGAACTTCTATTTAAAGCTTTTTAGATGAACTCTTGTGTGTTTTTCGTTCTAGCTATGAACACAGTGTTGTGCAGAACATGAGCATACCCAAGCCCTCTTCTGTAATTTATCATTCTTATTTTAATTTGTCAGTTTTACCTTTAGGGAACTATTTTTAAAATTTCTTTAGATTTGATTTGTTAGAAGCTACCTATTTGCAGTTGATGTCTAATTATTTTTTAAGGCAAATAAGTTATGAAAATATTTATATAGTTAATAATTTAAATTATTAATGGATAATGGCTAAAAATCTAGTAAGTAACTTTAAAATGATATATGGCTTATAATCTTTAAAGGGTTATAGGTCTTTAACTACCCAGTAAAACTATAGAGAATTTACAGATCACTGTTTTATTGGTATTATAACTTAACTACTTCTTTGAACTTTCATTACTGACTGTTGAGGCCTTTCAAGGATGACAGTATCTGTTTTACCTTTTGGCTGTTACTTTTAAGAAATCTGTGATATGAAAACAATATATACATGTATTTAGGCAACAGATTGAGAAACTGAAATAACCTGAAAAATGGTAATTGAAGTGGCAAATTATTGATATTGAGAGACATATAATATCTGTATAATATACATCAAAGAGATTAATATTGTGCTGTTACTTAGTAAATGTATTTTGTAATTTTCTGCCTTGTATTGCCATAAGTGAGCAAAGAATGAATGCTGAGGTTTAATCTTCCGCTCCATCCTAGGAGTTGATTCTGGGTCCAATTTACTACCAAATGGGTGTCAACAAATGGAGTTTTTGTGGCCACAGGGCTGTGAGCAGCAAAAATAGAAAAAGGCATTTAAGTAGTGGCCATAGTTAGACATGTTCCTGCACATCTTGTTGGATTAGATCAATTGTCCTCAAAAACTTACAAGCTCAAAGTTAGTGCCTGGACTTGGTGAAGCAGCAGCAGCTGGTGCAGCGCAGAGCCCTGGGCTGGATGGCCCCAAATCTTGTGTTATGGGGCTAGAGGAGCTTCCATTGCCCAGTGGGGAAATGGAGGGATAGAAACCCTTGAGGTGGGATGAGAAAAAGCCACCTCTATTGGCAAAGTGCTGTGAGAAATGCTCTTCTGTTCTCCCAATAGCCCTAAATCAGGCTCTAGCATATTCTGTTAAATAAAATTCAAAGGGTCATTTTCTCCCAAAAGGTCACCAAGGATTTTACTATTTGTTCAAAGTGTCTTATAAAATTAACTCTGTTCTGTCTGAGAAAAAAAGAAAATTATGAATATGAAGCTGTCCATAAAACATAGTTTTTAGCTCAGAACAACACAAAAATTTCCTTGAGATAATTGTGTGGACTGTCTTCTTCAATTACTTTCAATAAAACTGAATATTTGCAGTTCATGTTATACCAACACAGTCCCAACCTGCTCGACCGGGTTTGGTTTTGAGTAGCCCATAAAATAGTCTGTGCCTTCTTTTAATACTTTTTTTTTTTTCCAATACCATTCCTCTAGCTTTTAATCTCTATCTCAAAACCAGGCAGATATAGATATCTGTAATTCTTCTAAGCACTAAACCACAGTGAGTTTTCTAAGTACTAAACCACATGTTTCATATGAAGCCATCAAGTAGGAGCAATGTTTATGTGAGTATAAAAAATTTCCATGTGCGAAGTCTCTCATTTACTGAAAATCTTCCATTCTCTGAGGCTAATGGTTGGTGCCAGAGCTTTGTGGTGTGTCAGATGTCCAGACTGACTGCATCAGGAGTTTGCTGTGGTGTCCATTTGCCAGCTGGAGGCAGAATTTCATTAATCTGTGTTAGAGGGAGAGAGGTGGGAAATGATGTTTGCTCCAAAGCTTTGATCTTTTTTTGTTAATGAGCTGGTTTACACCTCGGCTATTAAACAGTTGGAGACTTTTTTTTTTTTTCTTTTTTTTTTTTTTTGCTATGAAGCCTAAATTTGGAGTAATTCAAGCTAAGCCAAGCAACATTCTTCCACCTTCAATTAATAGGTTCTATTGCCCTATAAACTCAATAATTCTTCTTGACCATTTCTTTCTTTTTACTTCCTCCTGCCATTCATTCTTTTTCTTCTTCTTAACCTCCTTGGAATATGGAAAGCATTTGGATTTAGTAGAATGGCTTTTGCTTTCAGTTTTAAAACGCAACTTCTCTCTCTCTGCCACCCATGTGCTAACTGCATCAATTTGTGGGTTTAACCTTTTCTAAACACACATGCACAGAGAAGTCCTGCCTGTTGCCCTCATTTTTGGTGGGCTGCAGGCATGCATGGGCAATCTCAAATTACTGGATATAATTCTTGTACATTTCTGGATTAACCATTGTGTTGTAGGTTGAGGGAAGTGAGTTCAGGTTCTGCCTTGGTTCTGTTTTCTTACCTGGGGCAAAGAGGAGACTCGGGGAAATGACATCTTCACTCTGCTGTCTTCTCCTCCTTTAATAAACTGATTGAACGATGTTGATGTGCACCAGGGAGGCACCATGCCTCATTCTGGGTAGGCCTTTTCCTAATTTGGCCAGTGGTCTTTGTTGCTGTGAAAAATGGAAATCTGTCAGGAGTAAGAGGTTACGAGAGGATGTTTCTGATGACAGCATTTATTTTACCTGTGCAGCAGTGTGTCAGGTTGTCTTGTTTACCCAAGCATGATGTGCACTCTGTGTTTTTGAAGTTAAAGGTTTCCACAGTTTATTGCAATCTTGGAGCCCCACCTCTGAGTGTGTCAGCTTAAAAGTTTAGCTCTCTGGTGCACGTCCAAATCTCTGAACAGCTGTGTGTGTAAGACTGGTTTAACAGCCCCCAAAGGTGCCTTAGGTTTTGTTGAGGAGAATAAATAAATAAAATTACTTTGGAAATACAATTAGAATTAGGTCTTCTCTTTCTCATATCTCATGTAATGAGGAAAAAGTTTGGTATCCAGACTTAATATTATATTAAATTTGGCAGATCAAAGCAAAGGTGTGAAAAGTTTCATATGAGGCTATTAGAACTTTTTATTTAAAATTCAGGTGGAGCTGATGTGTGTTCAAGGTTTTATGGGGTTGAGGGACAAGAGTTTGTTGGGTTTTTATTTTTCACAGGTAAAGTTCAATAAAAGCTGAGAAAAAATCAGTTCCTCTTGCCCTTCTGAAGTTGGACGAACCAGGTGGATTTAGTTCATGTGCCTCTAAAAACCTCCAAGCAGAGAGGGGACAAGTGCCACATGACTGGGAAAGGAGTGTATGTCCATGCTGATAATCTCTGTTGGCAAAGAAGGTTGCTTCTCTCTGCAGCAATGTTTAATAAATGGATTCATGCTTGCTTGGTTATATTCAGTGCACAGCAATAGGTGTGGAAAAAACCTGAAATATTGGACCGTGTAAATTAACAATCTAAATACTAGTTTCTAATTATCAGCACAAAATTAGACATTAAATAGCATGGGAGGCATTCATTGACATCAATATTTTCCTTTAATTTTTCTGAAGTCTTGCTTTAGTGTTGACATGCTTAGTATCATGCTACTGATATTGTTTTTTTTCCATTTTCAGTGTCTTTCATTTTTAAAACATGGATAAATTTTGCACACTGAACTTAAATCTATAAATCTATTCCTTGCTGAACCATTGTATTAGTCCTACTCTTATGTCAGTGTTGTCAATAATGCTTCAAGGTCAGAGAGTCAAATGGAGGTCTCTTAAAAGAAGAAAAAAGAAGATGCTTAGAATTCTTGTGATCCTCATTCTTAGTGTATATTTGAAGTTTGGAAAAAATAACTGAGAAATAGAGATATCTATCTATATATTCCTACATCTTGCATCATGAACAGGATAGGTTTGAGAGTTTTACTTCTAATTCCCTGTGGTTTCCAGGCTTTTTTTTTTGGTCAGCAGCTATGTCTGCTTAATCAAGATTGCAATTTTCAGTTTGTGATTTTGATGGCTGAATGTACAATCTTTGTTTTTGGAGGAAAATATCACACTTTGCCAGTTGACCATGCGAGAGATGTTTAAGTTATAGGCACATTTAATGAACAAAGAAAACAAAGTAACCTGCATCCACTGATTGCCATGGTCTTTTGTGAAGAAGACCAGTATACTATAGGAGTGATAAAAGGAAAAAGGTATTAAGAAAGTGGGGAAATATGGGACAGAGGGAAAGGTAATTAGTTGTCACTCAGGTGCTCTGCTTTGTAAATGTTTTCATTGTCAGCTCTTGCAGCCATAGTTTAATAAGATTATAATAATATAAATATAATAAGTAACCTCATACACTCGTATGGGAATCTTCTATTCCAAAATACAGAGCTAAAGAATCTGATTCCTCTGAGCTGCTTCTTCTCCCACAGGACACCTGGGAGAGAAGAGGATACTCAGATCACCTCAGCATTTGTTCTTCACCTTTCACCATTCATTCTTTGAATTTTTTTGATCTACCCTCTCTTTGTCCCATCTCCTGGCACTTCAGGGAGAGGATATGAAACCTTCAAAACACAGTTGCCACTATTGGAGACTTCATATTCTCAGCACCCTGTCAGCATAATCTTAATAGCCTGATGCTTATAACATGGTTGCTGAGGTGCTGTGTTATCACAAGAGCTCTCTGTATAGGTGAAGCAAAAAGAAAATCTTCTCCATTCTTCAACCAAAAATAATATTTACACTATTTACACTTTGCTAAATGATCTCTCAGTATTCATTTTTCAGGCATTGTAAATTCCAAGCCTGGGAACACAGAAGAATGGCCTAGGTAGAGATTATCAGATGCATTTCAAACCTTTTGTTCAGCTGTCAGACCATCTGAATGAAGATGGTTTGGTGTCAGGCATCCTATTACAGCTACTTCATGCTTAGACTTGTTTCATTTGTTCCCTGGGTGAAGCTGGCAGGAGTCACTGCAACATGAATGCTCTTGCACCTGGAATCCTGAGCTTTTGCCCAGAAAATCTGCACAGAACCCCTGTGTTAATAAAATAGCTCACATCCTGCTTGGTTCATGCTATTATTGATATCATTAATATCAATGGCAGATTAAGCTTCTGTCTTCAAAGCAAGATAGTTTTAATTATGGTTGAAATTCTCCTCTGTACGTTAATCTATAACATTTTACTTTGAAGTGATAGTGTGTCTCTGGGTGCCATTTTCAGATCTGAATATATTGTCCTGTAAAGCCCACTAAGCTGCTTCATGCCCATTTATTGCCCTAAAGAATTGATTCCGTCCCCTCAAGCACTTCCTTATTTTTTGAACGTGTGCCTTTGTAGACTTTACAAGATGTGTTGCCACATTAATCACTATAAATTCCAGTGTGTGCTTAAGGTCTTTAATGTTTGGTCCCAAGAGGCTTCACATGTACTACGTGAATTAAGAGCTCTTTAGACACTGAAAAACGTGCAGAATAAAGACATTCCATAGAACTTGAAGCACTTTGAGCAGTGGTTTGTGCTCTGTAAGTGCTGCTCTGCCTCACATTCCTCCATTTGTAGCAGTGCTTTTGACACTTTCTTGGTAAATTTGGCTTCCACGCTGTGTAATTAATTTAAACAGTCATCTATGCCTGACTGAAAACTTTTGATGACTTAATCTTTTAATAAATAAATCCGATTGTCTTAAATTCCAAAGCAAATAAGACAAGAAGTATTTGAAGGTCTGAACTGCGTTTTTCTCCAGTGAGATCTATACACTGGTGCTCTGCTTAAGAACAGGACAGGACATATCAATCAGAAATGCAGATACTGATTTACAGGGTATTCAATTAGAGACCTGTTTTAGAGAGGAGAAATGAACTGAGCATTCAGCTGACCACAGTGTGCTCTTTGAGAATTCATTACTTGCTGTGTTGGAAAACTAAGTGGTCAAGGAAACTCACAGTACCTGTCAGGGTTGCTGTTTCAGAAAAACCACTTGCCTCCGTCAGCACGGCTGTTTAGATAAACCGATCACTTCTCTAATCGATTCTGAGTGCTGAAAAGTTGCCATGGATACAGGATCCTGCAGCAATCAAAACAGAAGGTAAGTTTAGAATTGGAAGTGACAGATTTATTCATCACATACTTAACAAGCCTTTGAAGGGAAAGAGCGAGTTTGTCAGAGTCCTTAGGCTGTGTATAAAAAGATTGTGGAGAAATACTCCGAGAATTGCCAATAGGCACTTCAGGTGGAGAGGACTGGGTAATATTTGCGTTAGAAACATTGCACAGATATGTTTGCTTGAAACTCTTGCTCTGGATGCCAAAACCATCAAAGTCTGCAAGCCTGTTGTCATTTATCTTCAGTCTCTCAGTGAATGGTCAGCTGCAAATTTCTGTCTTGTTGGTGGAGGGTTTCAAACTGTTCCAGACTCAGCTTAGTAGGCAAGGAATGCAGGGCAGCTACTTCTGAAATCAAACCTTTGGATCCTTCTCTCATTCAAAGGAAATTTCAGAAAGTGAGTTTTTAATGTCTCCTACTAAAAAATGCTAGAATCCTGCAGAAGAATTGATTGGATTTCTGTGTGATCCTGCTGAGCTGCCTTCTGCTGTCCTGTTTTATTATTTTCTGAGTTTAGTTCAGGATTTTTCAGCTGGGTGTTGCAGGAATGTCACCCCTTCATTTGCTGATGATGCCATGTCATGCTTTGGCATACAGGACTCAGTCCTCAGAAATTCATTCACTTCTATGAGTGAGATGGGAAAAAAACCAACAAAATCTCCTTTAACTGTGAAAAGTCATGGAAGACTAATTAAAATGACCAAAAGTAGAGAGAAGTGTTGCAATTATTTCATTCTCCTGGGTAAGCTCCTTGCAGTCTTAGAACTGTGCTGAAATTAATTTTCTCTCTTAGTCCTTTCAAACTTCTCAGAAATCACCTCTCCCCCTCCCACTTCTCTAAACTGAATGTATATTTAATAAGAAGACATGCAAAACCAAACTCATTTCCTGGTTTCTCCTACGTATAAACATACAGTGCTAATTGAATTTTTTTTGTAAATCAATGTTCACAGAAAAATAAAGCATGTTTCCTTAGTTCAAAGCATGTCTGGGTTGGAGGGTTTTGAGTTCAAATCAAGAAACCTCTGTGCATTATATAAACATGCAAAGAAGGCCAGTATAATTGATAGATTGTTTTGTTTTCTTTTCTTTTCAACCTGGGGCTTTCTAGTAAAACTTAGAGATTGAAATTCATTTGGAAAAAGCCAAGAGAAAGCATTCAGTGAATCTGTGTGCAGTAACCCAGCTGTGTTTGGCTGGCCTCTCATGGCAGAGATCTGCAGAGAGAACAGGAGCAGGAGTTAAAGCTCAAAATGGATGTTGGAGTGCTCAGACTGATTGTCTCCCAGGCAGGGTGCTGTGCTGCTCACTCACGTGTTCCCTGGAGATGCTCTCCAAAACGAAAAGGTTCTTATTTCACTGCTTTTAGGAGTGCTTTTGCTTTTGTTTAGCAATTCAACTCTTGTACCTTCTGTGATCACAAAATTGAATTGGTTTTCCCCAGAATCTTCAGTCTGTGGATCTGAGTAATGCATCATTCAGTACTTATGTCTTTAAGCTCACATGGCTATTATAAACTTAAACAATGTATTCCATTACTAGAGATAAATAATGAAACAAAATTTTGTTGCAATTCAAGTGGATCTGGCTTAATTAGTATACTACTATGTCTTCCTCTTCAGCATTCTGAGGGTTACAAGTTAAAAAAGTCCATCTCACAACAAAAAGTTTTCCTAAAAAATATGAGGGTTTTTTTTACTACTATATGTGAAGCTAGATTCACAAACATTTTGATGCTGCCCAATATTCTTTTGCCAATCCTCAAAACTCCAAAGGTATGCAGAGGAGTGTGATTTATGGTGCTCTTCTGTATCCTCTGTTTCTTTCTCCTGTGTTTCAAACAGTCACAGAGGAAGAACACCACCTTATGGCCTTCAGAATCATAAAAAAATGAATAGCCAGCTTTTGGTGGCAGGCTGGGGAGGGATGGAATCCTCAAAACACCTGGAATGCATTTCCCAAAATATTAATCCTATGAGTAATTTCTAAGAATTTTGAGAAGAGTTAAAGAGTTTAATGCTCCCAAGACAGTTGCATGGGTGGCTTTTAAATTATGCCTTTTATATCCTTTTTGCTTCTATAACTGCAAAGAATCATTGTTGCAGTTGTCCATTCCAGCTCCTCTGTGAGCACTGCTGGTCTGTCCTGTTGCACAGGCAGCCTTGTTAGTGTAAACTAATGTTTTCTGGAATGTCTGAAGTATGTGAAGAGACATGGTGCTAGAAGGTTAAATTTGAACCAGACTTGCAGTCTTCTATGGAATTTCATTTGTGAAGGTTCAATATTTTAGGCTACTCTGCTTAACCTGGCCAAATCTGTCCAAATTCTTCATGTACAGGGGAAGAGGAACCATGGCAAGAGTTGCTCTCAATTTTGCATCTCAGTTCTCAGTAGCTTATAAATGATCACTTATTTATAAATAGATTTTGTTGTATTTCCATTTATAATTAACACTCTAAAATCTAATACCTACTTAAGGAATGATGTCTTAAAAAAAAAAATCTATGTTCAGGAGGAAATACATTGTTTGAATGACAGTTTTCTTGGATAAGCAAACATGAGAGAATGTTACACGTCACCATGCACAGCATGTAAGGAAAATGCATGTGTAGTATTTGATACAGGTTAATCTTTATGTTATAAAATGAAGTAATTTTGCCTCACTACTTAGATCTACAGTAATGTTTCCCAGTTATTGCAGTAGCATGTACAGAATGACCTTATTAGAATAGAAATCCTATTAGTTCTTTGTACCAAAGTTACAAATCACAAAGAGAGTTGCACTAGAATATACTGGGGTAGACACTCAAAACAGAAACTGAATTGAAAACTGAATTTACCTTACTTTGGCTATCCTATAGGTATAATAGTTGATGTATGTAATTATTTTTCTGTCTGTATCCTTGGTAGACTTTATAAAAGGTTTAAAATAAGAGGTCTGAGATCAAAATTAATTTTACTCTCTTTATACAACATGCAGTAAAGCCATTTTAGCAAACATGAAAACTGAGGTCCTATCATGGGATGTAGTTGTATAAATTACCTCATGCATCAATTACTTTTCTAATTTTTTTCATGGCAACTCATGATAAGTTTCAATTTAGAAGTACTGTTATAGTATAATATTTCTGAAGAGAGGAAGGAAACTATTTTATGCTGAGGAATGGGCTATAATTCCTGAGAATGTAATGGCATTGTCCCTTGAAAACCTCAAGCTGAGATACAACAGCTTGCTTCCTGCCTTGGCAGGCTGCTCTAAGAGCAGGGGGCTGAAGTGGCCACTGGTTTGAGCTGCACTGAGTTTGATCATAAGTTCAAACTCTTGACAAGTTTTGATTTATAGCCATGCAGGTTCAGGAATTAGGAGAAGGCAGAGAGCTGCTCCATTAAACTCCATTGTGTCTGGTTTTGTACTTTGCCCTCTGAAGAAGGCTGCTGAAAAAAAAAGTGTTGGGAGTTCTATATCCATGCTGATCTTTTTGTGGGGCTGTTTCAATAGAGTAGCATTGGAATGGAAAATTCATCCTGACAAATGAGTGAGCCATCTATTAATTCTGCCAGGACTGCAATCTATTGCTCCAAAACTAGAATCTCTAAAGGTATGAAACTCATTACCTCTTCAAGCTGTCAAGTACAACTAAAATCTAAATTTTTAAACCCTTTTTTTCCCCTGACACTGATTTCCTTTATGGGTGAACTTATTTAATGCTCTTTGCAAGGCACTGAACTGAAACCTAGGTTTCTGGAGAGTTTCTCAGAGTTGCAGGTCCTGGTTAACAGCAGGATGATGCTCATTAGTATGACATTATTTTATTACTAGATAATTAGGCTGATAATACAATTCAGATCTTGATCACTTTGATAACAGCAAAGAATGAAGCTGATAATTAGAAACTCTAATTTGTTAAGTGGATATTTGTTCACAGAGCCTAGATTGACTACCAAAAAAATTTCAAAAATAGTTTTCTGTTTTTCATTCCCTTTTCATTTTGGTGGTTCAAAACCACTAAATGGACATGAGACTGACCACCTAAATTTGAAGGAGTAAAATATGGTTGGCATATGGAGTCACTAAATGATTTATTGCCTATTAAACTATCAATGACTAATTTTATATTCTTAAGATAATACTAATGGGCTCTTTAACAAAATGGATCAAAGCATTTAATTCTGGGGAAAAAGAAATCACTAACACTATTGAATATATATGATGTAAATGTAAAGATGAAATTGAGGTAAACTAATCACTCAAGGCTTCAGCCTGTCAAGCTAATTTTATGCTTTAAAAATTGTTTGCCCAAAATTTTTTCTTTTCTCTAATGAGAAATACTTCCTTTAAGTCTCCTGTTTCAATGTATTCTGGAGACATGAAAATTATTCAATAAAAGATTTTGTGATCTGCAAAAGTTCCAGGCTGGTTTGTATTTGGACATTCAACCATAGTCTGTGCTGGTCACTTTGCTGTGTGGATTTCCCTCTTCACTGACTTTTGCCAGTGCTCAAAGTGGTGTGTTAGAATTTCATTTATTCATTGTTGAATAAGGAATGGCACATACCCGTAACACTTTAATTTCTTCCTGTTAGGGGAAGAGCCATAAGAATTCCTCCTGATGCTAATTTAAAAAAAAAAATGTTCATTTGTATAGATTGTTCGCTGTTTAGTCTTTGAATATTTAGCAGCAGAAAATTACTGGCAGGAATTGTTACTGACACAGCAAATTTCAAACTGACACTAGAGAGCATTTGTGGGAAATATGTCTCACAGCTGGAGTAGGAAGATTGAGTAGAAAATCATCACCTTAATACTCTGTGATCTGAATGGGTAAAGAAATCAGCATGTTTTGAATGTCTAAAAAAATTAGTGAAGAAAAGGCAGCAGAACAAGTGGCTTTTACCTGCAAGATAGCTTTTAAACAGCATGGAACTGCAAGTAATGAAATAATCTAACAGGGAAGTCCTAAAGAGATCTCTCTTCTTCTGAAATTTGGTATTAAAAAATGCAGGTGACAATGTAGGCTTGGTTGTTGGATGATTATCTATAAGTCAAGAGATATAAAAAAAATTCACTGCTAATGGACGTGTAGCTGAGGCACAAAATTTATGCTTGTTAAATACAAAATTGGTCACATGAATGCAAGTATATGAATTAGAATTTATAGATTTTCATGTGCAATTTCTGTATTTTTTGCACCACATACATTGCTAAATCATGAGTGGAACAAAGCATGCAAATGCCTTATTTCCATAAGACATAAGCTTTGCTTTTCTTTTCTCTTCCCCCTTTAACAATTAGCAAATGCAAATAATAAAAGAAACAGAACATTTACCATGAATTAATGGAATTACAGAAATGTTGGACCAGGATAATTAGAAAAAATTGGAAATGTATTGTGTAGTTTCAATATATCCATGGTACAGAAGAACATTGTTTTGTTTGTTTTTCTCCTGCCTGAACATTATCATCTTTATGTCCTTCTGGTAGTATAAAGAAGGTCTCAGACAGGTTTGCCCTTGATTTTAAAAAGTTAAGAACCAAAATGAAATAAAAGGACCTTGATAAAGAGTTATTAAAACTTTCCTGTCTTCTAGAAAGCCACACTTCAAGTATTAAAAGTGATGCTTTGCATGCATTTCCCCAGTGGTTTTGGCTGATATTTCAGAGTGGTGTGGTGAACTGGAGCTGACACACAGCCATCTTCACAATTTTACATCTCATTTTAAACCAAATTGGACTACCTTGGATGTGGATTGTCCCATGGAGTTGAGCACTCTTGTGTTCCTGATGGAGCAGAGTTCCTGTAAAATGAGACACAGCCTGAGCTGGCTTTGGCCAGCTGAGTGGAGGATGTGTTATTTGCTGCTGCTCACACAGGACAGCTGCTCTGTAATTAGAAGTCCAAGCCCAACTCCTCATTGTTCAACTGAAAAGAAGAAACAATTCTTGTCTGGCTTTCAGTTGTGCAGTGTGAGGTTTAATTCCTCTTCTATCATTACCTGAAAATTCAAAGGTTTTCAGGAATATGCTCTCTGACTTGGTGAGGTTGCCTGCTATAAATCTCCTTTCATTGCAAGCTACATCTAGTCATTATTAAGGCTGCTGGTGGCTGTGTTTACATTGGAAGTACAGAACTTCATAAGTATTTCAAGAAAATATTGCCATACTACTTGTGCTTCCGTTTGCAGAACTTGATTTGTTTTCACTGGGCCCTAGATTTTTTCTCCAGATTTGCTGTACAGACCCTGAAATTCATTAATCACAGGTTAGCTCTGGGGTGCTAAACCCAACTTCACAAGGGAGTGGAAAGTGTGGAGTGAGAGACAGGATAATTTTACTCTTGCTAATAGCTCTTAGATAAAGCAGTTCTTAAAGCAACAGATTTTTATTTTTTGTACTAGTAAGTTTCTTGTCTTTTACCATTCTTAACAAAAGGGTAGTTCTTGGTTCTCTTAGTTCAACTGAGCTGGATGCCAGAGGAGTTTGAAGTTTTCTGCATGCTAATATTGAATGAAATGTGTTAATTTTCTTTGCAAAATAAAGTGCTCTGCTATATGTTTCAATCTGTCTTTCATCTGGTATATAAACATATATTATCAGTGTTTAATGAATGCACCAAGATATTTCTCTTAGAAATGATAACTATAAATAATTCAAATACTCAGAAATAAAATTACTATGGCTTGCCTTGTGCTTTCTCCCCAGCAAAGTGACACCACGGGAATATATGGGTAGGGAATGCTGCTTGTTAATGATATGTCACAGTTGAGACTGTCACAATACAAAGCAGCCCTCCATTTTCAGAAGGCTTCAAACCTGTTTTTATTATAGCATGCATGCTTTTTATACATTCTTACAAAGCTCAGAAGTTTATACTTTACTCATTGGCCATGAGAGACTAAGAAAGTGCTTATTGGAATAGACAGTTGTAGGTTTCTCTTATTTATCCTTCTTTCTTTCTTGGTTTCTATGTCAACGACCTTGGTAGAAAATTCTTTCAGGGGTAAACATGTATCCTCTTATCAAACTTCTCTCTGGCTCACAGAAGTCACTGTAAAACCTCTTCCACAATGATGGACAAAGGATTTCATTTCCTCTACACAGGAATCTAAAGAATGTCAAATTATGAAAGAGCAGCTAATACATTCTGATTTGCCAATAGACCCCCAAAACCAACATAAGAGGGTAAAAACTGTAGAGAGCAACAGGCTTGAGCTGTTTTAACCCATGAACTCTTTCACAGTGACATGGGCTGCCCAGCATCCTGACAGAGAGCCTGTTCTGGAGACTGGTATGGCAATCACCCTGGAATTGTGATTCAATTGCATATTGCAGCTGACATATATCTCTATCTTCAAGTATAATCTACCTTTATGCAAGATATTTTGTACAATTCCACCAAATCAGAAATCTGGTGTTACATTGCCTATCTTCAAATCTGTAAATTTTCTATTAAACAGTACACCTTACACTTTTAAAATATCTAAAGGAGCCTGGTCAGTGAGCACTGGCCTCTGACAAATACTGCTAATAGGGGTGGTCTTGCTAGAGTGATTTTTCTAAGGGAAATAATATCTAGGCATAAAATAAATGTTCATCCTATGTAATTGTTTAATGTCCAAAGTGGCACTAAAAAGCCCTATTGCTTGCAGGCTAATGGTCAAGTGCAGGCAAATGCAGCGTGTTGAAGGACAGGGATGGGAAATTGCCCCTCATGGAATGAGAGGGCTGAGGGAGAAGCAGAGCATTTCAGTGAGGATGTGAGAAATACATGCAATGACTTTCAAGAAAAATGAATCTAGCAAATAAGCTTAGAACTGCTGCCAGAGCTAACATTGCTGATGGTTTTACAAGACAGAAAAAAAAGAAATAAAGGAAAGCAAATGAATTCTTTTTTGACAATACTCAGATTGGTATTATAATTTTTGGGACCTATTTGCGTAGTTTTGTTTCTAAACTATGACCATATTAAATCAATTCTTAATATTTTTTGTTGATTTTCTACATTTCTAGGCCTTTTAATAAAAGGAGGAAAACAATATATTACTCCTCTTTAAGTCCATTCTCCATATTTCTACCTACTACTTTGTAATTAGGGTGTAAGAATGTTGCTTGGGACCTAAGTTAGATAGTGAAATATTGCTGCTGATATTGTTCTAGAAAAAAACAAAATATGCATATATATGTGTATGTATAAAACATATACAAATTGCAGGTCAAAATATTATCATTTTCCTTTTGTCTTCTGTGGATTGAAAAGATACTGTAATGAGACTGGTGCTTCTCAGTCTACTTCAGTGAGGTCTCTCATTTTGTTAAAAATAAAGTATCTTCTGGGGAAAGGAAATGCAGCAGATCCTGATGTTTTACCTAGCAATGAATAATTCATGTACAATGAATGGAAGCTAAAATACCTTCTTTACAAGTGAAAATACAAACAACACTTTCCCCTTTGAAAAAAGTGTGTAGCTACAGAACTTGGGATACCTTGAAACACATAAAATACTGTATAACACATAATAGTTTTGTTTTGCATTTGGTTTTATTTCAACCGTATGTGTTTGTTACTTTTATGATGTTCACACAAGGTGGATAGAATAATACTGTAACTTTATCACAGATCAGGTTGATGTTTTTGTTTTAGAAAAATCCCTTTGCTTGCCAAAACCTCTTGTTGATCCCAGTGTGTGAGGTGGGAGGGTAAGACAGACTTCAGAGAAGCCAAAGGCCATTTATCTGCATCACACTGTTATCTATATGTGCTTTTTGACAGGGTCCTTTCCTTACATGCTGATTATGATATGAATCATTATGAGACATTTGTATCCTCTTAGCTCCCTACTAAACAAGCTTTTACAAGGGCAACTTTGGTGTGATTCCTGATGTCCTGTGTTGCTGGGAAATGAAGTAATTTCATGTCTTATGAATACTCGGTGTAGGATATGCTATGAAAAATATCCTTAAAAAATCTGTTGAAAATACTTACGAAGTATTTGAAGACCCATAACTCTGTAACTGACTACCACAAATTATATTAAAGAAGGAGAATGAAAAAAGTAATTCTTTTGCTGATGGAAGTTGGCAGATGTATCACTCATTTTCTTAGTGAAATGGATTCAGCGGAATTAATGTTGGACATAAAACTTCCTTTGAGAGGCAAAACTGCTTAAATTGCAACCTTATAAATATGATAGGTCTTCCATTGGAAGAGGAGTGAAGATTTCTAATAAAATAGAGGCTTAACTGGAAAAGTGCTTTAAATGTGTGCAGGAGAGGGTCCATCCATTTCCAAGAACCAAACCTGGCACTCGTGTATATCTCAAACCCTGCTGGTGTGGGCAAACACATCTTGTGGGCAAACACAGCTTTTCTGATGTTTTCTGTGGGCAGCACTGATTTTGTTTGGGAAGATTGATTTTTTTTTTATTTTAGCTTCAGCTGTTGCAATTCTTCCTTTCAATCTAGAGTTAAATTTTCAGACTTTTGCTGCAAAACACAGCCAAGGCCCTTTTCCCATGAGTAGGGATCATTATTCTGCTCTTCTCCAGCCCAAATAACTATCTCCCTTATGTGAAGCAGCTGCTTCTATTTTAAGGGTGTTTCTGACCAGGTACTGAGCTCTTGCCTTGCTATTAATATTATTATTTCATTTAATAGTGAAGCAACTACTTGGCCCAAGTGTCTTATTCTCCCTTTTGTTGAGGAATAATTTCATCCCTTTGGAAATGGGTGTTTTTAGGAGAGCAGGTGTGCTTATACAGATCATACAAGGATGGTCTGGGGCAGAAATGGTATCTTTGTTAAAATAATTGCTCTCAGGAAGCTGCCAGTAGGCACAGAGAATTCAGAGAATTGTGTGCATCAAGATGAGATTGCTAGCATTTACATGAGAGTTTGGGCATTTTTTTTACCAAAGCTTTCTTTTTTTCTAAGACAATTTTGTTTTGTGCTGTTCAGCCAAACATATTTCTTATAGGCATTGATAGATGTGGTAGAATTGTCTTCTTCAAAGGGATCTTTTTGAATTTGATGAATTTCTTTTTTTTTCCTAATTTTTTTCCTTTTTAAAAGTTGTGGGAGGCAGGAACTTAATCATCCAAACAATGATTTTTATGTAGGCAATTAACATTGCAGTGGTTGCAGTGGCTGCACCTGAGCAACAGGTGGGCTCAGGGTTTCAAAGTTTACACAGGTGGTGTCAGGTGTGATTCAAAACTTAAATCTGTGTTTGATTTTTTATTTGTAGCCTGGACTAAATATGTGTCAACTGTCTATGCCAATCTTCTTTAGAAAAGTCAAATTGGTTCTCTTAACCAGCCACTGTTTTGTTAAAAAACACCAAACCAGACCTCCTCATGCATTTTTGGATGTTTAAAACTGTAAAGTGTCCTTAGCACCTTAGCTGAAGTCCATTTACTTCAGTCTTCTTTTGTAGTTCACCAGGTGACTTTGAGCACAGGCTATCAAAATGATGTGCCTGGCAGGATAAAGAGGTGTGCAGCTGGAAAATGAGGGTATTCAAGTGCATCCCACTTGGCCTGGGAGCTAGCAGGAATCTCAGATTTGGGAAGTGAGCCAGTACCTCACTCAGAAATCAACATGGGTATGGCAACAACAAGGAAGACTCACCAAAGAATTTGTTATTCCTTTCTTTCCTTTTTCAAACATAAAATACCACCAGAGTAACTTTGTCTCTGCTCCCTCAAGGACGTGCTCATTATTATTCTGTGTAGGGTCAGGACAGAAGGAGGTGGGTTATGCTGTGTTTAACAATGGGCCTGAAGAACTTAACCAAATCAGACCAAGGATAAAGGAATCGATAGTAAGAGACAAATAAAATAAGCTGTGCTGCCTTCTGAATATCATATTAGTGTCACACGTTTTCCTTTCTGTTTTGTGAAAGAAAATCTCTGAGCTCATATAAATGTCTGTTTGTTTTTCAGGTGTGGTGGTGCTCAAGAGTTCTCCCTCTTTAATGCCAGAAAATTGAAGGCAGACAGAGATGGATGGGAGAAAAAGCAGAATGCAGAAATAAGTGGGATAAAATTAAGAATCCAGGGTTTGGTATTAGCTATGAGGAAATTAAAAGGGGATCAACAGAATGAAAAGACACCCCCTCCTTCTCTTTCCCAAACAAAAAAAAAATGCCACTAGTAATGACAAAAAACTCTAGTGGCCTGTACATTCCAGTAGTTATAGGGTAGCCAGAGTATATTGTTGTATTTGACAAGGTATATTTAATAATAATGATAGAAAACATCTAGGTCCTGTCAAGGAATAATTGACCCTATTGCAAAGATAGAAATTGGAAGAGTGTGTAAATCCTAGGGCATCAGTGATATTGTGGTATCATGGCCTAAATATAAGTGTAGGCACAGCTTCCTATTCAGTCAGGACTTCTGTATATCCCTATTCTTCCTGCTTTTTCCTTTGCTGTGCTTTGGAAACTGAAAGGCTTGTGGCTGCTTTCTTTTTGTTACTCTTATGATTTTACCAGTGAAAACACAACTCCCTTTTTTAGCTTTTTAATCCAGTCATTTAGATCTGCATGCAGTGGTTCACAGACAGCATGGGAAGTTTCAGTTGAAAACAACCCATGTTGAGTTTTTAATGTTTTCATTGAATTGTCAAACTGGGTGAATTCATTGGTGTATCACCAAGTAACATTCTGAAAAAATTCATAGACATGTTTAGTTTAAAATTTCCAGAGAAAGGGGATAAAAATGTCTATTTTTACTGTATTTTTGCCTTTATTGCCATGTAAAAAAGTTTCCATACTCCCTATAGATCATATTTTGTTGCAGTAAGTCTAGGTTCCATGAAAAGCAACAATTTCTGGGTAAACATGTAAAAGATTCTTTACTCCCCCAGTTCAGAAGTTTAATTCTCTCTCCTGGACAGCCACTTTTAATTGCAGAGCTGCCCATTTGTTGTGTTCCTGACCATGAATCCTGCATAAGGCCAGGATTTCTGACTTCATAGAAATAAATTTAACACTGCTGACTTGAGAGGCATCACTGAATTTTGCTGTGAGAGGGTAAACAAAAGTAGTAAGGAAACAAAATATTGTACAATGGATTAAAAGGGTCCAGAACCCCAAAATGCTCATGCCTAATAAAAAAGGGATGAGACTACTGAAGAATACAGAATAATCTGGCTTCATGTGGAAGGTCACTCTGCTAGCTATGTGGTGCAGAAGAGACTGATTTGAGAGCTGTCTGCCAGAGAGCAGGGAAGAAATGAAAGGAAACTTCCTGCCCGTACAGCTGCAAACATCTGAGAAGGAGGAGTGGGGAGCCACCCACTTGTCTAGAAATGCCTTTCAAGAGTCCTTTTGAAACGGTGCACTTGGGAGAGCATTTACCTGAACAAGAACAAGAAATCCCTAATTGAACTGCCAGAGGCTGTTTCTTGACAATGCAAAGCATTTTACTTTTAGCCTTCCCCTCTTCTGGTGCTGATTGATAGATAGGTTGATTCTGCAGTTGCCACTGTAATAGAAATCATCACAATAGTATCAAGTACAGTTTGGAGAAGGTTTTCATTCTCTTTTCAGTAACTTTATCAAGATCAAACCAAACCAATTGGCTTAAAAACACTGGAACAATTTAGCAACAAATCCTTGTTTGCATAGTTTTGATTTATGTAAATCATCAAAAAATTCAAATGGTAATAAATCTTAAAACAAAAGTTAGGTTTAGTGTGAAGTAAAAGCATCCAAATACTGATATTCATTGAAAAGTTACTTTGAGTTAGCTACCTATCATGGGCCTAGTTGTATATGTATATATAATTTAATTAATTTCTTGCTATCTGTAAGTTTCTATTTTAAAAATTACTGCTACTGCAACTGATTTAGTTGCTACTGTGACTAAACACATGAGATTTTAAGGACAATATTTCTGCTTTGCGCCTGGGTCTTGAGTATTGTTGTCATTAAAACTGCAAGTTGGGAAAAGAAAATCTGTTCATGAAGAAAGAGCCATCCATCTAGGTGCCACACACTCAGAGTTTGCACCAGTTTGCACAGACTGTTCTCACTGAGCCCAGCCTTGTTCACATGTGCTGCATTTAGTATCAGCTGATGCATTATATATAAATATGTTGTACTTTTCTATTCGTTGTCAGACACCTACAAATTTACTTTATTAATTTTAATGTTATTACAAGAATACTGTATGTGGAGCTTTTGTTGACTTTGTTCATTGCTTTCACAGCAAGACTCTTCATGGAAATCATTAAAGACTCAATGAATCTTACAGATACCATAATGTGAGTATGTTCTCATCTTTCTTCCCAAAGGTGGTGGCCCCTGCTGAGTATGTAAACAGAAATGCAACCAAGTGTTGGCTACAAGAAATGATGAAATAAATTGTTTAAACAGCACCAGGAGTTTGGGTGAACCAGACTTTTTTCTGCCACTGATGTCTTTTCTGGGTTCTATAAAAGGAAAACCCTACAGCAGTTAAGAAATCTCTTAAACAAGAAATCTCTTCAGCCTTCCCCTTTTAATAACTAATCATTTAGTTATTTTTAAAATTGTTTCTCTACTTTGCACTTGAGCACACAGAACAGGTAGTGATGGTCACATATATGGCACTGAGGAATCCCACCATTATGTTCAGATCAATCAATCAATCAATGTGTGATAAAAATATATAACTGCAGCTGCAAATGCTGGAATCACTGCTGCTCTGATGCCTGTTCTTATCTGTAAGTACTGGAGGAGGAGTTACATTTCAGCTGTTGTCCATGAAACTGACAGGGGAATAGAAATGAGAAAAATTCAGCAGCTTGTCCACAACAAGAAAGTCCTGGGTAAAACCTGTGAGAGATTTAAAACTTTTAATGTCCTTCACCCCAGCACTGCTTTTGGTGAATTTGCTGTTCCCAGGGAGATATGCATGGCCATTTCTCTCTATCACTTAAAAAACCTTTCTCTGAAGATCTAAGGTTTTATCCAGCAATTATTGCAGATAAAAAAAAAAAAAAAAACCAAAAACAACAACAACAACAAAAAAAAAAAAAAAAAAAAAAACAAAACAAAAACAAACAAACAAAAACTAAAAAAAACCAAAAACAAACCCAAAGCCTACATTGTTTTATGTATCTACTTTATTATTATTTTTAATGAAATCCATTAAATATCTTACCTGGATTTCTTCAAAATGCTGATCTACTGCACCCCTAGAAAGGGGAAGTTTTTGGTATTTCAGGCCTCCTCTCTCTTCAATTTGATTGGTGATTTCTGCTTTTATTTATGAATCACACTCATTCCCCATCCCTATGTAAGATGGGATCAATCTCATCCCAAAATTTGACACAATCCTGGCAATGATTGAGGTGATTAGTCCTAGCCATCAGTTTTACCCTTCAGAATAAAATGTGGCAAGTGAATAAAGCCTGATGGCATGGCTGTGCAAAATTTCATTTAACAGCTCATTGCAGGCAGGCCAAGTTGGATTGCCAAATATATCAAATCACTTTTATAGATCTAAGCTGTCTACCTCCTGATTTTCTTAATCGTAAATGGTATAACAGATATTGCTATGGTTTTCCCATGCATTGTAAAAGGAAAGTGTTTCAAATAAGGAGCAGAGCAAGCTGATTTGTTTGGTTAAGTTTACAGGTATAGGTTGTATGTACTCCAGATGTTTGCACACATTCCCAGAGTCCTAGGGCCCTTTGTTTCTCCTGAATCCACGCTGAATACTCCAAACACATCCAGTCAGTAGGCAGTTGTTGTCAGTGAGTTACTAAGAGGCCTCGTCCGTTATATTTATGTACTTTTCATCCCAGAGTGAATAGTTTTTGCTGTGTTGTTTCTAGTTCCAGGTACAAGGAAATAATGCCAGAGTACAAGCTGCTTGCTTTGTTTACAGTTACCTTTTTGTTCTGATTTTTAGAGCATGGGATGACAAAATGTGTCTGTTCCTCTCTTCCTGGCACTGAAGTTTTACCTGGATTTTTACCATACATCTGATCCCTGTATCTATAATAATACATAAGTATTTTTGTCTTGTCTCTACACACTTCAAACACATGTTCTGGGAGGAAAGGAGTTGCTGCTATCCCTGTCTGAAAGACGAGGACATGAAGCATGGAGAAGGAAAATGGCTTCTTTAGGATCCCACACAAAGCTCATGGTGAGTTGGGGATAGAACAGAAATCTGCTGGGAATTCACTTTGATTCTGCCTTGGGATACTTGAGCCCAGATACTTTATCATCACAAAGTGATAGTTTACTCTGTAGATTTCCAGGATTCTTCATTCCACCTACTTCTTATGAATGAGATCCTGAATAACCATCAGAAATGTCAATTGATACTGGGGAATGCCCAGTTCTACTTTTCTAGACCCCATGGAGCCTGGAGGAAATGTCCATATTTGGTTGAGTATCATTTATTGAAGAGACCTTCGTTGCTTAGTAGCAGCATGATTTGTCAGCTAGATAAGATATTAGACAGTTATGCTTTGTGTGAGTTTAATAGAAATGTGCTAGAAATGTTAAATCTCACTATGGGAATGGAAATTAGTGTGGGAAGGTTCACACGGGGGTCAGGACGATTGTCGCTTAATGTTTAACTAAGCCAAATTAGCTTCTAACACTTTGTAGAATGTTTTTACAGTCAAAGGGTCATTCAATATTCTGGGAACTAAAGGCTCTTCAGGGCTAAGATGTCAAATCTAGAATGCATTTGTATGTCCAAAGAGAAAAATTAAAATCAACAAAAAATCAACAAAAGCCAGGGAACTAGAAATTAGAGTTCAAATTCATTTTGGCATTATTTGAGTAGTTCACTGCAAAGGAATTTCTGTGAACAATTGCTGCTATTCAATAACTAAGTTCAAATTTTCAGTAACCTTAAAAATAAAATATTTTTTTTCAAACTACTGGTGTTGGAGTGGGTAGAATATCTCATACATAAATAAAATGCATATCAGGAGAGTTTAATTCTGCCAATAAATGCTGCGCAAAAAAATAAATGGGAGATTACTTTTCACACTGATTGGTACTTAGAGGCCTAAACCTGAACTTTAATTTACATAAGTGACACTCTTTTACAAATGATAAATATAAGCAAAATCAGTCTTTTTTATTCCATAGAAATGAAGATTTATGACATTATGCTGTTTGTGAATGAATATAGGAAGAGATGTCCGAGATATTTTTGTCTTTTCTTAAGAACTATTGCCCCTTTAGCTGAACCAAGACAATCAGGTCTCAGAATTGCAACAAATGTTGTGGAATGAAAACATTTGGTACAGAAGGATATCTCCAGTGTATCCTATTTAGGAAAAGGTAAGTGTATGTGTTCAGTCCTTATTAAACTTGATACAACCTTTACTGATGTCTAAACAATGGGAAAATCTCTTTGGAGCTTTTACTGATTGGTTGCACATTCTTAGTAAATTCAGTCAACCTTCACCTGTTCTGCTTCTTATAAAGCTTTTTGTTTCTCTTTTGATGTTATCTGAGCACAAATATTCCATGTTCCTCTTAAATTCTAGGCAGGCCTGTTGGTGGCTGTGTGTATTTCATCCTGGCATCGTGCTTTCAGAGGAAGAAAAATAGGAAGAAATGGTAAGAAAGGACATTCAATTCTCTGCACAATAATCAATAGAGACACCTTGGATATGAAGCAACTGTTAAATAAGAACTAACATTGGCCTTGTTTTTATAAAGAACCTTTGGTCTGCAATGTCAATTGAATCCCAGCTTGTAGATGAATACTGAAAAGCACTGAGTCTGATCTGAGCTATAAACAAGACCTTCTGAATGCTGGTTCAATTTTTATCACCTGTGCAGTCTACAGCAAAGGAAGTTATATGGGTTGGGTGGTCATTAGGAACCAAGGTATTAATTTTTTCACATTTCAAATATGATTGAACATTGTAGGATATGTGGTTGATTCAGTTGTTACTGGATTTACATTATCTTAGAAGTGGCTGGAAAGAATAACTACAGGAAGGTGTGAATAAGGAGAGAGGAATTCTTATTTTAGCAGTCATTCATCTATCAGACAGCAGCAACCAATTTATTGCCATAAGTATCCATTGAAAGACAACATTTGTATAATTGTAAAATTTGCTGAAACCCTGAAAATTACAATTGGATATTTTTTTTTATTTTAAAATAAGCAAAACAAAGTAAGGAAATATTCTCCTATTTCTTAAATTGTTATGAGACATCTTCTTGAAGTATAATTTATTTTTTTCAAGTTAGGTCTGAGTCGTGGGGTTTCCTGTAGTACTTCCTGCTATATGCCTTGCAAATCATTCCTAGCACAAATTATTCCTGAATGCAACCCCCAAAAGACCCCTCTGAGAGAGAGAGATGCCCTCATATTGTTTTTGACTCTACTTAGTATTTCAGAAACTATTTGTTCAAATAGAAGGGCATCCCTCAAATATAACTTCACGAAGGGCTTATAGGATTATTTTCCTGCCTCATTACAATTGTCTGCACCCATGTAGAAAATGTCACTTGAAGTGTAAAAGCAGGAAATATTGCCTTGAGCACGAGGATGCATTGGGCACACTCTCAAAGCCAGTCCTCCTTAAAACTTCAGTAATCTGGCTGAAGAGTTTAGAATTGATTTTCTCTCTTTTTCTTCTCTCCAACCTTAATTTGCAGTGTTGTGGAGTGCATTCATGTTCCTCTAAATGGCACAGCAGTCCTGGGCTCCATGCTTTTGTCTCAGAGAGTTGCCAGTAAAACAGGTACTTGCATTGTTAAGGGCTCTGCTGAGCTAAATCCCTGAATTGATCTGTGGGAGACAAAATGTGGGGGCCCTGGAGGGAAAGACTGAAGATGTAGAATGTAGGAAGCAAGATGTCCATAGAGACAAGAGGAAAATGTTTCCAGCTGTTTCCATTGCTAAAGGGGGGATAATCTCCTTTGAAACAATTGCTGAGACACCAAAACGTGGATCTTGCCTTCCCAGCCCTCTCACCTGTGGGTGGCAAGGGAGGCTGGAGGTGGCTCCCTGCTCTTTGCTGTGAACCAGAGGTCACTTTGGCAGTGATAAGACTGGCAGCAGTCACTGATTTATTGCAGAAAAGAAAATGCATTGCCATAAGTATCTATTAAAAGAACATTTATATAATTGGAAAATTTGCTCAAAGTCTGCAAATTGCAATTGGATCATAGAAAACATTGCATTGAGGGCATAAAATCAAGGATTAGAAGCTCTTAAATCTCTAGCTGCCTTACTTAACAGAGAGAGGCATATTAATGCATTTCCAGATTTTATAAAAATCACTAGACATTCTTTAGTTTCAGAGAGCTTAAAGGAATTTTTAAATACAGTTAAAATAACATTTCAAATATTTTAGACTAAATTAAAATATTTGCATTTTTTTAACCCTATCTTCCTAATAAAAGAGATCAATATATCAAATTTTTGTCCATACTGTTCTTGTTGCTGCAACTAAGTTTGACCGCAGTATAATATTTTATATTAGTAGTTCTGTTGAGGGCAGAGAGAAAGTAAAGGCTGAAATCTCACTATGATGTGGGTTCAAGTCAGGTGTTCCTCATGGCCTGCCTGTCAGAGCAGGTAGAGGGAAAAACAGGAAAGAAGCTGAGGATCTGGGGAGGCTTTGGGGGATGTATTGAGATCCTGCTGAAAAGGAAGAAAGGTGAATTCCTAGTGTAAATAGAAGTTACTGCTTAAGTACAGAAGGGTGGGGATTTCAGGCACAAATCCACAGAAGGGAGGTCCCACAAGTGAGATAGAAATACATTCTTGCATAAACACAGAAACAACATCCTGTGTTTGAATATGAGCGTGTTCCACTGGCCTTTAAGTCCTGAAGCTAAAACTGATTTGTTGCTGTAGAGAGTGAAAAATAACACCCAATAATGCAATAAGATATGAGTAGTAATGTAGTGAGGAAATCAGAAGAAACCTCTCCTTTCTTTGTCCCTATTTTTAGCCTGACAGAGTGGCTTTCCTCACAAGTCTGCAGAAATGCTGTGTGACAAGAGGGTGGGCACCAAGGAAAGATTAGGGCCAGTATCTCCTTCTGAGTTACAGAAAGGCAGATTTATGGGTTGGGTCTGTCCTTATCAGGTTGATCTGGTTTGTAGCTTGGGTATTAAAATGACTTACTCTGGACAAATCCTTACTTTGCTTAGAACATTAAAATGTCAGAGAGTTTAATATAGAGTAATTGGAGAGAACCCTACTTGAGAAAGAGTTAAAATGGAATTCTTAAAACAGATTTTAAGACTGCTGTGAACCCTTTTTGTCTGTCTTGAATAAGTGTGTTCCACTTTAATGAGATTATTTTGAGGCTCCCATCAGGTTTTATGCACAATTTTCTGCTGATTTTCCAACAAAAGCTTCTTTCTGTTTTTCAATAGAATTTCTTTTCTATTGGGTTAACGGTAATGTCTTTATAGCTGATCAGATGTAGTCAAGTTAACTGGCACACAAATTATTGAATACACTTATTGTTCTGATTCATATATTCACACATTTATTTCTTTAAATGTATATATATATTTGTATAGCTCAATCATGTCAATATTTATTTTTTTCTTTGGCTGCCTAATCTAATGCTTGCAAGAGCATTTCCTTTCCCCATCTCAGGGTGGATGCAGTTGTACAGTTTAAGGGTATTATTTTCCTGCTGTTTCCTCTGTGAGGAGAAAGGAATGAGAAACCATTCAGGAGGAAGGCAAAAAAGAGAAGGGTAAAGGCAACCTATAGCTTAGCATCGTTTGCATACCCTGTAAAATTCAATTCAACCAAGTCCACCCCCCGTTTTTATGAAAGAAAAATAACACATATCTTAATTTTGCACTTCAGCTTTTGTTTCTCCCTAGAGAAAGGGGGTTATTGTAATTCCAGCTTAGTGGAAATATATAAGCCTTTTTCTCATCTTGTGCATAAAACTGATATCCCATGCAGTTGGGACTGCTTATTTATTTCTTATTAATTCATTTCAGTTTTTATAAGTCAACCGAGCATTCAGCATTTGTAAAGTGATTCTGGAAAATTATTTTGCATAAGTAATAGTAAACACTGGCATTGCTTCCCGGCAGGGAATGAAAATGATTCATGCAATTCCCAGTGGCCTAATGAACAGAAACAGGGACTGAAGCCATGAATAGCTCATTGGCTGGAGTTTGGCAGCAGAAAAAGCCACGTTGATCAGCTGTGCCTTCACCAGCAGGCATCTCCTGAATCAGTGGGAATTGCTCACTGGGAGGCACAGAGGGGCACAGAGGGAAGATTTGGCACCAAATGTGGAGCAGGGGGAGACGGAGAAAGAAGAAGACCTCATACCAGGAAAAGAAAATTAGTTGTGAGCAGTGTTCTGCTTTCTCCTATTAATTCATCAAGATTTGTAGCAATGCCAGAAAGTTTTATATTCTGTGAAGCTCTCCAGCAAGCTTCCAAAGTACGCCTAAGATTTCATAGCCTATGCAAATTCAGTTCTCCTAGGTCTGCCAAGTTCTTGGTATTTAAATGGGACCCCATTACTTCAAACAATTTTGCTGTCAGCCATTACACAGGAAATTCTTCCTCCTTCTCTTGTTTGTTTTTAAGCAAATCCAGTTTCAACTTAATTGTAATTTAGAATTTTGTCTTTAAAAATCAGCCTGTAAGCCAATGAAATCCGTCTATAAAAACATAAATAACAGAGGTAATCAGAAATTGAAAATAAAATACATGAAACAAAATCTCATCAAGTGATGAACTGACACAATTTTCTCATTTCTCTTTTTGTTTCACAACAGCTAGATTGTCAGATGACTCATCTGCTTTGATTTAAAATAAGATGTGTTTCTGTAGAGCCACTTACTTGTATCACTGCCTTTTGTCAGTGAGAATTGGGCAGCCTTTCAAAAAGCTGTACGAGTTAGAACAGTTTGGAGTTCCTCTTGCAGTGCTGAGATATTTTCTTTCCTTCACATCGAGTGTTATTGTTTCAGTATTTGTGCTGTGATGCAAAGGCCATTGTGGAGAATGCGTTTCCATTGACTGCAGGAAACTTTCTGTCAGTCTTTCCAAAGACTTTGACTCATTCTGCCAACTTCAGAGCCAGAATTTGGGCTCCTTTACCCCTTCTATGGATCCTGTTGGCTGTATCTACAGAATCTCTTACTTCAGATTCAGAAGAAAATAAATGAATGCTGGTGTTTAAGCACTTGAGTAATCCAAATTGATGCTCTTAATCAGACTCAAAGGAATCAGATCCTTGCAGAGGAAGGAGGATTTCCTGCCCTGAGCCAGCTTGACAGGGGAGGGCTCTGGGTATACATGGCATTTCTGCAACCTGAAGCAGATTCAGTTCCCTCTGATGCTAAGAAAAATAACAGTGCAAGGAAACAAATTCCCATAAATTCTTACATCATTTCAAAGGGAAATATAAGTCAAAATTTAGGTAATTTGAAGGGATAATGACTATTAAAGCAATTAAGAATGAAAACAAATAAATAAACAGCACAATATTATGAAGATAAAAACATCTAATAGGATGGAGAATGGGAATAAGCAGTGAATAACATAGAGTACAGAGAAATAAAACACTAATGTAGAAATTTTTATACTACCCTGCAGCCCAGGTGGTTGTTTCATGTAACTCTGTAGAGTTTTTTACCAGTAATAATGAACAACTGTACTATAAAATGTATGGCTGTGCACATAACTACCATGAAAGCTGCAGGAAAGACCATTAGTAATTATTATGAACTTTAAAAAATACCTCAAAACACCAAAAAACCTCTATGCTTTTGCTATCTGCACATGGTAGTCATCTTGGCTCAGTGAGCTCATTAAAAAAATAAAATGGTTTTGTTTGATCATGATGTGAATTATATTCTACAGGGACTCCAGTAAGTGCTCCCTAAGCCAAAACCAGTGTGTGAAGCCCATGTTCTTCTCATAGGGTGGGAAAACAAAAATTAAAATAATCACAGAACTTTATATACCATACCAACACCTTCCAGTTTGTCACTTTTTAATATTGCAGTGTGGCAACAGTTACTCAATACAGGATAACTGCAAATGTTTATTTTTTACAATAGAGTTATCCTGATTTATTGGGAAGACAATTATGTTTAGCTGGTGCCATTAATAATTAAACATTTCCATTGGTTTTCCAAATAATTGCCAAAACAAATGTGGAGGCTTTTAATTTTCCTACCTCAAATGATTGCTTTGCTCTTCCCAAAGGAGTTCTTTGCAGCTTTTCTGGATGTCTCAAGATCATATTCTTCAGCTTTTTTCTTTTCCCATAATCTGCTCTGTAAGGCTGCCTGTTAGTTTATAACCAACAGAAATTGGAAATGCTGCAAATAACCAAGCTAAACATTTGAGACCACAAAGAGATCAGTAACATTTGAAGCAAGTTTGGGCAAATTATCGAGATTAAACCATCATGGGCGCATGCAAAATTGCTTAGAAAATCATAATTTTTCAATGTTAAAACAGAAGGAGGTGCTGAGAAGCATTTCAATGGGTAGCTATTCTGCCTATAGTATTATTTGATAATGCAGTAAAGATGTAGATCAAATAGAGATATATGGGTTATGTTTGCTAAATCTATATAGACACCAAGCAGGCAGGGAGTGCAATTTGCTGTGTTGCTACAGAGAAAATGCACCATGGATTGTTTAGGTCCTTTTGGATTCTTTGAATGCCCTTAGAGGAAAAAAGGTCTGGATGCAATTTTAGGTCATGCCCTACTATGAGCTTTGTATTGAATAAGGGGTGTACAAATGAAGTCAAAGCCAGCAGTGAACAATGTTTGGCAAAATTAAAGTAAAATATCTTGTCTTTCTCATGTAGTAAAGGTGCTCTGGTGGACCAGAAAGGTGTGTTCTTTCCCTTTAGAGGAATACTGAAAATCTGGATGATATTTATTGATTGCTGAGCCAGCAAAAGTTATAGCTATCAGTGTGCCAGAGACTTCAAATGAGGTCAGAGACATTTATTTTAACTTTAACTTGTGGGGTCACTGGGTGCATCTTTAAAATAACTACTCTCCAGACCTTGTCTGTATTACATCACAGAATCTTGGCTTCTTAAAATGAAGGGTTGAGCTGTCTGAACCACATGGTAAATTTTAGTTAAAAAACTTGAAATATTTGCATTGTGAATCTAATTCTGGTCTAATTTACTTTGTTGAATGTATTTTATCACAGCAGAAATACCTTTAAGGATCAATAGCAAATTGCCTTTCTAAAGAAATATTCTCTTTCTTGGTGTCTCTAAATTAATTATCAGGAGGGTTTTTATGGAGAACATGGATTACCTACAAAAGCCCCAAAAAGCAAAACAAATCCAAGTCCGAAATGGTTCTGGATAATATAGTTAGCAAAAACAGCTTGAGATTTCTAGACTGCAGTCATACCTTTGCAGCCACGTTACTCAAACCCAAAAGCTGTTATTGCTTTGCTTTGTTTTTGTTCAGTAGAGCACAGCCATGTAGATCAAACTTCAGCTTCTTACTTTTATCTCTATGCTCATATTTCAGTGCAAATTAACTGTTGTCTTCATTTGAACAACTTAGGGATTCTATAATCTTCTTTTTATAAATATTATTTTGTTTATTAAATAGCTAAGCTAATACAACAAAATAGCACAAAGAGAGGCAGCTGAAGAATTGCAAACAGAGAATGATTAGGAGATCAATAAACACTCCAGTAATTCTGAGATGACTTTAAAGTGACCTTCCAGAATAAAAAAAGCTCAAAGCTTTGTAGGACACACACATCTTAAATGATAGTTACTGTGCCAAGAACATTTGAGTAGGTTAGTAATGTTGATTTAGCTATCTTAATTATGTTGAGCACTGCAAGTCATAGAATAAAAAGAGCAGTGGTGAGAGCAAAAGAAGCACACACAGTAAAAAAATACTTGTGTAAAAAAGAGAATGAAAGAAACAAAGTGAAATAATAAAATGAAGTAAGGGGGTAAGGACTAAACAGAATAAACTAACATTATGGCAATGTTCAACCAAAGCCTCCTGTATAATTCCAGTAAAACAGAATTCCATTCTGAAGCATTTCAGCTGCCTGTATCACTGGCAATGAGGCTGAAAGCCAGAACTCTTTCCTAACGATGTGAGAAATGATGCCTTCAGCCCCTCCAGTTTAAACTTCCCCTATGAAGGTGTGTGCTTTTTTATTTATTTTATTGTATTTTGAGGTCAGTTATGTACAGAAAAAAATTTCTTGTGCTTTCATTGAATTTTCCTGTAACATATGTTTTCTCAAGACTGGCAGAAATATTGCTTGATTTTCTTTAAATGTTAATGTTTCAAGAGACTCAGTCTTACACATGCAGAAGGAGCTTTCACTCCACTTATAGTATTTAGTATATAATGTTCCAAAAGATCCTGTTTTATGGAACATACAAAACTGGGAGATTGGAGTGGGTGAACATACAGAGTTCATGTTTCTCATATTTTTAAATGCTTTTTGAATGTAGAACTTTTTTCAGATACTGCTGCTCAGACAGGTCCATTTTCCTTTACCCTGGATAAACTTTATGAGAAAATTGCTATTCTTCTTTTTGACAAATAGTTGAGAAAGAGAGACAAAAGGGTTTTGGTTTTTTTTTTTTTTTTAGTAAGTGTTAAGCTTCTCCAGGAAAACCACTTCAATTAGAGGATGTCAGCATGCATGTCAAATCAGTTCCATCTTGAACTTCCAGGTAGGAATAGCCTTCAGGAGGCAGCTTAATTGCTACTGTTTCACAGTGTGTGGCTGGGAGTTGGCAGTGTTTGACTAGGTAAGCTGTATTAAAAATTGCTTACAGCAGAGATATTTGGGAAAGTCATGAACCACTTGGCAACAAAATGGAAACAGAGAACAAGTTACTGAATTATGGCTTCATTTCAAACTGTTTTCTAGTGATAGGTCTGAAGAAACCTTCTCAGCAGAAAAAAGGCCAAGGGATTAGGGAGATGATGTCAGCCTAGGAAAAAAAAAAAAAAAAGAAATTGGTAGAGGTTTGCTTATTTTTTCTTTTTGTCTTAGGAAAATAATACCAGACAACCACTATTGCGTTTCCAGCTTCACACCCCAGTGAAACAGCACATTTCTTTTCATGTCAGATGACATTTTCTGTTAAGCTCATGACAGTTTAATTTCAGTTAACCACTGCTAACAGCAAGAACACACAAAGAAAGGAGACAGTCCCACAGTTATAGGCTGTATATGTAAATTAAGTAATCCATTGTGTTGGGTCATTGGGGAGGTTGTTGATTATTAAAAACTAAAAAAAATGTTCTTCCCCCATCCTTGTGACAACCTTTCTGCCTGACTGACACTTGTAAAACATTTTGTCTATAGAAATGCAAAACTACCTGAGCCTGCAATAAATTGAAATGGTGGAAGAATGAAATATTAAGCCATAATTTTGTTGTTGATTCATTATTCCAGGTGTATGTCTGTAAACTGACTCTGTTCTGAGGTTTAACTATCTTTTTAGTGTCCCTTTCATTTTGTTCATTTTCAGATGATAACATTAACAGAGTTAGTGCTATGTAAACACATTGTAGTTACCTTCTTATTGTTTTTGGAGGTGGATAGGATGTTCTGTATGGTGCTAGAAAATAGGAGATTCTGGAATGCAACAAACACCTGAAAATCCTCTTGTGCTATAGGAGTGGTCAATTTTTACAGCTTTTTAATTGCTCTCTATAATTTTAAGCTTTATCCAATATCCATCTTATAGAAATGTCAGTAACTGTCCTCTCTACTTACAGGTAGAGACGAGCACAGTTTCTTCCTGAAATCCTGTCAGTGTGAGCTCCTCTGTAACTTCCAAGAGTCTTATTGTTTAGAAGTATCTGCCAAACCTGTAAAAATTTACCACTATTACAAAATTTATCATTACGACCAATTATCATACTACCAAAAACCAGACAGATAATTTCCACAAATATCCAATATAGAACTAAATAGGGATACTGTAGGTTGATTTGGTTTTGTTGCTGATCATGATTCCAGACATGCACCTTACACAAAGAAATTTTAATATACAATTTCTCAATAGGTTAATGTCAGATAATGACTTTCTGCTGGGAAACACCATTATTTATGGATAAGGAAAGGAAAAGTTTCTATGTGCAAAATTGAGAAAAAGGAGGGTGAATGAAGGAAAGCAACAAAGAAGACGAATCAAAGTGAATCCTAGAACCCTGCACCTCTACCAGCACTTTAGTTTCTCTCAGTACAGAACATTTCTGTATTTATTTAATGGGGCTGTGTTTAGAAAAATTAGGAGATCCAAATGGAGTGGGTTTCTTTGAGAAAGAAATTATTATTTCTACAAAATTAAATACCATTCATAAAAATATGGGAGAAATAATGTTTGCCTCAGAGGAATGCCTTCTGTCATTCTCATTCATGCTTGACATCCTGTGCTGAAATTAGTCCCATGGAATTAGTTATTAAAATCTGTGTAAAGGCTCTCACCAACTTTTCATTGTGCCCTCAAAATGGGTCTCTGAAATGTATAGACTGCTCAACAAATGCTTGGCATCTTATAAATAATAGACCAGTCATTAGAAACATGCAATAATATTGTTATAACAATATGATTGTTGTAATGCAGATCATTTACTGGGCACTCTATACTTACGGGAATTATATTTGTGTGGCATAATCAAAGTCAATGACAATCTTTCTCTTGATTTCAATAGGCTTTGGATCAGGCTATTTGAGAAGTACCATTAGCTGTCAGATGTGGTTTTGAGACTATATGTATCAATCTGATTAATTAGTAGCAATCTAAAATGTTTTCATGAATGGTTTCTTCAAATTCAGGCTTGCATAAAGAGCGCTGTAATATCTCATTATTGCAGTTCCTCCTACACCCTTTTAAGTTCCTTTTAATTCTCACTTGGTAGTAAATTTAACCTCTCTACCAACATAATTGATTAAATAACAGGCATTGTAATGAAATTCCAGTTAATTCTTTCTGCATGCAAAGCTGAAAAGGGATTAATTACTGTCAAGGAAACTTCTGGATTCATCTTTCTCAGATGAATTTCTTAACGAAGTAAGAGTTCTTTTAATCTTTTAAACTTTTCCAGTTGGGTTGTGCTGTGTAAATGAAAGTGCTCTTGTATTATTTCCTTTTAGCAGTGAGGCAGCAGTCAGAGGTGACCCTGAGGTTGGTGCTCCCCTGGAAGCCTTTCCAGACATGGTTTGTACCCAGAACAGGATCTGCTCCTTCCTCTGGCAGGGCATTTCATATGCTGGGGATTGACAGCTGTGGTGTTCCAATGGTTGGGCCAAGAAGAAAACAAAGTCTACATTTTAATCCTGACATTAGCACTCACTGGCATCAGCTTCATTGTGTCAGTATTATTTAAGAGGAGCTAGAGCTCTGCAGCTTTAAATAGTTGTACAATATTTCAATTTAATCCGTTTTTTATTACAATGTCTCCTTTGAAATGTGATCTGAAAATTATCCACCAAGCAAAGCAAAAAATCTGATTAGAAATATTTTTTGCAGAGTTTTGCTCTTAACTTATTGCTTATTAATTGAAGCAATGAATTCGGTGGCTTCCATCATCAGCCAATTTCAGCCTGCTAAGGAGCATGAAATTTTAGCTTCATCAATAAGTTTTCCTTTAAAGAAGCTATATAAAAATTGATTACAATGAGTACTGTGTCTTTACCATTAAGAAAGATAGTTTTGTTTTCATAATAAAAAAAATTAACTAGATTTTATTAACTGTTTTCTTAAACCCCTGAGGCTGATCATATTTTCCCTTTGCTTATATTTTAGCAAAGTACAATCATATAGAAAATTTGCTTATTATCTTTCATTAGCGCATTAGCTGAGTTAGACTAATAATCTTTGATTGTAAAATCTGCCCTTGCATATTATTTTTTAACTTGTTCTTAGGTGTACTTGATACAATGCTTATATTTTCTTACTTCCATGAGTCTTGTACCAACTTGCATATGAGTGAAGGTGTCACAGACCAAATTTCTCAAAAGATCTATTTTTGTTCTAGTACTGGGTTTCAGGATAGTACATTATGAAGGGTTTTGCAGAAGTTTATTACAGTCTTGAAAAAAATAAACATTAAATTCTTTGAAAGTATAGGAAAGGTCTCTTATTATTTACTGTTACTTTTAGTGCTTTCTCCTGGGTGGATGTGGTTCCACTCTGTGGTTTCCCTTTTGATTCTCATTCCCTCTCCCTTGGTTTTGGGAGTCACTTGAATTGTTTTTTTAATTCCATCTTCTGTCATCTCCATCTCCATCTCCTTCCCTCCTCAATACTTATATATACTAGAGACACTACAGTAATTCAACTTAAATCTTCTGGTATCCTTGTCATGCCACCTCTGACAGCCTAATGACTCCAGGCTTCCCAAATTTCTTTATAGAGAGGGAATAAGAGAGGGGCTGTGCCTGCTTAGCTGGCTTTGGGCAAGGAGTTGTTTCTCTGTAGTAGCCATGCATCCTTTCACAGCCAGGCTGTTTGAGGGGCTATTTGGGCTATCAGGGATTGAGTTTAAAAGTGCATTTGCATCCATTTGCATCCATTCTGTAAAGGACTTGCTTTACATCACCTCAAAAAAACCTCCTGCCCTTGTAATTGCCTTCCATGATCCCCAGTTTTGATAAGGAGGTTTATAAGGTAGCTTTAATATTTTTTCTTTGTGCCTTGTCCTCTCTCCTTCTTTTCACCTGTTCCTCCAGCTCACAGATCTGTGTGCTTGGCAAATTCTCCAGGCCTTTTTTGCTGACTTTGAGCCATTTTAAGTGTTGTACATGTGTTTTCTACTTTCTCAATGAATGCAGCCTACAGAATACCCTCACAAACCTTCACTCTGCTCCTCCTTTCATAGTATCACAGGCAATAAATAGCTGGGCCCAGCAGTCTATTTATGGAAAGCAAAAAAAGCCTCTCAGTGGGATGCCAGTGTCAGTTTTTCATGGAGTTTCCAGAATGTCATTTTCTTGGCATAAATGTTCCTGTAATTAAGTATTCTCCATGCAGCAAAATTGATTCTCCATTCTGCAGTTTATAAACTTCAGCATTTCTCTGAGAATCCCCAGCTCATCTGCAGAGCACTGTGCCTGTTTCCCTAGGCATGTTCCAGTTTCATGTTACTAATAGAAGCTTGTTTAAGAGGAAAAAAAAAGGCTATTGAAATATAATCAGACACTATGTGGGTTGTTATTGTATCAATTTTATTCTAATTATGTTGTTGGCATCCACATGACTCAAGCTGAATCTAAAAAAATGTTGATAGAAATAATCCTTGCAGTGCAAAAAGGAATCTGCTGAGAAAATATATGAATTACTATGCCATGTACCTGAGTCTAAATAAAAATGTATTTTAGCTTGCATTATTTTTAGTCAGATAAAATAGTAAAATGAAGATGAGTCCTTAGTGAAAATTGCATTTTTTGTATACATTACCAGGTATGTATAAAAGAATGTAGGATTAGTTCCACAAACCTGAGCATATGTAGTCTTCTGTCTCTTGGATGTATTCACATAGACAGATCAAAAGGAGAGTATGGGGGCATGATATATTTTGTATATATTTGAGTATATTTTGCTTTGTCAGTATAATCAGTGAATCAGGTTTGGCCTATGACATTCATACCTTTTGTACATTTTATCAGTTAATTTCTAAACATCTTGGTCTCACTACCATTTTTGATGTAATGGAATGTGCCATTTCTCCTGAGCAAAACCATTCTCTGAGCTAAACCTGCCCTTAGAAGTTTCTTAAACCACTTCATAATAACTATTGAAAAAAAGTCATGTTACAGAAACAGGAGAAAAAGATGATGTTTGCTGATTATTTTTAATAATTGAACTGGTTTTAAATTATTTTAAGGGATATGGAAAAGAGAAAGGAGGGGAGGGAATATCTTGTGTGTGCATCTGTTCCTATGTATTTTGCACAGGGCTGTGTTTTCAGTGTTTTCACTGCCTTTTAGTGGGGTAAGTAAAATGCAGACATTGGGCTACTTGATGTAGACATTGGGTTACTTGATATGTCAGATGGGGATTTGAAAGTAGAGTGTGATTTAAAGTGTTCATATGTATAACCAGGGCACTGATCCTAGTGGGCTGTAAGAATTTGTCTCCTTTTCTTGCCTCTTCTCTCCTGATGCTGCAAATAGTATATTGGAATAATTTATTTCACGCTGAAAAGGAAACACCAAGGAAAACTTATGTGTTTACTTATTTGTCATTTGTTTGTTCATTTAATTATGTTTTTCTATGTCAAAATTACTTAGATACTTTAGTCCTGAAAATCTCATTAATGCAAACTATGCTCTCCTATTCTCCAGCTGGGCCAGGTGAAAGGGCAGTACTTATCAGCTGGCTGCCAATTTAAAAAACTGTTCCAATAGGTGATCTTTCCATTGTTGCTGATCCTGCATGGTTTTATTATTTTTCCTGCTGGGAGAAAAACTCTTTCTCCTGCTTGAGGATTTTTATGATGCATGGTAGCTAACACTGATTAGTACATTTCAAAGAAGGAAGGTTTGCTGTCCTTTATTGCTCTAAATGTTGCATGGTAATCCATGCCAATGGTTTTCTTTTTTTTGGGTCATCATCCAGGTATCCCTTGCACAGAGGAATACATGTGTCTTCATGGACCAGCAAGGAAAGTTACAAGGAAAATACTCACAAATTTCTTGTTTGCCATAAAATATTGTGAGTGAGAATCCCCAAAGGAAAGTTTTTATCATGGTCTTGGAGTCATGCTGTTCATCTGCTGTAAGAATGAAAAAAGTGATGGTCTTACTCTTCTAACAGACATAAAAATAAAAGCAGTTTCAAGTTCCCTTTGTTGGTCCAGACTGAAGTAGATGGGACCTTGCAGCAACCATCATCCTGTCTGCTCACAAAAAGTGAGAATGCTGGGATTAAAAGAAAGTCAGGGAGGAGAAAGTGTTCTTGTGACCTAATGAGACCTAAATGCAGAACAGCAAACAGAGAAGACAGCAGGGAAAATTCCACCCTCTGAGGGTAAGTTCGCAGTAAGTGCAAACCATCTACCATTGTTTGGTCCTGCCTGCTGCCAGTCAGGCAGTAAAACTGGCTGCCAGTGAGGAATGATTACAGCTTGAGTTCTGTGATTGCTCCTCTTTGCTGGAGAGTGTTCATTAGGAGCAACATTACTGTTCCATTCTTTCTTTTAGCACTGTAGGATGCTACTTGATTTTTTAATAACTGTTGGGGAGGCAGAGGGAAATCTGGGAATTCATTGTAAAGAGGTCTGTGATAGTTGTTCTTTTTAATTACATACTTTTAAAATGCCTTGGAGTCAACAAGATTCTTTTTTTCCAATCTCCCTAACTTTTCTAACAAACTATTAAAACTAATTTTGCTTCTAGGCTTGTGAAGCACTGTGGGTGGGAAAGCCAATTACATCAATATTTTATTTTTAAAAATAGTATGTATTTTCCCCCATCAAGACCTGTTACATTTCCAGCAGCATTCAATACAATAGAGTACTGTTAAATATACCATTGGCATACAATCAACTACCATTTATTCTACTGTTGAGTGATTTGTTATAGTAGATAGAAACCATTCAATACCATTGACAAACAACAGACAGTCCATAGCTCCAAATTACTGTTAGACTATTTTTGTAATGAATGGAGACTTAATTTCAGCTCAGTTTTCTTGTGGGTGCCAGACACAATTTTGCAGAGCAGAGCAACAGCTTTATTTATTAAGGCTTGCAATGCACTTTTGTCTAATTACTGCTGACTTGTCAGACAATAGTCAATGACCTTCATCAGGAAAGGTGAAACAATTCCTCTCACCTGATTCTCCTGGCCAAACAGCTTCCAAGAAAAACACAGGATTGTCTAATTGATTACCTAGGAATCTTACAAACCAGTAGTGTTTGAGAGGCATTTGAGGTCCAGCTGTGTTTTAGATATAGACATTTCCCTTGCTATCACAATACTCTGGCAAAAAAAAAAAAAAAGGCATTGTGAAGTTTTTACTCATGCCTGTGTTAGGAGACTCAAGGGTCCACTCTGAAGTGTTGATTTTGTGCAAAAAAAATTATTCACACTAATGGTTTTTTGAGATCAGACCAAGAGCACTGTATAATTTAATTCCATCCATGCTCTGTAAAGCAAAAGGTATGAAGAACACTCACAGGTAGATTGCCCTGCCTTACCAAGGCACATCTGGCACACAAGTGTTGGGTGCCTTTTTATTTCTGGGTTACAGCCAGTGTTTAAGTGAAGTAGATGAGGGGAAAAAGAGCAGAACAGTTCTCATCTATGTGCTCTAATCTGTAAACTAGAGTTTTGTATACTGATAAACCTGTACAGAACAGCATCAGTGATTCCTCTGTAGTTCTTGTTCCTATCTCCCAACTCAAAAACTTTCCATAAAACCTCAAATTTTCTAAAGTATTCTCCATCCCAATTAATGCAGAAAGATTTCCAGTTAAGTCTAGATATTCTTTCAGAAATGACTTTAGCACTAAGTACCTCTTTGCAAAAGTCCTTACAAAGTTTACAGAGTCAGTTTTATAACACTGAAATGATCAGTCGTCCTCAGCAGTAAGAACTTCTTTTGATTTCATTCTTTTTGGGGAAACTGTAGATTGTCTCCTCTTGTGTTAAGGGCAGAAAGATCCAGATATTGTTGACAAAGATAGTTCTGAAGCAATGGAATTGTATATGGAATGGAAGATGGTTACAAAATGGAATATGGTTGCCTTATTAAAAGGCCTAAATGGGTAGCATGTGACTGGGAATGATATTGCTTTTCTTAAAAAGAAAACATGTGCCAGTTGTTCAGAATGAAGACTTGTACATACATCCTCAGTTGAAAATAGTTTATTAATTTGCAGCTATTGAAGATATGTTCTACTGATAATGATAAAATGGGATCCACACCCACCCAGCGATCAGTTTTTTCAAGTCATCAAATGCATCAGACACCTTTGTTAAACAGAGAGACAAATGTGCTCTGATGTACTGTAACAAGGAGAAGCAGGATAATATGGTCAAAGCTGTAGAATAAATAGAAATGCTGAGTAAATGTGTTACCACAGCAGAAGCTATTAAAAACAAACTTAAAAGTTTTAATAGTTCTGCCTAAAGGATTACTTGATCAAATAAACAGCTTATTGAGCCTGTAACCATAATAAGGTTAGAGTCCATTATAAATTAGAATAATTTTATTCTCTGGAAATATTAATGCTATTTCAGGATCCTGTAATTCAAAAAAAAAATATCCTGTTTTGTAACAAAAAACTAAATTTAAATACACTATTTGAATGTAATCTGTCAAGTCTTTTAACACCTGGTTCTTCAGGTTATTTACTGAATTACATAGAATGTTGAATCAATAACACTGATAAGGATTAAACTAATTGGAATAACTGAGTTTCGATAATTTCTTACTGATAATATTTTCTTCCTGAAGAGAAAAGCTAAGGACACTTAGGCTGGATGCTCTGAAATATCACCACAAGGACTTTGCAGTCAAAGAATGCTTTCCATCAAAATGTGGTCAGCTTCAATAGCAGGATCGTTTGGGGATATATAACCACCCTGAGGGGCATGCTGGCTTCACTAAAATGATCCAAAACAAACTAAAAAGGAAATATTTTGTCCTTTAAGTGAAAAGGAATTTCAGTTATCCTTTAAACTGTAGAACAAATGGAACAATGAATGTAACTGGAGTTTTAAATGCTGTCGAATGGTCTGTAACTCTTCATGCACTTCTGAAAAGAAAAGTTAGCTACTTCCTATGTCTGTGCCTGGAACCCAGCAGCCTTCAGGAATATCTTCTCCTGCTGTAACAGTTGGAGAGAGCAGGCAGCACCAACTAAATAACCCATTCTGTCCATATTGTGATTCTCCACAAGTATGACATGCTGAGAAAGTACATTTCAGTAAAATGTGATGACTGAAATATATCTGAGCAAATTATAAAAACACCAGTAAAAATATTGTTAAATGGAGAAATAATAACTGCATTGGGTAAACAGTTTCTTAGATATCTCTTGATTCTAAAGAAGCACAATACAATGAATAATTTCCCAAGGCAAGCAGTGTGCAGTGCACTGGTCCCTCTACAAAAGAAAGGAGAGGCAACCTCGGATTCTCACAGTGCAATTTGCTGGCTCGGGTGACTGCTCCTCCCCCAAAGCAGAGACACCTGTGTATGTCTTGGGATACATTAAGGGGGAGCTAAAGGAACCTTTGTGTAACATATAGGTCCCTCTGCTTCCACCCACTCATGTCAAGAGCCAAAAATCACTCACTGGCATCCAGGGCTTAACCACTCTTGATACAGAGACTTACAACTGGGGGAAAGGTGGGAAGGGGTAACTTTATTTGCCAGGATGTCTGTGGGTCTATAGGCACATTTTAGAGTGTATATATCTATATCTGTCTCTTTCTCTCTATATATATTTGTTTATCCCTATTGGGCTTACCAACTTTGGACACTAGGAGTTGATGTAAATAAGAGAGAGATCCTAGAAACTAATCACAGGAATTGGGATGTAAAAGTGCACTTCTTAAATATTTTCAGGTAATTTTTGTTTTCCTGCTTTGACAGGAAGAAGTACTGAAGAAAAAATTCTCTAGGTGTGAAAAGTCTCTTGTATGGCCCAAGTTACATCTTCCAAAAAGCTGTAAGGGATTTTGAGAAGTTGCTGTGGCAGTGGGGAGTTACCTGCTCAGGGAGTGCTCACAGTGAGCCATAGACATTCAAACATAGTTCTGTGAAATCTACAGCTCAAATCCTCCTGAATTACAGTTTCTGTTAGAAAAAAAAACAACAAACAATCAGAGTTGGTTTGGCAATAGAGCTGTAGCTCATAGCCAGGCCATGTGAAGCACAGGATAGGGCAGGTTCAATGTGAGCAGTGTTGAGAACCTGCACAGTGCTCTGCTGCAAGGCATCAGGCACAGCTGGACATGCAGCTGCTGGACTCCAGCTGGATGGATTTGGGTCTAGACCTGGCTTTGGGAAGGTGCAGTTTGGGGTCCACGTTGGAACCAAAGCATTTCCACCTTATGTGTCAGCTTTTATCCAATGAAGGTGAACCATTTTTCCTTCCTCTCCTATGGGCAATATAGGGAATGTCAGGAACTCTTTTCATCAAAGCTGTGGCAGATTGAGGTAATCAGGCTTGGAGAACCTAGTGCATCAGTGTGGGAATCCAGAGCTTCCCTCTGGCTGCCCTGGCAGGTCTGGGACCCTGGCAGGGGGTCAGGAACCCCCTGGACAGAGCCCCAGAGACACTGGCTGTGATCTCTGTCATGGAAAAGAGTTTTCAGTCTTACAGAAAGAATTACAAGCTCTGAGTATTTGATATAAGTAATAATTAAGTGTGGCACAGGTGCAAAAGTAAAATTTTAGGATTCTAGATTGAGGGTCCAAAGGGGACAAGATGGAGGAAATTGGGTGTGCCTTGTCCTTTTTCTCCTTCTTCATGCCCTCCATGTTTCACTGTGGTGTTGGCATTTTTCTGTTGGTTCAGGCTGGGGACACACTGTCCAACGTAGGTGACAGATATTGACACGTTATTGTAAATCCAGCCCAGGGAGTTTCTGGTATTTAATGTTTGTAACATCCCACTGAGGGCAGAGCCCCACACGCTGCCCTGCAGGACAGAGCTGGGCAGGGCAGCAGAACATGTGAGAGATAAACAGAATAAACAACCTTGAAACCAGCACAGACCAATTATGGCTTCTGCTTTGGCAGCGGGGCTGAAAGACAGAGACTTTTACAATCTCGGAATCATCAATAGCTCAGATTCTGACACATCAGGACATCACTGATGTGGGGGTCTCCTGACAGGAAACAGGTTAGGGACCTATGCTTTTCTTTAAAAAACCCCATACCAAACAAAAAACACTAATGAGCTTTTGTCTAGTTGTGGGGAAGAGCTGTGACTGTATGCACTGTGTTACTTTGATGAGACATTTACTAATTGAAGTGGGGAGAAGTGAAGGCTGAATAAAACCATTTTTCATTCTTGTTGGACCTGGACAGAGGAGGAATAAATGCTGCTGGTTTGCATAAGGGAAGATTTGAAGGCCTCAATTCAAGGGAATGGCTGAAAACCCTACTGGTGAGATCATCTTGAGCTAAACAAACACATTTCATATGGTATCACATGTTTTTTTTTAGTCATGAAAGAAACATGGGCTTTTTAGAAGAAAAGCAAAATAAAAAAGCCCTGCTTTAGTAACTTGCATGAGTTTGCTTTCTTCTCAAGGTCAAAGTCAGTCTGTTGTTTGTCTTTTCATTTAATAATATCCTGAAATAAGTAACTGGGAAAACAAAAATAGAACATACATCAATGAAAAATACTGTGTACAGCAAATCCATTTTGGCAGGATGGGAATTTGTAACCAGCTCCATTTAGCACCTACCTACTGTTTCTCATTCATTCCTGCTGTCTCTGTGCAGAGTCTGACAGAATTTTGTTCATACTGCTGCTTTGTCTAAAACACTTTCCATGCCTCATTCACTTGCCTCATTCAGTTGCCATCACTTTTCCACTGAAGCAGGTTTTTTTCCTCTCCTTGATTTCTGCCTCCAAATTTCTTTCTCCCTATGTCATTATTTAAGCTGTATGAATACTTTACCAACTAGTGAGCTTAAGGATTAATAAGATTTCACTTAAAATATAAGGTTTAGTCAAAAGCCTGTGGAAATGAGAGCCTAAAACTAAATATTTAATAGTGGCATTACCATGCAATATGTACAAATAAATATATGTATTATAAATATATGTACATATAAATGGAAATGAGCTAAAAAAATCCCAAAGCTTCTGAGGTTAGAAATCTTATGTGTAAAACTGCAGTATTTCTTGTTCCTTGTGCATCATTCTAGAGCAGAGGTTAAAATTTTGTGTGAGAGGTTGTGAAATTTTAAAATATATTTTAATTTCCAAATGAGACATAAAAATTTTATTTCCGGAATAAGACATGTTATAATTCTCCTCAAAATAATCTTAAAATAATTGTTGCATTTTGATAAATGAAATAATCTCTGCTCCTCCCCACTTTCTTAATAAAATGCACAGGCTGAAATGAAAGCCTTTTTAGAAAAAGACACTAAAAGGTTTTCCTATAAAATAGGACAGAAATAGTTCTTTTTTTTTTAAACCACTGTGGTCTTCCATTCCTTTTTCAGGCTTCAGTTGAACTGCAATGTATGATCAATGTTTCCATGCAGTTGTCAATTCTTCTAAAGTTCTCTCTTCCTTTTTCAATTAATCTGCTTGTTTTAAGAACAGGGAAGTAGAGGTGCTAAAATGCAGTACCACCTCCTTGGGAGTACTACTGGATTTAAAAAATTGTAATAAGATCATCCCTCAGTATTAGATAAAAAAATCTTCCTCCTCATTTAATTTGGCTTTCCCAGTAAGAAATCTTCTATGAGCCCTCCAAACAACCAGGAGACCTCCCGTATGTCGCATATCCCCTAGAGAGGTACAATCTAGCTGTGTCCTGAGCTTCACATTCTTCTGGAACTCTTAGCATTCCCAGTAGCTTGGCAAACTGTTTTTTAAAAATTAGTGGAGGATATTAGGTAATATCTTTATTATCCATCTCTTTTTTGTTTGGCTGGTTTGGTTTTATAGGTTTAGTGTTTGTTTGGTTTGTTTTGGTTTGGTTTGTTTGTGTTCTATCTTTCTTCAATCAGACCAAACTCTTCTCCATGTATTTTGTGTAAGATCAATGGTTTCAGGTGAGGAGAGATCAGAAATTAAGGGAATCTTTTTGGTTAACGATCTCTTTAAGCTGTCCCTGAACTCCTGTTCCTCACTGTCTTCCTTGCAGGAAGCCCAGCTCATTGTGCCGCTGCAGTGCCATCAGACACATCACAGTGCCCCTCCACAGAGGCAGCAGATTCCTGGGCAAACTGCATTGGGGAACCTGTGTAGCCAGGAGCAATTGGAATAAGAGCTTGGACAAGGAAACCTGACACTTTCTAAATGTGGGGGACACTTTTCTGGCAAGAAAAGCCGAGTTTGGCTGCTTTGTGTCTCAAGCATGTGAGATAGCTACAACAGGAAGAGGTAAATCTGTCCAACAAGTTTAATGTCAACAGAGCACAAACCGCTAAATGCCCTAGCTGGGATTATAATGCATTCAGTATTGTCAGATAAATATGATGCCTTAAAGGTAAATTTTGTTCCTGAGAATGAAAGTGCAGGTCTAGTAACTAAATGGGACACCTTTAGCAATATATAATTTAGTGTTCCATCATGCGCCTTCATTATTTCCCCTATAATTAGGATTTTAATCCTTATATTTGTTCTTTTTAAAAGCCTATTATCACTGCCAGGCATTCCTACTGATTTATTGATTTGTTATGTATATCATGAATGACTCCTCAGGAGTATAATAATGAAGGAGAATGTTATTTAATTCTATACAAATATTTAGGGATGGAGCCAATATTGTTGCATAGCTTTATTATGAGAAGCCTTATTTCTTCTACTATCAATGTCACCTTACAAAGCTTCTCATCTGCTAAGAAGAAAAAAAAGATTATAAGAACTGACATAGGACCTGGCTTTTCAAAGGTGTTATATTTCTTGTAAGTATTCTTCTTGAATTTCTGGTATGACCTCCACTGAAAACCTGTTTGCCCTGTTAATCTGGTGGCAGTTTAAAGAAAGAAGTTGTTTCCTTTGATATTGAATTGTCAAAACAAACCTGCTATTAGATATTTTAACAAGATATCTGATATTCATTTTATTCCTCTAAACTGGCAACAGGAGACACTGGCAGATATATTCCTGGGGCCTTCCATTATACATGGGTTTTAACAGATGTACTTACATTTTCATTAAATTGAAATTTCTTCTTCCTGTCTATGCATAAGGATTTTTGTCATAGTCAGTTCTAGGGTTTTCCTGGTATGGGAAGAGATAAGAGTATTTAAAAAAGAAAGAAAAAGGAAAACCTAGAAAGGAAAAAAATACATTTCCAGTGGGCTAACAACCAGTGCTATGTTTTCCTACTCACTATATAATTTGGCATTTATCTTTTACAAGAGATGCTGCTGTTTTTTGGAAGCATAAATTGCTTTCTCTGGGGTTTTCTATTAGAGGTAAGGAAAGGGAATAGCATGAAAGCAGCATGTATGTTTTATAAATTATGTGAGTTTTTTCCTAAAGAGAGCTGTAATTACCTTCATGTGGCAGCAATGCATTCTCCATATGTTTAGGGTATATATCTATGTATGTATACTTTTTTTTTTTTTTAATATTTAGTTTTGGGTTATATTCACATCAAATGTCCAGAACTTAGGCTGAGGAGATTCTCTAAGGAAAATGCAGGATGCCACAGGAGCTGATTCAGTGGGTGGTACTCTTCCTTTGGAGTCAGAACCAAAGTGATGCCTCAGAATGTGGCTGTGGAAGGAAACATCTGAATGAGAAAGAACATTCCAGTCTGTCAGGAGGGAAATTAGCCATGTTATAATAAGCTGAAAACATGTCAGCAATAGCAGTAGATTAATTTAATCTACTACACTTAACCCACACTTTAAAAGAGGTTTTTAAATCTCCTTGACTGGAGGGATTGCTTTGTTTTTATCAAATGAGGCATCAAAAATAATTTAAAAGTCTGCAACATTGTAAAAATGTCAGTGAAATTTTCTGTATTTGGATTGAACTCTGGGTTTGTAATTTTAATTTAAAGAAGCTGGGAGCAGATGCCCAGATGCAGATCTTGGTGTGTTTGTGATAGGGGACACAGGACTCTTTTCTCAGAGCAGGGGGCTTCCAGAGCTTTCCATCAGTCTGATTCTGGAGAGTGTCTTTATCATATAAATACTTGCTCACAGGTCTTCCTCATTTTCTTACAGAAACTCAAAACCTGCTCACCAGGTACAAAAAATAATTTTTGTATAGCAGTCACTAGGGTGGCTTTTCCTGTCTCTGCAGATGCAGCCAGGGTGACCTGTGTATTTATGATATACATGAGCTGGCCATGAAAATGATGGCCTTGCAAAAAGTATCCAGACTTCACTTTGAAGAAACACATCTAATAAACAAGACAGATAATTGTAATACTGTACTATCTGGCATCAGGCAAGCTCTGATGAAAAAGAAATCAAACTTTTGGAGTTCGTGCCCAAATACCTTCTTCAGCTTGGTTTAAACTTTTTTTAGAGCTAGTCTTCAGAAAGGGATCATTATTTATCACATTAGACAATATGTATGAGTTGTGATCCATTAAGATATTATACACCTTTTTCTTCAGTTTAACCTCTTTCCTCTGGTGGTATATTACTAAGAAATTGCTAGTAAGAAAATCTTTCCCTGAGGATGAAAAGTTCAATTTGCAGCTTTACCACAACTTTTGTCATGAATAATTGCTCTGAATTTGCCTGGTGTCCATAGTTTCATAAAATCTTCATTTAGACTCTAAAATAGAATTCTTGTAATGTTGGTAGATGCTCAGATGTGAAGGCAAAGAGAGCAGAGGCAGCCACAGAGAATGACTGATCTGACAGGGTATCTGTGAATTGTTGCATGAAGGAAAACAAACATGCTTATCAAATAAAGTATTGACCTTCGTGTTGCAGGCAACTTTCTAGAAATGCTGTATTTCAGTATAATCCCAGGGTGGCTCTTAACAGAGTGAATCAAGATATCACAGGATGTGCTGGCAGTATTTCATGGAAGTCAATGTACTAAGCTCAAGTAACCTTTCCACTGTACACATGAACTGAATATCTGCTTGTGTTTAGTGTTTGTCACATCCTTGAGAGACAAGGTGAAATCAAAGATAGACATTTTCAGGTCCTCTTTTTCCTATTATCAGTGTATGTAACAATGAGATATTGAAATTGGAGCCAAATCTACATTTCCAAACCTAATAGGGAATAAAAAAGGCTATTTGACAAAATAGTCATGCCAGCAAAAACTCTATGGTGAGGGTCAGAGAAGGCCTTTCTGAATCAATAATCTTAGACAAGCAATTGCCACCAAAAAATACAGAGAAAAATAAGTCTGAGAACATGGTATAACCAGGTATGTTTGTGTCACCATTATTCAAAATTAGCCTTGCTTTCTGAAAATGTCTTCTGATTTGCTCGGAAGGGCAGATTGCCTTAAAGGTAGTTAAATATAACTGGTGATATTTCTGTGAATAACTTGAGTAGAGTTATTTGACATTTAGTGTGAGGTTTCTATGTTTGTCTAGCAGAGGAAGATGTGTAAATCTGTGCTTCTAAAAAGCTCTGATGTATGCCAGTTGTTATGAATTGTTGGGTTAATAGAATCTTAGCTCACTTGGTGCTGAGCTGTTAAAACTGGAGGCATGGATTATGTGCACAGTGACAATTATCCACTATCTCAGGGTTATTTTATTAATCCAAGCCATGGAGCTGAGTGTTTTCTGCAGTGCACATTGTCACTGTGCTGTACCAGATGAAAGTTCTCTTGTATTTTTATGAAACTGAGTGAAATTTTAGGAATTGTTTCTCTGCACCTCCAGCTTGATTCTACAAACATTTCAGGCAGTGATGTGGGCTGTAATGCCTCATTGCTTGTTTGGTCATTGCCCAGTTTACTGTGTTCATGGGAAAGGGAAGAAACCATGGATTCAGTATGTCAGCTTTAGAAGGTGATGGATGGTCCTGATGCATCAGCCTGGCTTGAAGTGCTTTCTCAGCAGACCTCAGCAAACCACCTTGAGGTGGATGAGGCTGAGCAAAAAAATGGTGAGAAAGGCTCCTTTCATGTTAGCATTTAACTTCCAAAGGCATCTCAGGTGTGTCTGTGGAATGTGACAAGGGCTCAAAGCAGCGTGCAATTCATTCTGTAACTGTAAATCCCTATTATAGCTCTCTCATTTCTCCCTGTGCCCAGTAAGGAATGTTCTCTATTAATATAAAGAATGGAATGGGTTCCTTGGTTCCATGGTTCCATCGTTCGTTCGTTTGTTCGTTCATTCGTTCCTTCCTTCCTTCCTTCCTTCCTTCCCTCCTTCCCTCCTTCCTTCCCTCCTTCCTTCCCTTCTTCCTTCCCTGACACTTTATACAAATGCTGTGTCTGAAAGTCTGTGCAAAACTGACATGGAAAACTGGTGGTTGTGGGGCTGGGCAGGAAATAAAAAGTTGTTTAAATTAGCAACTTCTGGACTTCACAGTATTTTTGTGATACTTGATCAGTGTAGCCAGAAGGTACAACACAAAACCAGCAGACTTGAATTTTATGAAACAGAGGAGTAAAATCAAGTCTAATTAGCTTTCATTTAAAAAGAGGGAAAGAAACAAAGAGAAGTTTATGGACGCACTCTCCTTCAGGACATTCCAGACTGAAATGTTTACAGGCTGTAAACTAATAAAAATAGACAGCTACACATATGGCTATCAATATAAGCCTTGTTGAGTAAGAAGGGAAAAGCTCACTCTGAAATGGATTGAACACTTTTGTTGCATTTATTTGTCTGTCATGGAGAGAATACAGTTATATTCAGCTCTCAGACAAGGCTCATATAGGTTGCATGTGGGATGGACTGTTATCTTAACTCATATTTTATCTTTTGTCCTCCTGTTTGTCTTTATCTGGTCTGCAAATTTATTTGAAATTTTCCGGGTTAGCTGACAACAGTATCTTCTGAGGAGATGATTTTCCTTACTCTGACTTAATCTAAAAATGCTGCTTCCTCTAGTCAGCTTGAGGTGGAAAAATGATGGCAACAAAACCTCCTCTATGCCCCAAAAAGCAACGTTTCCATGCTAACACAGAGCAAGGATCTGCTCCTTTAAAGAGCATGCTGGGAGATGGCAAAGGGAAGATGCAGTTCTTTCCTGGATGGTCTGGTATTCAGAAAGTGAATCTTATTCCTGCTTCTCGAAAACTACAGCACTGTTCTTGCTCTTTTCCTTTTCCCTTTTCCCAGACCAAAGAAGGGGGAATTTTACATGATCTTCATTTCCATACTTTCTCTTTGACCAAAAGTACTATTTCTTTTCATTCTCTGTTTCCACGAGATCTCAGCTTTGAAGTCAGACTCAAACACCCAAATCTTTACCAATTTCCATATTGCTGTAAAAAGGCCTACCATTTCCATGAAAAAGTGTGCTACACAAAATATTAATACTTTTGCATCTATTTCCTGCAAGGAAGTCCCCTTAGCTGATGCCCCCCAGGCCTTGGCATAAAATTGATATGTTTGTGTCTTTTTTTAAAAATTACTCTGAAAATTTTTGTAATCTGGAAAGCTGGAGGAGTAACAAAAAGCTCTGAAACAGAAACTCTATTAATGTGATTACTGAGTTTGTTGCAGAATGCAGTTACCAGTGAAAACACCATTAAATGTAGTGTTTGGGTATCGTGCACCAAACAGGTGACCAGGACAGAGAAGAGAAGCAGTTTTCCTTTGTAACAAAAGGACTTCCAATCTGCATTTAGCAACAATTCACAAGTTGTAGTTTATTCCTCAGTACTCCTGTAACAGAGGGACCAAGGGATTTGAGCTCAGCTGGTGATGTGGCTCCAGCTTGTACATTGTACCAGTGCTAAAGTGTCTTTGCATTGCTTTTATTAAACAAATACTGCTTTGGAAAGTAAAGCTCTCATCTGCTTCCCACTGAATGAGTTTAAAAACCATTTTCCTCCTTTTCTCTGAACTCTTACTGTGCAAGACCTGCAGTTCTCCCTACTGTGATCTATTTTGCAAAAGAAGGCTATTAATTGAGGATGTTTTTCAGCATTTCCAAAAGGTCACTAAAGTCAGTTATTGAGAATATTTGTAAAAGAGAAATCTTGCCTATAAAGCAATATATCCTGAGTGTCTAATTTGTTCACTGTAATAAGGCAATGCCTACTTATTGATTAATCAATCTTTGTTGTCTGTTTGCTGATTTTATCAGGAAGTCTCTTAATGTAATGGAATATCATATACTGAGTTGGATTGCAGATTTTTTTTTTATTTTTTCTATTATACTCCATGTGTTCAACCTGAGGAGATGATTTTTCCAGGACACATCATTCTGATTTGTTCTGGCAAGCCTAGAATTGAAAATGGAAGCATAGTTGGATTTTAAACATTACTAGAAGCATGACTAAGGTTATCAACACAGACTTTTTTCTGTTTTGATCCAATTTGGAAATCATTACCTGATGTATTCCATTTGAAAGTCCTAATGTTATGCAATTATACTATGCCAAGATTTGCAATGCAGGAATATAATTAATATTCCTAACTAAAAATCAAACTTATGTGGTATACCAAAAAACTGGTTGTGGATAAATTCAAATTGGTTCTCAGGTTATATTTAAAGTTGTCACATTTGGCTACTTTTAAAAATCATATAAAGTAAGCCAAGCATATTAAAATTAATTCATCTTCATATACTTGATATAATTAAGGTTTTTATCTTGTCATAAATCTTAGTGTGATTTGTAGGACACAGAGTAGTGGCAGGAGTTATGCAGACAGAAAATGTTTTAAGTTATATTATAATTATCATTATCTCTGTTGGCAGGAGTGCATCATTTCCACTAAATAACATGCCTTGTTTCACTGTGACTCCATGATTCATTTCTGTTCTTTTGTACTGTAGTCGATGTAAATGAGCCACATTAACTGCCCCCCTGCCTCACTTTGTGCATATTTAAGGATTTGAAGTGTCTCAAAAATCCATTATCACTCTGTGACAGAAAGGTGAGAAAAATGTGTGAAAAATTCATAGACAGGTAGAAGAATAACATGTATATTTATTAACTTTGGACACGTGTGAGACATCAAAGATTTAATCTGGAATTTATGTTGGAATTAAAATAAAATAATGGTATACTTTAAACTGAGGAGAAACACAGAATTAGTGATGCTGATGCTCTGTGTTATTTTTGCAAAGGAACACTGATTTTCTTAAAACATTTGAATTTTCCAATAAATGAGTTCTTCATGATCTGCCCTTAAAATACTCCATGGGACCAGAAAATCAAAAGGAGAAACACAAGAACATGGTAATAATTTCCCATTTATCCTTGCTTCAGTAAGTGCTAAAGTTTAAGTTCCTCTTTTTTGCTGTATAACATACTCATAGCATGATTTATCATGATGCACATCTCACTGTGAGTATCAAAATATAGAGAATAAAAATAGGCTCTAATTCTGCAAGCATTAAAACTAAACTAAAACTGCAAGCAGTTTTGCAAACATAGCTCCTATTTGCATTACTTTTGTACACTAAAATTTACTGTGATATATAAGGAGTATTAAAGATATAGAACTTCAATGAGAGGACAGTTTTTTATAAAAGCAGTGGCACTATATATTAAAAAAGCCAGGCTTGACATCCACAACATGTGTCATGTCTGCAGTGCTTTCAAATTACAAAGTAATCTTTTTACCAGACGGGTACTTAAAATCACAAGTTCTACTAACACATCCATTGAGAATAAAAATGCAACAGTTCTCTCTAAAATTTTAATATGTATATGGATTCTCAGTGCATTCTGGAATGTGGATTCAGCTTTTCCGGCTCTGGAAATCTAATGTTCAACATATGGCCACCTGCAGTTTTACCATGGTGAAATTTCTGTGCTTTTCCCTGGGGAAAAATCAAGGTATCTGAGATGGTTTTTTGTTTCCACATGCTATGTAGATTAAATACGTGACATGCAATTTAGATCCAGAAGATTTTTGGCACTGATAATGATGACTTGAAAGATATCATAGCACAATTTTAAAACTCATTTATGTGGCAGTCACTGTTGTTGAAAATACAACCTCTTTATGGTGGCATCGTTGTGATTTATCTCTGAATCGGTGACAGCCAAAAAACTCAACTTCTCAGTCCTGACCCACTTTGGGAATGCTGCAATACTATCACATTCCTAAATCCTAGGGAAACTGAAGTGGCGAAAGGGTTGTATAATTCTGCTGTCATTACTGCCAAAACCAGGACAAATCACCAATGTCTCCATAGAGGGAATAAAGATGAAAGAAATACTCTCTGGATTTTAACAGTAAGGACTGAAAAAATAAAGAATTGGAATAGTGTCACTAAAATGCCCCACTGTGTCTTAGCACCATTAAATTTCTTCCAATGTTTAAAGAGGGATATAAAATTTGCATAAGTAATATATAAGGTGGTCCAAAAAAACACCCTTAAAGAATAATAAAATAGAATAAAATATGCCTACCATTGCCAAAATACAATAAAATTCAGTTTCTTAAACATAATTAAAGCATGGAGAAATAATGCTTTGTATAATAAATATAGACTAGTCTCCATAATTCTCTTAAGCACAGTGTTAGGTTTTATTTCATTTAAATTATTTGTCTACAATATCTTAAATAATAATCGAGTTTACTGCCATGATCTATTTAGCATTTCTATCTTTCTTTGAGGTGTTTACTGTGCAGAGTTCCACTACGGCTTTGTATGTCACTGCCTTGAGGAGTGCACGTTGTTCCTTGTGGGCAGCTGGGTGATGATCCCCAGCAGTTCCACACAGCAACATCCTGGACTCTGGTGTTCCTGCTGACTTGGAGGAGCTTGTGGAAATGCCTGTGTCTGAATGTGAGTACAGGTGGTACACACACAGCCCTCAGACTGACAGAGGAGCTTGGGTGCCTGAGAAAATTCTCTAGTAAAGGTGAGCAATAACATTCTCATGTGCTCCACCTTTCCTCTTGTGGATTTCCACATAAGCTGAAGCTGGGGTGCTCAAGCTGTGTCTTCCTGAGTGAACTCTGGAGCAGCCTGGAGCACAATCAGGTTCAGACTCTGGGCACTTGATATTAGCATAAACTGAAATACAAAGTATGCACTTGACAGCTTCAGTTACTCAATTACAAGATATTGGAGAATTTATGAGCTGAGTGCCAAAGGTGAAAAATGATGCTCTGTGTGTCACTGAGAGTGCCATAATAAACTGTCCTGTGAGCTCAGTGCGTGCATCCCTTTGATGCTGAGTGATTTGAATGATTTATTTATCTAGTGGCATGTGGTTGATCTTGAAACCAGTTCAGTCACATACAAGTTCAGGTATTTCAGGTGTTCCCAAAGGTGAGGAGCAGCATTTTATCACTGAGCAACATGGCAGTGACGACAAATGTGCTGGCTGTCTGGAGAAATGCTGGCAGTAGTCGCATTCACCACTGTGCTCTTGTAAAAACGGGAGTGGGCTTGGATGAGTCCATTGTTTGTGATCACTGACAATGAAGTGACAAACCAGGGATGAGCTGTGTTTCACATGCAGCGGGGGGACATATGCCAGGGAAAGAGGTCCAAAGTGTGCTACAAAGATCTTGCAGAAGGTTTCTACCTGTCTTGCAACAACCTTATTGAAGCAACTTTCTGTGGATGCTCAACTTCAACCTGTGGCTGTAGTTCAAGGTCCTAAGTTGATATTTGGCATTTATTAAGACCTTAAATACAGTCATCAGTGTTGAGACTGGCACAAATCCACACAAGAAAAGAGCTTTGTTTAACATGTGGTTTCCTACATTTTTGGTAGAAAATCATTACATGACAACAAAATAATTTAATGTCTTTTCCATAATTTACTACAGATTTGCTCAATGTGTATTACTTAGAAAAAAAGTTATATTTTCATTGTAGTAGTACCTTAAGATATTACAGCCTTAAAAACTATTTTTTCGTGTTCCTTATTGCACCAAAGGGTTACATAAAGTAGAAATGCAAAGGAAAATAAATGATGTTTGTCTTCTAGGGCTCCAGTCCATTTACAGAATGTATTTTTGTGCATTCTGTAAATGGGGATGTAAAGCAGCTCCTAAGGTTTGACTGTTGCTAGCCCAGGTTCTTGGGTGTTTTGCTGGAGCATCTGCTATAAAGTTATTAATGGAGAGATGCAGGGAGATTTAACAAAATCAGATTTGACTCAGTGTAATTTCCTTGGGTATTTTTACTTCTTATTATTTTTTTTTTTTTCCAGAAGAGGTAATTAAAGGTACATGACACAAAATAATATTGGCATCCTAGTTAAACTTTACAGGTTTTGATAAATCAGCCTGATCTTGTCATATTTTTACTGATTCTAGTTCATGGAGATATAACCTCAGCAAAATAGGTTGTGAGTAAATCTGAATCAACAGCAGCAGTAGAATTATTGATGCTTTTTATCAATACCTTTTGACAGCTCCTGAAGAACTCTAATTATCTTAGAAAACAAAGTCTTTGCAAATGGCCATTTCATTATTGATTTTTTGCCACTCTTACCTTGCAGGTAAGATTCTGAAACATGAATCTAAGAATCTAATTCTGAAGCTGAGCCCTTTGAAAGAAGTCTTTGAATATGGATTGTTTTTTCAAAACAGCTTCTGAAGCATTGGAAACATTCAGAATCAGAAGAATTTCAGCATTTCCTCAATCAACACTTGCATGTGTCCACTCATAAAACTGCACCAAATTCTTGTGGAATTCGAAAATCTTGATCAAGTAAAATATAACTCTACGACCCGGCCTTTTTCTAGAGCTGCATACAGACCAGGGGTGTTTCTACACAGGCAATGGTTTTCTGAGGAGCTGATTAACTCAATCTCCAGTGAGAAAACTGCCTGCAAGACTTATTTCATGCACCTGAATAGACTGAAGATAAGGACAAAAATGTGGATTTTAACTGGTGATTTCTCTGAGATGATAGAAGATAAATCAAGCCAGTGATGACAGCAGAAAGTTGAATTCTCAACTGGTTTTGCCATTAGCAAGTAATTTTTCGTGCTGTTGACATGATAAGAATAGAAAGCAGACAATGAAGCAGAATTATTAAACACCTATGGGTGATAAACCAGATTTCATCTCTGGTTTTGGGACATAGTTGAATTCCACTTGGAATAAAGAATTCTCAGGAGTAACATCATGGAGCCTTGTAAATCCACTAAAATATCAACCGTGGTAGAGGTTAAAATTGATTTTTTCCTAATTTATGGCACATATTAACATATTTTAAAAGGTTCACTTTGCCTTGTTAAGAGTTACAATGGAAGAGAAAAGAATTACTTTTTTAATCAGAATCCACTCCTGGCATTGTAGCTGCTTTTTGTGTCTGTCAGAACATGACAGGAGGAGTCAGTTTGTGTCTATTGACTGGGAAAATGAGATCAGTGCACTTGTAGGGGTTCTAAATTGTCAGATTTGGTGGAAGGTGGGATACTCTTACTTCAGTGACAAGGTGACAAGGTGACAAGACCAGTGTTACAACCCTCAATCCATCCCCAAGTGTCTGTGGTGAGCTCAGAGTGGCTGCAGACACTGGAACGCAATGCAGGTAAGCTCAAACTTCTACAGACAACTCTGAAAATGCTGCCATGGAATCACATCCACGTTCCTTGCTTGTGTCATCTGCCTTATATAGTCAAGACCTGTCAAGTGGGGGTTTATGGAAAGTGTATTTTACAGAAAACAACAGGACAATTTTCACCACAGAAATAAAGATTTCTGTGTGAAGTAGTATACTTAACTATTTAGGTAGGATTTACTTTCTTATTATACTCTCCTATCTTACAGACAACTTATTAATGAAGAAGTGGAATGTACACACTTGACAATTGTAAATGGGACATTCGTGACTCATTCATTTAGTCTTACATTTGGTAGCTCTTGACCTCTCCCTCTCAGTTCATGGGCAAAAACTACCATTTATTATCTATACAGAGGTCATTATAAATCAAAATTTATCAAGTTTGCCAAAGGGAAAACAGTTTTCAGCATGGAATATTCTTTTCAACTGGAATTTTTCTCTTGGTATCATTAATTGCATTAATGCCTTCCAAGTGTTTATTAGGAAATTAACTGAAAAAAAAATATGAAGAACATGGATACTAGATTGTGGCACTTTTTAAAATTTTAACTCAAAAATTCCTAAGTTAGTGTTCATGATATATTTGAGCTGTGCCCTTGCAGGTCAGATTTCTTGTTTGTGTTGTGAGGGAACAGTGCAAGGTGGAAAAAGAAACCCAGAAGCTCCAGGAAGGGAGACAAGACAGTTGTGCTCATGGTCTTTAATTAAACCTGAATAAGAGTGAGGGGCAACCAGTTCTGCAAGTGCTGAACTTTTGGAGATTTTTGAGGTTTTTTTTATTATTTTTTCATTGATGAAAACCATAGTGATCTCTGATGAAAAGCCTGACTTTAGAAGAGCGCTGCCATGTAAATTGTGATGTTTGTGAGCTACAGGAAAGCTACTTTTGGCTCTCTGGCTGCCTCTCAGCCCATCAGCAGTGCAATAAACTGCACCTTAGCTGCATGTAATCCAAACAGCAGCATCACAGTCCTTGATCTGGGTATCCTTTTAATTTCTACCTCCCTAAGATGCACTGGGATGTGAGGATTCTCAGCCTCCATCGTTTACTGCCCTGGGATGAACCATGGTTTTTGCGTGGGTCTGGTGCAGCCTGTGTCCCCACAAATGGGACAAAGCTGTGCCTTTGTCCTCCAAAGCCTGGCCTAATCTCCAGTACTAGCAATTTGCTTAAATCCTGACTGTGAGGTTTAAATGACCTTTTATGGCATTGCCAACCTGTGCTCAATATCAAATAGAAAAGAGTTGATGGTAGATGGGCTGGGGAAGCTGTGGAGCCCCAAAGGGCTGTCTCCTCCCTCCTGGGCTTGCACAGGGCGGGCTTTTCCCCTCAGCTTTCCCTGGCAGGAATGGTGACACACAGATGAGGTTGACCGTCACCCCATTTCTGTGGGTGAAGGGAAATCTGTGGGTTCAGGAGCTCAGCAGGTCTTTGGGATTCCTCAAGCCCTCCTCCCTCCGCCATGGGGCAGCCCCTGGCGTGGCCCAGAGGCAGTGGGCACACCTGGGGGACCCCATGGCAGAGGGACACGGCAGGTGGGGGTGAGGCAGCACTGTGCAGGATGGCTGCTCTGCAGGAGGGGTAGTGACGCGCTGTCCCTGTGCTTTAACCTGGATTTTCCCTGTGACTCACTTGGTACACTTGAACCATGTTGGATGGGATTATCCTCCACCTGCTTTGGCCATTTTCAGCACAAGGGATGGCATGAAAATAGTTTTGAACATGCAGCCATTTTAAAGGACGGGACTGCCACCCAGGCAAGCTGTGGCATCTTTTCTTACATAGTGAAAGAAAAGAGCAACAGAAAATGGTGCCAGCAGACAGTGTTGATACCCCTGTGCCTGGCTGGGCTGAAGCAGAAGCAGCAAAGTGCTCGTGGTGGCCTCGTGCTCCCCAGGAAGGATGTTTGGGGCTGGCCACCATGCCTGGGGACGCTGCTGGCCCCAGGCCCCAGCTGAGTTCAAACCGGGAGCGCTGGAGGCGTGCGGAGAGGAGGAGAAGGGAACACACTGACCACCCCAGCATGCTGCTGAGGAAAGAAAACACTGCAGGGCTGCTGAAATATTCACAGAGGATTAGCACAATGTTACTGTGTTTAGCACAGGTGTTTCTGTAGCTGTGATGCATTAGGAAAATTTACAACGTTCAGTGACTCACACTTTCTCCATGCAGTGTGGTAGTTTATTTTCCTGGGCCAGAGTACAAAGTGAGGAGGAACACCTGCTGGCATTTTGGCTTTCCTGTAATGTCTAAGCTTTTGTTTAATCTAGGTGTGCTTTTGTTTTGGTTTTTTTTTTTTTCCTTTTTTTCCCCTTTTCTTTTTCTCTGACTGCATTGAAGCATTTTAGCACAAAACTTTAAAACTTTCACCAGAGACATGTAGAAATATTCTGTTCTTTACCTCTGTGCTATTGCATGCCATAAACTACTATCCGTAGGAAAACTATGGATATTGCTCTCAATACTTTATTTGGCTTTAATTTTAGGCATCTAATTAAACAGTCAAATTTTGGAAACAGATCTGTACACTGTGTATTTCAGTTCCTTTTAAAATTTTATCAGGAACGTCGGTTTTAATGTCCTATAAAGTTGCATATGGTCCAAACTAGTTTGACTGCAAATGTATAGTTAAGGAAGATCCTCCACACTGTTATAAATTGAATATTGATATAAAATGCTTATTTAGGTTGTTTCTCATGGATAAATTATCAGTAAAACGTTAAGGAAGAAAACTGAAACTCCATAGAATAAATGCAGAAGCTTAAGACAGATCATCTTACTACTTAAGAAATATTCTTAAAAGGAATAGACCTGGATTAATACCCTTTCATAAAATTAATTATTAATTTTGACAAAGAAAAGAATGACTTTTTCCCCACAAGTATACAAGATGGTGCACAAGCAATTGAAACTATTCCCTGCTGGATGGGCCTTGCTGCTGTGTAAAGGAATGAAAAACAGATAAAAGAGTGAAAAAGTAAGGGAACACAGCTTGATACTCTCTCCCAGTGGAATATTCAAGACTGACTTTGAAGGGAAAAATAAACCAACATTTCTAGAACTTATCTACTGAAGTTTGGTCTCAAAATTTGTAAATGCTCTTCTGAAATTCAAACTGCAATTTAGGGGATCTGTACAGGCTGTAACTTACAGACCTTGTATTGCCCTGTTTTCTCTGCTCTAACTTCTTTGTTACATCTCTTCCTTATCAAATTAATATATATATTTTCAAAGGACCATAATAAGAACACTGAATTTATGATGTGGGTGAGTTGCTGTAGCACCATTATCTTTAGAATTCCCTGTATTGTGTACTTGATATTTTTGACTTTTTCCATTGAATATGCTGTATAAAGTACACTTTGCATGTTTATTTTGAGTTGCCATACCTGTATTGTATCTCCTTATTTTGCACTTTCTCTCTTGTTTTCACTTTCATTCTCTTGAAACAATTAATTCTCTTGAAACAGTTAAGGACATTTTTATTAGAGTATATGGAAGCTGGGTCAGGTTTAAAAATGCAATTTCTCTGGGTTTGTGATGTCTGACAGCACTTTGTCCATAGGGCCAGACACCTAGAGGGATTGTTTATCATTTTCTTAAGTGTATATGTAAGAATAGCTTATAGGCAACAGGCAGGTATTTGTGTTCAGATGCATTCCACATATGTTCAGTAACCTTACTCATATGAGTAATGCCTTTTATGGAACAAATGCAAATAGAGGGAATTTAAGAGAAAAAGTTTTCCTTGGTTCAGGGGTTTACAAAGCAGAAGGAAAACACAACAGACACAAACTACATTAAAGGGGATCAGAGACATAGATTAAATTCCTTATGTCTTTTTAATGATGCAATTGTGAATTATATTCCTGTTGCATTTGTAATTAGAGGGCAGAACAGATGGTAAAGTCTTGTTCTAAAGTAATATGTCTATTAAAATTATCCACATAGCTAAACTAACTCTTGACTACAACAGGGTTTCTTAGCCATTAAAATACCCTGTGTACAGATATATGCTTGATTATTATAGTTCATTACATATAAGCACACATATATGCATATATACAGAAACAAATCTATTCTATATTAGTTATATGCTGGATATGCCTTTAAATGTCATTTATTACAGTAGTGAAGGAAAATGAAGCCTGATTCTATAAAAAGCCTCCCACGTGGGTAGACAAGACATGCTGTTGTATGGCCCTCATGTATCATTTGTTTTCTTTATCTCCAAATTTAGCTGGAGCTAAAATGTACAGACAAATTTATCAGATGAGGTGTTCTGATACAAGACATGACACAGACAGCTATGGTATGGTTGTTATTACTCTGCAGAAGCTTACTTTATTTGTAGTCAGTATATTTGACCTATTATCTCTTGTTTATAGATTTATCTTATCTCAAGATCTGGAGATGCTTGTGTTGGCAACATTTTTTTTTTTTCCCTGCATGCCATCTGTAATGTTTTCCAATATAAGCCATACACTGAACTGATATGATCGAATAACTTGTGATGTCATAAAATTCTCTCCTGGCACCAAATCCCCCACATCTTAGGGAGTTAGGAAGGTATTAAATGAGTGAGAGGAGATGATCCTGTTTTTTAAAGTTCTTATGGATAAGGTATTCTATAAAACAAAATTGTTCTGACATCTGTGTGTTGATTTAGAATGGGTCCTATGAAACATCCCCAAATATATTCAAGGCATGATGGCATTTCTCTGACCTCTTTATATGTAAAATATCTGAATCCCTGATTGCTTTCTTGACCTGAAAGCCCTTCTATAATAATGGGTATAAGGAAACTCACTAGGGTATTTAATTTCAATCGTTGAGTTTCAGTGAATCACTCTATCAGGGTGTGATGCTTTAGTTCAGACCTCAGTCTGTGTGCTTGCACCTGCTTCCACATCCTTAAAATCATCCTGGCCCCACACCAAAGCACAGTACCTGGAATTTCCATCATGCCACCAATTCAAGCCAGAGGTGGAAGACAGTGACAATAAATGTCAAGCCCATTCACTCAGGAGGAGAAATCAGCTCAGAGCATTTTTTAAAACCAGGATATGACAGGCAAATGACTAAACATATTTCTTTAGTGATCCAACATTTCTTCTTAACGAGGCAAGTTGTCATTGACTCTGCTTGTTGTCTATAAATTCTGACTGACTCAATCTTCATAATGTCAGACTGGTCAAAGGCATCAGTAAATTGCATGAATAAAACATAATACTTGGTAATTGTCCTTAGCTGCTAAGATATTGTAATTTCATTTGCTCAACAGCATTTGTCCGAAATAGTGTTTCCTGAATTGGCCATTATTTTACTTTCCTAAAATGGATGCCACAACCTCTGTAAACACCTTACCTAATTTGGTTTCATGCATAATGGGGTTGCAAAGACCTTACTGCTTTTGCTCTTTGATTCTTTCCCCCATCCTGCTGTGGGGAAGGGGGTGGGGACTGAGTGGCCATGTGGTGCTTACTCATCAAGTAGGGCTAAACCACAATGACTAATTGAGCATTTTTCTTTATTTCTGGAGACTTCCAAAAAATGAGTTTCATCCATCTGGCAAAAAAACAATAAGCACAGTTTGCTGTGAACAGGGCTGACTCTTGGTTTAGTCTCAGGTACTGTAGAACTACATTTTCCTTGCATGTGAATTGGATCTCCTACTATGTCCTACTCATAGAAAAGCCAAAAGCGAAAAGCTAAGAATGCTCCTGGCAATGTCTTCTGGCTTTGGGGACATGTCTGGATTCATGCATGCATTGTGCATAATGCAGTATGTCCTTGAGAAAATCAAAGTTAATTTTTGTGGTATGGATTCTTGTTTGTAATATATATATTTTTTTAAAAAGGAAGAAAAGAAAAGAAAGAAAAAAAAATAGAAGAAACAGAGAAGTGTTGTCTGCCAGGCACATTGATATCATTTCTTTCTTGTCCTTAGACCAAGCCTCTCACACACAAATATTTTAAATTACATCTGCCAAATAAAATTGTTGTGAAGCAGACCGTTTATTTTTCTAGGTTCTTTTGAGAACACATCATCCTAACATGCCCTCTGACAAACTGCCAGGAGAACAATTTCTGACACAGAATGGTGTAGGAAAAGAAATGATCCTATAAGATCCGCTTATAGCTGCTTCCCACTGTGCTCTTTATTCTGCACCTGGAATGTTCTTGCAGGCTATGTACTTACTGCTTTACTGTAATGCACATATCCTCTGATTTCAGAAATATGCCTCGATGCATCCTTTTCCAGTCAGGCAGAAAAAAATGTCAATCCAACCCTAAAGAAAAGAAATCAAAGCTAAATAGATGACAAGCCACCTTTCTAGTTGAAAGACCTTCGAGCAATGAAAATGTAAAGCAAAAGAGAATTCTGTGTTGATCATATTCAACTCATTTTGCTGGACCAGCAAATACATCAAGCATCTGACCAAATTCCAGCAGTTCAGTCAATATTTGGAAAGAAACATATAATCAGTGCACAACCTGCAGTGAGAAGGAAACATGAAACTAATACTGCAAAAACAGCTTTGCTGGAGACTTGTTCTTGCAGATTGAAATCATTATCCCTTTCTCCTTAGGTGGGTATTTCATACCCCTGTGCGTTTACCTGTGCTGATGCAGAATTGCCATTTCAGAGCCTCTGGTCAGATTCTTACAAGGTATAAATCAATTTAATTCTATTTATTTGTGTGAACTATATTAAGGATCTGATTCATTAAAGGTTAACTTGGACTGAGTTATGCTTCTTCATTGTGATCCAAAATATAGCATATTTTGTCTGTTAACCACAGACCAAAACAATTATAAATACTCAGATAAAACTGTAGAGGATGCAATTAATACAGTTTCATCTCCTTCTAATCCTCTTCAAAAAACTAGTTTAAAGTAGGATAAACTACAAGTCTCTTTATTCTGGAACAAGTATTTACAAAACATAAGAAATATAGTAACTTCCATTAATTTTCAATAATTTTTAAAGTGCCTAAATATAGTTGTTATCTTACTGCTTCAGATAGCTTGACACATCTGAGTAGGACAGCAGATGCTTCTGAGTTTGCAGAACGAAGGGTGACTAATATGAAAGACCTTTTTTAAAATAAATGGTGTGATCATGCAGTAACATTTAGCCTAAGAGCTAGTCTTTCACCTTGGGTTTTTTAATTTGATTTATCCATCAAAGTAATACACTGGAAAATAATGTGGCTCTGTTGTTTAATTATTGAAGATTATTAAGTATTCTAAGAACCCTTTGATCAATAATAATTTTGGACTTTGTTCAAAATCGGGATGAGTTGCTGTGGTTTGACCACTCCAGGCTTTAGACAGGGAAAGAAATTTCATTAGATCAGAGAGTAAATAAGCAATAAGTACACAGAATAGCTGGAGCCAAGCTGGCATTTAATGAACTGGAATGGATTCAATGATTGCATGTGTCATCCTGATTTACAGATGTGTTAAATATGGTTCTTTTCTGATTTCTGTTCTTGGTTAATAAGCTAAGATTTTAATCAGAAATTCAGAACCTATTAGTTCATTCTTCAATGTCTCTAATCACATGCTACAAATAAATTATGCCCAAATTATGTTTGGTATTTGAACAATTAAGTTTTTATTTTATTTAGCTATTTATATATCTAAGAACACATACAAGCTGGTAACTTCACTTTCACACAAGGGTGCACTCATTTGAAAAGCAGAGTCCTCCCTCCTTTACTCTTGCATATTCCTCTTTTCCATCTTTCTCTCTCTCTTTTAAGAATTAGCTATTCCCCCTCCAAAGACGCTGCCCGAGTCTTGTAGCTCAGCTTAAAATGGCAAACAAGCAAAACCTACATTCATGTTTTGTTGGGAAAGAAGGAGGAACAAAAAGTGGCTCTACCATGGAGGAGGGATTCAGAGTAAACCAGCAACTTCTTCCATTTATTAACATATTGAAGCCCAAGAAATGAGATAGATTGATGTGCTCAGACATTAGTGGAAAAACTTAGCAGAATTCCTAAGGGGTCCTAATATTGATAGGTCCAAAAATATGCCATCAATCCATCTATCATGATCAGCTGTGTTAAGAAGAAAAAATGATCTTATTAACAAAACATCCTAAAAGGTATATTTAGTGCATAGCTGACACATGCTGCACATTTTTCTCTGATGTAAATTAAATAATTAATTATCAGCAGCTGACTCAAACAATACATCTCAGAAATAACTAGTTGCAAGTTCTCAAGGGCAATATGTAGTTGAGATTCTCCTGATAACATAGCTGTAAGAATGTTCCATGTATATCACCTAATGCAATAAATTTGATTTCTGAGAAACCACACAACCTCCTTAATGGGAATTAAAATGGCCAGAACGACCCAGTGGGCAGCATCCTGGTAATCAGCTGAGATCAGGTTCCACCTTTTCTACAATAATCTACCCAGCTCTCCTGGGAGCTGAAGTAGTTTATTAAGGCTGCGGAGAGACACTGCAAAGTGCAAGGCTTTGTGATTGTAGAAATTGCTTTCCAGAAGTGTGTGAAGACCCTCAAGTGCTGCTGCCAAATGCAGCTCTGAAGTGCTCCAAGGCATCTGCAGATATTTCCACAGAGAGTGGCTAATGGGGCTGCAGTCAGTGGTCCCTCAGGAATGGAGGGAATTTTGCCTTTCAGCTCCAGGAGCTGGAATCTGTGCAATATCAGGAATACAGGTGGAAGAGAGGTTCCTAGGTAAGCACATGAAAAACAATGTTTTCTGCAAGAATGATTAGGGTCTCAAGAGAGCTTTACTGGGGAGAAAACAGCCTGATATTCTCCCTGATACATGGCAGGGAGAAGCATAAATCCATTTTTGTGTTCCTTTGTGAGATTAAAATAGTAATCTCTACTGATTTCATTACTTGAAAGCACTTTTCTGAAGAGTAGGGTTCTCCTTCTGTTTGCAAAAGTTTTTTGTTTTGCATATGACATTACCATTGCATATATTTTTTCCTATGATGAGTATTCATGAGAATGGAGACAAGAGGATAAATGAAGCATGGATCATCCTGCTGTTCATCACAAAGTTTGAGAGCCTGACAGAGTTTGCCAAAAGTTTTCAGATTTAAGAACAATGAAATTTAAATTTCCAATGGGGAATTTGCCTAAGCAGCTTAAATCTTCTGCCATACAGTTTCTGAAGTTTTTGTTGTTAATTACTATGAGTTCCTCAAGAAATGCACAAATTTCTCTTTCCTGCCTAAAATTCTTTACTACCTAAGCCATGGTGTAATGGCACAACCGGTTAAAACTGTTCCTAGGGGAACTGCTTAATGCTAAAGAGACAGATTGATAAAAACTGGAGCTCTCTGGGAAGAACAGGTTGCTGGTCCCTTATCAGCCCTACAAGAGCAATCAAGCTGCTTTTGACCCCTTGATTGCAATTAATATCCCAGGAGGCTGAAAACTGACTGGTGATCCCAGCACATTGTGACTTTACACCTCTTATGTTCAAAGGTGTCATATCAGGTTTGGGGTGTGAATTTCCCACAGGCATTCTCCATGTTCTGGTTCCCAAATCCTACCAACTATACTTACTTAGTATACTTACCTTGTGCTTTTTGAACCTACAGTCCACCTTACTTTGAGAGAACAGATGTGAAAAGAGCTAGGAAATCCCATAGCCACACCTTCATCAAGTTCTTCTATATTCATAGCAAGTTTTAAGGTTCTTGTTGACTTCCACAGAAAGACTCATCCATTCTAAGAGGTATCTAAGAGCTCAGGAGACTGGGTGTACCTTGTCCTGCTTAAGCTGTTTGCTGGGACCTGGAAGTTCAGCTTCTGAAGTGGCCCTTAACAGTGAGACAAACCTTCAGTACTGATGACAACAGCCACAGCTGGAAGCTAGAGATGCTCCAAGAGAGCTAGAGGATCTTTCTTAGATATTCAGAAGCCTTAAGGACTCAGGCAAGTAATGGGAATGGTGTAGAATAAATAGGCTGTCCAGGTGCTATCTGCAGTCAGTATTAGATGTGCCACACAATGAGGGACTGTTGAAGTGACAGAGCAGATGTTTTGTTTTACAGAGGTCACAGACCATTTATCTCTGAATTGTGATAGTGCTCCATGGGTGAATAGGATGCCATGGAACCTAAGAGAGCAAATTGATTAACTGTGTTATCACTGGAACAGGAAAAAAAAATCTTGGAGTAGCAGGATAGATTCCTGCTATTTAAGGTGTCTCTAGGTAGTGTTAATTGTTTTGTTTTAAATTCTGAAATTCAATTGGTATTTATACAGTTATTTCATCAACTAGCACTAGGAATGCAATTATATCAGGCTATGAATTTTGCCCGTTCAGGTGAAACAAGAATGTGGGGATTAGAATAGTCTTTGATTAAAGTGTCCAACATCCCATCTATTATTCCTACAGGTAATGTCAATAAAAATCTCTTGCCTCTTAAGTTGTGAAAATGAGCATATGTTAAAATACTCTGCTTTCTTTAGAATCTCTGTAAACAATCATAATTTATTTTCTGTCTCCAGTATCTCCCATGCAAGTTTGTATTTATTGTCTGTTTTCTATTTTGAGACAATCAAATTAAAACTTACTTTGTTTCATAATTATAAACATCCATTTTGACTAACTGACAAATCTTGCTGGAATTTTGTTCCCAGAGCTATTATTCACCAAGATATAAAGCAACAAAATTTATCAGGATTCCACCTAGGTTCCTTAAATTTTCTTTGGAATTGTACAGCATCTATTAATTTACATTCGCTTGTCTCCCTTCATTCCTGTGTGATTAAAGGGTTTATTGATTGGTTTCTACATTTTCCCTGCTATAATAAAATTAAGTAGAGATAGGAAGGACACAGAAAAGCTAGATATGTGTCTTTTACTTGTTACTGGTAAGTACAGAACCTTTCTCTCCTATAAAGTGACCTTCTTAGTAGATGGGAGAGGGTTTTTAAGGCTCCTGCTGAAGCTTACCTCAACACAGGAGTTGTATGATTAGGGACAGAGTGTCATTACCCCTAGAAGGGATTTTAGCTCAAGTGGAGTGAATAGAAACAGGATTATGTTTACAGAGAACAGGCACATAAAAATTTGTCTGTTGTCTGGGTTATGCCTTCTCATTTGGTTCCCTTTACTGGGCAAGTGTGAGCAGGGAAGTCAAAGGTATTATGTAAAAACTTGGAAAAACATTTATGGGGAGGAAATGGTGAGATTGTTCCTTGTAACAACAGCTGGAGATGAGCATCACAAAACCACTGCCCTTGCTGATGTGCTGAACAGTTAATTGTCAGTTCCTGCTGGTGAAAGCTAATGTGGAGAGGTGTCCCATTTCTCACATCAGGACTCCTGAATCACCTCCATCCACTGTTTTGTCCATGTTGGTCAAGAAAAACTTCACTTGAAATACTGGTCCCATTCTGCTGAAGGGTAGAAATCTCCTGTTTTATTCAGGGGCTGTGACTGCAGGTTTGCCTCTCATTCCTGTCCTCACAAGACTCCAGGTTTTCCAGTCACTCTTTGAAAAGCTCAAAAGGAGTGGAGTACGTTTTAGTCATGAAGAGTACAAAAGAAACAGCATGAGCTGATGAGTTTGAAGGGAAATATGCTTGGCTGACATTCTGAAATGTTATTTGAATATTCTTTCTTTTGCATGCAAGGTACACATCTGAAATATGTGAGTCTGGCATCCAAAACACTAGAAAGAGTGGGATTAGAAGCATATAAGAAAACCTCAGATTCTAGTTTAAATTAAGGGCATATAAAATAAAGAGTAGAAAGGTGGAACATTAAGAGATCCACAAGCCAACTTTGTAGCACTGATAGAGTATTTATATATATTCACTCTCTTTTTAGCTCTTGTATGGAGAGTATAGTCTGAAGCTGTTCCATGCCAAAGCAATTCTAGCATTGGACCTGCAGACCAGTTCTGAATTGGCTTGCTTGAATGAAAGGCTCAAAAGTCTAAGGAATAGAGAGTAACGAATTTGAATAAATTCAAAGCACAGATGAATTTAATTGTGACAGACGTCATAAACAGTCCTGGGGATTTAGAATGGTATGGACCATATTGTTTCCTTGTGTGAATGAATTAAGAAATGATCCTATTGTAAATTGAATTCTTCAAGAAGCATTTGAAAAGATTCACATTTTTGGTATAAGCTAAGTTGATGTATTTTTTTAAATGGATTCATTTTACTTTCCTTCCTTTATCAAGTTTTAAAGTTCTATGGGGAAGGTTTCTACCTTCTTTTTTTTTTTTTCCCTTCTCTTTTGCACAAAGGATACAGAAGAAAATCTATACAGTAGCCTTACTAAAAGAATATCTGTGGACCTGTTTTTTTTAAAAAGAATGTCATATTTGAGCTGTGGAATTAGAAGAGCTTTGGCAAAGGCTGTACTCCAGAGAGACCTAAGACAGGTAGAAATCTGTGCTTATAGTTAATCATGTTCAAAAGTCTTACCATCCAAATGAAAAAAAATTCATTTAACTGAGTTAGTCCATGTAGAAACTCTGCTTCCCTTAGCTTGAGCACTCTCTCTTTTCTCAAAATAAGGGCTACCTCCTATACTTTTTCTTTCTGGCTTGCTTCACTTTCTTGTGGATGTTTAATATTGATCAGCTCTGTCCTTCACTCTGGGACGTCTGCCAAACACCTCATGCCAGCTATTATAGGATTAGATACATTTAGTCTAACTGGAGGAAGATTTTTCAGTCTCTGTTGTTCCCTGGCATCCAGATTGCAAGGGCTGCTTTAATATACCCTGCCCAGGGCCAAATCACCATTGCTAATAACAAAACCTACAAGAGGGCAGGTCGTGGATGTTTGTGTGCTTTAGGGGGCTAAATGTTTTAAACATCATCTACCCAAGAAGCCAAGAGTTGGGGCGTGGGGTGCCAGCCCTGCAGAGCCACAGGGCAGCAGGGGTGTTATTAACACTCCTCTTTGAGCTCTGTCCTGCCTCGCTGTGTGTCATTCATGTCCTGAGCTGATACCTGCAATGCCTGCTCGGTTACATTCCTGTGCCCTTCCTGCAAGGGGGGCCATACAGGCATGAGACACCTTATTGCCATTTTCTCTGTTGCCCTGGTGCTCCTCAGCCATGCCACAAGCAGTATCAATGGCATCTGGGACACCTGCTGACATCCAGGCCTTTCCATGCTTGCTTCAAGCCCTTCTAGTGAGCCCCTGAGCTGGACCAAGCTCATCTGGACTGTTGGTTCTCATCTCATCTGTTCGTGCTGGTTGAGGAAACCTAGCAAGGACATTAATCTACTTCTTCAGCCTGGTAAGAATTTTATATACTTCCCAATTTTCACAGAGGAGGAAGGATGTAATAGTGTCCAAGTTATGGCTGGAGCAGACCAACTGGTCTTTGGGTCAATATATAGAAACACACCACACTAAACTACTGCTCTCTGCCATAAGAGCATTTGGCACTCAGCCAGTGTCTAGAAGAAAACATTACAGTCTTGCCTAAGCACTTAGCTGCTGCTCTGTCCCGTAAAAGCTGAGGTATTTCAAGCAAGGACAGTTCTCATTGAAATAAAAGGCCCTGATGTGGCAATTGCCTGCTATATGCAGTATCCTGCTTCTTAAATGCAGTATTTCTGCATCCTGGCACAGAGCTGTCACATTGCTGTTTATTTATAGAAGGTCCTGTGTGTGGCTAAAAGGCATCTTTCTGTCTTCTAAGAGCACTGGGCTAGAGAACATGATGACTAAAATGTAAATGTTACAGTATTTTTAAATATTGAATGGAGAAAATATCCTCAGATCTTTGGGTCACTTAGGAATTTTTGGGATTAACTCCTGCTGTGGAAACCATGCTGTAGGTCTCTTGCAGCCAGATGGACCTTAGAGGAAAATTGTACTTGACATCCTTCTAGTCAAATCTTGGGCTGGGAGCTGTTCAGGCATCTAAAAGTTACCAGCAGGAATGACTGAAGGAAAGGTACCTTACACATAGGTGTTGTTTATAGGAGGCAGGTGGTGCAGGAGCCTGATTTTTACCCCAGAATTTTCTGCTTTCCCTCATAGCCATTCTTGCTTGTGCTCACACCATTTATGGCTCAGCATGACAGCACTCAGCACGGGCTGGGAGCAGGCTGTGGCCATGGGCAGCACGAGCTGCAGAGCTGAGCCAGCACTGCTGCTCTGCTGTCCCTCTTTAAGGACAGCTGGAGCTCTCTGGGGTAGGGCAGCAGGGACACCCTGGGGCACAGGTGCAGACACATCCCAAAACACTCGGGTGAATGCATGCCCAATCCATTCTCCTGCTTCCATCCCCTCCAAATACATTTCCTGGGAACTACTGCACTCTTTCTCAGCTCAAGCACAGGATAATACATTTACCTTCTGAGGTCCCCAGAGAGCCAGTCAAGAAATAAGACTTCAATGTGATTCCAGAAGCTAATTTTCAGCAGCCAAAAATCTGATCCAGATTAGTTTCTTTCACTATTAACATATTTTCTTAGCCATTTTCCTTCCAGAATTATGTACTGCACTCCTGCTCAAATGGTCTGAGCCTGAAGCTGCTCCCAGTGACTTAGAAATGTTTCTGACTCACTGTGCTCAGATCTTGGAAAATAAAATTGGTCTGAAAAAAAACCAGTTACTGGAAGGTTCTTCTTCTGGCGTGTAATTGCAGATGAGGTTTATTTCAGTGTGTCGGGGTTTCTTTGGTTAGTTGGTTGAGGTTTTTTTGGGAGTACCAAATTAATTTTACAGCCTTTCAGATAAAAGAAGTCCTGCTTTGTGTAAAAGTTCCTCTATATAAATTATTTTATCCTTTTTTTCATTACGTTCTATTCCTAATAATCTATTCTACTCTTCTGATCTCATTACTTATCTATTATACTATTTTTTAATGTTTGGTTTTTTAGGTAAAAAGTGCTGTTCAGATTTCTTGATGCCTTTATTTGTAAAATCTTCCATCTTTTCTCTTGCTTTTAATTTGTAGATGCATCCTTTCTAAGTTTTGTATCCCTTTAATTTTTCTTTTATTTAATTTTTAGTGTGTGTGGGTGTCTCTTGGTAAAATCAGATAGGCATCTAAATATTTTTACAATATTTTCTCAGTAAGTAGTCACTTCATAGCCATGAATGAAGTAGCCATTCCAGTTCCTCTCCAAAAGGTATGGCCTTAATTCTTTGATGTATGGAGTACAGCACAGTTAATGTTTTGATCAAGACTAGAAAACTTATTTGTGAAGACAAAATTTAATTCCAGAGTATCTGTGGAGTCTAGCACATGAATAATTTTCTAGGGGATAAAGTAGAGTGTGAACTTTATCTTGACTTCATTAACTACTCAGTTTTATTGCCCCTGTGCCTATCCTTGTGTTTCAGAATTGCATTGTAAATATCAGGGAGCTTATATTTCTTCATTTCTTCCATCTTTTGCTGTTGCTATGGAATAGCAGGAATGCTGGAAGGTCACTCAGCAGCTTCCCTCATGAAAAGTGTCCAGTGCATACAAAATGTGATGAGGTCCACATGGTGAGGTCCACACTTGCATGTGGCTGAGTTTGGTGTGCCAGTGATGAGAACAAGGATTGAAATGATGTTCCTCTCTTCTCTCTTGGATTTATTGGAGTGTGCAGGTGTGTGCACATGGTCTAGGCTGGTCACAAGAACCTGAAAAGAGAATCAAGCAAAAAACATCTGCCTCCCTGTTTGCAAAGTTTTGCTGGAAGTTCTTATGAGTTCCAGGGCACTGCAGAAGACAATAGAATATAATGGCACCTCTCTATGTTAGGTGATATTTGACAGCTCAGACTTTGCTTTCCATACAAGGGTACACCTCTTTTATGAGCCCCAGGGAGCCATGGCATGAGAGAATATCAGCCATTGAATTCTCTCTGCGTACAAAATTTGACTTTGGTTCTTATTGGAATCATTATTGTCACTGGGTACAAGTAGATGCATCTTAAATTAAATTCCACTCCACAGGGGAAGAAATAACAGAAATACTTTGTATGTTTTTCACATTAAAAAACTAATTATGGTGGCCTTGTAAAGCTGATATATCAGTTTGAAGGTTAAACATTCATGGAGTTCATTTTTTGCATATGGATCAGACATGAGTCTAAAGAGTATGGTAAATACAGTCACCCCATATGTACCATGGGAAATTACAGAATTTCTCATAGCCCAACAATTTATTTTTCTTCCTGATTGCTTTGTAAATGGCAATACAAATAAATTCTGTACATTTTTTAAATTTTATTTTTTACTCCAGTACTTTTGCTATTGATAAAACAAGGAGTGAGGAATTGTTTCTAAGCCTATTGCAGTCAGCAGGGACAAAATCAGATTTTCTTGGCCTAGGACCAGCCCCAAAGAAAAAGAGTAACCTCTTTTATGGTAGGAGTTAACTTCAGTGGCAATCCATTCCTTCCTCATGGGATAAAAACACATAATGTTATTAACCAGATAAAATGGGTATTTTAAATTCAACATGGAATGGAAGGTAAAGTATGCAAGCCAAGCACCTCATGAATTTTGGATAGTTATAGTCCATATTTGCACTAGCAAGGAGTGTGGACTGATAGAAGTGAATCTTTAGGCAAAACTCAGTGAAGAGGCCTGTGGTGTGTGATGTATTTTTGCTTGGCCATGGTGTAGCCTGCGATACTCACTATGAGTTTATATGACATTTTCAGCAATGTGGTAATAGAGCCAAAAGCAATATAACCCTAGAAATCATGGAAAAGACTGGTATTTCTGACAGATGTAGAGAGAGGAAAGTGATCTTACCTCTGTCATTCCTGCTTTACCCACAGGCTGCCCACTGCTCCTGCCCAAGTATGTGAGTGAAATTGAGCATTTAATAAAACACTAATTAAAGTAAATACCATAAAAGCATTAACCTCCATAAGGTGTTTAAATTGAATTCCTGGGTACTTTGGCATCAGTCCAGCATTCAATAAGTTCCGATCTAACTGTATCAGATCACCAATTCAAAGACTCTGATTTTAGTTTATGGAATATTCCCGTTAATAACGATACCTTAGACATCCATTAAGTCTGGAACATTAATTTTATGGAAAAGTTCCAATACAACTCCATTAGATTTTTTTTAAGCTAAATTAGCAGCATAGGCTTTTAACAAATGTCATAAATAGCTATATTTAATGGAAGGATTACCCAAATTAAAACCAGACCAAAATAGAAATTACAAATCCATCTATTTAACTCTTGACCTTCAGAATCTTCTTAAAAGTTACAAGCTGAATGAAGCCATGAGTGTTTCAAACTTCTTGTTTGTTTGTTTGTCATATGGGTTAGAAAAATAGCAGATGACTTAGGATAAAGCAATGTGCTTTTTATCTTCTCTGGTAGGTGAAATACTTTACTGACACAGATTGTACAGTACTTTTGAAAATGTAATTTTCTTATAAATGTGTGGTGTATGACACTACCCATTTAAAATACCATGAAAAAATATATATATAATACAGACATTGTCTTTCATATATGTATTTTTTTAATTAGATCATTTTTAGGATGGTTTTCCAACAAGAACTATTCCTAAATTAACGAGTGTAAACTATTGAGTTCACCTGTCTTCTGCACAGATTTCTGACCTGTAAAGCCACATTCAGCCAATGCAACAGACAAGGAGGAGGATGAGGATTATACCTTCCAATCCCATGGGAAGCAGTTCCTGGGGAGCAGGAGGAGGCTCCAGGCAGTGCCCGGGGGAGCTCAGCCTCTCCGTGCTCTGTGTGCCCCCGCAGGACTCAGCACCCAGCTGGCAGCAGAGCCGCAGCCCCGGAGCTCCTCTGGCTCCCGGGACTGCTGTGGGGCCAGGAGGATGCTGGAGGCACCACGGGGCTGAACTGAAGGAGGCAGAGGACACAGGGACACAGAAAACAAGGTACCGGTCACTTCACTTCTCCCATCTTCATTATTATCCCATTTGAACCACCTGGCCTTTTTCTGTTAAAGTATTACTCAGAGTGAAGACTTTCAAAACAGCCCCAAAAGTGTTCACTCTGTCAGGTTGAGCCACTACTAAATTTCCACCAGCTAATATCAAATGTATACAGGACTAACATTATTAAATCAAATTGCTCCAAACTGGACTTATTAGATCTTAGTAAGATTGAAACTCTAAGTCAGAAATAAAATATGTTGCTTCCACATGTATGTGTGTCAGATTGTGAGAAATATTAATTAATGTTTTCCTTATAATGTAAATAAATATTGAAATGTAAAATAACTCAAACCACATGATATATTTTAATGTACAAAGCAGCTGGGGCAGAATTAACATTGAACTTTTGGCTTTAATATTGCATTTTCTAGCTTCCAAGAACTAGCTTTTGGTTATGATGTGTTCTCAGCTGTTGCATACTCACTTTTCAGTCATAAGTTTCTAATACTAATCAGATACAGAATTTCTCATTTTTGTATGCTTTCTTTTTTATTTTTTATTTTGGAAAGAAAAAAAATTTCATAACTCTGGTCACCTGTTGTCAAGGCTTTGAAGTGGACAGAGACACAAACTGAGGTCACTGCAACCATGCAGCGTTGGGAAAATTTTCAGCTTTTTCTGTTGTGGGGGAAAACAAGGCTCACTGGAATTGAGTTCCTCCTTACACAAGTTGTAGCGACTCTTTCTGTGTTGGGTGTCTTAATAGCTTTCCATCAATTAATATTTCCTAATACTGGCATCAATACTAGCCCTTAATAAAAAATTTCCATGGAAATATATGTTCCCTGTTTTGAATATGGCAGTGAAATAAACAGTTGCTTTCTTTGAAATATGACATCCCTAAAATGATATCCCCACCATGGAGGGAATTGTGTTAATGTGAACCACTCAGGTGATCTAATTAAATTTATAAGCCACATACTCCGAAGACAGGAAGTCAAATCTGCTGAAAATTGAATAAGAATTTTGTTTTTTTCTTTCTAAACTCCCTGACCATAGCTGTACTTTGTGCCTTGGGTTACTAGATAATCAAGATATACAAGCTGAAGAACCCATTCCCTCGGGAACCTTCAGTGTTTGGCACTGTTTCTGCCTTTCTAAGGGAGATGATTTATTTTTACACACAATTGGTCATTTCCTCCACTCAGACCACAGACACAAGACAACTTTACACTTATCATTCTTAAGATTAAAAAAGGGTTCAGAGTCCTGCTTGTCCCTCTTACAAAAGCACACTAAGCAGAAGGTCCTTTACAGGATTAATCTTGAGCATGATAAAAACACCCAGTTTTTAGCAGGCAACATGAGTAAATATTAAATAATATATATAATAATTTGAAGTCCATCAGCAAGATTTTTAAACATGCAGGGATTGTTATTTTTTATTAACATGAAAATCTGCAAGGTAAATGCTGTAAATGCTACTTTGAAAAATTAAATTCACTTTAAATAGTGACACTAGATGACCACAGTTCTGACTGTTCCTCTATGTACAGTGGCTCAAGAAAACCTTCTGTGGTTTAAATAAATAAAGCAGAAATATGGCAGTAGAGTCTACACCTTTAAATTTCACTAGAGCAAAAAAAGATTTCTCATGAAGTTTCTAGCTAACCCTAGATTTCAGTGTCTTTTTGGGATGCATATGCAAGTTTTCTTACCAATAAACACCCAACCTAGTTGAGAAAATAAATCTTCAATATTAGAACATCAGGTTGTACCTCAGTACACCTTCCTGCATTGCCTGAAAGTTCTCTGAAGTAAAGCTTTCCATTTTACTTCAGCAGGAGGCTTGATGCAGATCTCAGTGGAATTAACAGGAGTATTTCTGTTAACTTAGACAGGAGCAGAGTCAGGGCCAAGGTCAACAATATTAATTTGCTTTAGCTTCAGGCAGACTTCCTCCTTTTTCAAGAGTAAATCTTCATTCCACCTTGCTTGAAATCCAACAACCATGTGTAAAGCTTGGGAAGTTACAGTTTCTCCTAATGACTGAGCACCTATGGTGGGTGTGTGCATGCCCTGTCCTCAGACAGAGTTCAAAGTCACCTTGGATAGAATTTATTTCCCTGCAGATGGGATTGGGAAGGTTTTTGGACTAGAGCTTGATGCAAAGTATTTCGTCACCGCCTTTTTCTTTGAAAATAATTAAATGTTTTTTGGCTTATCCACAAGATCTTCAGTAGGTAGCATTTCTGTTAATATAATTGCCTAGACAAACTAAATTGCAGAACAGAAATGACAAAAACTTTTTCCTGCCAAACTTTCAAATCTGGTTAAGAATCTGTTTGTCTGCCCCTCTCTTTTTTCCCTCCAGCCTTCCTTTGGATGCTGTCTGCCTTTTGGCAGACTTAGGGATGCATAAAACGGTACCTTCAGCACATCAACACAAAAATGTTAGCAAGATGATGACAGATATTTCCCAGTTCCTCACAGTTCAAGGTCCTGGTTTGTTAATTTGTGATTTTTTTTTCCTTGTACTTCATATGTCTCTTTGGTCACTTATACAGAAAACTACCAGTACCACAGGTTATTGATATTAGTATAACTCATACAGTTAAGGATAAGCTAGGACCAACCAATATAAGATAGATATGATCACAATGTTTAAATGGCGATAAATGCAGTAATTATTCTGTAAGTTGATAAAAACAAGAAACATATGTTAAAACCATGCAAGTTTCCTAAGGTTAAACATAATTCTCAAGGGAAAATGGTAAAGGATCAGGGAGATCATATCTTTCTTTTTACATACTGTAGGAATTTTTGTTAAAATATTGAAAAAATATGCCTTAAGAGTCAAATTTGATATTATACAAAATGTGGGCATATGTACTTTCATAACTGTAAGTATAAAAAACATTATTGTCACAGTCTCTGAGAGTCAACAACTATGTCATAGGTGTCCAATTGAAAGTCAGTGAAATTTAAATTTCTCAGTTAAGACGGTTCTGAAATTTCTTCTCTGCTTTTCACAGAATATTCTTAGGACCAGCATTTAAATTTCCCTGACTGGAAAGATATGTAATGCCAATGTGTTTGGGTAAAGATAATGAGTCCTAAAGAAGTTATGAAAAAGGCAAGGATCCAGAAGGGGGAAAAAAATACAAGAAGATGGCCAAGGGGAGAAAATATAGATATCAAACAAAATGTCTGGCAGAATGCCCAGGCAGAATTTTCCATATGTATCAAGGTCAGGCATCACAAGTTTTCCTGAAGACAAATCCTGTATATGAAACAAGATATCTAAACAAGCAACAGAAGATACTTCCTTTCTCTTTCCTGTGGATATTGTGGCTGCTAATTAGAGCTTTTGGACAGTGACTGTGTGTGCCAGTTAGGGAGTTTCAGAGTAACACTGGAATTGGCAAACATGGAATTGGCAAACATGGAATCAGCAAACAGGAGCTGCAGGCAGCCAGCCAAGTGACCCAAGGGAGCCCTGGCAAACCATGACAAGGAAAAGGCACCTGTGACCAGAAAGACACTGCAGTTCCATGGAGGGTGGTCCTGAGCAAGAACTTAAATGAGAGCAATACAAAACTTTCATAGGCCAGGGACATCAGCTCAGCTCTCTTATTCTACCTATCACTCTATTTAATGTGTGGAATTAAAATTTTACTTTAATTAGTGTAAAAGTTATAGAGATGCCAGAGAAGGTGAGAGGCTTATGAGTGTTCTGTGAATTGTCCTCATGTGTGGCATTCTTTTTGATAGGTCATGTTTGCATATAACATTTTATTTTCTTTATTTTTTAATAAAGTAAGGATCTAAGCGTTCATACAGACATGATATTGTCCTTGCCTTCAGGAGTCCCATTCCTTGAAAAATGACAGGAAATGAACCTGTTCTGACACATGGCAAATTCTTCCCATCTCATCTCCATATTTATGGTACCCTTCAGAACTTTCTCCTTTAAAGTACTTCCACAAAGAGTCACTTCAAAGTCTGGAAGAGAAGTACAGATGGGGGAGCCCATGTAAATAAGCTGGGGAACAAGGCAAGTGGTGGCTCATGCTGTCAGCCAGCAGTGACTATTTGTAAGGGCTGGAAAGTATTGAAATTATTGTAAGAGTGGTTGATTTTAACATTTATAGCCTAGCAAGTAGGTGATGGAGACCAGATTTGATTACAGTTTCTTTGGAGTAAGTAGCATTCAGTAGGATTAAACTAGATTATGGAATTAAGCAATAGAAGAACTTCTTTCCTCTTTGGTCTGCTTCATTATCTCTCTGAATCCTCTGTGAGTTCCCTCTGATGTTCTCCAGAGTACTTTGCTTTTCCTATTCCTGCCTTTTTCTAGAAAAAATTATTTCATGTAAATTAATCCCACTCTGATTATCCAAGCCTGAATGTTTGGGAAAATCTCTTTACAATTTGAATGCTTATGTTAACCTCCTAGAATTTTAAATTTACCTCATAATCTCTTAATATTTCTGATTCTTCTTTCACAAAGATTTCATTCCAAACACATGCATGAAAATAATATATTTGCCCACATGTGATTAGGAATTTCACTCTTCAGGTGCAAACAGTATGTTAGCATATGTTACTACCTGTTGGCTGGGTAATAAGAGAGTGTGAAAACCACATAACTGACCACAACTAAAACTTAAAATATAAGTTTTGAACTGCTGCTAGCTTTTGTTGCATATGTTTCTTATGTGTATGTTACTCGTGAACATAAGTAGGAAAGGCAGCAAATAGACACAGTAACAGTAGTGTTTTTTAGCATAGCTATTTTTAATATAGAAACACTTGTTCACTAATCACAGGGTATTTTTTTTGCATAATCTCATTCTATTTTGAAATATTTTGAGTAAGTCTTAGTTGTTCATGCAAGAGAACTGAAAGTACTAGTGTCCTGGATTTCTGATTTTATAAGTAAATAATATATTTAGTCTGTGACTTTAGAAAATTTTCTTGACCTACTTGTGCCTCATTCAACCCAACTGTAAAATTGGATGAAACCTAGGGCTGCAAAAATACCTAATGCTGTAGTGAAGCTTAATTTAGCTGAATACTGTAACATGGTGCACAGGCAACTGCTGTAAGTGATCAGTGTTCCAGTGCTCTGATCCGCTCAGCAAATATGGCACTGCAGGTAAAGGAAAGGCATTAAAATATTCTTCTCCAATACTTAATAATACCCCTGTATCCCAGTATCCTTTCTCAAATGAGTGTAACATCTTTGGAGCCAGCTCTTTATGCTTTTTCTCCTCCCCAGAACTTCCTTCACTAACATATAGAATCAGAGAAACTTTGTGCAGACACAGCAATGATGTTTTAACACACATAGAGGCAACTCCCTTCTCCAGAAAAGTACCTCCACAGAAAGCAGTGGCAATGCAGGATGCAAATTCCTACATGTTCCTTTATCTAAGCAGCCATGCACACCAGTAAAAAGTACCTGATGTTGTTGGCTAAGGACAGCAGTGAGTTCAGCCATCATTCTTGTCTCCTTGTGATTGACATGGCTCTTTAGGATAGCCATAGTGAGGCTCAGAAGCAAGGGATTACTTTTTTTTTTCAGCTCTATTCCTTCTAGGGTTCAATCTGAAGTCTTGTAATAATGCTTTTGTTGGTTGGTGTTATTAGAAAGTTCTCAGAATGCTGAGAGCCAGAAAGAGCTCTGCTGTGTGTGGGAATTGTGTAACTCACTCAGTGGGCAGCAGGGAGGCAACGTAAAGATTTAGTTTATCCAAGGAAGAAAGCTTGAGCTAAAAACTGTGCAATAGGATCCTTCCCTGGAGACAGCAGAAGGTAGAAGAGATATCTGTTTGCACCAAAGATTGTGGGGAGGAATTAAAGCTGTCCAAGTGACTGAAGCAGAGCATTATGAGTGCTTAATATTCAGTGGGACGTAGCTGAGACCTCCTCAGCTGCACAGCTCAGGGCACTGCCTGCAGGACAGTCAGCATGGCAAGAATTTGGGGATCCACTCATGGCAGAGCAGGACTGCTTTGGGTAAGCAATGTTTGTTATTAGCTACTGTTGCATAGCTGCTGTAGAGGAACATATGCATAGGGAGCATTGACATTTTCATGTACAGAAGCAGAGAAAACAGAATGTGGGCAGATCCTCAGCTGTGTATTTTGTCACTACCTAATCAGTTTATACCAGCTGAGGAGCTGCCCCTGCATTAGTCAAAGCAAGACTTAAATTTCCATATGCTTGCCCCACGGTCTAAACTGAATTTTCCATGGCTGATGGACAGGGTAGTCTTGTTTTTCACGCCTCCAGAACATGTCATATAAAGATATTGCCACCTGTCACAGCCTTGAAGAGCTTTTCTCTCCTAAAGACCTCACCCTGTTCCATAGCTCAGTTCTTTTGCTGTTGCTATGTAGAGACCTGATGGAAACAGTATAAAAATTGGAATATTGATTCACCTATAAAATCATAGAATATCCCAAGTTGGAAGGAACTCACAAGGATCATTGAAGTCTAACTCCTGGCTCAGCACAGGACAGCCCCAAGTCACACCACGTGCCTGAGAGATGTCTCCAAAGGCTTCTTGAGCTCTGCTCAGCCACCCTCTGGGTGAGACACCTTTTCCTTATACACAACCTAACCCTGACTCAGCCTCATGCTGCTCCTTCAGGTCCTGTCACTGGGCACCAGAGGGAAGAGATCAGAGTCTGCCCCTCTGTCGCTGTGAGAATCAGGCAGAAATGGGCAAAACACTTTAAAATTTTCAGCAGGAAATGCCCAATTTAATGTTTCAGCTCATTTATGCAGAGTTTTCAGAGTCATCCAATTGGTCATCCGATTCTTGCCACTCAAATCATTGATTAGAAGGTGTGTGTGTATGTGCTAAGGCTCTCTCTTTTTTCTTCAAGGATTCTCACCAGTAGAATCCTCTTCTCCACAGGTGTGAACTGCCTTTAACAAGAACAGATTGTTGTGCTGACCAATTCTCGCTGTTACAGGATCCCATTCTCATGGGAGCTGACCAGGCTACCTTAGGCAGCGTAGCTGGGTCCAAGCCATGCTTCACAAGGCCCTTCTTCTGCAAGCTTTACCTGCATGCAGCACCCTCCATTCCCTTCATGAGGCAGCTGCAGACTGTGACGAGGTTACCTCTCAGTGTCCTCTTCTCCAGGCTGAACAAACTCAGCCATCTCAACCATCCCTTGTATGGCTTCTCCCCAAGGCCTTTCAGCACCTTCACAGCCCTTCTGACAGCTTTCTGTCTTTTTTTGTGGTGCCCAAAGCTGCCCCAGCACTCGAGGTGAGGCTGCCCCAGTGCAGAGCAGGGCAGGACAGTCCCTCCCTTGCCTGGCTGGCCTTGCTGTTGCTGCTGCCCCCAGGACAGGGATGTCCCTCCTGGCTGCCAGGGCACTGCTGGCTCTCATTCAGCTTGCCATGGAGCAGGACCCCCAGGTGCCTTTCCCCAGTGCTCCTCTCCAGCCCCTCGTTCCCATGGAGGTGCAGCCTTGCTGTGCCCCCAGTTTGTGCTGAGGAATCTTGCATGTTCTCCCCGTGTTAGCCCAACTGTGTGTAACAGTTTGGCTGTTCCCAGCAGAGGAAGTGCAGATGGTGAGTCCTGGCAGGCAGTGTTATTGGAAGACATTATGCTGTATGTGTTCAGGTTGTTAAGCTAACTGACAGCTTTTATGCAGTATAGGCTGCTGAGACTTTGAAAATCAGAAAATTACCATTTGCAAGTCAGAGGTCATCTGGTTCTTTAGAAGACTTAAATCTCTTAGTCCTGTAGCAATGGTGCCATATGGTCCTCACTGCTTGTTGCCTTGAAATAATAGTAAGGAGACTGAAAAGCCAGTTGTCTGTTGTAATCAGATTGCAGTGAAATATGGATGCATTCCTGTGAGCCTGTTAGATATATGGGATGTAATGCAGCGTCAAAACAGTCCAAATCTCCCCTAATCAATACTTGGAAAGTCAAAGGAGCTTTCTGATTGTGAATGATCTATCCTGGTACAAAAAGAGGGAATTTGATGTGCCTGTTCACAGTCCATAATTGAAAGGCACCTCCACTGGGGATGAGGTATTTCAAAAGGGTACTGCTGGTAATGGGGTTAAATCCATTTTTGTGATTAAAAAGAACTAACCAGCATAGTAATGACACTCCCAATTGAAGAAATTGCAAATAGCCCTTTGGACAGAGCAAACTCATACAGTCAAATTATGAACATGAGCACAAAAGAACAAAATGGGATCTGTGAGAAAGAGGAGGATGACCTGTGCTTCAGTGGAAATTATCTTTTGCACGGCTATTCTGTTGGAAAAAGGAAGCTGACTACTAACCAAGGCTGAAATGAGGGCTGCTAGTGAATGTATATCATATGTGCTAGACCTTTTGTCAGCAGGAAATACCATCAGCAATGTGAGCAGCAATTCCTTCTATCTCATCTTGAATGTGCCAGAGCCTGCAGCTGAGTGCACTGAATGTGGAAGAGCACAGCATCCTTTGGCTCCCCATTTTTTGAGGAGAGTTCTGCTGGCACAGTCAATACCACTCCTCATCCTTCTCAAATCCTGGGAAAAAGGAACGATTGCCTCATGCCCTGTTTATCCCAGCATAAAGTGAGACATCATGGGACCTAGCTTTCAATGAACTGAAGACTGCAACTCTTAATTAAGATGGTAAGATACTAGAACAGATTAAACTAATCTCTTCAAAACTATTACTTCTACTGTAAATATGAGAGAACATGAATTTTATACAACAGTGTGAAGGTATAAATCTTAAACAATGACAAAGGAACAGAAATTGAAGATAAAAGGAAAGCTGAAATGGATACCAGAAGATTAATATGTGAAACCTTCTAAGGACATGGACCAGCTGCTTGAGGAACAGGACGGAAGAAACCTATTCTGAAGACTTTTAAAATGAAATAACACTAGCACAAAGCCCATTTCAATATACACCAGTGCATGAGGAAGACAATAGAAGGACTAAAAATCTGTAATACTGATGTTTGGCTTCTGCAGCCTATGTGGATAATTCTGTCATCCTAATTTTGAAATGTTTACCTTCACTATAAAGATGAGAAACTACCATATGATAAGTCAAGTACTTATGAGATGCTATTCTGTGACCATTTTTTCATTTTTTCTCCCTATTTATTCTGATCTATTACTGAACATGAAAACATAGAAACCAAGGCACATATTCTCCCATCCATATATCTTTATTTAGCCTGTGAAAAGAAGGAAAAAATGTTTCTCTCCTGCTGTGGCAGTGGCAAATTCATAAATCAGTGGTTCTTTGATAACAGGCTTATGTCAAGTAAAGTAGGTGTGGAGAAAACTGGTTGATGAAGCAATACCTGAGTGATCAGTTATTTGCTCTATTAGAAGATGCTGTTACTCAAAATCAGAATTTATTTCCAATGGGCTGTCTTGGTTTATGTATCTTTAATTGTATCTCTCATGGATCAGTTTGAGGATTTTTTGAGGCTGATTGATTAAACATCTCCTCAAAACTGTCTAAGAGCATGTGGGAGATACAGTGAAAGTTATGGAGGGTCCTTAGGCTCACAGAGCTTCCATTCTAATCACTTCCTGCTGAAATGCTTTTCCTTCATATGAAAAGTATTTTGTACCACAATTTTTGATGACACCCAGAAGCATTTGGGCTATTCATTCTCCTTTGCAACAATACTGATAAATTCCACCTATGCCTCAGACAGTCTGGTATAATTGGCTTAGTATTCCAACTTCTTCTTGAGTTGAACTTCCATTAAATAGATTTGGTGCAGTGATAGAAATTTTGAGTAGAAGTAAGGAAAATTAAAGGTTAAATAAGTCTGTTAAATAAGTCTGAATATTTTTCCTTGCTGGTTGCATCTTCAGAGAGAGTGAAAGCTCTAATTTCTCTGGTCTGGACTCTGCTGTTGGGCCACATCTCCTTTGGCAGGCAATATTCCAGTGGAGGCCTTATCAGTTCTGAGAGGAGCCAAAAGCCATTGTGCATCTGTCAGGCTGTGCTCGTGTTTATCCAGCCCACTGCAGTGACTGCCCTTTTGCAGCAGCCTGACATTTGCTTCTATTCCCTATTGCAACTACTCAAACAGACACTCCAAGAAAATATTTGAGCTGCTGATAATAAAAAAGAACATAATTAACTGCACTTCATTTAAAGTGTCTATGGGCACAGGACCTTCAGTTGTCCAAGGTTTTTATGTGCAAGTTATTTAGATAACTCAAGACATTATCATTCCACTCTCTTCTTTCAGCCCTCTTAATGAGCAAGTATTTTTTTGTGTTGGATGCTTCCTCTGACTTATTTATTGGAAATAGGTTTAAATCTATATTAACCTAAATCATTATGTGCAATTCATAATATTTAAATTATGGTAATCTAAATGAGGATGATCTGTGATGGACTAGAGCAATAAAGAGAGGCAGACCCATGGCAAACTCCAGCTATTGAAAGGAGAAGGTGCACTTCAGGAAACTTGGGAACTGGCACAGACTGTACAACATCAACCCTGATTGGGTCTGCTGTTGAGGAGGGGCTGAGGTAACACTTTGTTATTCCTGTGAAAAGTTCCCCAACACCTGTGGTGATGCAAGGGTGGAAGTCTGAAGTTAAGTGCTCTGCACTTGTGTACTGCTGTCACATTCTAGCAAGGACTCAGGCATCAGGGCAGGGACAGACAGTGGGCTGTACTATTTCCCCCCTTTTTGTCCTTTTTAAATTTTTTTTGCTCAACCATTCCTTAGAGATCTCTTCCCTTTCCCCACCACCCTCTTGCATGGAAGCTTTTCTGTTCATATGTTTGGATGAAATGAGAGTTAAGAATACATCTGGTCATTGAAATTAGAAGTAGAATTAGTGAAATGCTTAGCACTGTTATCTTAATAAATGGCTTATATCTTGTGTTAATTATTCAGAGTATAAATTTATACTTGAAGAAAAAATGCATCATATCTGAAAAAAAAAAAAAAAACCACTAAAATACACTAAAAAAACACTAAAATATATTTCCACCGTATGGTCAAAGGGCAAAAATGGCATGGACTTTACATACACATATAATTTGACTCTTCCCTAGCAGTTATTTATCTAGTTTACTTGTAGAACTTAATGTAAAACAGGGCTCTCTATATATTTATTTTCATCCTCTCTTGGCCTGTAAGGTAATTGGCTGACAGATGATGAGGTTTTCAAATGGTGAAGCAATGGACTCTGATGCTGGAACTGAGCATAGACTGAACCTGGTGTTTGTTTTCTACACTGAGTTATAGATCAGCTTTGTTGAAATCTCATCACAAAAATGAGATCATGATTTCCCCCACTTATTAGAGTGAAGAACAACCTCTGGTGCATTTAGAATATTCATGATGTGACATTATTAGCAACATTCCCTTGTCCAAAATGCTTTGTAAATTGGTTGGAGACAACTTAGCTAACAAAGCAGTCTCTCATTTACTCTTCTTCACATAACTAAAAAAAAAAAAAAAAGAAAAAAAAGAAAGTCCATGCCATTCCTTTTATAAACCATTTAATACAGTTTATGGTAGCAATAATCCCTTTGAAATTGGTTATATTACTATAGTTTGTTATAGTGTTAACTGCCCTTGTCTTCAGCTTGGTCCATTAACTGAAAATCCAGCCATTAACTTATAATGGAATGATTTCTTCAGGATTATTACCTGAATCTTAGCTTGAACATTAACAGTCCTGAAGGATAGTGAAAGAGTGATGAAATGTAACAAAAGTGCCCAGTTCAGCTTTCATGTAGTAGAGATCTATTTACACAAGTTATTTCTCAGGCTTGCATGTAGTTCACTTCATTGTGTGTTTCCCCAAAGATGGACCCATGCAAGCAGCACCTTCATGAGAAAGAGCACTTGGCCCAGATAATCAGTGGCAGATGAGAAACAGGAAAGGTGATGTTAAATGTGACAGTCTAATAATGGAGATTTAAAGCCCACTCATTGTTATTCTTTTCAGTGGGAATTTTACCTATGGCATCAGTGGAAAAAGATTCAAGGCCAAAAAGACAAGGAGCAAATGATTTCCTACCTTTGTGAAGATACCCACTAGATGTAAAAGGGGGTGGGAGGGGGAATCATAAGCAAAAGGCTTTTACAGGTAGTATAGGTGATAGATCTGTTCACTTCAGAGAATGGAAAGCCTACAAGAATTCCTTAAAATATGTCCTTATAGTACTCCTGTGACCTTCATTTTTGGTCCCTAAAGTAATGTCTTTGTTTGAGTGATGCAATGCCAAACCTAAGAGAGGTTAATTATTAGCTATGCATCATTGTTAATTAACCCTGCAATCTACTGCAACAAAATATATTGGTATTAATAAAATTTTGGTGTGAGTCCTGGAATTACTTTTCTTCTTCAAGCTGATCTGACTTCTGAGGGTTTTTTCTCATATCCTTAAATTTTGTCAGTCTGCTAAGAATGGTCAGACAAAATGTGATATAATATACAGTATCAGTAGGCTGTAGGAACAACCTTTAAAATAAATTCACTCTAGCCTCTAGCAGTGATGATTTGAGCTGGGTATGCTTTCCCTAGTGCAGGGCTCCTGCTGTGAAAGGAGGAAAACTCAGAAAATCCTTTCTCCTACTTTGTACCATGTATCAATATTTGATTACCTGTTCTCTGACACTAAAGAGAGAAAGCAGGCACCACAGATTTCCTCTGTAGGAGGGCATCTGGGTTCATTCTGCCACCCCCATCCAGAGGTGTGTGGTGTTTTGAGCAGTCCATCTTCTCTAAAGGTAGTGGGGGAAAGACTTCTAGGCAATAACAAGAATAACTGAATTGTAAATTTACTGCTTAGAGAAGGTACCATAAGTGATGCTGATAAGAATTACTGAGAGGGTGGTTGGTATAATTTAGTTCCAGTAAAAAATTGGCAAATGGAATGGCAAAATAAGAATATCTGCAGATACCAACATATCCCACAGATAAATACCTATTCCATTTCCCAAATATCTGGGAGAGGGGCTGGTCTGGCAGCACATACTAAGAATAGAAGGGAAGTCTTGACTTAACAGATTCCAGTGAAGAAATCAAGTGTACATTATTAATTAAAGAGAATGAACTGAATGTTAAACATGTGACCTTCCCCTAAGTAGTCAAAAATGAGGACAAAAGTGTTTTTTTCTGGCAAAAGGAACCTTTTGTGTTAAAATCAACAGGTGGACCCCCAAATGACAGCTTTAGAACTAGTGATGATTCAAGGCCTTTGGGGAAATTATCTGAATTCATTTTCTCAAAATGAATGTAATATTGCTTTTGCCCACTTTTGAGATCCACAAATTAAAAACATTTGTGCAACATCAATAATAAAATTTCAATAACTGTAAATTAAAAATATAGTCAGAAATGCACTTGAAATTATGAGATTTATAGCATCTACACTACAAAACTTTAGTTTACTGTGTGATTACCTCGCTGGAACCTCATCTTGCACACATCAGTGTTTGCTCAGTCCTTTGGAGGGTGTAGTGGAAATTCTCATGGCTTCAAGGACATGTGCATTGCTATTGCTCTTTTTCGTATGTGCCCTTTGAGTGGGTGAGCTGATCCTCTTTGTTATTCTCTATTGTGTAGTTTTTAATGCTAACTAAGATCAGAAAAGAGATGCAATGAAAGCTTTTAGAGCACTAAAAAGAACCATGCTTAGCCTGATGAAGAGCAGTCTCTTTTTTTTTTCTGTTCTTCACTCTAAGCAATTTTGTAGATTGTACTTCAAAATGAAAAGGATAAAATATTTTTAAGAATACTGCCAAAATGACATCATGCTCCTGTCTTTCAAGTCTTCCTCTTTCTGCAGCTCACATCTATTACAAAAAGATGGAAAGCCAGAAAAAAAATGAAACCCAATATGGATTATTTTTCAACTTAATTAAAATGTAATTGTTATGGTTCTTGAATAAGATCTAGGGTACCTTCAGTTTATTCTGTAAGCACTTTAATCCTCAGATGATTTGACTTTAAGACTAGTCTATTTCTGTTTGGTGTGCTATCAATCTCTTTCACAAATGATATTGACTATGTATGACAAAACAGTATATATTTGTGTCATTTCAAGAAAAAATACTGTAAATGATATCTCTTAATTTTCATGGAAAAATTAGCACACACATTCTCTAAGTAAAACTGTTCACCTGTGTGTTTTTTTCTTGCAACATGGCACAATTGGAAAAATCTTAAAAAAATATTTCATTATCTGCTGCTTTCCATTCTTTTCTTATCCTCTAAATTTAATAAGCACATTTTAAAAGACAAGAACATCTGTGAAATTATGCCTTCAGAAAAACACTTGGGATATACAATAGGTGTGTGAGGCAATTATTGCCACTGTGACAATCTCTAAATTGGAGGGCATGTCACATCATTTATTAAGTTTGTACTTTTTAAAGGACTGTGAACCTTAAGCTGAACTCTCAAATCCTGTTCTCAGCATGGTATTACTGACTGCAAGTCCAGCTGAAGAGAAAGGTGATCTGTTTTTAATGGTGTTTATTACCTTCCAAGGTTTTAAATTGTGTTAATAAGCAGATTTTTATTTTGAGGAGATTCTGCTACAGTCTGAAAATCAGACAGGAACAAACGCATCCCTCTAAGCCATATGTGCTCCCAGCACCACAGTGGTCTGTGCATCTTTACTGAGGAAGGGTGTGGCAGGCACATTCTTCTCTCTCTCAGGATTTTTTCATAGAGGAACACAAGCAAAGAAAGAGAAAACAATTTCTCTTTCTGCTCCTTGTTTTTCCCATGTGGAATGTGTTTGGAGAATTGTTTACCTGGGGTGATTGCTTGATTGGATTCTGGTGAGGACTGTTTGAGCCTGATGGCCAATCCAACCCACCTGGGGCTGGACTCGAGCGAGAGGGTCATGAGTTGGGAGTTAGATTTGCTAGTTAGAAAAAGTAGGTATGTAGTTTTATCTCCTTTAAATAGTGTATTAATGTATTATAGTATAGTTATACTAAATAAACCATTCAGCCTTCTGTACTGGAGTCAGACATCATAATTTCTTCCCACAGGGTTCACTTTGTCTATGCTTTCTCTGTGTTTCTCTATAATCTCTATATGCATACAGTATCTAGATGAATTAAATGCTGAGGGCAGGAGTTATTTCCTTAAACCCACTCTAGTCATGCTTCATGTGTCAGCAAAAAGAATCTCAAGGCATCATAATGCCTACCTGAGTTATAAATAGTAAGTTCATGTCAACATCTTCTGTGTTGGGCCACAATCTCCTGGGGTACTTTTTCTAAATGTCTGGAAGCAGAGATTAAAGAACAGGGGATTCTGATTTGCTGTGGCATATTAGGTTTAGCCAGGTCCCAAGCTGTCCACTTATTGATACTTTAGCTTAGTAATTTTAATTCACATAGAATCTTCTCTTCATGTACTTTTCTTTCCTCTCAGCAATATTTGTAAAGACTTGAACAAACTTTAAGTACTTTGCTGTTTTTTCACACTTTTTAACAGAGAATATATGAATTGTGCTTCTCTTCTGGTTTTTCTCTCCTTACTTGTATTCAGATGTTGCCTCTACATATTGAAATCAAGGCACAGTATCAGAGTTTACAGAATAACAGATGTGTTAGGGTTGGAAGGGACCTCTGTAGACTATCCTGACCTACCCTTGCCCATGCAGGTGGCACAGGAACGTGTCCAGGTGGGTTTGGAATGTCTCCAGAGAGGGAGACTCCACACCTTCCCTGGGCAGCTGTTCCAGTGCTCTCCACGCTCAATGTAACAAAGTTCTTGTTCGTGTTGAAGTGGAATTTATTCTGTTTTAGTTCATGGCCATTGCTCTTCATTCTGTCACTGGGCACCACTGAAAAGACTCTGGCACCATGCTCCTCTACAGCCTTTGGAGATGTGTATATGCCTTGATTAGATCCCCTCTCTGTCCTCTTAAATAATAGTAGAGAGTTAATATTGAAGAGCATTAATAGATGGTGCACACAGCGTGCTACTCCAGCTGCACACAAACACACACAGAGGAAAATCCTTTTAAGTCCTGCCAAACTTCATAATCCAAAATAGCAGAGTCTTCTGCTGCTTGAGTGAATCCTCTGGGATCCAATAAATCCATGTTACTGTGGGTCAGCTCTTCAATCTAACTGGAAGTTGTTCGTAGGTGCCTCATTTCCAGTCAGTAGTTTGCAGTGGATCAGCTGCAGTTGGTGATGAAAACTCCTCTGTCATGGGCAGCTCATAGAACAACACCTTCTACCCTGCTGATCAGAGGCCTGTGTAGAGTTCAAGACACAGTGATGGGGCTGCTTTGAATCTTGCCTAAGACCAAGTAGATGTGTGGATCAAAACTCTCAGCAACTGGGGGAGTAAAACATGGTTGGAAACTATTTGCTTTGGTGCTTTCTGAAGTGCTACTGATGGTGCAGCACAGTTGCATCCAACTCCTATCATTTGAATCTATAAAGGGTGGTGTATTTGAGAAACAGCAAACATGCAATATTGTGGCAGCAGCTCTCTGGCCACAAAGAGCAACAGGCACAACTTTTCCAGTCGTTGTCCTGGGGGAGGCTGTGAGAAGATCAGAGAAAAGAATGATAAACAATTTTTATCTTCACTTGCTGCACCTGTTGTTGTGAACATGTGGAAAGTGTTATGGAGATTTGTTTGCAAAAGGGTGATTTCTTATTTAGCCAATGGTGATGGTGTTTGGATTGAAGGAGCAATTAGGTCAAACTGTATCAGACTGTCTGTAAGGGTGGTGGGTTTGTTAACAAGTATAGGATAATGAAGTGATTGCTCAGCCTGCTGGAATCATGGACTCAATGCTAATTTTTACCTGGCTGGGGACAGCATGCTATGACACAATATATCTGAAAAAGAAATGTAAACACATTTATCTTGGAGTGTGTCTGAAAAATTGTGATGAATAAGAGGCTTGCAGGAGAACAAGCAAAAAAAAGTCAAGCGTTCATTTAAGTCATTGAAGAAAACTATATATTTGGAGACTATAGCTTTCATACAGATTTTTTAATAGATTTTTACTATTTCTTCAGTTTAGTGTAAATTTGTTATACAAATCTGTTGTATTAAACCTCACTCTGCCAGATACAGTAAATACAATTTTCATATAGTTGAACATAATTCTGTCTGACAAGAAAACTGGAGTTGGTTAAAATGAGCACCTCTCTGCTGGGTTTTCTTGTATTGCCATGCTTTAGTGCCCTAAAACACAAAGCACTGTTTTCATAAGAAGAGATTTCAGATTACGTAAAATATTCAGATGCATAATAGTATTTTGGTTAATGAATATGTTCAATCCTTTATTGATGGCAGATAGAAAGCAAATATTTGTTTGTGCCTGTGCTGTGGAGCCTCACCTAGAAAAATGTTTCATGTATCTGTCTTTCTGGCCTGCTATTTTGCTCATGGCCAGAACTATCAGAACTGGGCATGTAAAATAAACTTGAGATAGTTCCTCAAAGGCTTATTAAGATCTACAGGGCTCTTAGTCATGAACAGTTGGTCAGGTATTTGAATGAGGCTGCACAATATTCTGTGAGAGCCACATCATTTCCCTTTGCAGGAGAACTGAACAGCCTGGTTTGACTGGACTGTGTGGACAGATGTATAGGAAGATGTCGTGTTTAATGTCACAGGAATAGCAAAAAGCAGATGTGGGTGTTATGGAAAATAGTATTGAAACAATTAACCTCAGTCAGACCTAGTGATGCTCTGTGAAGTGAGGGTGGGGAAGGCAGAACCTTTGCAAATGGTTTGGTTTGTGTTTTTTGCTGGATTTTTAACCTTCACAGACCTTCATCTTAAACTGCTTGACAAAATATTTATTATCTTAAATTCTGATTGTTACTGCCTAACCTATATTGATATTAATACATGATATGTGAACATAAAATAAATAAGGTTTACCAAGGAAAAACATCACTCACTTGGTTTATCAGCTTGGACAATAACAGTCAGAAATAAAGATAATAAACTTTCTCTGTTTCAACAGTGTAAGACCTAAAATAAACTCTGCAAGTTTCTTTCATTATTACTGTTTCTGAAGAACTTTAAATATCAAAAATTGCACAAGAAGGGAAAGGTGTTGAATGTTTTATTTCTATCATCTCATCAAATTACATAAGTCTGCCCTGGAAAATAATAGTCTTAAACTGATTGCTGCAGTATCAGACTCTCTTAAAAATATTCAGAAAGTAAAATGGTATATAATTGGGCAGCTATATAGGAATATAACCAATTATTTTGTAGGCTATCTCAGGTCCTTTGATGACTCTGATTTGGACTGAAGTTATAAAATATGTTTCTGAGTTGAGTTAGTGAGAAGAAAATTCATCCTTCTCTCTCTGCTTGCATACAGACATTAAAGTATTTACTATGAAGTAGGTACATTCTGCCTTCAATATCACATTTCCTCAGCCCCCAGAAATCTGAAATTTCCTGAGAAGATGCAGATGACTTGAACAAACTAAGTAATTTTGAAATAATGTAAAGATACCTGTGTCTTTTTTTGTTTGTTTGTTTGTTTGTTTTTGTTTTTGGTTTTGGTTTTTTTTGTTTGGTTTTTTTTTGGGGGGGGTGGGGTTTTTTGTTTGTTTGTTTGTTTGTTTTACTTTTGGAGAATCTGAAATCTATCATCACTAAATCTCATTGAAATGTAACACTACAGAGGCATTTCCTCCTCCCCTTCTGTTTTCTTGTGTCTTCCTATCATGCAAATGTATGCTGACATTGAGATACCAAAATTGTGTTTGTCTACTCTAAAATGCTTGACTGCCACACATAGTGAAAACTGGATTAGGAGAAAATCTGTACATTTATATCCCACAGAAAAAAGTATATACATTATGACTTTAGCATTCAGAAAACTAGTGATGAAAATTCCTGCATATCAATCCTGATCTAATCAAAACTACTTGGTATTAGACATTTACAAGAAAAGCCAAACTAGATCTTTCTAGCTGTTAAAAGAAATTGTTTTAACATTTCACAGATTATGTAGGTGTCTCATGCTGAGAATTTCTGTGCTAAAAGAATTAGTAACAACAAACCCAGACAGAAATTAAAGAACATTTTAAGACCACATCTTAGAGGTTTATATGAGGACTTAAAAGGGTCTTCAAAGTATTAAACCTCACAAAGCTATTGTGAGGATAAATGGTTTCAAGTCTTTTTTTGTTTTGTTTTGTTTTGTTTAGAGCAGTAACACAGGGGAATTAAGACCCCAGTTTCTTTCATAAACTACGTGGTTCCCAAACACTCCAGTGGTATAGGCTCTGCAAAAAATGTTAATGGATGCTTTTTGGCATGAACTGCATGACAGAAAATTCTTTTTGCTTCAGAGTTATAGAGGAAGTTTGGATCTTATACATCTTATTGTGTGCAGGGGTTCAATTAAAGGGGGCAGATCCTTAAAGGAAATGTTTAAATGTAGGGCCAGTCCCTGATCTGTGGAGATTCCTGGAGTCAATCTTCCCATCCTGCCCCTGCCAGCAGAACATTCTCACTGCAGTATGAGCAGCGCTGTGAGCTCCTCTCTCCAGCCTTGTCTTGGCTTCCTCTGGTGTTCCTACAGTCATGTGGAATTTGGGAAGCTCAGCACCTCATTTCCAGCCTGTTCATAATGACCAGGACTGGTTGGGACTAATGACCACTTGAACTGCTGTACTTTTGCTCATGAAAAACATTGTTTTAAATATTCTATTCCAGATAAAGTCTGTTTATTCTGGCAGATGTTCAGACTTGCCTCAGTCCATGTCAGTGTAGGGTGTCTCAAGCTTTCCTCAAACCATTGTTTATAGTCTCTCTGCCAGTTTCTTTTTTTCTTTCTTCCCACCCCCAATCCCCCCCATAGTAAAAGATAATTTTAAAAATTGCTTCAGGCATTTTCCTAAGATTATGATTTAAAGTCTTATAATCTCTTGAGGTCCTCGAGAAATAGGCCAGTCTCTGATCACTCTTGAGCAGTTGCCAGCTTGCCTGAAATACAAGGAGAAGGATAGGATATGTCTGCTTTTCTAATTATATTTTTAATATAGCAACTTGCATAACCCTCTTTTTAAGTGGTAAAAAATTAAACTGCTCAAAATTATATATTTTCCATGCTGTTATTTTCCACTGAATTATTTCAAAATGATAGGGTATATTTAAACTAAGCTTTCTACAGCTGAAAATATATCTCTTCAGAAGATACCTTTAAAAGCTAGGAGGGAAAATGCAATTATGCCATTCTGAAAGTTCTGTATAGAAACCTGATTTGAGTAAGCTTAAATCATCTGCTGTCAACAAGCAGTTGCTAGAATGCTTTGACCATGGTAGTGTAGAAAGAAGGCCTTGCTTTTCACATTTATTTAAATGGATTTTATTTTCAGATGATGTACCTGGATCTAGATTTGCATGTTTTTTTCTGTAACACATTTTCAAAACAATACCTTCAAACCAGTAGAAGCTATCTCAAATTCTTTTCTTGATCTGTCATTTAGGCATTAAAATTTGACATGACCATACTAGAAACAGTCTAATGGTCCAGCTAGGGACATTATCCTGTCACCGACAGTGTGATCACATGTGGGTGACAACAGCTCTGACAGTTTGAAAGTGCCACTTCACAATGGACTTTGTCACTGTTTCTCAACTGCAAGTTACTGTGCCACTTCATGTCACAAGAACTCCTCTCTCTATCACATTGAAAAATCAGCCATGGAGTAAATCGGCTTCAGCTCCAGTTAATGTCAGAAGGGTCATTTGAACTGACTCTGGCACGCTGGGCCTTGGAAAGCCCAGCCTGGAAGCTGAGGCAGCTCTCGGGGAGATGGTGCAGGCTGCAGCCGGGGCAGGGCTCCTGCAGCGCTTGCCAGAGCGAGCCCGGAGCCAGGGGGCTCAGGAGAGGCAGAATTAATCTGCAGTTAGCTGAGGAGTGGCCAGCATTTGCCCATTGAGCCACAGCAAGGCTTTGTAGTTCATGAGTTGCATCATTAACAAACTAATGCGTTTAGTCCCATTACTGCAGTAGTATTGTTTCTTTATGCACTTTTTCCTATGGCAGTCTCCTAGTTAAGCACACTCTGAAGGGAAGGATCTGTCTTTTGTTGTACTGTTTAAATCCTGCCTTGCACTCACTAATGCATTTACATTATTTTATCCAACCCCTTTCCTTACGGAATATGTGAGCAGGAGAATTTCTACTCTGTTCTCACCACTTGTGAACATTTAGTCTAGCAGATAACCCTACTTTCTCAGCAAGGAACTCTCTGTCTGTGGCTGCAAATATATGCAGGATGGATGTCACGCTGTGTGTCATGCACGTGCAACCAAACATGGCAACTTCAGTCTTCAATAAGCTCAATTGGTGCCAAAATGGAAATCAAACCAGGGGGAAGAAATAAATAGTACTACTAAACTTTTGTGAATGTTATTTTGTCCTTCCTGGATGTAAGTCCAAGAAAAAAATATTGACAATTATATACTGACTATTTGTGGATATTCTCAGTTTAGTCAGAGAGAAAAAAGAGAGAATTCTTCCAGCCCTAGCCTGGGAAGGTTAGGAGATGGAATGAAAACATCTCTCTCTCTGTTCAAGTTGTTTATAGATATGTTCTACCACAGTGTGTTATTCATAGTGCACCAATGGTGTGAAAGGTTTTCACTTTGAGACCAATCATATCTCACCTTAGTGATCCAATTTATGAAAGGAATTCTACTTCCTGTAAAAAAGATTCCTCTCTTGCCTTCTGAACCATTGGAGTCTTTTCATTCTGTCCCTGCTTCAACAGTGACAACTGTTAAGTACTGGTGAACATCTAAACAAGTTGGAAGAAAATTTCCAATACATATATATAGAAAGCTTTCTAAAATTAAAAAGCAGTGAACTCATGGAGAGAATTATGATCCAATACATAGGGAAAAATGTCTTTTGGATAGGGCTGTATTATTAAAATACATCCATCTCAATGCTGTAGGCAAAAACCTACAGAATGAGCCAGTGGAAATAATACAAATATTCCTCCAAGAGTTTCAAGATGAAAGGTGCCACATTCCTTAATCTAGTACAGATTCATCATCCTTCACTGAAGAGAAAAATAACTGGACCTACAGGTACTTGATTTCTGGATATAAACCTGCTCAGATTACTGCTGAGCTTAATTAGTACTGTTTTTATCAAATGGCAGGAATAAACATGGAGATCCATGGGGTTCTACTTCACAAGGCAGAAACCACCAGCTTAAATACTACTGACTTACCTCTAAGGGAATACATATTGAAGGCAGAGGATTGGAATGGAGAAGGACACGGGAGAATTTGAGTAAACATCCATTACTTTCACTGTTGTTGTGCATCAGGTATGATCAAGTCAAAGAACACAGTTTCTGGGGTAATTATTTCCAAACAATTATGAGAAACAAACAGGAAAACATTAACATACAGAAAATACATAATGTCTGAGCATAGAGAGATTTTCTGCCTTGGATTTTCTTTGCCTGGTAGAGCACATCTATATGAGCAATAGGAATAGAAATGTTTTTACTCTTCCAAGGTCTTTCTGAAGGTACTTTCTTTCCTTTTCAACATCTGTTTGATTGGAATGTGACCTCAGCCTCCCAGAACCTCGCGCTCTGTCCTGGTGTGTTTTGGTTGCATTAGGCAAGAGCAGCTGTGGGAGGTGTATTTCTCAGTGATGAGGTGTGGAGCAGTTTCTCAGAGGAGAGGGAAAGAGCAGAAGCAGCCAATTCCTTCTGACCCTGTGACCCTTTGAGTATTCACGTAGGCTGGCCCCAGTCCCGGCCCTTCTGCAGCTGGAGAGCAGCAGCACAATAGGGCTGGAATGTCTCCTGTGGGAATTCCATGAAGGTATGAAGGGGTAGGAAGAAAAAAAAATACATTTCTATATGCTGTGCACTGGGGGATTAAATGGATGCTGTGGAATGGGAACATTGCCAGTAATAATGATGTTCAATCAGATGACAGCCTTTGTAAAAGGGCCAGTTGTTATTCATATGTATATATGCACCTGAGGAAAACCTGAACTGATAAAAATGTTCAATGTAAAATGTGACTCAGTCGCAATAAGTTTGTCTTAAATACTATTTCTCTTAGCTGTAGGAACAGTTAAGTTCTCATAGTGAAAGCAAATATTTTCTGTAGTGTTTACTCAACATTTTGATGAAAATGTCAGCATTTTTATTTTTTGTCTTCTCTTATAGTTATCTGATAGTCAAACCAATGTTCCAAGCTTCAGTCCAATACCAAAGATGATAGAAAGTTGTTAGTGAGTTCAACTGTTTATCTTGTAAGGATTCACAAGTGTTAGGTCTCCTGGCTCCTGAACTTTTTTTAGGTTTTCTGTGCCTGTCCATTTCTGCAGACAGCATTCATTTCAAGGGAAACTGGGTTTCCCATGGAAAAAGGCTTTTATTGACATAGCCCATCAGCTCAGTTATTTAGGTAGCTAAAATTGGATAACAGGGATTTTTCTCTGAAATAAAATATTTAAGAAATCCTATTCAAGAAAACATAAACTGGTTTTATTTCCTTTTTTAATTTTTTCTATTAGAGGTTATAGAATAATTTGGAAAGTTGATCCTACAGCTTATTTATTCATTCCTAGGCTAGCTATATCCAAATAATTTGGCACTGAACAAAATAATGGAATTAAAGTGGTTCCAGCTTCTCTCTTGGCATAGAGAATGAACTAATGTTGTTATGCAAACATCTTCCTTTAATTTATATGGTCCAAAAAGATTTATTTTTCCTTTCCTTTGAAAGAAGGGACACATTTTCATTTCCATCTCAGCAAATCTTACTATTAGCCTCCTACTTGACACACTCCCACCAAGTAATGTTCAACGTCTGTATGACTGCTCAGTATGTCTTATAGTCTTATTGTATTTTATCTATAAATGGAAATGCTCTTGGACAGTGTTCTGAGCTCCAAATGACTGGTACTGCCATGGAATATGATGATTAGTTTATGATTTTACTCTATTACTTGAAAAATATTTCTGTTTTGATCAGCCCAGTCAGCAGAACTCTGAAATTTTGTCCAGTCTGTGCAGCTGTAACAGCAAGGCATATTAGGAGTAATCCCATGAATGGCCAAAGCCCCACCAGCAGTGATGGCTGAGGCTGGGGCTTTATTTTAGTGACTGACAGTAGAACCAGTTCTGTATATGTAAATCCTGATATGGAAAATATCAGAAAAATGTGTCTTATTGAGGAACATAAATTTAGTGTTCCATGATATGATCTTTTTGGAAAATGCCAAAGAGCTGCCTTTTAACCAAAGCGGTTCATGGAACATTAGTCCAATGCTGGGTGTTTGCAGGGCTGCATCAAATCTACTTATTCTCTTCCCTTATCTACTGAGTTTGAGTTCAGCTGTATTTGGCACATGTCCTCTGTAAATAACAACTGATTGAGTAGTAGCAGTGACTCTAACTGATAATTTAATTTATGAAGAATTTATACTCAAATATTAAGAAGATTTTGTTGGGTTTTTCTTAACTTCTTTTCCATTCCCTGGATAGGCTGATTTCAGAAGACAACCTTCTACTTTGAAAATTTTGTCTTTAGGGAATTAGTTCTGGCTAAAATATGTGAATATGGGCTATGGCTTTGCCTTGCCACAGGAAGCTGTTATTCCTTGCTTATGATACACAAATCATTACTCTGTTTCTTGAACAATTGTTTCATATAACAAAAACGTGTTAAAGACTTGTGAATTGACAAGTACTTCTGATAACAAACCCTCTGTATTTATGTGGTTATGGTGAACAAGATTTTCCTGAAGTTGTAGAGTACCAAAAGTTGTGGGTTTCTAGACATGCTATTCCTTTTTACCTCTTTAACTTGGACATTTCAGAATACTGGGATTTGCACAGGCATGTATCAGGAAAGATGTGATTATGGGCTGAAGGTGTCATTCCTAAGAGTGATGGCTCAATAATTGGAGAGAATTGGTGGCTCAAGAGAGCCCACTTGTCTCCAGATGGCTGTAGACTCTGCAAATTGCTGCACAATTTGTACTGAATAGATTAGTGGAAGAGAGAATTCCCTTTAAGCATATTTGAAATTGGGAAATTTGGAAATGAAGGGTTCATCTCTTGGGCAGTTTTCAAAGCCTTAACTGTGCAATTCCAACTTGCTTTCTTGGGAAAATATTTCCCAGTTAAATTTTCCAGTAAAACATCAGTGTTAATGGGCTATTGCAGCATCATTTCTGTTCTCAGTTTTAATTTCATTGACTTTACACTTGCTCAAATGAGCTGCAATACATACAAGTGATGAAAAGTCTGTACTTAGGCTGTGATTTTCAAAAAGAATTTATGGAAAGACCTGTATCTGGTAAGCATTTTTCTAATAAATTCTACCCTATGGATTTATTTTTAGCAACCCTATTTAGCTTTCTGAAAATTATAGTCACTTGAATTGTTTTAATATATTTTCAGTGTTTATTATTAGCACATTTAGATCACACAGCCCTTTGATTTGTTCAAATATATTATAGCATTTCCAGCATAACTTTGACACATGTTTTGAGCACTTGCACCTTAGATGCAAGTAATTTGTTCAGATAATGCATTAAGAATGGAAATTGATGTGCAGTCTGCAAAAAATACCTGTTCCATGGCCCAGTGTGCAAAGGTGTCAGAGCAACAGCAAAATGTTTGATGTGAGGCAGAAAATATGAACCATTTTGAGGGAAAGTCGTTAATCCAACAAATTCTGCCAAGATTTTACTGGCAAATGGTGTTTGTTCCTCAGCTCACAAAATAGATGCAAGTCTTCAACCATGTTATTACTCAGCAGATAGCTCAGTGATTTTTACCCTTGTTCCTTGAACCTGCACTGTGTTCAGATTGCAAGTATTTCAGTAATCTCTTAAATTCCTTACACTGACTGAACACAGTTTTATCTGAACACTTCATAGTCATAATTTGAACAGTTTGGAGAATAATTATTCAACAGAATTGTGTGGTGCTGTTTCTGGTTCCAACTCAAATGATGACCACATCTGGTCCATGCGCTTTGGAAGGGCTTTTCTCTGCACGTTCACCAGGATGTGAAGGCCTGTTACAGTCAGGGGCAGCAAACAACAACTTTCACTCGTGCTTTAACCCTGGTGACTGAGTTTGCTGTGTGTGTGCTGTGTAGTGACTTTTCTTCTGTAGAGCACAGGTGTGCCTGCGTGACATCAGAGTATCTACAGAGAGCCCAGATCACAGATTTGACATATGGGCTCTGTTTGCACCAATGTTTGTGACAACTTGCTTCAGTTCCTTGCTTTGTTTTCTTCTTTTTTTTATTTTTAATAACTGAAATAGAAATAATGGTCCTCCAGAGAATGTATTACAGGGAAAACCTTCTGGGAATGCTTGTGAACAAGATCCCACAACTTTCAATATTGGTGCAGTTGAATATCCTGCCCAAATCCATAACCTCAGTATTTTATAATAAACATGAGTAAGGTAGGTTGGGTCACATTTCAGATTCTGATCATGTAACCTTCCTCTGCCTGCATTCTGCTAGGCTTTGTCACTCATGTATCATTCTCAAACCTTAACAGCTTCATCCTAGGCTGCCACTCCCAGAGCTGCCTGTAAATAAATTGATGCTCATAAATAGCTTGGCAGTGGTTGGAGGGCTAACGTGTTAAGATCACTGCCTGTTGCAATTACTATCATTCCCTGGGATTGTTACTTGGCTTTTTGTCTTTTTTCTGGTAGCAGTGCTCACTTACTGCTCCTTAGCACAGGGTATGACTTTTTTCTAATTTTTATTTTGAAGTAACATGAATATCTTTGTGGCACTATTTCAAGGCTAAAGTCCCTATGCATTACTCTATTATCAGAAAGAAAAATTGCTATTAAACAAACTTCTCTTTCAGAATCAAATATAAATCTCTACCTAGAACATACCTCAATAACATATTTGAACACTGCATAACATTGTTTCTCACATATGCAAATAAATAAAGGACAATAATGATTTGCCCAGGCTGGTTTGTTTTTTTATTTTTGAAGATGGTTGCAAAAGGGGAACATTTTACAGCACGAGGCAGCATCACCTGTGAATAGTGCAGGGTTTTCTGGATGCTGATGAGCACACAAATGCAGATAGTTCCTACCCCCAATGATGTCCATGGAGTCCACTGCTGATGTGCTCAGTAATGAAGACAAATTGAGCTGGTTCTCCTACTCATTAAATGCATCATGCTTTATAAACAATAAGACAACATTCAGAAAGTGGAATTTAAATGGACAGTATCATGCTAGACTTGCAGTGTTGTTTAATTGAAGACCAAGACAGGTTTTCCTGTACAACTTCCAGAATATAAAATTTCCAGTTGAAATGAATTTTTAAACAAGTATTCCCATGTGGCACATATAAGTCAAACACTGCATTAGAACCAGAAAATGAAACTCATTCAAAAGTCTAAACAAATGTATAAATGGCTAGTTTATTTTCACTTCTCATGCAAATGGGAAAAGTAAGAAAGCAGAATTATTGATCAAGTGGAAGGTCAATTTAAATCTTTCTTTTAAGTTCAGTAATTAAAAGTGAAGTATGTAATACTAGCAAAGACAGATTTATATTGGGATGGTTTTTCTTTGGTTTTTTTGGAGGAGGGGGGGTTAGGATTTTGATTTTTGCTTTTGAAGCCGGGTATATTTTCTGTAGCTTGAACTCCATACCTGTCCAAAACTTAGAAATGCTACATACCTGAATGTGGTTACTTTTGAGAATAATAATAAAAATATATTAATCTGTTTTGCCTTATTACTACAGAAATTAAAATTGAATCTATTGAGGATGTGTGTGTGGAAAATGCTTAGAATACTGATTTCATTCCAGGCCGAACCTTTTAGAAGAAACTCTACTCAGACTGCCTTTGTCTGATTTTTAACTGCAGGGTTGTCTTTTACTGATGCAACTAGATCTAAGTAGAGCATAATGACAAGAATTATTTGTATGCACTTCTATTTTACATATTATCATGTGCTTGAGTAACAATGAAGGCTTGAAATAAGTATCCACATCAGTCAGTCACTACAATTAAACAAAGTGGAATACATAATATCTAAATAGGCAGAAATCAGCTGCCTGTATTGGCAATTTCCCTTCTTAGGTGCACTGTCATTAAATGATAAAGTCCTCAGGTTCTGCCTGTGTGTTTGCAATAGGTGTGCAATTTAGACACAAAGCACATTCTTTCTTGGTCTGGCCACGTATGAAAGTTACTCGTGCAATTCACTGTCCTGCTCTTCAGTTTCCACACAATGTGAGGATTTGGTCATCCAGGATAATGTTAGCCTGGAGAGCCAGATTGTTCAGGTAGACAGGACTGAAACAGGGAGTAGGGCCACCAGATTTGCCTCCAAAATCAGAGGCTCAATAGTGGCAGAAACTGGTATTCCAGGATCAAGAGCAGAGCAATTCCTGGTGCAGAACTAAATTGGGATTTGTGTTTCACAGGGAATTTCAGGCAGCATGGGCTGAAGTGACACGACTGACTCCAGGGTAAGGTAAATCAGAACTGTTTTCCTGGAGGTGAATCTGAGTATCCAGGAGGAGGAGGAGTATCCAGGCTACCAGTATTGAGTATCCCAGGATCTGGGCTGCCACCTCCTGCTGCCTTCTCAAGGGCTGCAGCTATGAAGACACAGAGGAAGATGAATCTGGTCTCATCTGGCATTAAAGTATTCATACATTTATTTTGCTTTCACTACTGAATTAAGTTACTGTCACCACACACTCTGTGACTTGCCTGAGATAGTAACTCACATCCCGGGTGGAGCTATCAAATGGCTTCTCCTGAAAAGGTTGCTGTTTACACATTTTCTTCTATTCAGACACCTATTCAGCAGATCTTAAAATTATTTATTATTAAGGGCCTCAGAACTTGTAGTGATATTTCAATCTTTATTTTCCTGATCTAATTTCAAATTTAACAGAAGTGCAGTGCAGGTTTGAAATACTACCCCCCCCCCCCCCTTTTTTTTTTTTTTTGTGTAGTTTCTCTTCAGCTACATAATGAACATTCTCTTTTGTGGACTCCTGCCTTCCTGTTATACTTTCTCAGTTTTCAAAAGGAGAAATAAAACAATATCTGGTTGCACTGATTTGATTTTTCATTGTTCCCACTAAACACATTCATGTGGGGTTTCCCTTGTTCTTTTGGTATGCACAAGCTAACTTATGCCAACTTTTTTGAATATCAATTTCTGCATCTACAGTTCTCAAAACGGGAATACTGATGGATTTTTTTTAGGAGCTCAGAACTTCTCCAAATAGAGTGGGACAAAAAGAAAGATTAAAAAAAAACCAGTTTGAATTTCCTGGGATGGAGCTATTTGAGACTTAAAAGGTGTTGAGAAGTTTTGCTGTTCATTGTTCTAATAAGGTGCATGTCAGTGATGTCAATGTAATATGCTGAGGAAATGTCACACATGTCTGCAATTGGCTACTTCTGGCTAGCCAAGCACAGCTGGAAGCCTGGAAAACACACGTTGCTTTCAATCAAGCAAGGGTCAGAGCAAGCTTAGGACTTGGAATGTCTATATATTTCCATCCAAAAATGATCCTTGAATAGTTTCAGTGGACCAGTAATTATTTTAGCAGCTTTTCTCTTTTTGGATTGGGTTTTTTTTGGTTTGGTTTTTTGGGGTTTTTTTTTTTGTTTTTTGGGGTTTTTTTGGGTTTTTTTTTTTGTTTGTTTGTTTGTTTGTTTGTTTTTTGTTTTTTGTTTTTTTTTTAATCTGCGGTATTATCTGTGCCTATAGAACAGGAGAACAAAAAACAGTGTGCATGTATCCAGGGAGCTTGGGACAATGATGGAGAAGAGTCCAACACAAGAACATCATTGCTGTGTTCTCTGAGCCATACCTGGTAACTTGGTAACACTTAAGCATATACAGTGAACAGTTTTCTATTGACTAAAACATAAAAATTTGAAGCTATCTGGCTGAAGTCTACTTTGCAAGACTGAGAACAGCAGTCATTTTATGACTCTTTATCCTGATAGAATCCTCTGTTCTTTATATTTTATTCTCTGCATGTCATCCTCAAAAGATTGAGCAGGGTTGCTTTGTGACTGTCATGTAATGAAGAGAACTTGGAAACAATGCACTGTACAGCTTCCAGGATGGACTGCACAGAAGCCTTGAAAGAGAACCAAGGCTTGGCTTCCTAGCTACAAATGTGCAGCTAAAATCAGGACTTGGTTCACAGAAATCAGAGTTAAGTTTCTTTCAATGTAAGAAAGAATTTCTTGCAATGAAAGGGCAAGAGCTAGGGCATGGCCAAGAGCACTCTGTGCTGGGTTCAGAACTGGCTGCATGGCCGGCCCAGAGAGTGGTGGTGAGCAGTGCTGCATCCAGCTGGGGACAGGCACCAGTGGTGTCCCTCAGGGCTCTGTGCTGGGGCCAATTTTGTTCAATATTTTTATTGATGACGTGGATGAGGGGATTGAGTCTTTCATCAGTAAATTTGCAGATGACACCAAGCTGGAAGCATGTGCTGATCTCTGTTGGAGGGTAGGAGGGCCCTGCAGAGACACCTGAGACAGTGATGGATGGGCAGAGTCCAGTGGGATGAAGTTTATTAGGTCCAAGTGCTGAGTCCTGCATTTTGGCCACAATAACCCCCTGCAATGCTATGGGCTGGGGGTAGAGTGGCTGGTCAGTGCCCAGGCAGAGAGGGACCTGGGGGTACTGGTGAACAGCCAACTGAACATGAGCCAGCAGTGTGCCTTGGTGGCCAAGAAGGCCAATGGCTCCTGGCCTGGATCAGGAATAGAGTGGCCAGCAGGACCAGGGGGGTCATTTTTCCCCTGTACCCAGCATTGGTGAGGCCACACCTTGAGTGCAGTGTCCAGTTCTGGCCCCTCACTTTGGGAAGGACATTGAGATGCTTGAGTGCATCCAGAGGAGGCAACGAGGCTGGAGAGGGGCTGGGAACACAAACCCTGTGAGGAATGGCTGAGGGAGCTGGGGCTGCTCAGCCTGGAGAAAAGGACACTCAGGGATGACCCTATCATGCTGTACAACTCCCTGAAATGTGGCTGTGGTCAGGTGGGGTTGGTCTCTTTCTCCAAGCAGCAGCTGACAGAACGAGAGGACACAGTCTTAAGCTGTACCAAGGGAAATACAGGTTGGATATTAGGAAAAAGTTTTTTATGGAAAGCATGATAAAGTACTTGAATTGTCTGCCTGGGAAGGTGTGGAGTCACCATCCCTGGACATGTAAAAAAAGCTGGACGTGGAACTTGGCACTTGGTTTGGTTGAAGTGTTAGAGCTGGGTTGGACTCAATGATCTTGAAGGTCTCTTCCAACCCAGTGATTCTGTGTGGAGGCTGAAATGCAGTGTGGCAGCAGCTCTCTGGCCACAGAGAACTGGCACAACTTTTCTAGGCATTGTCCTGGGGAAGGCTGTGAGAAGATCAGAGAAAAGAATGATAAACAATTCTTATCTTCACTTGCTGCACCTGTTGTTGTGAACATGTGGAATGTGTTAGGGAGATTTGTTTACCAAAGGGTGATTTCTTAATTAGCCAATGGTGATGGTGCTTTAATTGAAGGACCAATTAGGTGAAACTGTATCAGACTGTCTGTAAGGGCAATGGGTTTCTTAATAAGAATAGTATGATAAAGTGCTTGCTCAGCCTGCTGGAACCAGCAGCCAATGCTATTTATTACCCAGGGGGGACAGCATGCTATGACAATGTAGCAGTGGAGTATGGCCAGAACAAGGCCTCACTCAGGGCAAGTAAGCAGAAACCTTCCAACCAGTCTTGCAGTAAAGCTCCTGGTAGGCAAAAATTGGGTATTACCTCTACAGCTGAGAGTAATAGAGAGTGAGAAGAGAGAGAAGCTGTTTACACCTGATGCTGTCTCCCAAACAGGAGGCAGCCACCCATGGGCAGAAAAAGTGACACACCAGAATTGTCCTCAAAGAGCCTTTCTGATAGAAAGGTAAGATGGGTTATTTTAATCATAAGTGAAACAGCATTCCCCTCTTTGTCTTTTCTTTTTGTGCTTTATTTAATGTGCAGTCAAGAAGGAAATGACAGCTTCAGTTCCTTTGCTGTTTACAACTCCCTGAGGCTTTGTTTGCTTTTGGTGGTTTTTTTCTGTTTTTTGGGGGCGTTTTTGGTTGTTTCTGTTTGTTTATATGCAGACTTGTGCAAACATCTGAATTAACCTTAAACTGAGGCAGGACACTGCTACCAATGCAGCCATAGCAGTGGAAAATATTCTCCTGAATTTACTGATGCTGTCTACAATCGCAGTTCAAACATCCTTTATCAACTTTTCTAGAATTTATTTTTGCCTCTAATGAGAATAAGTGTAAGGTATTTACTTCTATATCCTCTCATGCATCCCTGTCTCCCTCTCCTCCTATATATTTGTAGTTTACTTGTTGTGTACAGAGCTGGTATCCCATCCCAAATCCATTGTCTGTGCATCTTCATTCCTCAGCCCCTTACTTAGTGCTTTTTTCAGATCATTATAACCTTAAATCCTTTATTCACTCTAGTTTAGGTTGTAATTTTCTATTTTAATTTTGGTCTCTACTTTCATGCTTCTGGTTTTTAGTTTTTGCTTTTTTAGTTTTTTTTTCTCCACAGGTGATAGCAAAACCATTACTGTCTATGTAGAGGGGCCCTGTCTCTTGAGATTACCTAAACAAGTGTTTTAATCCATTCTGTTAATGGCCATGTCCCTTTGTCTGCTTTTAGGTGATTCCTTGAATTGCAGCCTCTTGCCCTAATTCAATCCAAACAATCGCAGCAATAGCTCAGTGAAGGAAAAATGGCAGAAATATCATCCATTGGAGACCTTTGGAGTGCTCGTGTGGTCCAGCTTCCCCCTCAAGGTAAGACAGTCTCCAGCACTTGACGAGGTCAGTTATTGCTTTGCCTACCTGAGTCTGGAAGGCTGCTAAGTTTGGAGGTTCCTCAGCTACCCCAAATAACTTTTTGCAGTGCTGCTCTGGCATCCTAGCAAAGACATTTTTCCTGAGGGTTTTCTCTACCTTTCTCTAGTTCCATTGTTCTTTGTCTGATAGCGTATTTATCAAAATCTTAGATTAATTCTGTCCTGAAACAGTATAATATGGCCTAAGGTGACTATTTTGCAACAGAGAAGCAGTATTTAGGTAGTTAAAAAAAAACCCACAATTTTTCCAAATTAAAATGCAGTGCCGCCTCAATTATCTGAATATCATAAGAAACAGTGATTGTAGTGTGTTCAAATAGTCAAGGGAATTTTCAGTGTAATTAATAAATGCCAAGGGACATAACCCTATTTCAAATGACTGACGTGAGACTATTGCATGAAAAAAACTTATTTCTTCACTGTAACATACTGACACACAAAACTTCTGGCAGATAAGAGATTCTCTGTGCAGGAGTTCTTGCCTTCAAAGCATCCTGGTTTATGAGACAAATAGCTCAAAATGTGTTCAAGAGATTGACTGTGATATATCAAACATACAAAATAAAAACATCATTAATTAAATCTTTTAGAGATTTTGATGGTTTTATAATTTCTTTGGAGATTTGCACCCTAAATAGGTTTTGAGAAAGTCCCATACTGGTAGAATTAGTGAATAAAACTTCTAAATCTAAATGGAATTATTCCCATATTGTGATTTAATGTGCTCTGATGGAGCAGCTTCTGTTCAGTTTCCACAATTCCTCAGTCCTGCTGCCTGAAGGATGACAGTGCATTCATCACATCTCATGTGTTTCTGGAATTGGATGTGTCTTGTAGGAGCTGCCCAGATCACCTGCTCATTTCACATTTTTGCAGAGCTGAGTGCAGGTGACTGCAATTCACTATTGACCTGCTTGGGATTCTAACCAATAATCAAGCAACAAAAAGCTCCATATCCCACACCAATTTTTGAAGCTGCTCTTCTCTAGAGGAGAAATATTTTTAAACAGTCATTCAAGAAATAATTTAATTGGTCTTTCAGCTTCTATTATTCCCTTTCCTCAGGAGCCAGTGACCGAAATTGACTCTATTCCCACTTCAACCATCTTCCTTTCATGTTCCATGTAGAGAACTTTGTCAGGCACTGGGTTAAATTAGTGAAAGTCTGTCTAGAGTTAAATTAGCTCAGCACTGTCAGAAATAAAGAAAGATTTTGACATATTTTAGGCTGACTAGTCAAATAATAATAAAAAAATTATGAAGAGATGATAGTTTGAAAAATGTGTGTGGTTAACTTGAACTTGACCAAACTCTTCACTAGAAATTATTGCAAAATGATTTTCCCAAAATAATTTTGGTAGTTGCTACAGATTCTAGTTATTTACACTTAAAATCCAGTGCAAGAATATGTTTTTAACTTGAATACTTAATCTTATTGTTTGAAGATTTAAAACACAATTTCTTCCCTGTTCCCTTCCGTTGGAACTGGATTATTGCCAAATAAATCTGATGTAGTTTATGCAAGGAAATCTCAGGTAATATAAACTTCAGAAAGCAGTTTAGCTTCAGGAGACTGTTTGCATTACTAGTTTATTTGTTTATTCATGGTTGTTTCACTTCTTTTTCACTTGGATACAGGAAAAAAAAGACAAAAGAAATATGTTGTTATGCTTCAGAGGTTTGTTTGGCTGCTGTTAAATTTCTCGTACCTAATCAAAAAAGTTCTTTTTTGACTTCTAAAGTTTATGATAGATAATCTGAACTACACTGGACTTTATTCAACATCTGTCTGAATCCTCTGGTAGGCACTCCTTTCATTTACATATCAGAAAACTGATGATCTATCCTTAGCAGTATAACTCAGAAATATTTTCCACCTGAAAATTCTGGGATATTTTTACAGGGAGAGGAGATAGCATAGAGTATTGCAGTTTGGCCTAAACATTACAATTAATATCTTTATTCCAGCGTAATATAGTGGTTCTTTAACCTCGGCTCTTTGAGATGTTACATCCGTGTTTCATTGAAACAATTCCACAAATTGTTTCAATGAATAGTATAATTTTGAATTATACTATTCAAAACAACAGTATAATTTCAAATATCAGGGAACAGCAATTATGCTCTGATGGCTCTGGACTTCAGCTTTGAAACTCCACTCTTTTATACAAATAATAGTTTAATTTCATCTGTGCCAGGATTGAGTTGTTCTGGTCTGTGCTTTATTTAGATTGTGTAGTCAAAAATTACAGATATAATGGCATATCTGTGCTCTTTACTTTTCCCTCTTCAAAAGACAAGTATTTATTTATGAGTAGGGCTGGTCAAACACTAGTTAAAACCATGATGTAAAAATAGAAAATTTTACTGCTATCTAGCAAAAAGAGGTTTTGTAGTTTTCTTTTTCTATTGAAATGTGTAAAACTTTTTCTGAATGTTCTCTGTATTTCTGTATTTCATTGGTCATAGGGCCAAAATTCCCTCTCCAGAATGAGAACTGCCCTAGGCAGCATTAGAGTGACAGTGATGAGGTGTAAAACCATGCTGTGCTCAGTTTGATGTCCTTGTGTAGCAGTAGTATCAAGTGAGCTCCATCAGAAGTCCCTGACCCTGTTGCACCTACACAACACTTGGGTTACAAGGGACTCCTCCTGGTTCCAGAGAATTCATTCTGGCATCAAGTTAGGAACATAACAGACACAGAAATACATGAGTGAAATTGGAACACTGTGTGTACTTTTGAAAAGAATTCACTAAGTCTGTTCTTTTCCTTTTAGGACAGATAACAAATCTATATAGTTCCCATTCAGACACTTAGAAAGCTGTACCTAAAAAGACACAGAGGTTTTTCTTTGATTTTTTCCCCCCATCAAAGATAGTTTCAACAGTATACTCCCCCAGAAGAGAAATGCTCCTCTAATTTTTAGTCTTAGTGGATTGGTCTGATGCCACATAAAAAGCACTGGCCCTGATGCACCAAGGCCTTTGACAATAAATATTGCCTTGGACACATCTTGGCAGTATAACCTGGCTTCTCTGTATTTTCTTGGCTTAGGGCCCTGGAGCAGGCTCTCTTTGCTGGGAGTCTGAAATATGTCAGCTTTGCCCAAGGTGCTTTTTCCACAGGCTTCTACAAGGCCAAAAGTGAATAGAGTATCTGAGTAGTTATAAATTGCATTTCAAATAAAATATACTTCCAGAAAATATCTTGAATTGTAGAATGGTTTGGGTTGGAAGGGGCCATTTGCTGTATTGAGCAGGGACATTCCCCACTAGATCAGGTTGTCAGAACCCTGTCCAACCTGGCCTTGATTGTGTGAGGATGGGGCATCTGTCACCTCTCTGGGCCACCTGTGCTAGAGCTTCACTGCCACCATTGTAAAAATCTTCTTATATCTAATCTAAATCTACCTTCTTTTATTTTAAAATCATTTCCCTTCATAATCACAACATTTCTTATGAAAATAAGTCTGTCCCCATTTTTCTTATAAGCACCTTTTAAGTATTGAAAAGATTGTCAAGGATGATTCTATTCTGACTGATGACTTTGTCAAAAAGCATATTTAAGGGGGATGAAACTGCTTGAAACTCTCTATCCTTCTTGCTTTTTTAGATGTTCTTTGATTTTTGTTCAGGATCAAGCTCTGAATAATTTATTTATAATATAAATCAATATTTATAATACAAATAACTGGACTATTTATAATATCTCTTCTCTGGGGATCATCATTATTCTTGATAAGGAATAAGCTCATGCTGTAACCATTGTGTCAGTAAAGAGGTGAATAGGAATGAACAATACTGCACAGGAAATTTCACTAAAACTGAATTTGTGGTATTTAGGTTTGTTATCTACCGAGACACTGATTTCTAATTGTGGCTTACAAATTAACTGGAATTTTGTCTCCCTTCTGTCTGTGAACTCCTATGGGTTCCAACAGCTTAACTGAGATAGTCTAATTGTGGCTTGTATCATAAGGCAAAAATATTTCAAAGGTTGACCACATCTGCTTGCATGATTGTTAACAAGGAAAAATGTAATGTGGTATAACTAGTCAAGAATCGTGGTCTCTGTCTGGTAGAGATGTGAATCAAGATTTTGAAAATATGAGAAAGATCCCTGACAAAGCTGTTTCTAGCTACTATAAAATGAAACTTTCATACAATGATAGCTGAGACACTGTGGTTGGTAATAACTAACGTAGATATCTCTAATACAGAGAGATGCACAGGCCTTCAATTATTGTAAATGCAGGTGAACCTAATGGGAAGAAATGATGATGTCTGACTCAGTTCAGAAGGCTGAATGATTTCTTTATTAGAACTGTGTTAAAATACATTAATATACTATGTAAAGGAAGATGCTAAAACTACAAACCTACTTTCTCTAACTACCAAATCTAACTTCCAACTCATGACCCTCTCTCGTGAGTGCAGCCCCAGGTGGGTTGGATTGCCCATTAGGCTCAAACAGTCCTCACCAGAATTCAGTCAAGCAATCACCCCAGGGAAACAATTCTCCAAACACATTCCACATGAGAAAAACAAGGAGCAGAAATAGAATGGTGTCGTGGTTTGGCACAGGAAAAAGAATCTTCTCGGAAGAAAGAGGTCACTTTGGATATTGACATTTGGGTTGACCAATTGAGGGCGGACGTGCCTCTGAGAACACAGAGGGGTTAAAAGCAGAATTCCCAGGAGAACTCGCTCTCTGTGGTTCTGGTCAGGATGCAGTGCAGGACTCTCCCCTGCCCAGCCGTGGCTGGGTGCGGGAGGGGAGGCATGCAGCCCAGCTTAAGGTGGGCTGAAGGGTGGAGGGGCTGGAACCAGGCTGGCCCCCTGCAGATGGAAGGGTGGAGAAATCTGGGATGTCTCCATTCTCCGCCCCCAACCCCCCCGTGAGTCTGTCTCTTCTCAAGAAAGAGACAATGGCAGGGGGAAGGAGAAGAGCAGGGGGGCTGCAAGGTGCCCAGCCACCTGTGGGAGCCAGAGAATCCAGGCTCTGAGCCATCCTTGGGAGTTGGGACTTTTAACCCTTCCTTGAGAATTGAAAGTTTTGTGAAATTTTACTCCTCCTCGGTTTGGAAGAGAGAAAGCCTGGACCCTGGGATGTTAGGGAAAGAAGATTGGTGGGGGGAAGATGGAGTGGCTTTTGGCTGGATTTTTTCTTGTTAGCCATAGACTGAACCGATTTTCTCCTCCAAGAGAGACTGTATTTTAGGAGGATGCCAGTGAGCCAAGAGACCTGGTTCAGCAGCTGAGAAAAGACAGGATTGGAGCAAACAGAGAAAAGTTGAGGAGGTTTGTGGTGGTGCCCCGTCTTCAGAAAAGAGGAAGAGAAGAAGATCTCTGTTCCTGAGACCCTCGGCCCCAGGGGAGGAAGAAAATGGGTGGGACTGTGGTCCCAAAAAATGAAAAACTGAACTGTTGTTTTTCCCCCTCTTGGCAGAGCATCCTTGAAAGGAAAAATCCTAAAAGCAGTCTGTCTGTCCATGTGTTGGTAGTGAGAGCACTGTGCATGGAAAGGAGAAGGGTCACCCTGGCAGATTTTCTCCATGCAGTGCCATGTGTGACATGGAAACATGAGAGGTGGCACCTATGTTTCCTGGGGGTCTGTGGTGCAAGGGAGACTCCTCTCTCTCCTGATGGACTTAGTATTGATTATATTGAAGGGTGAATACTTGATTAAGGGTCCAAATGTGTCTCAATGTGTATTTTTGTAGTTGGGTAGTTGAAGGAGGAATGTTTTGAAAGGTTCTCATTGTGGATTTTGTGTGTGTTTCTCTTTCTTTTTTTTCTTTTACAGTAGTAGGAGCTTAATTAAGTTTTTTTTTTTTTCCTTGTTATTAAGCTTGGGCCTGCTTTGCTCTGTTTCCCGATCACATTTCCCAACATTCAATTGAGAGGTTGCCTTTTCATGGGGGCGCTGGCATTGTGCCAATATCAAACCATGACAAATGGTTTTCTCTTTCTTTCTCTCTGTGCACCTCTATGAAAAATCCTGAGAGAGAGAAATGTCCCTGTGACATTCAATGAGAAAGAACAGGAAACATTTGAGTGCTTTATACCAATTTGATGAGTTTACTTCTGTAATGCTGCTTTATCAATTTAGTCCTTCCATTATGGTTTTTTTTTTTAAACACTTCCTACTTGATATCAGGATCCCATTTGCCACTGTGGGCCTGCTTGCCTCGTTCTCCTGGCCTGTTTGAGCACTGGTTCCACAGCAGGGAACACCATCTCCTCATCTGGAAGGGCAAGTTGCCAACACAAGTTATCGATTCCAACTGCAAACTTTCAGTGGGTCTTCTGTGTAGCTATGTGACATATACTGCTCTCTTTCCTTTAAAGGGCAACATATTGCAAATAACAAACAATGTTTACAGTATGTTTAGTAACTATGGCAACCACAGGTTCCTGTGTTTAAAAACATAGGATGTATTCCATTGCAGTTTATTTGCTGTGTCCTTTTGTCAGACACTGTAGAGGTGCTAATGCAGTATTACAGCATTACAAAGAACCTTCATGGAAACCCCTAAAAATGACTTGGATAAATCTGGCACTGTGCGGGTTCCTCAGGCACTGTGTCTCACTGATGTCCATACTAAAGTTGGTCAGCTGGCAAATAAAGCTCGTAAGATCCAGGCATCCTGTGCGAGTTGTGTCTCCAAATTGCTCTGTATTAGACAGCGTTACCATTATTAAGGTGAGGAAAAGCAGAGTGGTGTGGGTTGGAGAGATTGTGATCATTCCGTGCCTCAAGACTATTGCCCTGAATGCAGAAATTTAAATGTTGGCAAAGCTGACCATTAGAACAGGCATTAGAACCTAAGCTCTGCCTTAGGTTCCTAAAGCAGAGATGCCCTTAGTCAAAGCCCATCACAAGACACAGCAATTGGAATTAAAGCATTTACAACACTGAATCTGGGGTGTGCAGTTCACTGAAGTTTTCTCTACATATTAAAATCATGAGCACCTGGTGTTGAACTAGCAGATCCCATCTACATCTAATCAGAGCAGTTCTGCTATGTCTGGTACTGGTCTTTGAATTTCCTGAATATTTTTAATCATAAGCCATAAGCTCTTGGTGTTTCAGTGTTTTTTAAAAATTTGTTGGTGGTATTAATTTGAAAGAAACCAAAGTCAAACATTACTTCTGATAAAGCATTAAAAACAATACATTTTATAGCTGCTTGAGGAATTGTTTTTACCAAGTATTCCAGTCCAGTATTAAGATCCGAATATATCTGTAAGAGCAGAATTACAGTCATTGTCATGCAAAAAATGCATCAAAACACACATTCTTGGAAGGGAGTATTGTAATTTAGTTTTTTTGAATCTTGCTACCTGGAAAAGCTGTGGTTATCAAGGTGCCCAGTATTTACTTTCTTGTAATATAGAGACCAAAATCCTAAATAATTTTAGAATTCATATTTGACATTAATATATTTTGATTCATGGTTTCATATTATAGCTCTTTCTAATTCTGTAAATGAAAAAATTCGTAGGGATCCATCATTAATGTTATCGTTCCAATTTACTTTGTAAAACCATATATTTGAAATAGGATTGCTCTGTTTGTGTATCGGATTATCTGAAGAATGAGCAACTTTTGGGTCACAGTCGAATAATCGAATAGATCAGATCAATAATGTTGGTCCTACATCTGTTCTGTGTTCTTAGCTAGGCAATATTCTATCTTAGCTATTGATGGGATGTGAAGTAGGTGGATATATTGTGGGGTGTTTTTTTTGGTTTTTTGTTTTTATTTTTGTGTGGGGTTTTATTGTTTGCATAGGTCTGCACCTAATCTTTAAAATGTGAAGGGCCTCACATTTGTACATATTAAGATCACACATGTTAACTAAGAATGGATGATGAACATAAAAGAGAGCAGCTGATTGATAAGATTGACAGCTGAATTTTTTTCTCAAACAGTAAAATCTCTAATCAAAGCATTCAGAGAGATGAAGAATTCTAAGATATGAGCTCCTGACAGATAAAGACAATGGGCTCTGCCTGCAAACAGCTGCAGAGGAGGAAATTTTGTTTTGGTGTAAATGATTATTAATATAGAACTGCATATTAAAAAGGAGGGGGAAAAATTACAATCAAGCCATGTCCCACTCTCCTTGCTTCCACTGTGTTTAATCCATGGCTTTTATTCAGTCTTCAGGTGTCCAAGACACCAAAACTGGAAGCCCAAGCATCACTTCAGAAGACAGCTCTACCCTGTGCCTCATTTCATATGAAAATTAGCAGATGCCCATGTTTATATGCCCAAATCTGCCTCAGACCAAATACCTGTCTCCTGCTTGAGCTCCACCCTCCCTTTAGTGAGAGGTCTGATTTAACTGGAGGTTCCGAGTTCAGCAGAGCCACTGACAGAAACACACATCTCACCCAGCAGTTGTAGTGTCTTTAAACTGAAGAAAAAGCATCAGCCTTCTTTTAAGCATCCTCTGGTAGCTAAAATAGGTTGCCCAAGAAGCTGAGCAGTACAGTTCACTGCTGCCCTCAGGCTGGAGACATTTAAATTCCCACTGTTATCTCTCAGGGGAGAGCCCTGACGTAGAGTTAACAGCTATTTGGGTCCAAGTAGGGCATTCTTTTAAAGCACTTTTGGCATCCAAAACAATTCTGCTTCTATCTTGTTGAATCTAGGTCACTGTGCAACAAGCAATGCAATATTTAAAAGGGGAACAACCAGCAGGGACATCTTTGTGTTTAAAGTACCCAAGTGAAAGCAGCAAGTCCTTGCTGGCAAGCCCCGATGGCAGGACTGATTTCTGTATTTTACATTAGACAGTTTTTGGAGAAAAATGGGAAATAGTTGTGACATTGTGGTCTAGAATCCAGAGGTATGTCTATACTCAGCATTTCATACTGGAGATCTCTAACCAGCACCAGCACTGGGAGATTTAGGTGCTTTACCAAATGTGGAAAAAGCCTAAAAATCTCTTATGGTTTTGTATTTCACTTTGGAGCCAACTTCCTTAAATACAGACTTTGCAATGCCTAACTTGTAGGCAGTGCAGACCTTTATTGGCCCTGGCCCCCTGCCTTCCTTGTGAGATGGCCTTGGTTTTATTCCCAGCAGAAACCAGGTGTGTTTACATCTGCGTATTAAATTCCAAGTCAAAGAGGTTATGAGGGAATATATTCCCCAGATATCCTAACCTTACAGAACCACTCCTGACTTAATTCATTCATCCTTAAAAATAGCAGATGAGGAAATGTATTGACGCAATATTAATTTTACTATTATTTGCCACTGACATCATTGTGTGTACATATAGATAGTAGAATAAACATTAAAACAGTGGTTACCCATGTTATTAAAAATAAGTCTACTGATAGTAAAAAATACTGTAGATCTGTGGGATGCTGAACTGAAATGTGTAGGCAAAATTTCATCCTTATTTCATTCCAACATTTTCAGGAATTGTATTTCGGGTTAATTGAGGGGTAATAAAACCAAAGAAATGTAATACTGATTCATTGTGAGAGCTGATAGAAGATCTAGAATATTGATTAGGAAAAAGTACTCATTGTTTCCAAAACTGCTCTTTTCTACTGATGAACCCTACTTTTACATTAAGCCATTTCAATGAACTAATTAAAGGCCACTAATGTGTGAGAGTTAGAACTGAGTGGTGTAAAACACTGCAGCATCATTTTCCATCCAGTTGAGGCTCTCTCCCATGTGCTTTATTTTTTGCTGTTCAGCTCTAAAGTCTTGCTAACTCACTGTGTGTTTCCATCACAGCCCAGCAAGAGCTGGTCAGAAAGAACATCCCAGCCCTGCTCCCTGTCAGTCATGGTGGCCAGTGGAGGGTGCCTGAGGGAGGGCAGCAAGAGGGACAGAGTGGCCTTTTCCAGCAGTCTACCAGGCTGCAAAAACTTTGAAGGTTGAGGATTTTCTGATCGTGGACGCATTTGGGGTTTTCTTGTTGTCACTGTTCTGGGTGAGGTTTCTTTTTCCTCTGCACTCTCATATGGTAAATCTTTCTGAAAGCAATAACAGCTGCTGCAATGCTCAGCTCCAACCTCCTGCTAGGGCAAGGCCTCGGAAAGGGAAGGTCTAACCCAAGAATGAGGGCTTGTGCTGGGCCAGCTCTTACTCAGAACAGCAAAACACAAAACTGAGGCACCATTCAACCTGACTAAGCTGTTCTGGTATCTGAGACTTGCTTGATACGATAAGTGATATTCCTGACTTAGAGAACAATTGAAACATGGAAGTAAACCAAGTGCTATTATCTCAGTGGTAGGAGTGTGCCAAGTTCTTGTTTCTCTAGAGAGCCTGTGGAGAGGCATTGCTGAAATGCCAGAGCTTGGAGTTCATTGTTCCCAAGCCCCAAGAGACAGTAGGAGATCAGTGAGAGTGTAGCATTGTGTATTCTCCTTATCACTTCGGGGTTACCAACCTTGTGGTACTGAAACCTTTTGACTGGCCCACTCCACTAGGTTTTGCATTTTAAGGAGCTGAAATTTATGCAGTTTGTAAACCATATACCTTTCTTGCTTGCATTCCTCAAATATACAGCTATAGTTCAGGGTCTGTGGACAGGAAAAGATTCATTCTATCTTTCATTTCCTTTTGAGAATGTATAAACTGGGCCTCTGTAGTTAGTGCAAAATTTTCACTGTGCACAAAGCTGGAATTGTAATTCATATATTTAGCAACAGAAACCATCATTGCTAAAAGTCTGACTCATGCTTTATGCTTCTAATTCTATAGGCCCTATGAACATCCTCACTTTATTATGCTTTCACTACCAAAAATTTGAATGGTTTCTAATAAAAAGTGACATATTGTGTGTACAAAACATTCCTATAATGGTGATTCTCCAGACTTTTCAGCATGTCATCAGGATTGTCACCTCCCATTAACACTTCACTTAATCTGATTTGTGTAAGTAGTTTCAATGTAATTAGGAGACATTGTGACTTACTAGACCAGGGATTTAAAGATCAGGACTTGACCTTTTTGGATCCCCAAACCCATAGAATAACCTGTGAAGAACAGCCCTTCCCTTTAAGCTCATTGATGAGTAAGTAAATGGTTGCTTAGCCTGAAATCTCTCCCGAAAGAAAAGGAGTTTTAGTTCCACATACTGTAATTATCTATGAAGTTTTACTGTCCATGGCAGAGAGCTTGAGACAGTTAAAACCCAGCAGAAGGAAAATCTCCTGCCAAACATCAGAGAGGTGGAATACACCTGGAAGTGCTTCCCTATGCCCTTCATCCTACCCCATTGTGTTCTAGGAGCACAAGGAGGTATGAATGATTTCTCTGCTGGTGAGGGTGGCTGATCACTGTATGCCAGAGAGAATAACAAGTGAGGAAATGCAAAGACTCTGAAAGAAAACTATTTCAGAATTCTTTGCATTTTCTGAAGCTTCTACTTCAGAATTTGATGCTGAATTTTGACTTACTGTCAGAGGTGGAATGGCACCACTTAAATAAGGTGATTTGTGAAAAGAGACTCATAATGGTCATGTGTTTGCTTTGTTGTTTTTTTCAGGCAGATGAATAGGATTTTTTATCACTTACAGTTAATCACGTGTGACTCTCTAGTACATTATTGCAAACATATGTGTGACTCCTTAGTTTTGGGGAAGAGATATTCTCAGTACCAGAAGTTAGAGGGAATTCTGTCAGCTTAAGCATCATGACAGATCTCTGAAAGCATGACATTTCTATTAAGCAAGAACTATGTCTAAGTCTTTCTTTTTTTCCCAAGTACTTTATAACAAAGATGAATCTAGCAATGGTGTAACTCTTAAGCATCTTCCACTCCCACCTATCCCTCTGATTTTTCTCATAAATCTTTTGTGTCTCTCCTCCCATATGAACTCCACAGCCAATCTTGGTATAAGCTGCTCACTTGCAGCTACTGCAACACCCAGGGAATTGCTTACTAATGCAGACTTGCTCACAGAGGAGCTGCTTAATCATATTAGCAGGATTTTCAGTGTTGGGTTTTAGGCACCTCAGGAAATAGACTGGGATCTAATTTTTCACATACCTATGTAATTCCATAAATCGAAAAAGAATTTGCTTTCTTGTACTAAATGGGGATAAGAAACTTCTCTCTGTTATTCTGCCTCGAAAATGCCTTGGAGTCTTCAGCTATATCATATATTGTTTATATTAGATAAATTATATCTATCTGTACTTTCATTAGCAAGATTTTTGAAATACCCCAGTTCCCTTTTATTTAACTGAACCTTTGTTGCCGCTATGTAAGTCATACTCATTGCAGTGCCAATTTGTTCAAACATAATTTAGGAATTTCAGGTGTCACCCCACTTCCCCTGACAGCACAGAGAATAAAATCACAATTTGAAACCGTGGTAAGAAAATTAATAATCATAATAAAAACCTAGCAAACAAAATTCCCCAGTTGCTCTGTTGACTTTTGACACACGAGGAACCCTTGGGACATAGTGAGAAGCAGAAGGGTTAAGCAGGAAAACTGAAATAGACTCTGCAGTCTCTATTTTCTGCCTGACTCCAGAGGCACTGCAGACAGCTGTTGCAGATTGAGACAGACTTGTAATTTGCCTCTTGGGTCTGGCAAGGAATTAAGGAGCAGTAACCAGTCTCCTATGGGGTATCCAGTCTCTATAACTAGTATAAGCATAATATGAAGGCCAGATCCTCAAAGATGCATAACCATGATGGGAAAGGCATGCTAAAATACCCTTATGTTGAGGTCCATACTATGTGCTTTTAAGTCTTAAAAAAAAACAAAAACAGCATGTACAACATTGACTAGAAGTTTGCTATTCCAGTGCTGGTGAAGAGTGATCACAGAGCCTGATGCAAAGAAAGACATTTCCCAAATAAAGCCTAAACATGCTGGCAGTGTCCTCTGCAGGGCTGTGCTGGAGCCTTTGTTTTTCTTGTTCACTGGCAATGTCTGAGGTGGTGCTCTGTGAGAATACTGATGTGTGTCCTGGGGTGCTGGAGTTTGGTTCTTCCTCAGGTTGTAAGATTTCTGTCACTTGGGTAAGAACTTTAGCACAGCTGCTGGGAATATACATTGTCCATTCAGGGTAAAATGACTAGAAGAAAAGAGACCATATCAACAGCCTTGTTTCTCAGAGATGTGTTGAAACATGGCTGTTCAAACTCTCCAGTGATGTGCCATACAGTTGAGAACTCTGGAGAACTGAGAGCAATTTTTTAATTATTGCTGGAAGTGATAAATTACAGCAACATATACAAAATTGATTGCTTTGGGTTCAACTTTCAGTAATGCAATTATTATACAGTACAGGTAAAAGAAATATTATGTGTTTTGTTTTATAACTATTTGGTCAATATATGTAACTAGCATCTTTCTTATGCAATAATTATTTTTTGAAAAGTGAAGTTTGTTGTTTTACATTTTGTGTTTGCCTTTTTTTTTTTTTAATATATAGATTTATATATAAATGTTGGCTTAATCTTTGAGTGGGAGAATCTGAGGCTTATGATAGACCTGGGTAAGGATCAGTTTTGACTCTGTGGTTTTGCTGCTGATAAGGTGACTTTTTTCAGTTGTCTCTGACAGCTCTTTATGTGTAAGCATCCACTTCTCACTTCTACCAGGAGCAGATTCTCGTACAGCTTTGATTTTTTCTGCTTGTGAGGCATATTTTCTCATAGTGTATCAGGAAAAGACATGCCTGAAAATTGCCTTTTCCAACTGGACACAGCCATATAAATAATTGGCGTCGTGCATGGCAATTATCACTTCAAACTCCTTGAAAAGTCACACTTCCTAGGAGTTTGAAAAGCAAAGGTCTGCCATGCTCTTAATGTGTTCTCTATTTAACAGCAAGAAATCCATCTGCTTTATGGAATTTTGTCTGAATTTCAGCAGTATCTTAAAGACAAAGTTAGAGTGGGATTTTGCGTGTGTGCCTCTGGTTTGTTTAGTTCTGTTTTTTTAAACAAAAAAGCAGGCAAGAAGGCAGGAACACTCACAATTTTATATCTCTTCTTATTTGATCAAATGTAAGAAACATTGCATTTTTGCTTTCATTCCTTTAAATTAGTTTCACTCTACATGATTTATAGGCAGCTTATTTCAGGGAGATCATCACTGGAAACTACATATCTGAATTAATACAATTTTTTCCTGAATAGTTTAACCCATAAATGTTCATACTTTGTAATCTTTGTATGAACAGTCTTCCAAGTTCCTGTGTGGTGACAGAGGACAGGAAGGAAAGGGGCAGAAGAGTAGTTTCCAATTGACACCTGTGTTTCCTCAGTATTTTTCTATTTTTTTCCTGAAGAAGTAGCTCTCATGCAATACTGGGAAGGGCTGTGCTGTTTTCCTCTGAGCAAGAAATTCTTCATATACATGTGCTATTGGATAAAAGGTCTGCTGAACACCTTGCAACAATGGTTTTAACATGAATTTTGGAGTAAACGTGTCAGTTTAATCATCCTTAAAACATGTGTTCTGAAAACATGAGTATTTAATGACCTATCCTGATTTTTCTAATATAACATATTGTCTATGTAGATTCCTTTTCTTCTCTTTGTTACTTGCTGGTGATTCATTAAGTAATGTGATCAACATGAAGCATTCTGAAAAAATAAATGCTCAGTTGCAAATCAGTTTGTTAATCTCCTCTCATACTTAGCAAAAATCTTTATCCTTTTTAGATGAGTTGAAAAAGTCTAAATCAAGGGACTTAACATATGCAGATTTGGTTAAAGAGCATATTCCTTTCTTCTGTGATGAATATTGAGCTTGAGTAAAATCCAAGCTAATCTTGACTCTGTTTTCCCCTCTTATCACATAACAGACAAATGTTTCCTGCAGTTACTGTGTCATAGCAGAGCATCTGCCTCTGCAAGAGCCAACTGCCAGATAGCCTTAGCAAGCAGTCATATTATGCAGTTGACAGGTTTATTACTTTATCAGATATTTGCTCAAGGACAATTTTATTATATGCAAATCATTGACATAAATTGGGGAAGAACGAATTTATTAAGGGGTCTAAATTAATCTTTCACCATTTGGTATGTGCATTTTTATTATGCAATGTATTTACTTCTAGAATATTCATTTGTCTGAGAGTTGTGCTGCAACTACAGGATTTGTCAGGGTTGGGTTAATGCTGATTTGTGTTTTGTATTTCTTAACAGGCTCTACCTTAATGTGGATCAGAGTTCAGAGAACATGGGCTATAGAGAGCTTTGGCTTGAGATAGGGATCTAAAAATTCATACACATGGTTTTACTGGACTTGAATTTTTAAAGTGTAAAACGGAAAAATATCAGATCACTATTCATGGAAGCAAAAGACAGTCACCTTCTCTGCAGAACTGATTCAGACCCTGGTCTGTTTAACTCACTGGGCAACTATCTTTTTTTTTACCAGTAGAGAAATCCTGAACAAAAGATCTGGAAAAAAAAACCCCAAACACACCCCCCTCCAAAAACCCAACCAAACAAAAAACCCCAAAACAAACCAAAAACACCCAAGCAAAACAAGACAAACCCCCTCCTACAAAGACAAACAAAAAAAACCCCACAACAACAACCAGGAAAAGATGAACCCTACAACACCTAAACAATTAAATGGGAATCAATATTTACAGGAGAATTTTGGGGGTATATTTTGTTTTGCTTGGTTTTTAATCTCATGTTCTAGCTTTCTTTTTTGCCTTTTTGGTGCGTGCACTTTATGTAACCATTCTTATTGTCAGATCAGGCTTTCACAGATAACCATGGCAAATAGATTCGTGTTGTCTTGTTAGTGATGACATCAGGATCTGGACACTTTCCTGCAGCAGAGGAGTGAATATGTCTCATGCATTTTTAATTTATTCTTTTTTAATTAAGAAAGGAAAACATACTGGCTCAGGAATAATGGCATGTCTAACACCTTAAGATTTCGTGGTGGGAGAAGTTTGCCTTTTTCTCAGATCTGTTTAGTACTGGATGAAGTTTATGGCTTGAGAAACCTGTGTTCAAAGTTTGACTGAGCATGTTATTTGCTACATTTGTGCTAAAGCCCTCATCAAAAAGTTGGGAGTAAAAGTAAGATTTTGGAGGGATGAGCACACTGAAAGCTGTTGGATACTCAGTTTCATGTTGTTGGGGCATAAAATTCTTGGATGTAAGCTTGTAAGACTAAGAAAACATAATAAGGAATCCAATTTACCTCAACTTGGAGTTATAGGTCCATGATGACTTATATAAACCCAAAATGACTTTTGTATCTTCTCTGTTTGAGAAACTTCTACTCCCTGTGTTCTTCAACTCACACTGAGCTGGTAGAGCATTCAGTTGTGTCAGAGGGTGCTGAGAAGATATTCCATTCTTCTTGTCTGAAATAACCCAGAGTTGCTGACTTTCCTGTATGTTAGAAGACACTCAACAGTTCCCTCAACCTGTTGAGGCAGCTGATTGGAAAAATGTTAATTTTCTTAGAGCAAGACAATTACTTCCAATGCATAATTGTGTGTGTAGCGAAGGGGAGAGATTCAAGAATTCTCAGTTTTGTGTTTAGAGAAACCTGATGATAAAAAGGGGGAAAAAAACTTGGAAAAAATATTGTCAAATTAGCTTTACTGTATGATTTTTCATTTGTAGGTTGTACCAAAAGATTGTAATTTTTGAACTTAGCAATACTGCAGTTTCTGAAATATAACAAATTCTATTCTTTATAAAATTTTTAACTTATTTGAAACAGTCTATTGCAAGTTCTGTTTTGAAGTTTTGGATAAAAGAATCATAATATGTAAAACTGTAATTGGAGTCAGATAACTTGTCAACATCTTGTGCCAAAACCATTTCATTCGTTTTGGAGTTGTCAAAGTGAGGTTTTAAAGAGTTTTCACAGATTTTTAAGGGATTTTTTTCCTTCCCTGATAGATTATTCTGTTTGTACTGTTTTCTCAGTCATCATTCATGATTCCTTATATGCTCAGGTACTTTACTCAAATAATACATATGGGAGAAAATATTTATTAGAGATCTTTCTTACCTTACCTTTCTTACAGGTAATTATTATAATTACAATAATGGTTCTTAATACGCCATTAAAAAATGAAAGGGATGCTGGATTTCCCTGTGTTAGATGGACCTCAGAAGGTTTTTCTAAGTTGTGGAAGATCTCAATAGATTTTATTGCATTTGAACTACAGAGTGCTTGAGGCTTCTACTTCCATCTTTGAGAAAAAAAGTTATTTAATGCATTTGATATTCTGCTTTTAAACAGAGGTATCAATATGAAATAAAAAATGGATATATGTTATACTGAGTATGTCCAGAGCTCTCTGAAAATTGAAAGTTTGAAAGGTCTGGTTAAATCCTGCTGTAGTGTTGCTTTGTCTCAGAGTATTGTTAACATAATTCCTGAATGGGTGAGTTACTCTGATAAACAATTATTGATAGTGTCATGAATTCATGCCCTATTTAGTATAAATAAAAATATTCCATGGAAATTGAATAAAATCTATGATAATATTCAATGACATGTAACTCACAGACCTGGTGTGCTGTTTGAGAATGGGACTGCAGAGATTAGAGAAACACAAAGACATTTTATGGAGCACATCATGGATAATCTCAAATTCCTCTAGGAAACAGAACAATAAACTCTGTGGAGGTGTCTAATATTGATAGAAAATGCTGGCTTCAGTATAAGCTTAACAATGGGTGGCTATCACATGTTAGGGATGTGACATTAGGGACCTGGGCTCATTCTGCTGCTCTGGCTTGAGGCTGGGCTCACAGTGACTCTTGAGGGCTCTGCTTTCCTGCTGCTGTTAATGGAGAGCTCTGTTGACAGCATCATCAGGAAGCACAGCAAGGACACTTTCATGCACTAATTTCTTCCTCTCTGGCTCCTGAAGAGACCCTTCAGGGTTCTTGCTTCTTGGGTTTTCCCCTTAAACCCAAACACTTAAATGAAATAATCCTTGTATGTATCCAACACAATGTCCCTGTAAAGCTGAAAGATTAGCTTTAGGTTTAATGTGTGATTTGTGGGTTGATATTGGTGAAGGATTATATGAAAGTATAGAAAGATTTGTGGTTCTATTTTCTACTTGTAAAGTCTTTGCCTCATTCCAGCCATGTATAAATTTTACCTTTGGATGTGTGTGCTTTTAGAGTGTCAGGGAGATTCTTCTCAAGCAAAAATATCTGAGCTACCTGTCGGGGTTTTTAAATAGCTTTTGTTTAGCAGGGTGATACACTGAAAGAAGCACTCTGTGAACTGTATACTCTGCTAATGTAAATCAGAAAAGTCAGAAGGCTCACATTTCTCACCTCAATACGAGTACTATCCTTGTTAATCAATATGTAATAAACCTCAGATGTTCGTTGAAAATCTTTTCCCATGCCAAATCTTGATGCCATATTGTTTTGCCAGTAAGCATAAGTGAAATTTATCCTATATAGGGCTTTACAACTTTTTTATGTTAGAAACAAATTCTATATGTTACCTCTGGTTATAAAATATATATTACATATATGTACACAACATATGGAGAGTTCTATTAAAAAAGTGTCTATCTAAATATAAATAGTAATTTTGGTTTTTAACACATAATTCTATGCAAACTTTGGTTTTGAAGGAAAAAGGTCACACTGCCTTTTCTTTCCCAAAACTTCATGATTCTAAACTCAATGCAATCTTTCAGTGACATGAAGATTTTTAGTAATGCCTGATTTTCTCATATTAATTCTGTGTGTCAATTAACAGATTCAGATTCTTCAGAGTAAACCTTACAACTCTGAGTGATAGACTCCTGCTGGTGGTTTATGACAGAATAGCACTACTTTTTCAAAAATTCTTCCTGCTATTATACTGCCACTATTTAATGACAACAGGAAGTCATCAATCAAATGAAAGTTCTCTGTGTGTCACTTTAAAAAATTCCTCATTTTAATAGAGAGAAAGAGGTAGGGCTTAGCAGGGAAGGCAGATGGTAAGTTGATGGAGCTATTCAGTCAAAAGTATCTTAAAAATACTGCTTTTCAAGCCATGAAGGGTGAGGTTACAAATCCATTTTAATTTCAGTTTGAGAAATCTTGATACTCTAGCACTTCCTACACAAAAAAAAACCAAAACCCAAACAATACCAGAAAATTCAAATCCAGATATGTAATAATCTCTCTTCTGCCTTCTTTCCTTACCTTCCTTCTTGGTCTGAATGACATTAGTTATTGCTTCTGATGTAACAATAATAGTACCACAGTGTAGTAACACAGTATTCTCCTGAAAGTGAAGATGTTTTAAATTGGTAATTCAGTATACGTGTGCATGTGTATATATGTGTTTATGTGAAGATCATTTAGAAGCAATTTTCTTCCCTTTTAATATAATTTTCCAGTAACCCTGAAGTCACATAATGTCATTTTCTTTTTTTGGTTTAGTACATTTTATATAGAGAAGCACTCAAGTACCCTTAGACAACCACTAAAGTCAGAGAGGTAGAAAAACAAATTCTACCCTTCCTTCCTCAAACATTTTAGATAGAAAATTCTTAGAGACAAAATAGAATAATAGAAGAACATGGTCAGGTGTAGCAGGAGGCTGAAAGTGAGGAAATATAAATCTGGCATGAGCACTGTGCTGGGAGGAAAAATCAATTAACTTGTACAAGTTAAGTGGTGAAAGGATTGAAGTGGTTTCAGGTTCAAAGTTGCTTGTCTTATTCCCACTATTGAGTACTTCTAGTGGTAAAAGACAAGTGTGGAGAGGAAATAAAGAAAACAAAGAAAAAAGATGTATAAATCTAATAAAAATGAGTTATCTAGTCAAATAAGCATAACAGAATAAACTACATTGAAAATTACTTCATAAGATCCTATTTCCATCCAGAGCTTCTGAAGTGATCTCCTAAACCTCATGCTGAGTTTTTTGTTGAAAACTGTTTCAAAAGGTTAATAAAATAGGAGATATTTTCATAAATGTTTGGTCAATTTGAATAGACTGCTTTGCATTTCAAAGCAATAGGCTGCTTACAGCACAGCTCTAATACATTCTAGCCATGTATTTATACCCAGAATTCAGGCTAATTACTTTTCTCCTATGCTTCTGTGAATTCTTAAACCATCTTTTAAAGTAGATTCTTAGTAGAGAGCAGAACTTTCTCAGAAAAACAGATTTGTGAGACAATATGAAATTATGAAGACCATCAAAGAGACAGGGAAGTATCATCTAGATTCTTAATTAGCAGCATTGTATCTTCTCTTTCACTATTGAACCACTATTGATCAGGGCAATGGCAATATAAAGAATATATAAGTATTTTGTGGGGTGTGGTAGACATTCTGTATTTCTGTTGAAGGCCTGACTCAAACCTATATTCAAAAAAACTAAGCTTGAATGAGTAAGGCAAAGAAAGCACAAGTAATGAGGTGATGGAGTAATGCACTGATGAAACAAAATACCACTTTAGCCACTAAACTCAGTCAATTTGCAAATTCTGCATTGATTTAAGGCAATTTGTAACTTATACAGATCTGATCACTGCAGATCCCCCTGTATCATCACATCACTGAAGACTCTATTTGAATGCCTTGGATTATTTTCAAGATTGTGTTTTTCTAAAGATTTCTCATCCCAGCCTTCTTTGTGTCAGTGTTTCCTGTTATGTCCTAAATCAGGTTCCAGTTCTGCCCTGAGCTGTTCTTCCCAGAGACCTGAGGAGGGCACTTATGCAGGCCCATTTTCAGAATTAAAGTCTGCATGTTATGCCCTGTGTTAGCAATGTTTTAATGCATTTGAAGTTTTTTTTCAGGTTTTGCCCATCCCATTCATTACAAGTAAATAAATCTATTTTCTACAGTGCCTAAAAATAATCTTTTGTAATTTATATAGTGTAAAACAAGTTTATATTTAAATAACAGGAAAAAAAGGGCAAGCTATTAGACTTCTTTCATACATAAAGTGGGAAAACAATCTTGTTCTGCTAGTGGTCTATCTGGCATAGGTGGCAAGTCTTTTATTCTTGAATTACACATGCTTGCTAACAGGAAGTGCTCGTAGCCTTTGTTAGGAATGATTTCTTTGAAAGCTGTCAACCTTCCAATAATAAAAGGACTTGAACAGAACTATAGTTCTGATAGAGCTGAACTGTAAGAGTTATTGGAAGACTAATTCAGATCTGTCATCTTCAGAATAATTTCTAATAAACTACAGGGGACTGATCTCAGGTCAGCTGTGGGTAAAATTCTTTTTTAGGCTGTATGTGAGTAGAGACAAACACTGTATTAGGAATCTCAAAATGCAGCTACCTTCCATATATCAAATAGAATGACTGTGAATAATTCATGTTTGAAAAGTTCATAATTCAGGCTAACAACAGTATATTGATCAAATATTTATAAACTAAGAAGCTTTTTTTTTTCCTAACACCCACCTTCAGCACCCCTACTAGAATTTAAGTCAGTTATATACCTGGTCAATATTTCTCTGGTCTAGAGGAAAGTCTTTCAATCACTTAGAAATAAGCAGGAACCTCGTAGCAACTGTCCCAGATTTAGTGCTGTTGGCACTCAAAGGAACTTCAGACAGAGTACTTCTGGTTTTAGCAGAGAACCCTTGTCCCTTGCATAAACTCAGTACAGTTACAGTTGTGTGGGAGACTGAAAGAGCAATGTCACTAGAGTAAAATTCACCAATTGTTATTCTTAATTATGTTTGCATGCATAATTCATAAGTATTCTTCATAGACAAGAGGAGAAAAAAGATAAAATTGAACAAAGGCACTGAATTCTTCACAAAATAACTAGAATATAATTAGGCAATATATTTAACATGCTTATTACCAATGTGATTTTTAGTTACAAAGCTAAATAATGTCTCCCTTTGGAGGGAGTTAAAAAAAAATAGAAAAGGAGGGGTGGAGTGAAGAAAAAGAAAAAGAAAACCCTTGCTTTGCCTTATCCCATGTGGTGAATGTTTCTGCTCTAACAAGCTTCTCCTGCCAACAAATGTAAGAACAGAAGGTCAAACAAAAGGAGGGCCTGGGCTGTGCTCATCATGTTCACAGTGCTGCTGAGGGCCCTCCTCAAACAGCTTGGGGTGCATTTCATCTTCCAGAGCAGGCTGGGTGGGATGGGGGCTCAGCTCAGCACAAGCAAGAGCCTCTCCCAGCCCCTCCGAACATACCTCTGCTTTCTGAGCACACAAAGTTACCTGCTACATGAGCTTGGCAATTTATTCAAACTGCCTCTTGATGTGGGACTGAACCACTCCTGATCTCACAGTCACTATGGTTGTTTCTATCTTTTTCTCCCTGATACCTCTAAAGAATTAGGTACATGAGCACTGAGCAGATTTTAATCTTACTACATGGCAACTGTGAGAGGACATGAGATTTTCATGTGAATTGTAGAACTGGTAATTTTTAGTTTTTTTATTCTAGCAGTCAAGCTGACATGCAAACCTGAAAGGGACCTTCTGAGAAGGCACAAAGGGTGACCATTTATAGAATCTCTGATTTCAAAGTGTATAGGACTTTTGCCTGTAATGGAAAAAAATAAATACCCTATGCTAATATTCATTCATAATCTATCTGTTTAAAATATATCCTGCCTTGCACTTCTGTCACTACAGTGTAATCATCTGATAGTGTGTATGTACCTTAAACAACCATTAATTATAACCTGTCAGGGGAGTTATATTATTTACCTCTAAAATCTTGAGCAAATGTAAATTGTGCCTGAGTCTTCTAGAATTGAAAATAGAATTAAATCCTCTGCCTCAGCTAGAAGTAAATCAGAGCTTTAGAAAAACCCTGCAGGTGTTTTAAGTTAGCACAGTACTGAATTTACTTAATATATCAATATAGGATTTAATTGAAAGCCAGCTCAAACCGTGTTCTTCTCCTTCTCCCTGGTCTCAAATGACCAAATTTTTCAGTCTGTGATAACCCTACAATTAATTTTTAACAGTGAGAAAACAATTTATCAAGATGATACAGTTCCTTAGTCACCAACTGCTTAAGCTTCAAACAGCAAAGCATCAGATAAAATTTTAGTTTGAAAAGCAGGAAGAAACTCCACACTCAAGCATATCACACTAATTCAGAAACCGATCTCTCACTATTGCTCTTCCCTAGCACTTGAATTTGGCATGGGTTTTATTTTCCAGGGTGGTGCACATTCTTCTTGAGCACTGTTGTTGAGGGCTGTATCAAAGGGATCCTCCAATGCTAAAGCACTTATTCCTTACTCAGCAGAATGTTCAAAACAAGGCAATTCCTTCATCTCAGCAGACACTTCCAAAGGTTGTTTGAGACAGTAACTGGTCATTTGCCCATCCCTTTGCTGGAATTTGTTCAGAACTCAGATATTCAATGTTTGGACCTTCAGTGTTGGATGCTTTTCATTCAATGTTTCTGGTAGTCTGGGATTGTCAGATTTTCATTTTGCTGTACCTAGATCTTTAGTGAATTAATATGATGTCCCTACCCAGGGCTTCCCTCTCTGAGTAACATGGAGAATGACAACCAGGGCTGTTAGAATTCCTTCAAGCATTGCTGGGTCACATTCAGCCAGTATTTGTGAAGATTTGGGATTATCTAGGGAATGATTATGAATATGATGCCACCAAGAAGGAGTAAAGCAATTGGAGAGTGCTGTAGAGACGTGAGCAGATGACTTGGTGCACTGACTAGTACATTTACTTGCTTACCAATCCTATTTCATGGAGAAGATACTTTTGCCTGCCCCCAAAGCAGGGCTCTGAGCAGTGCTTTAGCTATACATAAATAGTGTCACTTGGACAGATTTTCAGGTGACAATGCTAACTCTGAAATGGGAACCCTTAAATGTACTGGAGTAATGAAACTAAAAATCTTAGTGCACCTATTTATGGAAGCATTGTAGGCACCTCCACAGACAAGCTGAGTTGAAAATAATGGTGAAAGCAAATGTCAGTTGAAAGATATATAAAAAATGTGTCAGATTATGATTTTGTGGAAACAAACTCATGTAAACTATCAGCTTTTAAAACAATTTAAAAAAAACCTACAAAGAATGTCTGCCATAACTTGCCTCAAAGTATGGCAGTGCAGCACAATGCAGGTCTATTGGTATTAGAGACATTTAAAATCTGCCATAAAACAAGTAATTCTAAATAATAGCCTGCTTCCTTCAGAGATACATAAACAGGAAATTTCTGGAGGGATGAATACTGATCTCTCATCCACCATGCTGTAAAGTACAATAAAACCAAATGGTGATGGAAACTCTATTCCTGATTTAATTATTGCAGTACCTCTGATGTTTTTCCTGTAAAGTCACTTTGAATCAATAATAAGGAGGAAAATTAGTTTAAGAGATCACAACCAATTGTTATGAGCAGAGCGGAAAGAGCAAACCAATCCTGTAATACCTCTAACAAAATATCTCCACAGACCATTCACTGGATTTACTTGGTTTTGGGGTTTTTTTTCTTGTTTGGTTGGTTTTGGGTTTTTTAAATCATTTGGACAAAGTGAACTTTTTAGATGAACACCTAATCTTGAGAATGTGTAGAACATGGGTTATACAGCGGAAGTTTGGGAAAGATTTGTAAGTTAAAAAAACGGGAGTGGAGAGGCAAGTTATAAAGGAGTCGGCTTAACTGCAATTTCTGTAAAAGCACTGAAAGCATTAGTCTATTTTTGAGCTCAAAATGGCAAAGTCAAAATCTTGATTAAAAATATATTGCATTTGTGCTCACTGAAAGCCAGTGTACTATATTTTGATAAGAATAAGCTGTTCATTTACCAAAAGACATAAAATTGGAAATCCTTCAGAACAGGACCTGACAATTATAAGAAATCTCACATAAATCACAAGTAACAAATATTATATTGTCACAGGGGAATAAGTATCCCTACAATATATCACAGCAATGGCACATATGCAGTGCCCACAGCCATGGTATATTTTGCAGCCCAGGAAAGCCACAAAACTGTTCTCCATTGTATTTAGCATGGGAAAGACTCCACTCTGTTCAGGTCTGGGTATGCCACAGCAGGGAAATAGAAATTGCTTGAACAAACGGAAAAGGAATGTGGCATAACTTTTACAGGAAAAAAGGAAGAAAGGAAATAGTTTAACATCAAGGGGGTGATGTGAAAATGTTTCCTAGTGTAGTATGCAGAGACATAGGGAACTTATTCTTCCTGTCTAGGATGGGTAAAATAAACAAATATGATCTTAAAATATAGTAAGGAAGATTTATAGTAAGTGAGACCAAGGAAAACTTCTTAATGAAAATTTTTATGGAGCATTTGATTAAATTGTTTTACTTCTCAAAGTTCCTCTTGCAGCTATGGTCTGTATTTCTGTTATGTGGATGAAGTAGTTATACATTGATATGTTTGTAATTCTGTGGGTCTTTCAAATCCAAACTAAGCCCCTGGGTCTCTTACTCAGACTATAATTTCAAATTCCCTATAGGGCTGAGAACATATGTATAATATGTATAGTTTATATAGCCATCTTGTTTTACATCTTTTTAAATGTCTGAACCGAAACTGCTCCCAGTCCAAAATATGGATGCAAATACCCTGGAAATTTCTGGGGAGTATTTCAACCCTGTATTCAAGCTTCAATTATGCATCCTAAATCCCTATCTGATTTGGAGCTATTTTGTGCAAGAAAGCATTTGGAATTAATTATTTTTTGCAGTTTTTAATTAGAAAAAAGAATCTGACTGATTACATTCCCCCCTTCAATTAACTAAAATAATTTCACTTCTGGGCTTATACCTTGCATTCCAAATTGCAACTAACGTGCATAGTAAAACCTGATGGTAGGATCCCTAAAAATAAAGGTTCAAAACAGGAATGCTCTGAGATTTTAAACTACATGGGAATGAACAATAATGTTCCAATGTTTCAGAACAATCTATGGTTCTTTTCTCTCCTCTATTTGTTCCCAGAAGAACACTTTCTTTTATATAATGCACGAATACCAAGATTTGTGGTGGGAATACTTCACATCTACAAATGGCTGTCCCACTGGGATTTGTAGCACTGTTTTAGATTTCTGTTTCCTGCTTCAGATTTCTGATTCAGTTTCCTGAAGTTTCACCATCACACCAAATGCCTTTTCAGAAGAGTTCTGTTTTAGTACTTTTCTGATTATACACAGCTCTCTTTATATACCTCGATTGGATTACATTGAATCACACTGTCACATTAATTGAAAAACATGGTCTTGCCATAGCAAAAACATATGTATATAAAAGGCAGCAAGTCATCAGCACATACTAAATATGATTTCTTGTTTTAAAAAATATTTTGTTTATATAAGATCTTGCATCTTTTTTTTGAGGACGGAGAGATGTTTCCATTAGTACTGACTGGAAGTCCAGTTGGCATTGTCTGTGCCAAGACAGAGCCACAGAATTCCATTTGACATCTCATATCTTTTATTGTCTACTACCCTTCTTCAATTTCCTTCTTAATATGTTTTGTTCCGTTTAAGATTAATTTAATTTAAAGCAGGACTTTTCAGGTTTTGTAGTTCAGGAAACCACAGTCATCATCTCTAGGTATTTCTGCAGACCCTCCTCCCAATGCCTTGGTCATGCTGTCTCATTCTGTCCTACAGCTCTAACTCCATACCTTTCCAGTCAGTTCACACAGCTAAAATTGCTGTCTAGATTCATCAAGTCACATCTTGGTTACTGTAAACCTCCTTTCTCTTGCCTGGAGAAATGCAGTCTTGCTTTCTGTGTATCTGTATAAATTCATTTTTCTACTTCATCATTCAGGTTTTGTATTTCTCCAAAGATTTTCTATTGCATCAAAGAGAAGTCACTTGTCCTCACTTTCATGATTGTCACCCCACCCAACTTAACCTCATTTGTTCACACCGAACTATTTTATTTTTGAATCTGATCATACTTTCTTTGTCAATATGACTGAAAACTTAAAATGTGTTTTAGCTTTGTCTCATTAGGACATTGGGACTTGGGAGCTGCTCCCCAAAAACTGCTGCAGATCATTCGTTAAACATCCATTTCCCCTCAGAAATATTTGTCAAACATTAAACTTCCAGTAAGGTGAGAGCACTGGCTGATGTTAATCTGAATGGTTTTCTTTCTAGCCCTAGAGCCTAATGCTAGGATGCCTAATCATGGATGACTGTGTATTCACTAAACCACCAACCCTAAACCAGGCTTGTAAAATGTTTTTCAGTAAGGATTAATTTCTGTTTTGAACTTGACAATCGCTTGGAAATGTGTCTGGGCACTAGAATAATACAGAATATATTCAGCAGTGATCTTGCATTATGATAATGCAGCCATTATATGAGAAAAATCAGTGAAATACTGGACATTCCATAGAGTGGTGTTTTGGATTTTTTACCTTTCAAAGCCTGCACTTTGTCAGGTTTTGTATGACAGTGGGATGTTATGACAGCTGTGCTGTTCTGCTCTGGTCTCCTTTTTTCACTCTGGCTCAAAAAAAAAACAACCTGATCATAATGTCAATCAAACTGCTCTTCCTGCTAATTGTGTCAGTGTAATGATTTTAATTTAAATAAAAAATAAGGAAAGAAAAGTTTGATGTAAGGCCTTCTAAAACTGATTTGAAATTCTGTGCTCCACATTGTTCATTAGTGAACTGATATGGAATAATTTCCCTGGAAGGGACCATGTGAAGCAGAGCACAGGTAGCATTGGTTGACATAGAATTATATCAGAAGATATTAATTCATCTTTATTTATTTGGTAAACATCTGCTGGGAAGTCTGAAACTGGTGTTTGGGGAAATTATCAAGTATAAGTGGAAAGATCAGGTTGGCTTTCACACTATTACATCACGTGTTGCTTAGGATGAATATTTTTTTTTAAATAGACTGTCCTAAACCCAGCATGATTAGGTCTCAGATTAGTAATTTTTTTCTTTGCTTTCTGTTTGTTTGTGGGTTTTTTTGGTTGGTTGGTTGGTTGTTTTTTTAACACCTACAGTATGCATTTTAGGGTACATCTCTAAGATCACATCTTTGTTTGCTGATATGTCTTAAAAGAAGACAGAAGCATATGTAGCTGATTTACACATGAATTTCAGGAGAAAAATATGCAAGACTTTAGAAAATATAAAATAGGGAAAGTAACATTTTTTGTTAATTGCATTAATGACCAGCAGAAATTCCTAAACAGTTGCAGATTATAATTCTGCTTGAGGCACTTGTGTAGTTGAAAAACACATTGAATTCAATTAATAAAAGAAGAAATATTTGACATGAATTACATTTAGCTGAGTTTATAAATGGCTCCCTGGTACCAATAGTTTAAGTAGAGTTTAAACAGTAACACAAAGAGAGTGCAGTAAATAATTTCAAAAATATTCTCCTCAAGCAAAAGTTATGGTTTAGTTTAGGAATTCATAGGAACACAGACATTTCATGCTGGATAAAAGCAGGCAATCCAACATCCTCTCCTCAAAGTGACCCAACCCAGATTTTTTAGAAGGGTCTATAAAGGCAGATGCCCTATGGTGCATCTTCATATATGTCTAAATCCAGATCTCACCAGGGATTTTGCTTCAGGGCTTAATCAAGTTACAATCTTTCTTCAAAAATACTTCAATTGTTCTCAATTATAGCAACTGTAGATAATAATCTTCTATCCACATATATATCTATAATAGTTTTGAATCTCATGTTTTGTCTACAGCAGCTTCTTGTAGTAGACTTTGCCATTACATTTTGTTTTCAGAATTCTCATAAATTCTTTCAGGTGTCCACTTGTTGTTATACACACAGAAAACATCTGTTTACTTTTCCTTAGATATTTTGGATTTATTTGGTTTATTTCTGTACATGTAGACCCCCTGTGTGTTCACGGTTAAAGAGAATAAATCCAGAATATATCCAATACAAACAAACTAAATACAACCTAAAAAAAGATAATATAAACTTTGTAATTGTTCTCTTAAGGCCTGCCAGGATTGCATGGAACATGTCATCTGTTTTAACAGGGTACATAATTATTTAAGACTCCTGAACTCTTAAGAAGTATTCACCTGTAGAAAAGTCTGTGTTCATTTAGCAGAGCTGAGGAAAATTCCTTTGACATTTTCTGTTGGAAATAACATAAATATGCACACATGTGCTAAAGTAATTTGTAGATCTCTGCAAATTATATATTTTCTTCTGTGCTTATCTGTTCCCAAGAAGTTTTCCTCTTATTTTCCTCTCCAGTCTCCAAGAAATTTGATATTCCTCAGATTGTTAATGTCTTCATACATCAGCTAACTTTCTGAACACCTTATTAGATTTGTTGTATGAAGCATTCCAAAGAAAATATTAGGGAGAGAAAGCAAAAACCTATCAATTTTTACCACATGCTGATATAAAACAATGCATGGGAATAATGGTCAGCTATAAATCAGGAAAAAATCAAATTCAACTCAGATAACCTGGGGTAATTTAGAGTGTCTTTTTCAAAACCAGCTCAACTGTTGCCTGTTCTCACAGGATGCACTGATCTCTGTGTTGGGTTGGCAAGATTCTAGCAATATGACACTTGTTTTTCTAGACAGAAACTAATTAACTCCTCATTGAGACTTACAAGAAGTTTTAGTTAATAATCTTTGGGACAATTGCTCCTAAAAGTAATAAGCTAAAGGGCTGAATGCATTGAATCAGAAAGTCAAAAGAGAGCTGATTTTCAGAACAGACAGGTCTCACCTAAGCAGTTTTAGCCTTCTGTGATCAAATCTGCATTTTTACCGGTTTGGAAAAGGAGCAGCAGACAAATTTAAGGTGAAGGTATGTTACAGTGCACTCAGGATGTGCTTTTCCCTGTTCCCAGGGACCCCTGTGACTGGCATCAGATAAACCTGGTCCTTTCCTTCCTGCCCTGATGGGGTTGGTGGAGAGCCAGAAAGCCCTCCCTGTCCAGAGCCTAGATAAGGCCATTTCCCTTCCTGTTCACTCTCTTTGCCCCCCAATCTCATGGAATAAAGAAGCTGGACAAGCACATCGGGGATAGAGCCTCTTTTGAATCTTTGCGCATCTCCTGATGTTCCTCCCCTTAAGGCCTCGTATCTCTGGGCTAGCCTAGTAATTTGGGGGCTGAGAGGGGCAGGAGCATCACAGGTAGACAGCATTTGCTCCAATATGAGCTGATCCAGCAACTCAGAGCTGCTGAGGGGAGTTCAGATCATGCTTGATCACCATGGCCCCTTTCACAGTGACGCTCTGGCACTCGTGCGGCCTCACAGGGAGATTCTTCAATCCACCCCACCAGCAGTGAAAACATGATTAAATGTACTCCAAGGGTCATGTTCTTCAGCAGCAACAGAGTGCTTCAGCTGCCTTTCAAGGAAGAGCAGAAAGCCCTTCCCTGAGACCTTCCTCAGCTGCTCATGCCTGCCTCCAGTTTTGCTGTGTGTGCCTCTTGCCTGCTGCGGCAGGGGCTGGCTGCCTGCTTGGTCCCTCCTTCCCCAGTGAGGTAGAGATGAGGAGAGAAGCAAAAACTGATGTAGCAGTTTTCAAATGCAGGTTTGTACCCTAGGTAGATGTGGGAACTCAGGGCAGGGGGAATATCCCCCTGTCTATCTTGGGGTGCTCTGACTCCCAGGAAAACTCTGACTTTGACCCTCATTCATGGAGAAGGCCTCCTAAGCCTCAGAGTAAACTAGAGACCACAAAACTGTGAAATAGATTGTAGAAATTGTAAATAGTAGTGTAGTATGTCATATGGGTGAGAAATTTAGGTTTTAGGATTTTTAGTATGTTGTAGATGGAGGATATTGGGTGTTGTCTCAAATTCCTTTCTTCTCTCTTCTTCCTCTTTCTTCTTGGGTTTAGGTGGTGTCTTGTAATTGGGTAGAAAAATCTGCATTGTGGGTCTTTAGGGATCAGTTATTGGGTTAGAAAGGAAAATAATTTAGGTCTCACTTCTTAATTGGGTAGTTTAGTTTTTGATTAGACTTAAAAAGACCTTGTAGCATGAGTTTGTTAGCCATTTTTGTGCTGTTTTCAAGCATGCAAGGTCTGGGTGCAGTGTGCTGAAGTTTTGGTAAGATGACAATAAACAGAAGCTGAAGACAGAAAAAGTCCAATGAGTCTCTTGTTCCTGACACAGAACTGCTCCAGGAGGGTCTCCCCTGCCAGGGGAGCCCCCAGGGAGTTTTCCCAACTCGGGACCCGCAAACTCACAGGTAGTCAAGGGAGACAAGCTGGGATAGGCAGGGAAGGAAGAGAGGAACAGAGGGACCAATATTCATCCTGCTCAAAACGCATCACTCTTCACTTTTTGTGTTGGTCTCATTCCTCCCCTGAGAAGCCACACAGTCCCTTTTGACCCTTCTATTTCCACCTTTCCAATGCCCTTTTCTTTGTACTCTCTCCCTGCTGCTGTTGCAACATTGATTCTTTTTTTCCATTTCCAGCTGAGAAGCCCTCTGCCAGTTTGTGCCTATATTGTTTGGTGAGAGCAGCATTCTAAAACTTTACTAGCAACTACAATTTGGAACCATTCTTCATTGAACAAATGCTTTGAGCTACATTAAGAAACTATTTTTTAAAAAATAATTTCTTCTTTTTTTCACCTAATACTAAAATCTGATTAGGGTTCAATGTGACCACTATTTCCCAGTTTCTTCATGATAATCCATAAAATCAACAGTAAGAGAAAGAGACATATTGTTTGTGTACACTGCAGTGCTGCTTAAATCTCCAGCCAGTTGGAGGGTGAATCATTCGGCTGATATCAGGCAGTAATTTTTGTTTAAAAAGACAGTCCCATTTCTATAGGTTATTTCATTAACTGCGTGACTGGATATGAGTGAGTACCATACACCTGCAGTGCTTTCCATCCATCCACATTAATCTCTTATTTTCATACTGTTTTTCTATCTTTGTATCATCATTTTTGTCTTTGCTCTGTGAGCTTCTGCTTAGCCACTCTACATTATATATTTTTTCTCAGTTATATCTGTTTACCCTGAAGATAGTTCAAGTGCTTCTGAAAGAACAAAACCAGGCATTGGTCCAAATTTCAACTAGCCTATAAACTAATCATAACTGTAAATATCACACATTTGGTGCAGAGAAGTACATATGACTAATGAGGTTTCAGCCTCTGCTGCAGGCGGTCTTGTAATGAATGTCTTGTACCCAAGTATGTTGCTACTTCCATCTGCTTTTTCTACCTTATTTTATTTACTGCTATCAGTTAATTTCACAATCCAGTCATGTTTCCTGCCTCATTCTAAAATGGCAGTGGTGTGTGATCTTGTGTCTTGCTCCTCTCACCTGATTCCATTGCCAGCTCCATCATTCCTGCTTTCTGCCTCTGTGCTGCTCCCTTCCCACCTGCACTGTCAGTACCTTGGCATGGGGAACTGGAGCAGCCTTTCAGAGCTACCGACTCTTTCCTTTCTCCACATTTTGAGGTGCCTCCATTATCAAAGTACAAACTGGAAACAGTGTCCCACAGGGACTGAGCTCTTCAGGCTTCAGGGCTTTTAGAACCCTGATGGGTCTTGGCTAGCAGAAGCTGTTGGGGATGATAAGCAAGGAGCACCTTGAGCAGGAGACGGTTTATCTCCTTTGAGTTTGGAGAGAAGACAAGGAGGATACAGACTTATCTCCATAGGAGATGTGTGCTCAATAGGAGATGTTGATACTCCTGCTCACCTCAACTGAAATAAATTGCAATTAATCTTGTCTAGACTGAGTAATTAAAAACATAGTGAGACAATTTATCCTATAAGTTGTCATCAAATCAGGAAATGTTTACACATAAAAGACTCCATGATGGGCTCTTCTAAATAGATTGGTAATTTTTTTCATATCTTTCCTTCAGCAAGTGCTGAAGTAAATCCATCACTTTGGAGTGGAAGCAGGAGATGGCTAGATCATATTTCCCTGAGGATCAAAGCCAGACTGTTGGATGCAGAGCTGTTCTCACTGAGAGCTGGAGCTGTAAATATCAGTTGACCTGCGCAGTCTATCTAAGCATGGTATAAGTAGATGTGAAAATAATTCCTAATCTTTTTTCAGCTATCATGAAGAAAGTCAGAGCTGCTCTGGTGTTTTATCTTCTGCTAGATTCCCAGTCTTTCACCTGCCTGCATTATGTGCCTCTGGTGTGTTGGCTGCATAACCATTGCAGTTTTAGAGAGTTCATATCTGTAACCACTCAAACTGGTAGTAAAGACTAGTCAGGAGTCCTCAAAGGAAATTGTAAGACTGTATAAATGTGCCACTGTCAGTGAAAAAAGTGAATGTGTCTTTTTAACTAGCAAAAAATTACATTGTTGAAAAAAATAGATGTTTTTAGTGCCAGAGAGGTGAGAGCTTGGATCCCAAAGACGTTTCAGTCTAGCCCTCCATGGGAATCTTGTGGATCTCCTCGCAGAGTCCTCCCCTGGACAGTGGAACACAGACACATGATCATCATCACAGACACATCTAAGCCTGACCTCAGCAAATCTTGTATTTCAGATAGTCTCTGGGTGAATGGCTGGAAATTGAGGGCTCATATATTCCATGTTTGCTGAGATAGCTTTAATCAACATTCCAGCTGGAGAAAATAGCTCTTCTGGGCCTTCTAAAGCTGGTCAGTAATCAGCTGGAGAAACCTTGATTATGTCCATGTAGCTCACCAGTGAATACTGATTGTGAGAGACACATAAAACTGGGATTTAAAGGCCAGCAGAAATCTGGAATCTTGCACATGGTAGATTGAACAATACTTATGAAAAACATCACGTTCAGTACGTGACCACAAAACCATGATCTCAGTATGAAGACTGAGAACATAATAATATATGATTTTGTTTTATTTTCCCTGTCCAGCATCTCAATGAAGAACAAAATTTCCCCAGATACTTCCTCACACACTGAGAAAAAGTAAAAAATGATTATCGATTTTTGCCCTGTTCAGTTGGAGCTTTATTGCTGTGCTGGTTTAACAGAAACCATTGGAAGAAGGTGGCCTCCCCTTTCATGTCAGTGGTGGCATCTTTAGAGCAGCAGGATTTGATATGGGAGCAGAATATTCTGTACTGAATGTCAGGAGCAGTTGTTACCATTTGTTGGATGAGAACTTAATGGATGAACAGCAGTGAGTTTATTTGCCAGAAATATCAAATGCTAACGAACAGCTTGCTGTAGTCCTGGCCTTGGCTTCCACCATTAACCTGATTAGACCAGAATGATCTGCAATGTTCTTGGATATTCTTTCACTGGTATTAGAAGGTCGTTAAACAATGGGCATGTATTTCACAAGCTCCACTGGGATTTCTTTTCATTTTGAGCAGGTGAAGAACGATTTTATGTTTCATTTTGAAATGCAAATTTTTATATGAATTGGCAGATTCTCAAATTCAAGCAGAGAGAGTCTGAATTGATTGGATTGCATTGCTAACATTTTTGTTGCTTTTAATTGTAAAAACTGCAGAAGAGTTGGTTGAATTGTTGTTTTTGTGGGTTTTTTTGGTTGTTAAAGTATGGCCTTCATCCTTTAAAGATTGCTTGAGCATCATCTGTTTTGTTTTACAGATATTTTGTTTGTTTTTAAGGACAAATTATTTTGTTCATAAGGGAAAATAATATGAATTCTATCAAATACATGCTGTTCTGGTGTTTGTTATTTGCATAAACAACTATATCATAATAGTTGTTTAATTGACCGTTATCAAAAGCTCAAAACTCACAATGGAAATACGAGTAGATGAATTGGAAGAAAATAGAAAGTGCTTGAAGACAGTTTATAGCAAGTTACAGTGTTCAAGTTTTCATTAAGAAAAGAATTTTTAAGTCCTAGGCTGGCACTTTCCCCATCTTGACTGTAAGAGATTCTGTCTAGATATTTTATATCTTTGCCCCAGTGCAAATATTGAATAATTGTTTCTCACAGATGAAAATAGGCTGTTGTTCAAATCTTAAATTTGGCACTTGCATAACTATAGCTGGTCCTGTAGTATTACCAAATTCTCAGCATTTTAAAATTTTTTTGGCATTATCATCCTTAATATTTACAGGAATGAGGGATGAATTTTATCTCATCTTGGATTTTCTGAAGAATGGTTCTGTTAATGAAATCTCCAGCAGACTCCCTGTGGTCCTGGATGAATATTGTTGTAGGGAGATGTGGTGCTCATTTCATCCTGTAAAAATCCAAATATTGGCAAAGTGTAAACTAGGGGCAGGGAGCAGGTACAGGCCCAGATTTCTAGGATGCCTTGTATCAAATCACTTTTTGTGGGTCCTGGTACTTGTGTTGAAAGCAGGTTTTCTTAGAGAAGCAGGACTTCCCATCGTTGGTAAAGCTGCTACATCCATGGATGAGGCATCTCTTCCCATAGCAAAGCTATGAGAAGAGAAGGGGCAGATAGAACTCATCATTCAGGGAAAGTGATTTTTGTGCTGTGAGACTAATGAGGATATGTGCAGGAGCCTCAGACTTAAATAAGCTTACTTTCTCCTTAAAAAAAAAAAAAAAAAAATCAGCATTTGTCTAGCTCTGATTGTGATGAGGGGTGTTTGTTGTGAGGTTATTTCCCTTCTTCATTCTACAGGCAGCAGGACCCTATTGTTAGTGCTGAGAAGTATGCATATACTTTCATGCATATGCAAACAAATTTTTCCCCAGGAAACCCCGTTTTACTACATAAATATTCTTATTAATTATTTTGCTCCCTTCGCTTTTGAAAATTGAGCTATGAAGCCTAACCCACAATACTGAGCTGCCTCTGAGGCAAGACCCCAGTAGTATCAAAACCTCCACATTCTACTTGACAGCATCTGATGTTTTTATATGGCTGTTTGTACAAAATACTGCAGTGTGCTGCATATCAAAAATGGAGAGTAAATAAAATAGATGCTGATATAATGGTGAATAATGTGATAGGTTTTGAAGAGACTATTATTAAAAGGCATAAGAAATTCTAAATGACCTGTACTATTTTCATATTTAATTCAGTAAAATAATTAATTATTCAGCAGTTGAGAATGTTGTTTATTTTCCACCCTAGTGCACTGGCGTATCACAAAATACGGTTCTCTACTCCAAACGAACAGAGCCACTTAGTCATCTAAATACATATATAATGCAGACAACTTAGTGAGTTAGAGCTGGGCAATTAATTGATCAAACATGTTTTGAGACAAATTTGATGACCTTGTTCATACTGTATATTTGCTTTACAGCACCAGCATTGCTATGGAATCTGCTGGGGCTGCAAGTGAACAGAGAATTCTCAGGCTGTCACTGGACCATGAGGGTGGCTGGTGTGAAGTGATGTTAGGAGTGAGGCTGCCTGCCCCAGCCTGGAGACTGGGGCAGCCTGGGCACCTGGAGACTCTTTCCTGGCTGAGGGACACTGCTGCTTTACTTGTAGCTCATTCCACCAGCAGCAAAGCTGAGCATCCCAGAGTACCCAAGACAGGGGCACAACACACTGGGGATGCTGCCAGGGCGTGCACAGTGAGCCATAGATGAGCTGTGGCTTTCCACAGCTCCTGTGGAAACTCACCCAAAACACAAACACAGGCAGCCAGGGCTCCTTTCCCCTTTTCAGATGAGGCAGAAGGTGGCTGGTGAAAGCACACAGACACACACACACACTCAGGGATACCTTGGGTACCAGCACCTCCTGCCTTTCCCAGCTGCATGACAGGACACACAGTGACACTGAGATTGTGCACACAGTGACACTGAGATTGTGCACACAGTGACACTGAGTTTGTGCATCACTTGTGTTGAGGCACAGGATCCTGTCGTGGCAGACAGCAGCACCTAAATGCTGCAGCTTAAAATTTTTCAGTGCAGGGAATACTTGGAACACTGCAGAGCTCAGATTTGATGTTTCCTGGAATCTGAGGTGCAAAGACTGAATGTTTAGAATGAGGAGGGCAGGACTTTGTCTGCTCTGCCAGCACTGCTGACATCCTCTTCACCTGCCCTTCATTTCTGTATGTGTAAAATGCAGCTATACTGTTTGGGAGGAGTAGAAAGCACAACTGTCTTACATTGGAAATGTTTTTAGATCTTTAGATTCAATTGAATGGAAAACTGAAGTGTTTATTGTTGTTAAGTTATGGGGTCCCTATGCTCTTGCATGGTCTGAACTAATACTTATTATTAATAGTTCTATTAACTTTCTGAAGTGGAAACATGGTCCTCACGTGGACAAGATCTGGATGGTACCTAGACAAATAAAAATCTGGACTCTTCCAGCAAAATCACAGCTTTTGAAGAAGGATATGTAAGGAAACATAGCAGAGGGATTTGCCACTGATTAATCTCTAGGGCTCCTAGGGACTTGAACACAAGTAAAAAGAAGCAACTTATTGGAATATTTATCCATGGGCACCTCAAACTTTCTAAAGAAGAATGCAAGAAATTTAACAGTTCTTGGGACCCAGTCCTGAAACTGTAGTTTCCTAAATACTGTTCACTATTTTTCATTAATCTTAAAACTTAAAAATTCTTGTTTAGTTGATTAGAATTTTTGTGGCCTCTTAAAGTAAGTTAATCTTGATTAATGAATATTGTTTGAGATGCAAGTCCCTGCACTTTTAAAGTTTTTTAAACTTTGGCCTTCACCTATAATTTACAGAATATTTTTTTTGTGTGCTAAGAATTTTTTCTAGATTAGGAGATGGGTTTACTAACTTTGACTGGTTGAAACATAGTCTTTCAGTATCTTCTTATAATTGTTAATTAACTTATTTCTGCAAATAATAGAGCGATGCTGTGATGGCATTCAGGAAAAATCGTGGTCTTGTTCTTGAAATGCATCTTCCCCACACCACCAGTTCTGTGTAGTGTTTTTACATTTCTTGTAATGAAATGGGTAACTGAAATTAACAGCAATGAAAGGGTCTTTGAATTCTCTTGCAGTAGTTTGTCTTGCAAGCTTTCCTCATATAATTTGTGGATTGGCTCAATGGACTAAGGATCTCTGCTTCTGTAGTTAGATTAAATGCAAAATACATTTGCTTTAAATCTGAACTTCTTACCATTTACATGGATAAAAAAAAAAAAAAACAGGAAAATAGTCCCTAAAACTTCTGAGATTTCCTTTCATTTCTCATTTTTTTTCTTTTCTACCATCTCCAATGTTTAATTAAAATTTTTTTGGCAGCATATGAAATTAGCATCTAGTGGTAATTTACTTTGTGTGATCATAATAATTTTGAGCTGTATAGAAGTTTGTTTCCATGTCTGTTTAATTTGCTGCTCCAGAGATTATCTTAAAATGTATTGCTCTATAAAAGAACTTTACTGAATGAACTGAATTCCACTCTCTTTTATTCTCTCTTTTTGATTATAATATATCTTCTTACCTGTCCATGTCAGTTATATCAAAATCATATCTAAGTAAGCAAGAAAATTCAGCACAGGGACGTGAGCATAGGGATGAAACAAATCCTAGGAGACGGATGCTTATTGTCAGTTTGTAGAGAGGTTTCCATGATGTACAGTTTGCATTTGCTCAGATGATAATACCTGGCTACAGGTGACCTTTCAGCATGTTCCCCCTTCCTATTAAACCTCTGTTGTTGCTTAAAATAAAGTGACTATTCGATAAAACTCAGCAAAAAGCCTCAGGGCTACTCACTTCTAAAAAAAACAAACTGAACCTATCAGATAAAGCTGTCAGGGCTTGGGCTTTATCTAACGCTGCACACTCTTATAAATTGATTCACTTTTCTGCCAACCCCACATGTCCATGAAATAGCTTGGCTGCAGGAACAAGTACAATTATTATTCCGCCCGGGGTGATTTGTGTGGTCTTAGAGCCCGGCACGGATCCATTTGTACTGCGGGAGATGGGAGATAAGGCAGAGAGCAGCTGCGCTCCGGCTCGGCACGGACTGGGACAGGGACAGAGGGAGAGGGGCAGGGATGGGGATGGGGACAGGGATAGGGCATGGACCGGGACAGGGGCACAGCCATGGGCACAGCCAGGGACAGAACACAACCATGGGCACAGCCTGGGGAGCTGGAGCAGGCACGGCCACAGGCAGGGACAGAGCCACGGGCAGGGACAGGAGCACAGGCAGGGACAGAGCCACAGGCAGGGACAGAGCCACAGGCAGGGACAGAGCCACAGGCAGGGACAGGAGCACAGGCAGGGACAGAGCCACAGGCAGGAACAGGAGCACAGGCAGGGACAGGAGCACAGGCAGGGACAGAGCCACAGGCAGGGACAGAGCCACAGGTAGGGACAGGAGCACAGGCAGGGACAGGAGCACAGGCAGGAACAGGAGCACAGGCAGGGACAGGAGCACAGGCAGGGACAGAGCCACAGGCAGGGACAGGAGCACAGGCAGGGACAGGAGCACAGGCAGGGACAGAGCCACAGGCAGGGACAGGAGCACAGGCAGGGACAGAGCCACAGGCAGGAACAGGAGCACAGGCAGGGACAGGAGCACAGGCAGGGACAGAGCCACAGGCAGGGACAGAGCCACAGGCAGGGACAGAGCCACAGGCAGGGACAGGAGCACAGGCAGGGACAGAGCCACAGGCAGGGACAGAGCCACAGGCAGGGACAGAGCCACAGGCAGGAACAGAGCCACAGGAGGCTCGGGGACAGTCGCACTGGACCAGCCATGCCCTGGTGCCCTGATGCCCACCGGGCCTGCAGAGCCGTGGCTGCATCCCAGTCCTGTCCCTCAGCATCTGCCCGGGACTGGCTGCAGTGGCACTCCTGCTCACGGCTGTCTGCAGGCTCCTACAAAGGCCAATGGCAGGGACCTGTTTTCCTGTGCCACAAGTATAGCTATGTGCCAAGACATTTTGTTTTTGTAATTGCATTGTTTTTCATTTCATATATACCAAAAAAAGTCTTTTTTTAAGGGAATCTTTTTATTTTCTTTTTTTTTCTTTCTCTTTTTCTCCTTTTCTCTTTTTCTTTCTTTTTCTTTCTTTTTCTTTTTTTTTTTTTCTTTTTCTTTTCTTTCTTTCCTCCAAGGGTTTGTACTTAAACTCATTACTTTCTTAGAGTGGGGGAAAAAATAATTTTTAGATGGGCACCACTAATTGGACATTGCTAATAACAGATCAGGGAGCATGTTACTTAGAGCACATGACTGCTTGTATCTGTGCTGTGAATATTGTATTTTCATTTCTTCCCATATAGCCTGAGTAGACTCACTGAGGTACAGTGGAATGTGCACATGCCCTTATCTTCTTAGCTTAGCAAAATCCAGGAAAGATTAAACATGGAATAATTTCAGAATTTAATGACTAGATCTAAAAATATAATTACTTAAGAACTATAAAAGCAGACATTAAATGGAGATATAGGGGAAGTATCTAAAACTATTTAATTTTATTTTAAGAAGTAAAAAAATCCGCATTAAAACATGTCAATATTACAAATTGATAATGTTCATTCAAGCAATTGTAAAGAAAAAGCAGTTAACCAACAAAATAAATAATGAGATTAAGTACAAATATCCCATCTCATGTAATCAGGGTCTTATTTTATTATGAGTAGAATTAGTTTGCCAGCTGGCAATTGGAAATATTTTTTGCTTAAAATCTAGTTTGAAATTTGAGTGATGAGAATAGTTGTTTAAAGCACACTTTATTTTCTTAAGCTGAAAAAATAACCCTCATGGGTAATTTTATGCCATGGCAGAGCTTGCTAATAAAGCTGTATTGCTTTATGTCTATTGATCTGATAAAAATGTTGTATTTAAATGACTGTGTATTCAGATAGAACATTCAAGAACATTGTGAGTGAGCTTAAATACTTTGTGGGTTTTTTCCAATATTTCATAGGGTTTTTCTAGTGTACTTTCAATTGCAATTTTTAAAAATGGATCTTTTTTTATCATAGGGAAATACTTCACATCCCTATTCCCTGCTCCATTGGCCTGATAGGAAGAAAAAAACAACAAAGTAATTGCTTTTATAAAAATGCTCTGTCCACCTTGAGTTTTAACTTAAATTATCATAAAAAGGTAAATAGAGTTCTCAAGGTTGGAAGGAAAGAAGAATCTGTCTTTGGTCTGCTTGGACAGACTGAGGTGCTCACAGCCAGTGGAAATACAGCTGGATGAGGCACTGAGAGCACACCTCTTCAAAGGGGAGCTCTGAAACTTGTTATTGTTTCATTCTGCTGGAAAAAGATCCCACAGATAGTACAATTACTAACATTCCTAAAATGGGGACCTAAAGGTTTAATTAATTTGATTAAAGAAAAGCAAACAAATATGGAAAAGTTCAGAGAGCAGCAGCTCTCACTGATGTAATGGAAAAAGTGTTGACTGGGCATTTTTTAAAAGTAAGTCACATATTGGAAAGCAGCTCATGTAATGCTGGGAGCAAAGAAAATAAACATGCAGACATTGGAAAATAAAGACAATTGTTTAATAGGAAAAAATGTCTTTCTCCTCAGCCAAAGCAAGTGTTCACAGTCCTATTTCCAACCTCCAGCCTCGGTGGTCAGATGAAGAAATGCATGAGTACCATTTACAGTTCTTTGCTTGTTCTGTACTGAGCAAAAAGCCAAGTTTCAATCCATAGGAAGTAACAGGATTGCTGAGCTGCACCATCTGTGAACCATAGATGGAGATCACCCATAGCTCTTAGAGATCTGAACCCAAAAATGAAGGATTATGGAAGGAAGTGCCTAAACTAATAAAGAAATATATGTTTTAAAAGTACAGAGATGTAGCTACATACTTTTACTAGGAATGTCCTTATATATTTTGTTGAATTTTGGCCCAAAAATCTTTTTTCCCCCCATGTTAATTCTGCTACCTGTGGGTGTGAGCAAGCTTGCAAATTAAGATGTTTCATAGGCTTTTGATCATTGCAAAAATATGTGAAGCTTCTTTGAAGCTCCTGTATTAGACTACCATGCTGGTCTGGGAAAATAAATGACTAAGTCAGAGATAGTTTAATGCCAAATTTGGCCTTCAGGCTCCCAGCTTATGGTTTTGAGTGTAACTAAATGTATACAATAAACCAAACAGGCTTCGGTTGGGTTTGGTTTTGTTTGGTTTTGTTTTTCACAATTGGCACAGCGCAATGCTATTTAAAGTGTGAAAAGAATTCTGCTTAAAGAAACTGCAAAGTGGCAGATCAGTTTTCCCCAGAGAGAGAATGTGCAATATCAAGCATACAAACTATAGGGTCCACTGAATAAAAAAGAGTACAAGGAAAACTCATTTTGAGGGAGCAGCGATCAATATTTCCTGCAGCAAATGATGGCAAAAGAAGAAGCATCAAGAAGAAAGATGCTGTAACATTAAAAGAAACAAGATTTACTATATTACTTATGAACTAGAAAAGGACTGAGGTATTTTTAAAAAATGATTGGTGGAGGAAACTCAGGGCTTTGAAAGATATGGCTGTACCAGCATCTTAACATACAGATGAATGTTAGTCTCACAATTTATTTTAGTTCAGTTGCTCCAGAGTACAAAACAGATATACTGGTAATTAGATTAAACTTGTTGTTTCTTGCTTTCTTTCAGTACTGGTTAGCTAGAAACAATTTTTTATGACTTAGCAATAACAAGCATTGATTTGTGTGCCTTGTAATCTATTTGTTCTTGCACGCATCTCACCCACGCCCACCCACGCTCTGGGCTTCGAGTAATCACAATGCCACAGTGCTGGGGGGGAAACACAATTAATTTTTACCATGTAATCACTGTGAGAAGGTCATAATCCCTCACTTTTAGCCAGCTGTTGTCAAAATTTCACCCTGACAATTCTGGCACAATGAATGAAATGCATAAAAATTGCCCTCCATGAGAATACTCCCTATTAAGTCACTCACTATGTGACAGAGAGAGACTGATTTATGTCCTGTGCCGTGTATAAAGTTGTAGTCGATTCACTTTGGACAAAAATGTTAAATGAACTAATTAAAGAATGAGCCCTAACCAGATGGGTTTGTTGCTGCATCAGTAAATACAGGCCAGTAATAAATGATTTGCAGATTCAGTTTTTAAACTATCCACGGATAATTCTAATTAAATTGCCCTGCTAAAAGTACACCAAAATACCATAATAAATGTGAAGTATCTGATCCAGAAGCTGGAGTGTGTTGCAGCATATTAGTTTCATTATGTAAATGGGAGCCCCTGAGGGTTGTTTTGAGGGCTAAACCCTTCCCTGCCAGAGACAGAAATATGTCAGAGTACCTGGTATTCCTAGGTAAAGACTTTAAAAAATCATGCCTTGTATTCTTCTAAAAGTGTCAAAGTAGGTTTTAGCAAAAAGAGATTGAATTTTGGTTCTGTATAAAGAGATGTGGGGGGGAAATAGAATTTACAGAGTTGTGAATGAATTTTTCAATGTGAATTTGATTTTGAGCTAATTATCTGAACAGATAAGTGAAAAGTCTGCCACATGGATATGAACATCAGCTGGCAATTCTGGTACAGGAGATTGAATTTTGGGTGGAAAAGTGAGGATTGGGGTGCACAGAAATTCAGTGGAGCTCCTCACACCACAGACCATATCATGAAGCTCTGAGACCTCCCTAGAACTAAACATTTCTGACATGTTTATCCTAGAAACAATTAAAATCTATTTAAAATACATAATCCTTTGGAGGGAGAATGGAGGAAATCACCACCCCTCACTTTTGATCTGCTCTTAATTACAATTTCCTACCAGCAGTTCTGACACAAGAAATCAACTATACAAAAATCATCCTACTTCATCTATTAGAAGCAGGTGTTTGTTTAATTAAGTCCATTTCATCGGCTTTTTCACTTGGCCACGTTTCAAGATGTGGCAAAAAGAGAATTATTTTCTCGTTCTCTCTCCCCACCTCTCTGTGTTTCTCTTTGCTCTTTCCCCACTCGTGTTCTCTTGCTTGTGCACTCACATGTGCTGTCCCACACTTGCAGTTTTCCTCTCAAATGCTCTTGCTCTCTCTTTCCCTTCTGCTTATTTGCACCTCCCTTCTCTCTCCCTTTCCTTCTCCCTTTTCCTATCTTACTTTGTCTGAATTTCCCACTTTGAAATTTTTGTTGTATTGTACGGAAATGAGATGCAAATAATAAATTTGCAGTCAATTCTGTATCAGAAGTATCAGAGCCCATAAAAACAACTATATAGCAGTAAGTATTAATGTTCAATCTCTGAAATTAAGAAAATGTCACTGTAGTTGCAAAAACTTTGTTTTCTATATTTAATATACTTGATAGTCCTTAATTCTGGAAGAAAAGTGGTTTTTGGAGCTCATCCAAGCTATTACAAACTGAAGACTTGGAAAATCAGTCTGTATTTACAAGATAATATTGCAATATTACAATATTAGATTCTTACAAAACCATTTATATTTTTTCAGACATGGGCTTCTGCTTGCTGCCTTTGCTGAGAGGAAGCAGAAAGAAGTATTTACCAGGGGTGTTTTCAGCATTTATTCAATAGATGCTCCAAGCTTGGCAATCTTTAAAAAAGAGCCCACTGCTATAGGTGTCTTTTAATCCTTCTACCCTGTAATGTCTATCTCTTTGATGTAGCAAATTAATTAGCAGAACACTAATTGCTAGAACAGTGGGACCTTCACAGCCACATCTTACAAACAAGCTCGTTTTCCAAAATAAAAATTATAATAATAAAAAAATCCCAATCTCTTTGAATTGTCATTACAGAGAAACATCCTCCTAATTTCCTTGGATTATTTTATTACTTTCCCCTCTGTTTCTCTCATATCTCCTTGGACTAGAAGAAATCCTCACTGTTCCTAATCTCTTTTGTAATTTTACCTATCTTACCTTCATTTCTCTGGTTTCTCCTGTATATCTAGGAAGCCATTTAAAGGATCTTGTTCCTGTTTGTACATCCTGAATGTGGTCATATCAATATCCAGTGCAGGAAAAGAAGATTTAAAAAAACTCTGTTATGTTTGTTGGGTTTTGTTAAGCAGGATTTCCTCCTACATCATGCTTCTGATTAGGCTCTAGATTTGGGAAGCAAGTAAAGCACTTTCTTATTTAACTTTATTTATAGAAGTAGCTCAGCACACTTGAGCCTTATTCTTTTCAATATATAACCATCCTTCTGAATTTAGACAAAGACTGTCTCACAAAGCCACATGTATTTTAGAAATCTTACATGGTATTAATGGAATAGAAATATTTTTATGATTCTGAGCTTAGCAGTGTTGAACTCCTGGGCAAAACTTAGGGACTTCCTGCAGCTCTGACTCTCCAGAGTTTGCACAGGCACCAATGATTGTAGTGAATCACTGGGGCAGGGAATACCTATGAATATTTTGGGGGTGCCAAAAGAGTGGTGTCAGATTTAATCTCTGTCATGTCACTGACTTGAAAGAGATGCACACCCCAACTTGTGATTCTGAGAGGATCTTGGTAATTTAAGTGGAAAAATGTGGATATTTGTTAATATCCACATCAATCAATTTCCATGTTTGTAAATAGGGAAAAGAAAATATAAACCCTTCAGGGGATCAGAAAATCACAAGGATGTCTTTTTTCTCTTTCTTTTTCATTTTAGAGAGTCCCTTTATGTAAAAAAATAAACCCCATGGCATGTAAAAGATGAAATGGTGCTGCTCAGGAGGGCAAGAGCTGACTAGACACAGAAGGATTCAGTTTGGTGCAGAGAAGGTTTCTAATTTTAGAATCTGATTTTGCAAGTGCCTGAGCATGTACATAACTCTATGCTTCCTTCCTCTCTGGTTGTGAGTAAACACATGTTTCTGCAAGACCTTTTGTGCAATTTCAGAATAGATCTTTTCCACAAGTCCCAAGATGAATTGGTGATAGTAATTAAACAGCTCAACTTTGTTTGGTTTGGAGTGCTTTTGGGCTTTTTTCCCTTTTTGGTTTGGGATCACAGAAAATCTTTCTGTAAGGAATTAGACAATTTTCTATATAATATATTAAGCATCATTTAGTGAGAACACATATCTGGTTTAGGGGATTTTTAAAATGTGTTTAAATCTGACTTGTTCTTTCTTCTCTTTCCTCTTGTTTGTAGCCTTGATTTTTTTTTTTTTTTTATTCACAAGTGCTGTCATCTCTCAAAGCATGCTGTGACTGAATATTATCTTCCAGAGACCTATATGGCTTTCACTGGGCTTTTTCTTAGTGAGTCATTTCTCTAAGGATTTTTTTCTTGCTGTGCTGAATACAGTTTCACTATGATGAGGCACTGTTACCTGTGACATGTTATAGCCATGCTGTTTATATGTGTATTTTGTAGCAATATCTTTAAAAACAAAGAAAAATACTTTTCTAGAAGGGGGAGGGAAATACATTACCTGAAAAAAAAAAAAAGGGGGGGGGGACATCTGTTTTCAACATTTTGATATTTTTTGTAATAAGGCTTGCGCCAAAACTATTTATGAAAATCAGGAAAATAGAATTTCTTTTTAGAAAGCCTTAAAAATTAGTATCAAGAGCAGCCACTTCTCAGTTGTTCCCAAGTGACAAGTGAATCAGGCTGGTGGCTGCAGCAATTCACTCAAACATGGCCTCATTTCGTGTCATGGTGATTTTTGAATTGGGCTTATTCCACCATGACTGAAAATCAGAAACCAAGAGATCTGTCCAAAGTTTTCATTTTAATGCAAATTCACCCTAATAGTACTTTGTGTTAGAAAGATTTTGTCTTACAAAAATTTTCAAGATATTGAATTCTACCTACATAACATTTTCAAGGAGTACTGGAGAAAAATACAGCTTTCAAAACCTTAGGGTATATTTGATCCTATTAACCTAACTGAATTCAACTGTATCTCACAAATATAATCTTAGTTTATGACACTACTGTGGAAAAATAAACTAAAGGTGTTGTATTATTTCTATCTATAGGTTTTAATCTCTGACTCCTAAAATCACAGTCCTTGGTGAGTGAATGACAGTGATGTGTATGTGTGTGTGTGTACATATATTCACCTTCAGACATAATCCCTTTAGTGTGGGATTTATGAGCTAAAATTTAACTGGGATAAGTATTTTTCAACACAAAATGCATAAGACTAGTAGGTCTATTTACTTATTTATTGAGTGCTGTTTTAGTTGAATGGGCATCACAAGTCCTTATTGGATTTAGTTCTGATTTTTAGCTGAAAATTATTTGTTTTTGCTGTATTTACAGAAAAGTATCTTTGTCATTTTCCTTAAAAGTTTATTTAAGACTTAGAGGAAAATAGAGTGCAGCTTAGGAAGTTTCACTGACCAGCTTGCTGCTACCACTAATTAATCAGAAATTGGAAACATTTACATCACTACAAGCTTTCTGCTGTATTTTAAATACATTATTTCATTTGTTTTGTAAGTTTCCCTGATTAGTTATGAATCATTGTTTTGTTTTTATTTGAATAAGGCTCACTGCTAAACAAAAGTCTTTAATTATGGGCTGAGAAACTGCCTGAAAAGCACAATGGATGAAGTTTCCTGTTCCAAATATAAATTCAAAATTTCTCTTGAAGTTAATGTGGGTTTTTTGTTTGTTTTTTTTTTTTTCCTCAAATCAAGAATCAGTGGTAAAGTAGTCTTGTTTATGTTGAGAAATATCATTCTAAATTTGTTTACCCAAGAGTAGCTGTAGAGGATGGTCAAGTATCTCATCCAGGAACATGTGAGCAGTGAGTCCCATGCACTTCCCCCTCTTGAGCAGCAGAAATGAAGAGATAATCTCCTGGGCTGGAAGAGGTGCCCAGGCCAGCGGAGTGAGTCTGTGTTATTACAGACACACTCACTGGGAGGGATGCTGTGGCTGTTTCTGTGACTGGCTGGGGTTTGATTGTGTCATTCATTCCACTGCAGAGTCTCCCTGTGTCCTTGACAAAGCCTCATCAGAAACAGGATAGGCTTAAGAAACAAAAAAAGCTGTTTTTTTTTTCTTTTGTTTCTTTAGTTTATACTTAAATCTCTATATTTTATATATAAATATATGACAATAGTTGGATTTTTTTTAAATACTGCTAGTGTTCAAAATCATGCTTATGATTTAAAATTAGGATGACAGCTATTGCCCCTTAGGACTTTTAGTGGTAGACTCCTGTAGCAACTGCTCTATGTATTTCCTATGTGACATGTAAGGAGACATTTCGACACTGGAAAGAAACCTTTTGTACTTATTATAACTTCTCTGATGTCAAGAGAAATGGGAATCTTTTGTTGCCATTTTGGGAGAATTTAATACAAGTATTGTGGAAAAAATAAAAATAAAATAAAAATAAATAAAACTAAAAATAAAAAATAAAATGAACTAAAAGTAAAACTAAAAAATAAAAATAAAAACTAAGCAAGTTGATGGTATTGCAAGGGAAGGCAAATTTTGTGGTATAAGACTGTCAAAATGCACAACATTAGGGGACAGAGGTCCCATACTTATTTTAATAACACCCTTAAGTCAGGTCCTATTGCAAAGACACTATAAATGTGTCATGAGGAACCTGGTCTGCCCTGAGAGCCTTATGATTTCAATAAAGGTGATTTTCTTGGTGTGGAGGACAAATGATTCATGCAGGATCATTCAGGAAGTGTCACTGCCATGACAGCAAAGTTCAGGGCAATTCAGCCAATACTCATGAGTGGCTGTAGGAATTTTCACCTTGCCCTAATGTGGTTTTGTAGGAAAAAGTCAAGTTACACAGGAATTGGCTGATAAATGTGAGAAGGGGTCCAAGAGAGTGGGTGGAATGTGTATGTGAGATTTGCCTTTTGCAGGTGTGGCTGTAGATGACCAAAGTTTGTCTGATTCCTTTTGGATCTGCCCTTGAGGCTTTGCCACTGTAGCACAAGCAGGTGGAGAGAAAGGAAATGACCAACATGAGTTCATCCCTACACAGGAATTAGGTTTGGAAAATTTGTCTATATTGCTGGGTTGGGCTGGATAGCACAGATTTAGATGAGCTGGAGGAGCTCACAGTTCTGGGAAGAAGTCAAAAACTTGAGATGAGTGATGAAAACAGGCAGGAAAGGCCATGTAAAAGCCCACATGTTTGAAAATGTTGAGTACTTGTTATCATTATGCAGAAGGTTTTATTTTCTTCTTAGAATCAAAGTGCTCAGTGCCCTTTAGATATATATGAATATATAGGCATATATTTAGGCATATATATATTTTTAATAAGTCCTCATCCTGCTACCCACTTTGAAGCAAAACCTAAACTATAAAATAGAATAGAAGTAGAAAAAATTAAATATTTTAGTGCAACCTATGACTTAAACTCAGGCAATTTCATACGTTATATGTACAAATTTGGTTTATGCAGTAATCAAATTAATGTGGCACTGAGATTTCCAACTGGAGTACCTATTGATTTATTTTTATTGAAATATTTAATAGTTTGTGTTTTTAATACATTATGAAATGTGAAAGGAGTCTGCTACCCAGAACACAAGGCTCCCTCACACTCACACACATTGCTTAACCCAGTTGTGCTAATAAACCTTTATAAGCTATGTTTCCCCAGTCCAAACCTTAGCACAGCCTCAGAGGCTCAACCTGCTGAAATTTATGGGGAAACAACAACAGCTTGAAGGAGAAAAATGTGATAGTAGAGGGGAAAGGAAATGTTCCTGTTCTCCCCACTGAGAAGACAAATGATGAGAGATTTTTTTTATTTTTCTTTTTTCTTTTTCTCCTCAAACCTTACAATATTTCTCTCACTTTCTATGAGAAAAATTAGCCTTAAGAAAAAGAAATTCAATGATCATAAAGCATGAAGAGAAAGAAGAATTGATCTTGGATACAAGATGGGATTGAGCTATAATATAACAAGTTACAGGTCTTTTCCTACTGAAAAGCAGAACCAATTGATTTATTATCGTGACTCTCAGCTTGCATTTTTTTAGTAAGGAACTGTAGATGCAAGGTAGCACGTCTTCTTTGATTTGCCACACTATGTCTTAATTACCAGTGCTAGAAGTTCATGGCAGCATTTTCCAACTTCAAAGCTTTCAGCAGCTTAAACAGCATGAATGGATCAGATTTGTAAGAACACAGTGACAATGATATGGTGTCTTCATATTTTAGAATTGTCAGTTCATTTTTTTATTTATTGTACATCAAAGTGAAAATAAGCACACAAAGAAGATAATAGGTTTAGTCAGCATTCTCTTATTTTGCTATCAGAGAACTTGAAAACATTTTCTTGTTTCGAGAACTGGGATTAAAAATTGCAGTTAGTAGAGAAGATATTATTCCTATGGAAAAGGTAAATATTGTTAAAATTCTATTCTAGATATCTTTGAACTTTCCCTACTTTTTGAGATTTACATCATTATGGCTCAAGGAAACTCTGCAAATATGCTGGGAAAAGGATGGTGTAAGGGGAAGAAAACATGGCCCATGGGATCAAGGGCACAGCATGGGTGATTTGCTTCTGTAGGGTCCAGTTCAGCAGATCATTTCAGGAGTTCTTTCAGTTTAAGAATGGAAGTAGCCATTCCTAAAATGGTGGTGTGGTCAGAAACACAAGCAAGTCTCTCTCAGTGGAATTGCTGACTGGATGTCCAATTGTTTACTCAGTGAGTGGTGAAATGCAGCATAATGTTGGAACAGAAGTGGTTCTTGCCAAACTGGAGCATCTCAATTGGGGAGAATACTAGAGCACTGGAGAATCTTTAATCAGGTTGGGGATGATTGCCCCAATTCAATATGAATGTTGGTTTAAAAATAGCAATGCCTGTAACATTATGGTAATTTATTTTGTATTGCAGTAGAGAATTGAGATATATCCCAAATTCTTATGTAAATTGCTTTAAATAATTATTTAGAAATTAAAATATACGCAACATGATTTATATGCTTCCATTTACTCAGTCTATTAAAGATTATTTTCTGCATTGCCTTTTGAGTTATCTGAAATGAGCATTACTGTTTATAAAAGGTTTGCTGGAGGCTTAAGGCCTTGTTGGTTTCTCCTGCAGTGAATGATAGCTGAAAGGTCATTGCATTTCTTGCTGGTTTATTAAATCCAAACTATAATCAGTGCATCAGGTGAAATACCTATTTTCCTTACTCAGTGATTGGCAAAGGGGAGGGTTCAGATCTCATTATCTCTGTACCATAATAAAGAACAAAAAATACTATTGCTCTTCCTAGTGATCTGGCTGTGAAAATAAATTAAAACAATCAATGTCAGCAAAGAAAACAAGAAGAAAATATGTAGTAGCATATGAAAATGAGGGCAACGATAACTTGCATTGACATAATAATAAAATCACAGTATCTTTATAAAATGATGAAGGCTTTGTTGTCCAGAGTATTTTCAAACCTTTCATGCTTGAAAAACGTTGAGAGCTGTAAGCAATATCTAATAAATCAACATGTTAAGCACTAATTTGTTAGTACAATCTGCCAATACTGCTACTCTCAGGATATTATTTTGTGTATGGCAAATCTTTCAGAGATGCACATCTTGATCAGTCAGGCTCTTTCAATGCCCTTTTTTTTTTTGTTACAATATTTTTAATCTTCATGAATGATCTTTCTTTCTTTCTTTCTTTCTTGGAATTATTTAATTGATCCATTCAAAACACCTACTGGTGTATAATATTAAAATACTTGCATTATATCCTGCACTTGGTCAAGACATGCTCGACTGGGACTCTGTTTAATCTTAGAGGACAGATTTCAATCTGCTGGCAATGACCGATGGTTAATTGGAATGGCAGTTCTGTAAATAGAAGACCTCCATCTGCAGTTTTGTCAGATTTTCATTCAGACTTTGCATGTCTGTGCCATAGATCACACAGCTGAAAAAAGGCTGATTTATTTCAAGTAACTCAGGAGAACAAGGAGAGCATATTATCTCATTTGGCATCTCCTTTCCTCAATCTTGTCCCGACCAATCCAGTTTTCCTTCCATTTCTCTTTTCTAATGGGTCCCTCTTCCTTAGACTCAGTGTGAACTTGGGCTCTCAAGCTTTCTTATACAAGAATCTCCATGAAAAGATTTTATGCAAAGAAGCAGAAGGAAGACTTTGAGCCTTCCATCTTTCCAGCTGACTAATAACTCCTCTCATTATCCCAATTAAGCTTCTTGCAGCCTGCTTCCACTGTATAACCTGTTTTGTTTTCTTCTCCTCAGAATTCACAGTAAATTCTTTATATGTTTTCCATGCCCTGAAGCTGATGTGGAGGTTAGCAAAGATCTGGTTATATCTGACTTATTTTCTTCATTACAATTCCTCACCTTGCCCCTTATCCTTGTAAGGATGGATATTCCTCTTCTGTCCTAATACTGGCCCAGCAGCTGATCCTCAGCCTGTCAGTTTGCTGAGGTGTCTAGCTTTTCCTGTTCTCTGCCTCTTTCTGGCCTTTCTTTTGCTTAAGAAGGGAGAAGACCCAAATAATTTGCCTTCTTTGGTGCAGGTGCCAGTGCTGTACTGTGGACAGCGAGCAGGAGACAATCATATGACTGGTTAATAGAATATTTATTATAACAAAGAAAAGTGAAAAACTTGTATGCAACTGCGTGCCATTTTCACACCCAATGGCAAGTTTTGCAGGCCCAGACACTTTGATGAAGGGATTCCAGCCTTTACTCTTTCCTTTGTAAGATGCAGGTGGACACTGAGTCTGTTTCTCAGGTATGCTGTCATGGCTATGAGTACTTTTGCCTAATGTGATAAATTCAGGCCTAAATATTAGGGTCTATGTTTTGCAAAATATAGTTTGTAATGGATATGAGGTTTATGACACTACAAATAGAGGGCATGGCTGTCTTTTCCATCAGAGGAAATAAAGAAAGAAGTAAAATGTCTTATTTTTTGTGTGTTGGGTCGAAGTTTGATTTAGACAATAAGCAGTGAGAGGCGAGTTCAGCCACTGCATATAATGGTGGTATGAATTCACTTTCCTTCAGCTTTCCATAGCCTGTCTTAATAGGGCCCTGACCTCTGCTTTCACAGTGTCAAGCACAGTAGAAATAACAAACCATGAAAAAGTGAAGTTTGATGGCAGGATCTATTGGGGTTAAATTCTTCCAGCAACCTTTGAAAACTTGATTCTTCAGTAGTAGGAAGAAAGAGGATGTCTGTGGCAATCGGTACAGAGATTGTGTCATGCAAACTTGTAATAGAAGAACAGGTAACTTTTCCCTCGATTTTTTTCAAGCAAAATGGGGTGACCATGTGCATGATCATTTGCACATTTTAGAATGTCTTTTAAAAAGAATTTGATGCAAATTGTAATATTAGTGATAAACAGGATCTTAATCTCTTATTTAATCCTTCCCAACATTAGTTCAAATTCTTGCTTTACAAGCAGTGTGGTGTTATCAAGTGAAAACAGATAGAAATGAACAAATGCATAACTGCATTTTGGGTCCTATTCTGTCTTAGTCCCCTGTGGGTGCAAAAGCTGATAGAAATTCCTCTGTGCTGAGCATTGAGTGCCTAAATCACACTTGAGAAATTCAGGATTGAGGTCCTTTCTTTTGCAAAATTCACTTCAGGTGATCTAAACTACAGATCATGAATATGATGCTGTTTCTCAAAACTATGGGAGTGATTGAGGCTTAATTAAGGCATATAAAGTTCTTAACTCACTGGGCAAGAGGTATTGTTTTGAACAATATTGGTTTCATTCATATTCTTCCTGTAAAAAAAAGTTGAGTTTTAAATACAGTTACCTGTCTGGGTATTTGTATCACACAAGAATATATATAGTTGGAAGAGGTCTTGAGGCAAAAGTAGAAAAATAGTTTTGACAAGTATACTTTAAAAAAATGGAAATTTCAAGTTTTAAAATTGTTTGCCTTCTTAATGACTGTACATCTTATCTTTTATAACTTCTGTTGTGGAGGATTCAGACTGCAGCCTAACCAAAGTGCAGTGTCCAGCACAGAGGTCCTTCAGCTATGTGCATGTACTGAGCAAATGGATATAATTTTGTTCAGCAGCCTCTTTAGTGAACAAATTGTTCTATCATTCTATGAGACAGAGATGGGAAGAAGATGGGAAGGAATATTTAGGTCATACTAAGGGTATTTAAGCACAAGACATAATCATCCCTTTAGATGTTCTGAACTTAACTGTGCTGTACTTTAAGCACAGTTAAGGCTTTTCAAGGTGAGTCAGGATAAAATGCTGTTTGGAAATTTGTTTACGTGGAGTAGAAAATCTGCACACACATGACCAGACTTGAAAAGAAGCTGTGGAGGATCATCAAAGAGGAGAGAAATTTGGAAGGCATGGTAAAGAACCTAGAGAAAGGCATCTGGTGCATGCTTATATGGATTCTCTTCAGATAAGCAGCAAGACAAATGTGTGTGTAAAAAGGAGACTGAGAGAAGACTACAGGACAACCTCTGGGGAGCAGAGCAAGAGGATAAATTGTGGAGGAAAGGGATTTATGAAGGATTGTAACTGAAGCCATGTATGCATTCTCAGTGCACCCCAATGCAAGTATTGCACAATAAAGTGCAATGGGGTTCAAACTAAATGTGCTCCATCGTTAGAGCAATGCTGTAAACCACCTGAAATATTATAACTGTTACCTGTGGCATCATTAATATCCTGAGATTATTTCTCAAATCAGGTCCTAAAACATAATAGAGTGGAGAGGGTCGGTGCTTTCTATAAAGATGAGATTGAATTGTAAGAGAATTAATGATACCATCATTACAGCTTTTAATCTATTTTATAGAAAACTGTTTCTCATTTTATGAACACTTTGCCCTTTAGGAAATTCTCTAATATTTCTGAGTAAGCAAATTTTTTTAAGTTTTCTTCCCAGTATTTAAATAAAGATCTTTTGTTTGGTCTTTGCACAAGGAAAGGAATAAAATCTGTAATGGTTTGTTTAATTTTCTGTGCGGAAGCAAATAAACACATGAGGTTTCACTAAGGCCAAGTTTAGTTGTATGTACTGTACTTCTGACTGAGTAAACCACCTATGTAACTTGTATCCCTGCTAGTAATGCTTGAGTAATTGTGGAAGGGAAAATAGATGTATGTGCCTGACATTTAGGAGAAACAAAGACTGAATATCTAACTGCAGCAAGAAACAACCAAAAGAAATTCTTTATTACTCAAATACGACATTGACTTCCTTACTGAGTTTCTTAACAGAGCATTTAACATTTGTTATTGGTGTAACTTGAGCTTTGCATCAGGGAAGAATTTTTAGTTTTCTTTTTTGATCGTTAGATCTTGGCTTCTTACTTTCATGAATTGTACATTGGATCCACCTTCTCTTATGAAGTTTTTTGTGGTAATTTCTTCAGTCTGAAGATGATGCTCAATGTAATAAAGCTAATGAAAACCTGCCCTTCAATCTAAACTGTAAGCAGTTTATAACAAGCTCTCTTTTCCTGTGCTTCATTACTGCAACAAACTCAGAATGATAAGGCAGGGCAGAAAAAAACCCCAACATTTTCCATTACCAGGCACGCATGAAAGGAAGATGGGCTTAAACACGTAGAATTGATTTATTTGCATTCTTCTCTTGCCTTGGATGCTGCATCATTGAAAGAAGTTAATATCATATCTTTAATTTGGCCTCTGAAATGGCAGGCCCTGAAAATCAAGCATGCTTTATTACAGCAGACAAATAATCTAGCCCAATGGAGTCCCAGCATCTATTGATTCATTTGGAAATGCAAAAATTCATTTGGGACTTATAACAAAAAGCTTTTTGGAACCTGTGGCTGTCCACATGGCAGGCTTTGAGCAAAGAGGAACATTTTGCAATTGGTTAGCTCTCCTGACAAAGCAATTGTTATCTACCTTCTTAGTGCTTCTGAATATAACCCTAACCTCAGCAGCCACTTGCTTTTAATATTTCTTTTTTCCTCTCAAGAGGAATAATTAGAATAACTCAAGTAGAATAACTTCAGTTAGTCTACTCTTGGCATTTTCCTTAGTCTCCTGCAGGCTCCTCACACAATGAGAATCATTGGCGTCAGCAGAGTTATGAGATAAACACAAGATTCCTGTTTGTTTTAAGAACAGCTCAAAACTCCTCTGTAGATCTTTTCTTCACATAATTTACTACAAAATAAGGTTTCTTACTCAGATATCTCCCAGTCTAATTTCCTGATTCAGCCCCATCCTCAAGCGCTCCCACAAGCACTTCTCTCAGTTTACCCAGTGAGAAGCAGGAAAGAAAGTTCTGGTCTCTGTGGTTCTGGTATGAGTTTGTTCATAAAATTCTGATTCTCCAAAAGTGGCTACTTAACATATTGACAATGTGATATAGCAACATTTCTGCTATTGGCTGATCTTAGTGATGGACCTTGCCTTCATTTTAACCATAGACTGAGTTGGCTGCTCTCGGAGCTGGGAGTGAAGCAAACATCATTCTGTACCTTGAGCTGGCCATGAGCCATATCTCTGTTTAAAGAATAGCATTTGGAGGCAGGAGTCATTTTTAAAAAGTGCCCAAAATGACACTGGCAGAACTGGCACCCAGCAGCTCAGTTGTAGTCATTTTCATCCCCCAATGGAGCTTAGCAGAATTAATCCAAATGAGTGCCAGATTAGCTCCTGACCCTCTGAAACCCAACTGTGGGCTTTGAGGTCAAGTTTCTACCTTCCAATGCATCACAACAACAAAGAAAATCACACCTGAAAGCTCTGACCTAAGTGAATTTCATTGTTCTTTTCTTTCTGAATTACTCCATGGATGAATTCAGACCTTTTTACTTTTTTATGAGGCAAACCTTTTTATAGACACAGCAGTCAAAAACACTTTAGAATCTCTGAATAAAAGAGCGGCCATATCTTTTTGTGTCTGGTTTTACATTAGATAGGTTCACAGTTTAAATGTTAAGCAGGAAGCAGCAAAATCTAGTCAGGAGGTAAAATAACCAGCAGCAAGTATCTCAGCTCAAGTGGAATAATGAACAGGCAATCAAAGAAGATGCTCTCCTGCTTTTCAGTCAAGAACTTTGATACCCAAAACCATGTTAAAACCCCCAGCCTGTCAGTGAATTGGGACTAAGTAACTACACTTCAAGAAAAGGAGCCCATAATTTAACTTGTACGCTGACATTTCCTTCAGGAAACTTTCACTGGCCTTCACATTTCAGCACCTTTGGACTGACACACTTTTAAGTCCTATTTGCTGTCCAGCTCCTCAAGCCATGGGGGTTGATTATTTTTAATATTGCAATGTTGCAGAAAGCTTTGCAAAAGTAGCTGAGTGCATTTCCCATTTGGGGCAGTTGGCAAAAGGGAGAAGGAACCAGAAAAATGTGGTAAATGTGACTGTTGGAGGTGACCTCTGAGAAAGCCCATAACCTTCTCCATTATATGCATTTTGTAAAATTTGCCACATGATTAGTGTTGAATTGGAAAAATCACCATTTTAGCATCCTTGCTCTTTCAGAGGTAGATATATAAAGACTGAGAAAAGAGAAATATGTACAAAGCTTTCAAGTACAAATACCTGTTTGACTTTCAGTACTCTGCCCTTCTTCACCTTAGTCCCATTTCTTTTGGGAATTAAGTCTAGAAGGGAAGTAGAGCTATTTGTTTGAACTTTGACTGGTAAAGTAAAAAATTATAGCTTATTGATATTTATTTATTATTGATATTGATATAGCTTATAGATTATTGATTTGTTTTTCTGAAATAAAGGTATACTGAAATTACAAATTTTCACCAATGAGTGAAATATTACTGTAAATATTAAATTGGCCAGTGGCAGAAAGGAAATCGAATGTAAACTTTTTTTTTTTTTCTGAACAGTTTATTGCCTATGAAATACAGTCACACTGTTTCCTATTTCAGACATATTCCTAATTGCAGTTCCTAATTATTTGGGGTCATTATGTATCTTCCATCTTCCAAAGGTCAAAGATACTAATTCTCTTCATGAATAATTTATTCAAAAATTGATTGGGTAATGAGTGAAATAGTGGAATACATTTTTCACTGGAAAATATTAAACTATATAGTGATATATTCATGAAATAAAAATATATGGAAGAAAAATTGTTCTAAAAAGAAGTAATTACAGCAAGTAACTCAGTCAGCTGTGAGACTGGATATTTTACTTGTCTCCATGAATTTCATGTTTGGAGTATACTTTAAACTCTGAAACTGTACATATTTCTGTAGTTAAATGGTGAGAAATTAGGTTTTATCTTTATTCGCACATTGTTCTTAGGGAAATGAGCAGTTTGGAGAAATTTGTTTCTATTTATATTATCACTTTTATATAGACCAGATATAACTGCTCACTAACTGCTCACTCTGTTGCCGTGGTTTGCTGTATAGCACAAACACATCTAATGAAAGGCAGCTCTTGTCCAGATGATCTCAGTTTAAATCAGCAATGTAAGTAATGTGCAACAGAAGTGCAGGGAAATGCAATTACCTGTCTGAGTGAGAGATATTACAGGAATCCTGTTTTCTTGTTTACTGCTTTACTCCAATGGGCTGGGCAGTGCTGGTTGCCTGAACATTTTGAAAAAAAATTGCAGTTAACACAGCTTGATCAGATGCTTGCTTAATATTTCAAAATTTTTAAAATAAGTAATCCCTAACTTCCAATAAGATTTATTCAAAGGCATCTGTGCTTTTATTGCATTCCTTCTGATGCATCAAACTTTTGTGACAAAGTAATTTCCAATAAATGCTGGCAATCATTCCTTAACACTGTGTTCGCAAAAGCAGTGAAGAAAACCAATGCATACCTTTGACTAATTTTGATTTTCAATTATAAAATATCAAGGAGTAAATTAAATTCTAAAATAAAATATGGAGTTTGATATTTTTGAAATTCTCCTGGTTTTTAAAGGCTGTGTAAGACTGCTCAGAGAACTGAAAAAAATAGCAGAAGCCTTTTGACAGTGATTTGATGTCTGAATCATTTGTTTAGCACCAGAAAATAAAGTCATGCTCCTTTGCACTTGCTTCATTTCTCTCATAGGAAGTAGCAGAGTCTGAACAATGGGACTCTGCCAAACATATGATGACACTACAGATTGTTATTCTCTTTCTAAACCAAAGGGAAGAATTTTACAGGGACTGAGTGTGCCTGGTGCAGGCTGTTACTGAATGCATTCAAAAGAGGCAGGGACAGAATAGTTGCAATCTACTGGAGGTGTTCAAATTCCTACAAACACCATTCATTTATGCCCTTTCCCTCCTTTTATCATGTCCACAATACTTTTAAGTATTTGCTATGTTATTTTATTTATACATCTGGTTGTATCTTATTGAAATTATCCTCACATTCCATAATCTTCTAGTACATTGGTTTAACACTATAAATACCCTGCAGCTGTAGCAAAAATCATTCCCCTGTCTTTCAGAAATTCTTTATGTGGTGTTGGTCAACTTTTGTTCATAGTTTGAGTTTCTTTTCTGGTTGAGGTAATAAATTTATTTTCCGTATATTACAAAGCATTAGAAAGTCTACTGAAAAAAGGTAATAGATACCAACAGGAAAAAAAAAAACCTTTCTACAAAGAGTTTCTTCTATTGAAATACATCTTGGCATAGGCTTTGGAAGAAGAGATTGGGTAGGAACAATTCTGGAATCCACTTAGTCTTGTCTTTGATGCAAAAGTCAAATAGGGACTGGTTTTTCATCCTGTGCTTACTTATTACTTATCAACCAGAAGGTCTGGTCCATGATAAGTATATCCCTCATCATATAAATATATAACAATTATTTTGAAGGCACAGCTAAGTAAAATAAGACTCATATCTGGAAATGATGATTAATATAATTCTTCACCAGCAGAGTACTATGTACATAGCTAGATGTCATTATAGAAGGTGCTGAATATTATCCAAGCATTTAATGGCAGAGTGTAAGGAAGTCTATATTTATAGAGTGCTCTTCAACATATTATCTTACTACAGATACTAACCAGCTATGCTACACTGAACTCCTAATAATTAAGAGATTCCATTCTCAAAGTTGGGTTAAATCTATTCTTGTTTTACTCTATGTTTAATAAGTCACTTTTAATACAGAATCATTGAATTCACAAGACAAGATAATAGCATAAAAATTAAAGCTTAAATTCCTTATTTGGAGAGCAAACCCTGCCCACTAACCTATCCATGTATCCCAGTTTCTCTTGTTGCCTTTTTCCCATCTTGGAGATGAGACTGGAGACAGTTCATTTTCATAAGGAGATAATATAATAGTGGATCTTTATTTAAGGCTTCCAGGGGCAGTTATGGAAAGAGGTCCACAAAAGCCCACCCACACAGGGTGAATACAGCTTTTATACATTTAGCAAATTAGCATAATTGACAAAAAGGAGGACATGTGGTGATGGAATTCCCTCCAGGTCAAGCCCCTTCTTTGGAGTCCCCCTCTTGGCACTGGTGGAGCTTTGTCCATGAAACGTTATCTTGGAAGAGTTGTTCTCAGCCTTGGTTCCCAGGAAGAACCAGGATAGGACTGGGGCCTTGTACCTCCCAGGGCTTGGAGCTCTGGAATTTCTTTTGTCTTTTTGCCTAGGGAAAGGTCATGGAAAATTACTGGGAAAACCAGCCACTAATACAATAGGCTACATACAAATATATGTGTGAAGACATAGAGAACATATAAAAGGAAAAAAGGCAAAAACCAAAACAGCATCACTCTGACACATCTAATGACAAATACCAGTGTGAGAAAGGCTGACACACAAAGATTCATTTAGGAGGCCATTTCATGTGACAAAATGATGGAGGCTGAAGGCCACTTCTTCTTTCAGTTGCATAATACATCTTTTAGGTCCTGAAATAGTCTCTCCAGTCTGAATTATATTTGTTTCATTAGTCACTGTTCTGGTACATAGACTATAGAATTTGGGCTAATGATTTACGAAGTGTCTATCATTCTCAGGTTAAATATCAATAAATAACGGCCTATTTCTATGCTATAAAAAAACCCTTCTGCCAAGTTTACAGCCATGGTAAATTCAATTTTATTTGGTAACATAATAGCTACTTCTTATGAAGGGTTGTTTCACCCCTAAACATCTGCTTTTAATCTGCCCTTGCACTATGATTGTTTAATAGATACCATCATTTTTTTTCTTAGTTGTCTATTAGAGCTGTTTAGATTTTATCAAATTTGTTAATATTATGCATATTTCCCTTTTCTACTGAGAAAAATTTTAATTTAGAGCACTGATATAGAACACATCGAAATAATGTAAATCTCTATTTTTATTTCTGCATTTTTGCAACTTGTTTTAGTTTACCTGTAAAATAATCAGTGGTATCAAGTAATATAGTGAACTTCAGGATATGTCTGTTTGCTATTCTTGAAATTCTATTACTCACTAAAGTGAAGGCTACATTAAAGCCAAAAGATCAGTTTTACTAAGAGCTGGTTCATATTGCATATCCAAATGCTATGCTTTAATGAGTGTCTCTTCCCCTAAATCTCTAGTAAAATGCTGCCTTTGAAAGCTGGTATTTTTACTGGGAGCATTCTGTGATACAAAACTCAGTGTATTGCTTTCCACTGAGTGGGCTTTGCAGGCTGGAGCTGCTATTGCAAGGAGTACTCAAATGCTTATTATTATGCAAAAACTTGTATCATTCTCAAGACAGTGCATTCACGGAATTAATGATGTCATTGTTGTTGGTTTTCTGTAATTTGAAGACAACAACCCCATTTGTAAGGGTGATGTAGAATATACATGTGAATAGGTGGTGGGGTTAGAGATGACCTTTCTGATCTGTGAGCTCCTGAATATGGATTAAGGAGGTCAGGCATTAATGCCATTCTGCTAACAAATGAGTGATTTTATGCAATTCATTTGAGTCCCAGAGCACCAACTCTTGCATATATTAGTTTCAATATGCAAAATGTATTATTGTTCATCACTTCCAGTAACTGCTGGGAAAAGAATTCTGTATACTGCTGCTGTTGGTTATGCTGAAGGGTTTAGTCAGTGGTTTACGTGAATCAGCTTCCAGAAAGATATGAGCCCACACAAGAACATTTCTGGGGTGATTCTGCTTTCTGGTGATAATTTGTCTTAGATTACCTTGATTGTCTTCTACAATGACTGATTTTCCTTTAGAAATTGCCTGTGAAATCACCTTTCATACTCATAAAGGTGTTTGTATAGAAAATATATCTTTCCTCTTATGAGCTGAGATGTATTTCTGTGTCCACCTGTACAGAGACTCTCTGAAATAGTTTTTAAACATAAAAGTCCCAAAGTATTGAAAAAAATTCAAGGAGGTTGGATTAAACCTTTTTTCCTATCTTCTTGATAGCAGATATATAGACCAAATTTAAGGATATTAACCAGAAGGTAGTATGACGGTTCCAACACCACCTTCTTTTGGACCAGTTCCAATTTCAGTCTCATTTTCTGAGAATGCCCAGTGAGGCTGTGAATATGAACAAAGCCTATGTCTATTTCCTCTTCCCTTCAATGTATGAGATTCAACCTGCTGTGTCAGCCCTGTGGCCAAAGATATACCTATTGAGCTTGCTCTAGAGAGGTAAAGGTAATTGATTTTTCATCTTTCAACTACATACTCAGTTTTAGAAGTCTGGTGTAGTTTTAAAATTGTTGGGGTGTTGTTTTTTTTTTTAAGAAACAAAACTCAACATCCCCTTCACTTATTTGTCATGTCCTTCATCTGTAGGATTCAATCATCTCACAGCTTAGTCCCTGCACAAAGGGATCTGGTGAGTTCTACTCACTGAAGAGCAAAGACACCTGGATCAGTTCCCTGCTGATAAGGCTTAAGGAGCTGAACTGTGCTGAATAGAGTTCTTTCAGCTCTAAGTTCCTGTATTTTGTATCCTAGTTCATTAATGACTGCTGATTACATTATTGCATAACTCTAAATGGTTGTGACTCTCTAGACAACATTGAAATACAGGAAATTTATTTTAAGCATATGACAAACTTTTTTACTGGAAAGTTGACTGACCACTTGGGAGATTATGGATTTTGTATCCTTGGAGGTACTCTAAACCCAAGAAGACAGGGTGCTGTGGAACTTGGTCTAGGTGACCTTGCTTGAGCAGGGGGCTTGAATCAGACGACATCCAGAGGTCCCTTCCATCCTCAACTATTCCATGATCCAACTAAATATTTTCAGATTCCAAAAGACAGGATAGCATCCTGATTCCTTCCATGGAGTATGCCTCAAATATGAATCAGATCCCTGATGTAAGGCAGTCTTTGCACTCCACATGGTTAAATGTGTTCTCATTATCTTCATATAATTTTAGTTTTGGAGGAAATGCATTCTTTCAGTTTGAGCCATATTAGCAAATATCTGGGATGGGGGAAGGCTTTTTCCAAGCCAAATGTGAAATCATTCTTTTAGTAATCACTGAAAAGTTGAATTCAAGACACATAAAAAAGCTAGAAATACACAAACCTGTTATTCACTTTATGGCATAACATTGGTAAATACCACTGAAAAGATTGCATGTGTCCAATGACATTTGTAATGGAATTAAAACTCCAGAAAACAATCTTGTGCAGGGAGAGATGGCTGGGAGATGTCTGTCTCTGGTTTAACACAGTCAGAGATGGGTAAGGAGTGTCTTATCAATACAGCAAAGCTAACAGAAGAGATAGCAAACTGGCACTAGATAAAAAACCATTCAGAAGAGGATACGGCCAAAGATTAAGCAACAGAGAAGAGAAACTGAAAGATCAGTGTGACCTGGGGCTGCTGAGTTCCTGGTTTCAAACACAAAGCAAATCCAGCCATAAGCTCTGCTTGCTGTAAAGAGCCCAGGCCCACTTTCTACACGAGGTTCTCTAACACACAGCAAAAAGTGACCTTTAAACTACCTTGACAGATAGCAGCTGACTAGAAAATTACAGTCATTAACAGGATATCGAGAGAGCAGACTATTGTAAAAAATGATACTAAAAGGCAGATGTTAACAATTTGCAACCTCAAAAGACAGCTGCAATAAAACCCTACATTTCTAGTGGTCTGAAAAAATTGTTATTGAGATCCAGCATACACAGAAATAAAAGGTGCATGTATTTTTTTCAATATCTCTAGAGCTAAGCTCTATATGAACAGAGAATATTCCAATTATATAAATAAAAAATTGTTAGAAAATTCAGCTATTTGAAGGAATTGAAAATGAAGATTCTTAATGAAATTGGTTTAATCTTTTCCTAAAAAAAACCCTGTTAGGATTAAACCAGGGAAAAAAATAAGGTAGAAACAATGCCTTTAGAATTTCTTCCTTTCTAAACAGTTGTTGACCCAAATAAAGAAATTAATTTAAGCCTTTTTTTCTGAATTTCCATAGCAATACAAAACAGCAGGTTCTTTATGAGCAAAGAGTTGAGGCTAAATTGTGGAGATTTCTGCACTGTGCATGTACTCAGGAGAATCGCAGCAGAACATCTTTATATTAGTCTTTTTATTGTCCAGAAAAGAATTTCTGTAGAATCGTTTAGCATTTCTTTTTAATATTAATTAATGTCACACCTAGGCAACACTGAAACATGTGATGCCATAATCTTGTTGGTCACTGCACTATCAACAGTGACATTCCAAATGGGACTGGAAGTTTCAGCTGGTCAGTGAATTTCCCAGGAATACCATACGTGGACTGACTCACGTGGTTGTGGCACATTTCTGCCAAGAAGATAATAAAAATTTGGGTGGAGTTTGGAGAAAGCACCATGATGGGGGAAGACTAACACATGACAAGAAAACCTGGTGGGAATTACTGATGGAACATGATAAATATACTATACAAATAAATAAAAATACTTATCTGTAGAATGAAAAGTATAGAATAGTATTTCCTCCCTGAAAAGGAATGGAAAGAAAATAAATTGAAATAAATTCTAAATTTAGTTTAGACACGTGTATTTCAGTGTAAAAGGCAATCTGCATATGCAGAGAATGATATTTAATGAACTAACTAGTTTTTTTTTCTTTTATTAGATGTGACTTTATTCAGTAATTTTTTCAGAATTTACTGAAAATACATATCCAAGTCATAAATTCTCTTCAAATGTAAAACTTTTTAAACACAGCCTTATGATTCATTGATATGAAAGACTTTGCTTAAATAATAGAATTGGTTTTGTTGAAAAGTTTCTTTTCATACAAATCAAAGCTATATTTTTCTCTTTCTTTTCCATTTGAGACATCCCAATGTCTGCAAATCTTCTTGAGTAGAAGCCTCTCCTCCAGATGTTTCTGGAATGCATCCGTTCTCTCTTTTTTTTTTTTAATCACTAATTGCTCTATCTTTTGAGGTGGATGGTTAAAAGTTAAGTGTTTGGGGAATGTGACTGTGAGGCCACGTTAAATTAAGGCCAGCAAGGGCACAAGAGGGACCATAACTCATGAGTGTTTCTGATCACTGACCCTGAACTTGCCTTACAGTCTGTCACATAATTATGACAGACTGAAAAGAATTACAATAAAATATGTTTTTGGGGAGTGGCAGGCTTCCCCTCTTGTCTTAACAGAGACCTCTGGAAACAGTGTGCTTTCTGTGGAGCTCTCATTCTTCAGATATTAAATTTGAAACAATTGGGATTCTATCCCATTCATCCTCTCACGCTTTTTAAGAATTCCTGAAGTTTCCTTTCCTCGCTCTAACTGGATCAAAATAACTGTAATTTATTGATTAGTTAATCACTTTGTCCCTGTGTTTTATAAAGCACATGATGACTTGATACTTGCCAAATTCTCATGTGCTTGGTTGGTGGATTTGAGGTTTCTTTGCCAGCAGCATCCATCATACAGAGCTTTCTCCAGAAGATAAGGTCACACCTTGGGAGCAGATCAATGGCAGCTTCCTCTGGCTCTGCTCCCTCAGCAGCTTTGTTCACAATGATGTGTTTGCATAAAGCCAAACCGTGTCCCACCTTCATAATGTCTGCACACTGTTGGATTGTTACACCAATGCTGACTGAGATGGAAACAATAGACAGAAAATTTAAATGCAGTAATTACTTCCTAGAAAAAACTTAGTGAAGGGCTGTAAAGGATAAAAGAGAGGACCTGTTGGTTTCACACTAATTTACACTCCCTACCACTGAATGGACTGAGCTGGTAGAGCTTCTTGGGTTGAAATAATTTGCTGTCAGCTCCTGGTTTTATTGCCATTAATCAGTCTTTTTTAATGAAGATTAAATTTTGCCAATTTTATTTCAGGAAACTTCCTGCTTTTCATTTAAAAATGGACTTAGAGACCTACATGAGCAAAGACTAGAAAATATTGTCACACTTTTTTACCCACTGAGACATACTGGGAGGCAATAACTGTCAGAGATTCCTCCTGCCTTTTTGTAAAGTTGGGGGGAAAATCCTGATATTTTGTGAGCAATATTCAGGCAGGTGAATGAAAATGGATTGAAGAATCCAGCTCTTTTTCTAAGGAGTGAAGTTTCAGTTGTCTTTTCTATTTCTAATGTTATTTTTAACACTATTTTATCATTCATCTTTAACGCTTTGAATGCAGATTCATTCTAAGTCCTACATATACTTTTCACAGTAAAAAAAAAAAAAATCAAGAGGAATTCTTTTCAATCTTTACATTTTTCCCTTTCTTTTTCATTTCTTTCCTAAATATTTTAAACTAGAAGCTTACTGAAACTGGACTGGTATCAGTTTATTTAAAATAATATTTTATTATTATTTAAAATATTTTAAAATAATAATACTTATTAGTTTTTGACAAATAAATTTATTTCTGCCCTACAAGCAGTTTCTATCAATTTTGTGCACTTTTGGTTTACTGTTGAATTGCTGTCATATTTAAAAAAGAACCAGTAGTCTTAAAAGAGGATGGTATTATATTAATAATAAATAAATGTAGTTCAAAAATTTAGAGTTTATGTAATGTGAGCATAAGGTATTCCACAAGGTCCTTTTTCTCACCCCATCCAAGATCTAGAGCTGGGAGTCTTTGGGGAGCTGGAGCTCTCTTGGTTCCCCAGGAACTGGCTCTGGTGGGTGTCAGCAGCCCGCAGCCCGCAGCTCTGCCAATTTACTCTTCATGTTTGCAAGTGGAAATGGGATCCTGTAACTAAACACAAGAGTGGACACAAGGTTCCAGCTGGTTTCAGTTACTCGTGCAGTTTTGTTGGGTGTGGGTTTTTTATGCTTTTCATCATCTTTTTGTGCTTGATCTAAGTGTGATTGAAGGTCAGCACAAAAAAGCCTGGGTGACTTGGAACATGACTCGCGTTTGAAAGCCAAAGGGACCTGTGCCCTTAAATCAGTTACAGGTGCCTGGGATCCCACTGAAGCTACAAACAGTCCTCTGACTTCACCATGAATTCAATGTGCCCTGAGTTCCACAGATAAACTTTATTGTGGGAATTAATTCTCCAGTCTTGTTTTGTCTGTAGCTGGGTTAGGCACAGTGGTAGAATGGCACTGAGAGGTGTGAGCATACTTTTTCTCTAGGCTTGTTCTACTTCTCTTCCCACAGCAGCAGTGTAGGCCCTGTTCATATTAATTGACTTTTTATTTTGAAACCTTATAGCTATTTGAATGATAACTGAGAAAACAAAATTAATTTATTAATTGTCAAGTTCTCGAAAGTGTTCTTTAGGTTTTGATTTGACATGCCATGGAGGCAAAGAAGCTCGGTATAACCATAAATTTACAATAATATTAATAATGGAGTTTTTTGGTCTCAGGAACACTTAGTGGGGGAAATTATAAGACTAAAGCTGGCATGAAATCTGGACGAAAAAAATGTTTCTCTTACCCTTATGTTAATTTTCTTTTCTGATAATCTCTTTTCAATTGCTACACCAAGTTTACCAGCCCTAGTATTTGTCTGAATTAAGTGTATGGACAGAATCTAAGAACATCCCCTCCCCCAAGGAAAATTAAATAAAGAAAAAGAGTGAAGGCTGAGGATATTCAGTGCTGTGGTGAAACTGCACAGACTGAGTAATAGAGCATCTACCAAATCCTCCCATTTGATTCCTACATATAGTAAAGTCAAAGGGCAAATTTTCTACTGGAATGTGTTGAATCAATTAGCATTTATGATGGAAAGCAGGCACACAGGCCACTTGGTTACCTTCCAGACATTTACAGTGGGCAAACTGCCCAGGCCAGCTCTGCCATGCACTGAGTGCTCTGATCCCCCACTGGAAAACTCCAAAGGTTCCTCCTGAATGCCTCAAATTCCAGCCCTGTGCCTGTGCCTTATTCCAGCCTGATAACTGATATTCTTATTGGTCATTTGGAATACACTAAAGAATGAGTACAGTTTTTATTGAAAAACTCTTTGTAAGTATATGAAGTTTTATATTATGAAATTCCTATAGAGCTACCTGTAGTGGAAGCAGGAAACTTTTATGTTAATATACACTGTATATAGATACAGAGACATTAAGGTAGATTTTTAATTGTACAAGTTTAATGTTATGTCTTTGGGGTTTCTTACATACATATAAAATCTGTATTTGAGAGATAAATTTCCACAAAATTAGAAATTCTAATTACCAAATAGGTGACCTGACAGATTTATGATACAAAATCAACCTGAATACCAGTTGTTACACTAACAGTGACCAATAAAAATAAAATACATAAAACAATATAATTATACAAATTATACAATAACATAAATAAAATTCAGTTCACTGATTAGAATATGATTTTCATGAACAGATAACAAAATAAAAATATTAAGAGAATTGTAATATAAATCTCTACCAGATTTATAAGAGTGAAAAACAGATAATATCATACAATTAAAGCATTATCATCCAACTCAATAAAGTGAAGAAGAAAAAATTTAACCTTGCTGAATGACAGTTAAACTCTGCCTAAAAAATTACATTTCCGTTCTGAAAAGCCTGGTAACAGATCAGCACATGTGGATACAGGGCTATCAATGCACAGCTTCTCTACAAAATGCTTTGCAAAATGGCTACAGTTAGATTTTGCATGTTTTTTAATATCTGTTCTGCCTTCTGTAGTATCCTATCAATAAATAAAATCCAATTATATATTTGCAAAACACACAGGGTTTCTCAGTTAGTGAAAATTTGCAGTGTTGTTATGCAGGCAGTTATTGGGATTTAAAGAAATAGCCAGTTCCACACAAATTACTCAGATACAAAAGGGTATTAAAATAAAATAAAGTATAACTTGTTGCAAGGACTTAAAGCTGAATTCCATGTCCTTACCAGGGTGGGAAGATATTAAAGTACTGAAGATTTATGGCATGGCTTTTAGTGCTGTGCAGTTGTAGATTTATTGCAGACACACAAGTTTGAATGCTTGCTGGGGCACAAATATCTTCCATTTGGATTTTAGTCATAAATGGAGGGGTTTAAAAAGTGAGAGTCTGTAAGAGTGGCAGAGAATGATACAGACAAAGCCCTAAATAACATCTACAGAATCTTGAAATATCAGACCTGCCTAATTTCATGGTTATGAAACCCTTAAAGATGCACAAATTGGAAATTTAGTAGCTTCTATTGCAACAGTGAAAGTGCATTTTGTCTTAAATTCACAGCTCTCAAAGCAATGTTTGCCCAGGTTAGTGGCTGCTGTTCTCTGTGCAGGCAAGGCACTATGGCACTTTAAATCACCTGGCCTTTCTGCAGTCCAATTCATTAAAACTGATAAAATACTTTATTTCTGAATGCATTTTTGTGCCAAAGATCAGGGATCTTGACTGATCTTTGTAGTCTGCCTGCAGAAGTATGACACAGATAGCAGGAACGATGCATTTTGATTACTGTTAGAAATTAAATTTGTTGGACGATCTTAAAAAGGACAGAAAAAGATTGGGTTGAATTAAGTTAAAAAAATCTGTAACTCATAACTGCTCAAAGTTCTCTGTCTTCCTGAGCACTTGATCATGATGCCCAAGAGATTCTGAGAATTATTTGACATTCTGAACTGAAGTCATACCTTCCTCTCTGCTCACTGTTTCCTTCACAATCTGACATGAAGCCATGGGATTATCACTTCCATGGCACAAATGGAGCTGGGAGAGTCTTCTTTCACCCCTCTCCTGGGTAGTTCTATTTTCCTGTGTAGTGCTGTTTACTCTGTTTTTACAATTTGATAGTGTTCATCTCATGAGGAAATAAATCTTTAACTAAATGAGGCATGGAAAGAAATAATTAAAACAAAATAGTTATTGTCTACTTGATAAAACTCTGGTCAAATTCAACTCCCTAAGATAATGTGTCTGTACAAAGGCCATGTCCAAAAAATAAACCATCTTAAAAATCCTTCAATTGATAAAATCTCTGTGGATAATTCCATTTAATTGAGTCTCAGACCTTTTCTAGTATATATGTACCCACCGATGAAGAAGCAATGAAACTAAAAATGCTGTATGAGGCCAGGACTCAGGAGACTTAAAGGAAATTTTCTTCTATGCAGAATCTTTTTAGGAATTTCTGAGCATTTTCTATGATTTCCCCAATCTAGAACTTTTCTAGATATCTGTGATTTCCAAGAATTTATCTCTGTTTTCTAGAAAGTCTATCTAATATTTTTCTAGGTATTTCCTAGTCTTTTTAGGAATTTTCCATTTCAGAACATTTTTTTGGCAATGTACCTTGCTTTCTCTTTGAATTTCCATGTGCTTTTGAGAGTTGTTTTTTTCTTGTCTACAACATTTCTGGAAGTTTCCCACTGCTCTCTAGCAGTTCCAAATTCTAGAAGACTTCTAAAAGTCACAGAATTGTTTTTGGGAAGTTCACTGTGCTTTCTATAATCTCACTAAGCTAAAATTTTATAGGAAGTTCAATGAACGACTTAGGAAATTCAGTGCATTTTTGAGGAATTTCTCATTGTATTTGAGGATTTTAAAGCTGTTTCTTAGGACTTCTCTTCACAACCATTCTGAAGTTACTTAGTACTTTCTAATATTTCTGTGTTATGAGTTTCTCTAAGAATCCCATGACCTGGAATTTTTCTAGGAAAATTCAAATGATTTCTAGACATTTGCCCACCATGTTCCCTTCAACAAATTCTTCTGTTTAGAAACCTTCTGGAACCATTCTAGGAACCGAAAAATGATCTGCAGAGATATATTTGCAAAATATTCTGTGACTCGGTAAAAAGAACCAGGATTAAAACAAAAAAAGGCAGTGAATTACAGTGGAAATTTAGGTCATGGAATTTTCAGCTGTGCTAGTTATAAAATCTACCTGCCAAATCTATATTGTTAGGAGCCAAGCTTTGGTATCAAAGATTAAATTAACACCTCATCACAGCAAGGCGATTTGTCTGATTTCTAGTCACTATGATTTCTAGTTGATTCAATTTTAACAATCAGACTCTGGATCACCTGTCTTGAATAAGTTTCATGTCTGATATGGCAGAAAGACCTACAGCCATTTAAGTCTCCTGCTGGCTGTAAAGTAATTAAATAAATTGTATATAAGTAAAATAAGATTAATTTATTTCCTGGATATTTTTTGTTTTGCTCATAGCCTATAGGTTGCACCAGGGAGATTGAGGTTAGGCATCAGGAGGAATTTATTCATGGAAATGGTTCTTAAACACTGAAATGAGCTGTCCAGGGAGGTTGTGGAGTCATCATCTCTGCAGATATTCAAGAGACAACTGGATGTGGTACTCAGTGCCATGGCCTGGTTGGCAAGGTTGTGATCAGTCAAAGGTTGGATTTTATGATCTTTGTGGTCTTTCCCAACCTAAATGATTCAGTGATTCTGAGAATTACCACTATGTGATATATTTTAGTACATATTTATGATGAAGGGATTTTGCCCTCTTTCTTCATTCTTTTTCTTGTGCCCAGGAAACCTTTCTGAATTTATAGACACAAGCAAAAAATTTGTCAAGTGACTGTCTACCTGCTGAAGCCAAAAGACATTCTCTTCAAAACTCAGCAGAACTAATTCCTTACTGCAAAGACTATATCACAGTTCCAGAGCATTCTTTACCTGCAGAGCCTGCAAGTGCTTTACAAATTACAGTTTTGTAAATCCAAAGTACTGAATAACTCTTGGATGTGGCCCACGCTTCCTGCTTCAGTGAGTGTGGTTTCAAGGCGCTCTGCAAACACCAGCAGCCATGCAAACCAATGTGCTCACACAGGATCCAGTTCCTATCGAGGCTCTTGTAGCAGAGATTCAGCACCTTCCAGGACTGAGTGTGTTCAGTGGAGAGGGTTAGAAACATTCTCTTGTACCTCTAGGCAAAGTCCCTGGGCATTAAGGATGTTTGAGTGTATCTGAAAAGACCACAGAAAAAGCAAGTCACAACTGAGGGGTGGATGTTCTAGATCTCAGTTCTGTTGCCCTGTGAATAAATGATCTGACTGCCCCAGTTATTTAAGTTAGTATTATGTAGGGGAAACAGAAGAAGGTAATAAGTTTTCCTCAGAGAGAACTTCAGCTATGGAGTGAGCCTTGGATCTTTTGTCTTAGTTATGTAGATAGAAATTAGTGCAACAGTGGAAAGGTGATCCTACCTGTCTGTAGGGCCTCCTGAACTGGTTCATTCCTGGTTCAGCTGCTGAGTGCCTGCCAGAAAATATTCCCTAGCAGCACAAATCACTGCTATTTTTTGTGTGCAGCACACTGCTTTGTTTCCATTCAAACAGTTGAGGTCTTTCAGAGTTAACAGTTTTGTCCCAGTCAACTAGAAAGAGTCACCACCATATATTCCTTAAAATATCTTTCTAGAAGTCAAATAAAATAATGTTATTACTTGAAAACTAAAAAGGCTTGTAAGTAGCAGTGCTTTAACATACAATAGTTCAGACTCGTCTGAGATTTCATGGGTTCTATAATAATGCAGCTGTTTTCCTTAGGGTGTTCTCACAAATTCATAAAAAAGTCTATTTGTTATGAGCATTCTGAAACCCTAAGGAAAGCAGCTGTGTTTTTGACAAACTGGGCTGCATTTTCAACACCTCCAGCAAAAGAGACATTTATAGAGGAATTTTATGCCTTATATATCCATGAGCAACATATTTTTTAACACCAACAATATACAGTGCTCTTAGCAGAAGATTACACAGCAAAGCAGCCAAACTGAACATTGAGTTGAGCCACAATATGAAATTAAAGCTCTGACCTCCAGCAGAAGACTTGCCCTAAGCTTAAAATACGCCACCCAGAGTGAACTTAAAGGCCACTAGGGAAATCACTGAATGATATAAGCATGTTAGATGTGAACTTTTCAGGTTTTAAAATCCTTTTCCTTTTTTCTTTGCTTTTAAACTGTTCCTGAAGCTGCAGAAGTGTAAAGAATGAGTGACGTTGTTAGCGGATGGATCTTGGTGAATGTGCTTACCACAGTATTAATAAATATGAAGTCTGGACAAGATAGGAACTTCCTTTCCTGTGCATCCTACCCCTGCAGGGTTTTTTTCTTTTCTTTCTTTTTTTTTTTTTTTCCCTCTAGAAGTCCGAAAGTTATTACAGACCCAAATATAATTATTGCTGCTTTCAGATTTGTACAAGCTTATTAGAAGTTTTAGTCTGTACATATTTTTATACCATATAATTTTTTCTACATCGGCTCAACTATATTCAGTCCTTCCTGATTTTCATTCCTTCATGTTTTACAGACCTATTCTTTATGTACCAAATTCATATTTCTTTAGTATTTTTCAACAGTATATCTTTTATAACTAGACTTTGCTCATTTTTTAAATTTTTTTTTCAGTTCTCAAGTCAAGTTCACCACTTAGACAATCCATCTAAAGTGTCTTTAATTCAGTGACTTTCCTCAGTCTTCTTCGCCATATTTTCATATTTGTATGGAAGTTACTCAGATAAATGCATTGTCATTTCCTCTTGGATCATCAGTGCATCTAAATGTCACTAATTTTTCAAGGTGAGTTGTGGCTAATCCATTTCCTTTTAGTGTCATCCCTTTAATACCTCATTCTTTGATCCTGGTATCCCAAGGTATGCTTTCTCCTTGTCCCTTTCTTTGATCTTTATCTCTTTCTTTCATTGTAGTCAACTTTCTGAGTTCCATCTCATTTTTGCTTTCCTTCATCTTGCACTTGCCATTCCATTGCAAACCTTCATCCATCAACTCCATGCTTCAACTCCCTTTTTTTGGCCTTTCAGAAGATCACTTATCTAGTGGGTCTTTTGATCCCAGTCTATAGGCTGTTTAATTTCATTTCATACATCATTCTTCTTTCTTAGTTGTCTTAGTTTCACATGCAATTAATTGTATTATTCCTTATATCTTGCTCTTCAAATTTCACTTTTCGTTGCTCTTAGCCTCAGTCATCTCACTGTTAGCCCAGCTTCTATTTTCACATTCCTGGCTGAAATAAGTAAACCACACTGATTTTTCTCATTAGATGATAAACAAGTTTACTTTCTTTATATTTGTTCAAAGGCATGACCATTCCCTAAGCAGTTGATTTTACCAATTTAAATTTCACTTTATGAACAATGTTACAATAAATGTTAACCCTCAGGCAACCAAAACTCCCTTTCCTTTGCTGTTTATTAAGCTTTTCAATTCCTGAATTTAGAATGTATGTATGAAAATTGAAAAGTAAGACTTTTTGTAATTTAATGAAAGAATATGAACATGAATGAGAGAAGTGCTGAGAGTGAAACTCTTACTAGCTGTGTATGAGTGAGTAAAATGCTTGAAGGCACAAGGAGTCTTCAACTTCCAGTTCCAAGCATGGGTCAGAAGCCTGTAATTACATGTAAATTGCATTTAGAGGTGACTCCTAAGGAGTGTTGGCACTATTCTATCTTTATCCTTCCACTTGGCAAAGATTAGAAGATATAACTCTGGATGAGTTATAAGAATAAGCCTCCTCTGAGAAGTTAAAAAGTCTGAGACAGGCCCATATTTTGGAATGCCATTCTTTTCTTTTTTATTGACAGATATGTGGAAGTCAATGGTGAGTGTGAGAGAGACTTTAACTGGTTTAAGTCAGTGCATCTCTGCTAAAGTTCATAAATTTGCAGTAATATAAAATATCCTAAATCTAGTCCACAGTCCTCACTTTTGAATAAATTCTACTAAGGGAGAATTAAAATTATGCTTTCTCTTAATTGGCGTCCATTGGTTCAGCAGGAGTTAAATTTAAAGAATGAGAAAATAATGTATTTATTAAATTTACATTTGTAAATACTGTCAAATGCTCTTAAATGGAGACCACTGTATAAAAAAAGATATAAAACATAAGTGGACATCTTAATTATAGGTTTAAAGCTTGAGTTTCTCCAATTTATATCTGCTCTTGAAAAGTAGAAGATAGGAATATTAAAAACCTTAGGGTCAGATGCAGTAAATTAGTGAGCTCTATGAACGGCTGAATGCAAAGCATGATATTAGTGCAGAAACTCCCACTGACTTCAGTAAAATTCGAATCAGACTTGAAAAATGTTAAAGGCTACACAGAGAAAGTATTTGCAAGTAAAATCAATATATTCCAAAGAATCGTGAAGGTACTTACAGTTTACTCCTGTGAGTCTTGCCACTAGAAAGTCTTTGAACCCAAATTCACTTAATGTTGGAGACTATGGGGTTCTCAGGTCAAACTAATCACATTTTGGTATTTTAATAATTACCTAGGCCAGGAATCTCTTCACAAGGTAGGGATAGCATAAAATGGTAAAACAGTAAACAAAAAGTGAGACTGGAAACAAAACCAGGTAAGTGTTTGTGGAAAACTACACCAATCTATTTTTCAGAGTTCTCTGTTTTCAGTTTCCCCCTTGTAAGAAATGGGAAGGAGACATAATATGGGGAGAGAAAAAAAAGTGAATTTCTGACAGTGGCTACTCACACTGTTCTTGTTATTTGTAGATTAAGATTATTCACCTTAAAAGAAATGTATATCCCTCTCAGGGGAGTAAGTGGGGAACTGTATAGAAGAGCAAATCTAGCTAGACATTTCCAAGACACCACTTGACAGTGATCAGCGCCTTCCTTATGTCTCTAAAGAATTTACCCTCTCAGGATTTCTTTTAGAAATTGAATAAAAAGGAGGTGGAGGGAAACAATATTAATAATTACATATAATGTGATTATATGTTATTTTATTATCTAATTAATAATCTGAATACTTCAAAGAGACTCCTCTAAATTATGTCAATTGTCATAATTATACTGTCCAAGGAGTTCTTCCACAGACCTTATCAATAATTTATGATATCTTTTCATTAAAAACTATTTTATTTTTAATAGGAAACACTTAAACAATATTTTAGTGGGTAGTGAAAAGTGAACACAATCTTTATTTGCTTGTCAGAGAACACATTCCACTTAAGATGCATATACTGTCATGCTCTGATGCTTGCAGTTATAGAGATATGTGCTTTATTACACCATTCGGTAGATTTTACAACACTAAAAATTGATGCAGGAAAACTGGAAGATGACCTGTGGTAGATTTCTCTAATAATTGAAATATCAGACTAGTGAGGATGAGGGGAAAGATTAAATTAATGCTCTTATTTGCTGTTGAATATTGAGTCTATCCTGTGAATTGATTTAAGTAAGAAAAGGCAGGATGTGGTCAGAAGTACAAGAATATTTAATACTGTGTCTGCACAGGAAGGCAGAATTAAGTTTCCTAGCTTCTACCGGCTCATTTGATGCTGTTGGGAAGGATTTTCTGGCCTGGTGGGGTGCCAGGGGCTGGCCAGAGCTCCTGCCAGTGCTGTTGGCAGGCACCGAGCCAGCATCGCTGCCCTTGGTACCTTGTCCAGGCAAAGGGAGCGAACTGCAGAGCTCGGATTCAGCAGCCCTGCAGCCTCCTGCCGACAGGAATTCCTCGGGGATGCTCTCCAGATGGGGTGCTCTGCTGCTGGAAATCAGAGGGCTGCGGGCTGTGTCTGCACTTAGATCCGCAAAGAAAAGCTGCAGTGATGTGTCCCCTGGGGGGACCCGAGTGCCCAGGCCACTGCCCGGGCTGTGCCCAGCACTGCTCCTGCAGAGCCTGGGGTTCAGTCCCGGGGAGCGCCCTGGGAGCGCAGGGACTGATGAGAACAGGGACTGATGAGAACAGGGACTGAGCACAGGGGCTGCTGAGAACAGGGGCTGGTGAGAACAGGGGCTGCTGGGCACAGGGGCTGGTGAGAACAGGGGCTGGTGAGAACAGGGGCTGCTGGGCACAGGGGCTGGTGAGAACAGGGGCTGGTGAGAACAGGGGCTGCTGGGCACAGGGGCTGGTGAGAACAGGGGCTGGTGAGAACAGGGGCTGCTGGGCACAGGGGCTGGTGAGAACAGGGACTGATGAGAACAGGGGCTGGTGAGAACAGGGGCTGGTGAGAACAGGGGCTGCTGGGCACAGGGGCTGCAGCTCCCCAGCAGTTCTGCCTGGGGAATCACTCGTGGGGCAGTGAGTGGCTGTCCGTGCACACGCTGCCCCTGGGGCTGCACAGCAGCCCTGAGACTCGCTGTGCCTGGACACGTTTATAAAAGATTGGCGTGGCACTCAGTGCCGTGGTTTAGTTGGGGAGGAGGTGTCGGGTCATAGGTTGGACTCGATATCTCAAAGGTCTTTTCCAATCTGGTTCATTCTGTGATGCTGTGACACTGGCAAGGGTCTCACTGGGCACATCCCGTGCTCAGGGAATACCTTCAACATTTCCCTTTCTCTTTGTTAGTGCCTTCTTAACAACTATAAACACACTTGGTTATAAAATGAAGACTCGATCGTTCACACACATGCAGTGAGTCTTGGAACAAATGCTGGGAAAAACCCAGTAACAGTAATAATAAAACTCTCCTCACTTTGCAACACATGCTCCAGCACTGTGGTGGCACTTATGGACAAGATGTCTCCTAAACCCTCCTGCTAGGGGAGAGATGGCTGCTGTGCCTGGTTTTACAAGTACTTTTTAGAAAAGTTATTCAGATAAAGGCAGCTTACATCTGGTCTTTCTAAGCTGCTTATTCCTGTCCTGTTGAACCCATTGTTTCACAGTACAACTGAAAATGCAGTCCCTTTGTGTTTTACCAGACTTTGCAGTGTGACATTTGTATTTTTTATGACATATGTAGAGACTGTGTGTCAATGTGTGCATGCATATTTCTATGACAAATGACTGGGGAATAGCTAATTTGATTTCAGCAGTATTTTTGCAAAACTGTAAAATTATCTTGAAAGGACATCCATTTTCTGTGTTACTCTTTGAAAGGCAGCATAGTGATGTTTCAAGGACAGTGTAAATAATTCAAAACAAATTTCAGCACTCTGATTTAGGATTATATTCATGCTTTTCACAATAATTAAACATGCAAACTTATCATGTTTTGTTTACAGAATAAATTTTTAATATACATTAAATAAAATGTTTCATCAGTAAACATATACCATTTTAAAACATTAATTTCCACTTTGTTTGTACCAATACTTTTCATTATTTAATAGAACAGTTTTTGTCTGTGAAAGAATTGCAAAGAGCAAGCATTTTTTATTTCAGATTTACAGCACTGTAAAACATGGGGCAGCACCTTTGTTTTTAGAATTCGGAGGATAAAACACTTCCTTGATTTACATACTGATCAGTTAAATGGATTTTTGTAAAATAAATTCTGTTACACTGTGCAAGAGAAACTGACAAAATAAAGTTAAAAACCTGTAGTCAACAAAGTTTTGCTCTACCAGCTCTAAATTAAATAACGGAATTTTTTCATTTAAACATTCTTTATAAATAAACAATTGTTTTCTTCTTGAGATAAATCAGTTATCCGGAACAGCAGTATTCTTAAGACTAGTTTATATGTATTCATGCATGCAGAATCACAGATTGTATTTCAACACAAGAAAACCATTTTGCTTCCATTCTGCAGTTTTGGTAGCCCTTACCCTAAAGCTGCGACTCCTTTAGCTCCAGTTGGATCTTGTAAATCTTGGGATCTTCTCCATAGTTAGGTCCATCCTTACCAAAGCAGAACAAAAAGTGCTTGGAAAAGCACTGGTTTAGAGGTTGAATCAAATCCCAGCCTGCTTTAAAACTGGGAAAATTGGGTAAAGTGGGTCCATTTAGGAACATGCAATTTGAAATTCCAGATTGCCATTTAACACAGGGGGTTCTCCATTGTTTCAGGAAACTTTGCTGAAATCAATCAAGTTCATACCAAGTATCTTACTTGATCCCTTTAGATATATTTAAAATTACTACTGGCTAAATATTTTTCTTCTTTTTCTCAAGATGTCTTGAATGCTCACTTTAAAAGATCTCCAATATAACCATTTTTTCCCACAGTATTTATTAAACACTGGAAAGTTTCTTCAAAGGGGACTATGAGCAAAGGAAATTGGACAAGTTAAAAAGAAAGTTCAGTGTCTTCTGCAAAAGGAAAAGCTTATGTTGAGCTCCAGGAAATCTAACATTGTTTCAGAATGGTTTTTTTTCTGTAATTCACTATCTGACCTGTTACTGCATTGTAATATTTATGAACTTATCTGATACCTAAACCAGATTTTCTAGGAAGTATCATGAATCCTTCATTCATTTAAAGGTCAGAAAGAGGATTATAAAGATCATGGGATTCAGAGCTGTTGCTGACAATGTGCAGTGCTACCAATATTTGCCATAGTGCAGAAGAAGAAAGACAAAAAATATCAATTTTATTTATAGTTAGACATTAGTTTTCCTAAGTCTAAACCTGGAGATGCTAAATAATTTTAAAAATGCAAAATATGAAGGAGATGACCATCTCATTATTCAGCCCCGGATATATTTTTAGTCTTCCATGTAATGTTTCTATAAAAATCAGGAATATTATTTTATCAGTTATATTAAAACAATAGTTTTGTGTTTATGTGGATATTTATATATTCCTACATCAATTCTAGAAAGTTCTGAAACATTTAGTTTTGTGAATGATGAGTATGAAATAAGGCTTTAATGCTAGTTCCACAAAGACTCAGCCTATGAGTCTTGTGCTCTGAACAATGACTCTTTTTTCCAGGTTAATTATTTAAATAATGCCATATTATGAAAGAAGGAGGGAACAAAATATCGTAAGGAAAGTCAGGAAAATTGACAAAAGAAATACCTTGAGGTAGGGTTGGTCGGTTGTGATTTTTTTATATTATATCCAGAAAAGAACTGGAGAGATTAAAAGTGATTAGAGGAGATTAGAATCTCCTCTAAAAGGGAACTGTCTTGCAGTACTGTGGTCATTTTGGTGACCTATTTGAATCGTTGTGGCTGCCCCATCCCTGGCAGAGGTGAAGCCAGGCTGGAGGGGCTCTGAGCAGCCTGGTCTCATGCAGTGTCCTTGCCTGGGGCAGGGGTTTGGAGCTGGATGATCTTTAATGTCCCTTCCAACCCAAAGCATCCTGTGATTCTGTGAATTTAAGCACTCCTAAACTGGGTTTAGAGCACCCGCTGTGAGCAAGACAGAAACAGACACTGTGCTGGGGGAAAAAAAATGCATCCTAAAGCTGGAAAAAAGTGTGTCAGGAGCAAGGGTATAAGGTCAGATCAGTCCTCCCAGCCAGGCCTGTGAGCTCTGCTCTGCTGCCAGGCTCTGTGCCTTGCACCCTCTATCCAGAGGAGAGCCACAAACACCCATCCCTGCACACCAGCTCCTTCATCTGACAATCTGGGACACTCATCTTCCTGAGCATTTCTTAAACAGTTGTGTATTAGAACAGGGTAACAAATAGAAGCATTTAGAGAAATATTTTACTAACTTCTGCTATCTCAGCAGCTTCTGCTACTGTTGTTAGCATTATATCTTCCAGCAGCTTAACCTTTAAACATTAAGTATCTGCCAGCATGACCCAATAAAGGAAAGAAATTGTAATATAATAAAATATTTATTTTCAGAAGTGTATGTATGCACAAACACACATATGTGTGGACAAACACAGTGACATGAGAATTACACATGACCCTGAAGGAGATTAATATCTGGGTTAAAATCCATTAGAGTAGCTAAGACTGAAAAGGATATGTGCACTTCATCATGAAGAATTTCCCCCCATTTTTTTTTCTGTCAGAATTATCTTCTCACCCATACAAACAGCTTTTCCCTTGCTATAAAATCTCCATTAGATGGCTACATTCATTATGCTACTATCAAACCATCTCCATTTAGATATGAATTTCTTGCTTCTCTTTGTTTTTTGCTTTACTCCTACCCAGATCTCTCTCAGTTCACTGATCCCTTCAGCTGCCTAAAGAGTTTCACAGTATGCAGGAGTTTACAAATGCAGATGTAGCCAAGCAATGCAGCAACTCTCCTCTGCTTTCCCAAACCACTCACTCTCCTCATCATTGCTGTATCTGGAGAAAAATATTTTGACAGTGGTTTATATATGAGTGATATCTCTACAGCAGCAACAGAAAAACAAGTAGAACTTGAAGAAACAGTTGTACAGAAAACCAATATATCTGTTCTATAAACAATTTCTCTTACTCCTTAAAGAAAATATCCAGCTGAAACCTCAAGAACTTCAGAAGGACAGAGTCACTCTTTGAACTCTTCCATAAGTAAATAGGATAGTAATGGAATTGAGGTTTTACTGTTTCCAGAGTTTATTTTATGGTACAAAAGGTTAAATCCTGTGCAAGTAGAGCAGGGGTGATTTGTGCTCTCTGTTGTGTGGGAGTAGTCTTTTGGTCCTTTGGATAGGACAGCCTGTGGCTTCAGTAGTCACAGCCAGGGCATGTAAAACACTACTCTGAATGAAATACATAAATTTAAATTATTTGTGTCTCGCACCCCAATTTCATACCTTTGAGTTTCATTTCTGATCTTTAAACATCACAATATAAACAATATAAAACTTTAAACAATATAGAATTAGTCTATTTCATGCTCTCATCTGATTAAGATAAGGATTTTATTTGTAAATGCCAAAGGGACTTGCTTAGAACCCGGACTTGACAAACAATATGATACTGAATTTGCTGTAAAACTGCAGCAATATTTAAAAAAAAATTCTCAGGCATGTAATATTTGTGTTTGTTATTACTAGATATGATTAAAAAGTAAAAAACACAAAGAAAATAACACAATTACTCCATACATGTATGTAAATGTGTTTGCTATAAAGCAACACCATTCTAACTTGAGTTATTTATAAAGACATAAAGCACTCACACTATTTCCATTACCATACCTTGGATTTCAGTCATGATAGTGTTCTTCCTCACAGTGGTCCCAAAAATAAATTCTAAGCAGGTTTAAATTTACACATGAATGGAATTGCATCAGTTTGCAATGGTTAAAGGCTGAAGCAGAGGTTTCAGCTGAGTAGCAACGTGGTGGCAATATTGACTGGAAGGGACTCTGCCAGTTGAAAATAATCACTTTGTAGTCCAAAATGTAATCTTGGTGATTATCCAGAGCCCATCCTCCTTAAGGAGAGAGATGGGTGTGGCTAAAAGAAAGTGTCCATGTGTATTTCAACAGGTTTTGGTGAGGCCCTCAGAGCAGGGAGATAGGGATAGTCACAGAAATAATTCAATTTAATACATCTGGGATTGCTTCTTATAGATTTTTTTTTTTTTACATCTGTAACTGATGCTTGAGTTAAAAGAGGAAACTGCAGGAATGTGGATCAGGGCACTGTGAAATCTTGCACAAAACAAAAATACAAGTGAAAAATTCCAGATTGCTCATGAAATTGGGGAAATTTACTCAGTGTTGGTAGTTTATGTTCTTAAACAAGCAGCCTGCCTAGTATTATGAATTGCAGTTATTCGAAATCTATTAACACATCCAGTTCTGTCCAGACAAGAAAAAGGAAGCACAGCTACAGAAAACAACAACCATGTGCAGTGTTTGTATTCAATGTGATCTAATGAGATTTATGTGCCCAATTAAGTATCCAGGTAGCTCTAGAAACGTAGCCCCAAATTCTTAAGCTCAAATCAAAAAAACAAGGTATGCAGAGTTCTGATATAAAGGATATATTAATAACTGTCTAAGAAGCTATTTTGTAATATTTATTTCTCATATTCAACCCTAGTAAGATGATATTCAAGCTTGGTTTTATTAATTTTGACTGGTACTAGTTTAGCTCTCAAGACAGTTACAAGAAATGGCCAAAATATATATAAATCAGGAGAGCTTGTCTTATAAATGTGTATGTATTTATATGGTTTTTCAATGCAGATTTTCTCATTCTGTGTTTTAATTTCATATAGACCAAAGATATTTTAGTAAAAAACACATGAGTAAAACCCAAAAAAGCAATTTTATGCCCTGGCTGCAGGGCATAGAAGACACTGGCTTATTTCTCACTCAGGAATTTAGATGTGATACATATGATAGGTTTGTTTGATGTCTCTTTTCCTTCACTGAGTGCAATTTTCCCACCCTTTGTTGCTTGGACCCTCAGTCACATTACATATTGATAATCTGTAATGATATTTGGATATCTCAGGGCTGTCAATGCTTAATGGTAGTTTCATTATTCTTGTAGTTTCCACGGAACTCCTTTAGCATAATGCAACAAAGTCTACTCTTGCAGGAGAAAAAAGTCAGTAAATTTTGTACCTTATATAAGATGTGGATACATAGATGGAGATTAGAAGATTGATTGGAGCTACTGTAAGAAGAGCACTGTTGTACCTGGGTTTCTAGCTTTGTAGTTATTCTGTTATTTCTTAACGTGCAAAATAGAAAGTTTTATTTGAAATATTGATAAAAATGAGATTGTTATTTCTCACTAGCAGATTGGAAGTTGCTGATTTTGTACTACTGATTTTTGTTTTCATTAGCGCAAGTAAAGATTGTAATTTCCTGACATCACAAGGAGAGGTAAAAGAGATAAATTAATCATTTGCTGTATCAAGCAAGTTATTTTTCATCATGAAAAAGATCACAAACAAATTTTGACGACTGCCACTTTTGTCAAAATCTCTCTAAACTGAAGAGTGATTAACAACTAGTCCAAACTTCAGAATTTATTTCATAGTTCCTAAAAAATGTACAAGTATTTTTACAACAGAAAGTGTCTTTGCTTAAAAAATACTTGCTCACATAAAGAACAGTTATTAAACCCTACTTCTCAGAAACCTTATTCTCTAGCCTTATTTAAATTCATAGAGTTTTTGACTAGGTGGTCTTGCATGTGGGCTCAGTGTTTTGCATGAGTATGAACTAAATGAAAATACATTAGTGTATCAAGCAGCTCAGGAATATGGCTGTTCTACAGAACCTAGATACTGGAAAAGGAAAATTCTGAATTAGTAATCCCAGTCATGCTGTTTTGGCAGCATTGCAGTCTAGCCTGAGATAAAGGGAAGAAATCAAACAACTGCTGAATTAGATCTTTACAGGAAATATTGCTCTTGCAAACAAATTAAGAAAAAAAAATCACAGCAAGCTACCAATTATCTCAAAAAAAGATAATAACTTTATTAGCCTGTCTTTATTTCAAAAGGTATGAAAATATCAATAAACAAAACAAAAATAGCATATCAACTGAATCAGAAACACTGAGTTAGTAATTTCAATTATCTTAGGAGGCAGATTGCTCTACACTGGTGAATCACAGGAAATATTTCTGTGAGATGCAGGGGAGAATGCTATACACAAATATGTAAGCATCAATCAAAGCTGTAAAGCTAATAAAAAGATGAATAGTTGTGACTAACTGCTAGTCCTTAATTTTTAGAGAAGCAATATCTGTAAAGCAAGTTCATGCAGAGAGGACTGGCTAAATAAGACAAAGAACAATTCACAAGTACTTTCAGGGTTGATATCCAAATCCTGCCTTTGTGGTTATGTGTTTACTTATTTGTTGTTACATAGGAGAGGAATGACTGCTGCATGTTTATGAATCCCCAAAGCACCTTAAACAGAGCTGTGAATCATTCTGGCCCAATTCCATCTGGAAATAGAGTGTGTGTTACATGTGTGTCACTTGCACCCAATTCCTGTCCCAGGCCAACAGAGGGACAGTAAAGCCATGGTGGGATTTACCTGGACATCATGAGGAACAAACAATCAAAGGAATAAAATTAGAGTCTGGGCATTGATGCTATAAAATATTAAATGTTAGCCTCACTGATAATTATCTAAAACGTTTGACTAGATCATCAATAATAACAACAACAACCACCACCAAAACCACACCAAAATTACAGTGTGTGTTTCCCACTTTGCATTAGTGATATTGTTCAAAACAGTGGCTGCCCTTTGCAGGATAAACAAAAATGGCATAGAGTGGATTGTGGCAGAAGCCACCCTCTTTCCCAGTTTTTCCACAGCCATTCCTTTTGCCCATCACTTGATGCCCTCACAGTACAGTTGATTTGAGCAGATGTAATCACACTGCCAGTACTTCCATTCAATGTCACACCAGTGGGGCGGAAATTTGTATCTGCTTGACAAGCTTGACACAATAATCCCTTAGTCTTTGGTTCAGTTTCTACACACAGAAGTTACATGATGATGGCAATGCCACAATTTTCCTGTTTTTCATTACTGTTGTAGTATTCTGATATTATAAAGCACAGAGCTTAAAGCTGTGTCCTGTTTCAGATATGTAGGAATGCAGCTTGGCATATTCACTATTTACCTTTAGTATCTCAGTTGTATGATCTCTGCCTATGAAAAGTTGTATTCTGCTCTATGAAATAATTTTATGCTTTGCACAAGACATACATGGTATACATTTAATTGCATTCTGTGGCAAATCTATGACAGTTTAAGTCCTTTGACAGACTTCAAGGCTTTAACAAATATTGTGTGCTGAGCAAGGACGCCAGTGCCAAACCATCACAACATGATAAATAGATGTTAGCCAGGTGCAGTGAATCCATCTGAGAGCTGCCTAAGTGAGAAGAGAGGTGATGCCAGAAAAACACACCCCCAGTGCCACATGATTTATGATGTGTCTGTTGAAGCTGGCACAGGGATGCCCCTCCATGCTCTGCCACTGCCATTACCAGGCTTACAGGAACTTTATTTGCCTTAGGAATTCCAGTTCAGTCTGAAAAAAATGACAGGACTGCTACCTCTTTGCCAGGAGCTCAAGCCTGAAAATCTATTTGTGGTCATTTTAAAGGGTTGCTAATGTCACAGGAACAACACAGAAACAGGCAGTGTCAAAACCCCTTGATGCTGCTTCTTATGTTCCCAAATTGTTCTCACTTACACATTCCTACACATGGAATCCAATCCAAGTTTTCGTTGTTATATCCAAGGAGATATTGGAAAGCATCATCTCTTTCTTGATAAGTGTGCCTGGGAAACCATATCTAGATATTATTAAGGATTCTAATTTTCAGTAGTAGTAGAAACCCTGCAGGTGAGAGCCCCTGGCATGCACTGCTCCCTGGGATGGCTGCACTGTGGGGGTTGCTGCCATGGCTCTCTCTTTTAGCTCTGAGCTTTGCTCCTCTGGAACTCAAAACCCTGCGGAGACAGATGCTGCTTCAGTGTGGCTGAGACCAGCACTGAGTGAGGCAGTTTCATGTGCTTGAGATACAAGTGTCCACTTTCCTTCTATTCTTTATTGCTTTCTTTTACTATCAATTCAGAATTTTGGTGGGGAGTTTTTTTGGGTGGCTTTTTTGGAGTAGTTTTTCAAGGCCCCACATTTACACTGTAGTTTGTTTGGGAAGAGCAGGGGGGCTGATAGGGAGGGAGCACCTGCAAGTTTTTAGGTTATATTTAAAAGGAGACTCTGACTTCATCTTTTGTCTCTTACTGCTTATAGCAGTTAACTGAACTTTATTTTCTGTGGATAACTAAAGGAAAAACCCACAATATTCCAGAGTATTAGGACTTGTCATCTTTTTCTTATAAATTCCCTACCCAGTGCTGCTTCTGAGACAAACTCAGCTGGTATTTCATCCTCTATCAAACTTAATCTAAAAAAGACTTCCTGTGGATTTCAGGGGAATTCTGAGAAGAGCATGTTCACACATGAAAATTAAACTGTTCCTCTAAATGGCTCTTATGGAGCCATTGGATGCCCAAATGATATTTAATTGGTGGCATTTCAACGTTTTTAATCACTAACCATTCTGCTAAGTTTGTTCACGGGGCACACCACAAACATCCAGCGTGCTTTAGCCAGTTCTTCTAATGTGAGAGCCAGGCAGTCACGAGCACAGCATGATAATAACTAAAAAGCAAATAATTCCTCATGAAGCCAGGCAATCAGAGGTGGATGTAGAGTTAGGATTTTGTGTTGTTAATTAAGCCCAGTCCGATGATGAGCAGCCCCTGTGGGTGTGGCGATGACTGGCACTGGGTACACTGTGACAATTAATTTATTGCAGAGTAACCGTGAGGGTTGGTGGGGTCACAACCCTGAGCTGAAAGTGGCCGAATAGAGGCACAGCAATCAGAGGTGGTTCTTCATCTACAGATATAAAAGTTTCCGTGGTGTCTCCAGTGCTTTGTTAGTGCTTGTGCTAATAACAGTGCTGTTATTAATACATACAGGCCTCCCTCAGGTCAGAAAGGTAGTTGCCTACTTAGCTGAAATTCAACAAATTCAATTAAATACTGCAGCCTTGGGCTAGAGTTCCAAAATAATATTCATTTTGAGCCTTTCTTGCAGCCTTGGAGTTTTTCCTTAATTGTATTACACATCCTCAGGGTCCATGTATGTGAGAAAGGGAAGTTCAGGGTCTGAAATAAGCCATCTTTTGAGATTCACCATCAGATGTGTTTGTTTATTACCAAATATTTCCATATCTAACAGAACAGAGATGATTAGTGACACTTGAAAAGTGACATTTCCTGAGCTAGATCCTCAGCTAGGGGAAACTGTGGGAGAAGTCTGATGCTACCTGCTTATGGTCCAGCATAATATGGTCCTCTACACTGAAGTGTATTTCTGTTTCTCTTTTGTTTCTATGACTAAAAACCAGTGAAAGCAAGATTAATAGAAGTAACAGTGATCTGCACCTTTTTTGTTTAATTCATCCAGTGCAGAAAATACTGAGAAATGAATGTTTATCAGCAATAAATTTCAATAAATATTTCATTGGTAATTTTTTATTTGAAGTATGTATAGATATTTTTTTGCAAAAGAAAGATACAGATTTTAAAAACTTTAAAGATTCAATCCTTTGCCTTTTATTTAAACAAATTATGATTTTCATTGGGAAGAGCAGAACTCTTGTAGTCAATGCAGACAAGCAAAAGAAATGTGACAATTCAGAGCCTTTAATTTCTTCCATCCAAATTCACTGCAAGCCACAGATTAGTGGTTAAACTCCAAATTTTCCATACACTATATATAATTAAGTTTGTTTCTCCTTAAAAGTTTTAAACCTAGAACAAAGATAATCTTTATTAATTAAGGCCTGAAGCCATAGCATGGCAAATAATAAAAGCTAATTCTTAGATGCTAAAATGTCTTTTGTTTTACAAAGACTATGCAATGGCTAAGAAGGCAGAGATAATTCTTAGGCTTTAGAAAATCAGTTAAGTCTTCACATGCTTGTTTTCCCCAAGGCTTACCAGAATTATGGGTGATTTGGTGGAAGAAAAACAATGTAGTTTCCTAATAACTCAGCATTAAAATTGTCCTGTGACTCAAAGTGGAAATGGCCATCTCAAACACTTGGTAAAATCTAAAATCTGATTGTAAAGACATATTTTCATAGAATCCCACTATCACTATCCCACTAGTTGGTTAAATGGCAGATCTGTAAATCTTAGCTAAAAGATAACAAAGATAGGCATATGGGTAATGACTGATTATCAAGTGTTCACCTTGATCTGATTGCAAAATCAAAGTTCAAATAGTATCACTTACACAACCAAAGGAAAGGTAATGTTATTATGACTTACTAGTTAAAGAAAAATTATGCTCTCCTTGATCAGAAAGATGCAGTCATAGTACTTTGTGTAGTGTTATTTTGTACAACTTCATCAGTCGCTCTTTAATGTAAAAAAAAAAAAAAAACTTGTAACTTTAATAAATTCAAGATAATATTACAGCTGGTGTACATTTACAGCCAGGACACAAATTCTTGAGCTTGAAAAAATAATTTACCTTTAGACTTTTCCAGTGAGTTTGTCTTCATGGGTCAGAGTCTCAGGAATCAGCAGAGTAATGACAACTTACACTGGCTAAAGATATGGCTTACTATTTCAACTGAAATGTTCAGTTGCTGAATTTATGGGGATATAATTGTGATACTCTTAAAAAAAAAAAAAAAGATGCTTTAATTTTCTCATTTATAATGGAAGTGTAGGGTGGGGAAATGGACAGACCATGAAATGATTAGACAGCTTGTGTGACTAATAGGAATATTGTCCCTAAAGGGAAAAAGAACATCTCGCCAATACAAGTACACTCAATTAGAGTTTTAAATTAGGGTGTAATTATGTTTTTTAAGACAGAAAAAAAGAAGAAAGCTTTTCATTTTCTAGGTGGCTTCATTTTTTCAAAAAGACAAATTCAGGCACTGTTTTGGCTAACATGATGGTCTGCATCTTTCATAAGTTTGGACTAAATCCAACCCCTGAAAGGCTTGAAACAGTCGTATTCTCTTTCTTGTACCTGACTTTAAGAAGAAATTGATCAACAAACTCATGAAAACAGTAGCACAATGGCCTATAGATTTCCATTTTTAATTATATCTTATTTTTGGAAAAATAAAAGTATTATTTATGTACATTATTTATATCAATTATTGGTATAAATTATTTATATCAAATACTATGCAACATTCTAGGTTTTTGCTTAGAAGTGAGTTGTGTCTGAGGAACAACAGTGGAAAGACAACAAATAGGCAAGCCTGGATGTGCAGGCTCAAGTGGCTGTTCACTGGTTTTCAGGTATTAGACAGACCATGTTTCATGTCTTGGGCCTTGATCTTGCACAAACAATGTGGTTTTGACTGTTTCAGTATCTCAGAGATGGTGCAGTAAGATAATGCAGCTTCCTTATTTTTGAGAGCTTGCCGTGGTCCTGTCAGGTAAACTCGGCAGGTATTCAGATGCTCAACCTCCCTGGTGCTCCAAATTCAAAGGGAAAAACTTTGGCCTTCCAAGTTTCAAATAAAAATGTTTTGATATTTCTGAGAAATATATTAGAATGCAAAAAATTAGTGTTTATGTGACAGGAGCAGAAAGTGAACAATAAATGATTAAACTACAAGTCCACGTGGCACTTATCCTTTAATAAAAGGTTAATTAATAAGAGGGAATATCTGTGATGGGAAGAAGGAATAACTATTATGGTCTGGACTAGCCTTTACCAGAAAGAGCTGGAGACAACAACTAAAGAAATGCTCAGATTAAGCACAAAAATATTTCCCTAACATACTTAAGTGCTTAAGGAACCAAATAAGGTAATAATGAGATTTCCTTAAAACATAGATCTTTCAAGATACTTAGGCACTAAGAGTTCCTTAGACTTTCAGGCCCAAGTCTGTCCAGCTGAGACTGATTCCCATGAAAGATCCCACCAGGAAAACTTAAATTTTATAGTTATAGAGATACATGTACAAACAACATATATTCTTGCCCCTGGGCTCAAACATTCAGCCATTAAACCCTAAGCAGCCTTGATTACAGACTGTCCCTTTGGAACTTCATAACAAAGGTAACACTGCAAGAAGATGCAAGAATCTCAGCCCCTGTCCTAACCTGATAAGCAATTTATGAAATAGGTATACAATATTGTATCTCTTTGATTGCAGATAAGGACATAAACCTGTTCTCCTGCTTCCCCAGACACCACTCCCACTGAATTGCTGCAGGATCTTGAACAGCCTGTGTCTGCTCCTTCATCTGAAGCCATTAGCATTCTCAGGGAAAAAAGGCAAGGGAAAAGATCTGTGGCGTGGTTCTGTAACCCTGGAATTAGTGCACCTGCCAGAGGAACCTGGAGATAGCTTCTTTCCCAGTGACAACTGGAGAACTGAAAATAGAGGTGCTGCATCTTCTAGTGCCTGTGATGTGTGCAATGAAACAGAGGGAACATCCTTGCAGGGATACATAGTGCAAGTTCTAACTAGTCTAAGATGAAACAGGATTTTTCTCTTTACCTTTTATTTGTTAAATTAGCATATCATTAAAGTAAAAATAATTATGATTTTATAATTGCAGGAGACACTGTGGAAAAAAAAAACAAGTTCCAGTCAAAACAAAAGCTTGCCCAATTATATGTTTATCATATTAAATTAAGAATCCAGGGGAATATAGATCCCTGAATGCAAAGAGGAAGTGGGTAGTATAGAGAAGACAGGACATGCTCACAACTGTGCTGTGATCTCTCTGTTTTATTTCCAAGTATGAATTGGATTTTTCTTATTTGGACCCTCTGTGTGCCAGCACACAAATGGAATGCAGCAGCCGAGGCACAGAGGCATCTGTAACTTTCTAACTGTGAATGTGGTCAAAACTTAGTGACTGGATCCAATATCTTAGCAGATAACTAAGTAGGTCATTGTGTACATTTTCAACAACTGTTGGGCTGGAAAAAGTCAAAGGAGAAGGCTGAAGCACTGAAATGTGCTTTGGTGCTTAGCTGGAAAGATTATTAGACTGGACTTTTTCTTGAGATTGTACAAGGAAAGGAAATTTTCATCCTTGCAATCTGAATATAATGAAGCTCTTATTTCAATTCTTTCATTTACTGTTTTATCTTTTTTGTTTGCAATAGATTTGACACCTGCTGTTTTTACCTCCCGTCTTCACCTAATATCACAATTTCTCTCAGGGTAAAAGTGCTATCTTTTTATTATAATACTTTTGGAATTGCTTTCCCCATTATGGCCTAAGTATTTTTTATCAAAGTAGTATAATCTAAACAGCAACCAGGAAGATCTTGCAAAGGCATTAATGCTTCCACATTCCTTTCAGAATACTTTATACCAGTAAGCCTTGGAATCTCTAATTTGTGCCCAAAACCACCCACACAGAATCTGAGAAACAAATGACCTGCAACCTGAAACAGTCCAGGTTCACACAGTACATTGATTTTGTGGGTCGGCTGCAAACATTCCTATCTTCATGTAGCACTACCTCATAGCAGGAAGCACAGTGCATTGACATCAGTTGACAGCAGATGAATATCTGGCATTGTTCTCTGTCTTTCTGTGTTCTTTAATGATTTCTAATTCTGACTATGAATCACACAATTGAAAGACTAGTGCAGCAAGGTACCACATAAATCCTACAGTATTTCTATTGTTGCTGCAAGTGAATTGCCTGCCTTCCCACTAGTCAGTCAGGATTCTGGGGGGTTTTAAGCAGCTTTAGTTCCTAATTGGTAATAATTTATGTGTGCTAAAACTTAATGACACCAACAAGACAGTTCTTGCACAGAAAGTTAAGTGTTATTTCCTAATGTTGCTCAGAACATTTTCAAAATTGCTCTTAAAACTCCAGGGTGTGAGCAAGCCTCGCTCCTGGTAATGCTCCTAAGGCTTCCTGCTTAAATGTTTCAGCAGTGACTTTATCTGCCCTTCACAGAAGCCCTTCTGACTACAGCACTTTAAAAGAGTATTTTAAGAATGGAAAATCAGAAGATAGTACCAGCTGTATGGGGCTGGATCCTGTCCATGGCGGGTGCTGAGAATTGTTCTGCTTTGCTTCACTGTACATTTACAACGCAGTCTCAGGCTTATTCAGGGTGATGTGTTGAATTCTGCCAGAAGCAGAGAGGGATTTTCACAGGCACAAGCAGGTCCATCCATGTCCTGTCTCTAGAACAAATCATGAGGCACAGAACACTGTATGCTTGCTGAGCATTCCAATGGTCTACATGAAAGCCAAGGAAAATGCTGGACTGTGGTCTGCTTGGTCTGCAGGCATAGAGCAGAGAAAACCAGCACACAACTATTAGCTCAGCTGGCATTTTTCAAGTACATGGCACAATTCAGACAATGTGAGCAGAGGAGAAGGTGCTTGGCCATCTCCACTGGCATTAGCTGGAATAATAAAATAATAAATAGGAATTATTTTCTGCACCGGGATCAGGGAGTCAAGCACATTGTCATCTCAGCCTTTTAGTTCTGAGTCACAAAAGACTTCTATCTCCTTCCCAGTTGCAGCTGGATGGCAGATTGTTTAGGGTGACATTATCTGGGTCCAGATGGTCCCACCTACTGCAAAGTCTGTAGTGCTTATTTGTTTTTTAGTGGTTCTATGCCTTGATCTTTTAACAGCTCTGGAGGAGGAGGGGGAGGACTGGGAGGCTCAGTATATTGCTATTCTGTGCCACCACTGAATGGTGTTTCCCAATATTTTATTTGCATTTCAGTTTGTGTCTGAGTTGCGTTCCAGAGAAGAGCACTGAACAGGTTTAGAATTTAATTGAAAGTAGAAGTTTATTATTTCAGTTGCCCAATGATCTGCTGACATAAGGAAATTATACTTAGGGAAAGGACAGCATCTTTTTGAAGTGCAACTTTACTTTGAAAAGTAAATCTGAAACTGTTTCTGACAAGTAAATATTTGCCATTTCTCAGGGATCCCATGGCAAACCTATTTAGAATCTCAATTCAGGTGGGACAGGACCTCTCTGGAGAGCTCCACCCACCTCTGGCTCACAGCTGGGTCACCTATGAGACCTTTGAGTTACTTGGGTCTGTATCCAATCTGTGGCTCTGCAAACTGTTTGGAACGTCAGAATCATCTTGTTGGGGTTTGGTTTTCAGTTCTAGTTCTGCACCCACAGATTTTGGTATACACATTAGGCCTCAGGGAGAAAGGCATATTCACAGTAAAATTTAAATGCCACCTTCACCTTGAGGCACTCACAGGGAGTAGAGGTTACAATTTTGGAAATGCAATCATATGGACTCACCTGAAGACAGACCTGAACATTTTAAAGGAGCTGAATATACCATTTATGCACTATTAACTACTTTGTTTCATTTCCTGGTACACTGTTAAAGCAAGGCCCCCAGGTAGGTAGGGAATGATCAGATCTGGAAGTTCATGTGGAAGCCATGTGTCCTCTTCTCAGAGTTGAGAAGACAATGCTTTGATAATTATCATCAAATTAGCTTCTCATTGAGGCTAATTAGAGCCCAGTGCAGCAGGCTATGCCAGCCTCAACAGCTACATCAAAACATTGCAGAGACACCAACTCAGGCCTTGACAGTGGCAGAGTTGCAGGACCACAAACTGTGCCTCATCCTCAGCTCACTCAGGATAAACCTGTGCCCGTGACTCCACATGGCAGTGGGGTGAGGTAAAGGCCAGATGTTATCATAGTCTGAATTCCATCTCCATGGAAAGACTAGAGTCTGGTCCTGTCAGAGATTGTTCTTCAAGTTTAACACAAACAGGCACCTTTTCTGCTACCAAAAGGCAGGCCACAAATCCCCAGATCCCTGAGCTGTCCTGAAACTACAGGTTGGGACACTTGAGCAATGGAAACCCTGGCTGAGCTCTGGGAGGCCTGCAAGAGGCTCATATACATATCCACCACTTTGCTGGCTGGTTATGCCATAGAAGTGTACTTGGAATTCCTCAGTTAGCATTTTAGAATGAAACTCTGCTGACTTCTGTGCTTTCTGTATTCAGAGTTTCCACGTATTGAGACACACTAGGCCTGCTGAGTCAGGCCTGGAGGAGATAAGCAGATGTTCCTGAGCTCCAGGTGACAGCAGAGTGTAGGCAAGAGAGAGAAGCCTCTCTTCCTGAAGCACAGTGCTCCAAAGCCCTCGTGCAGAGCCTGCTTTGCAGGGGTGATGCACAGGGCAGCTTGTGCAGGGTCACTGAGGAGGAGTGGGGAAAGGCTGGCTGGGACACCGAGACCCAGTCTGGCAGCAATTAGACAGCTGACCCATATCCAGACCTCTGAATTATGACACTTCTGACCTAGTTTCCACCCTTCCTATGTCTGACTATATTCCAAACTCCAATAATTGTCTACTCTCTGCTGTGAGAACACGGATTCAAGGCCCCAGTGCTATTCTTTAGACAATTTTAAGTCTGTTGTGTGAGAAAAGAAATGTTCATTTCACCTCTAAAATCAGTTATTTTTATTTTCCATATTTGTTCAATATTTATAATGAAGACTTGGAATGAATATTTCTTGTCTCCCAGATTTTTTTTTTTTTTTTTGCTGTATATCTGAGCACTGTGTAAAGAGCTCAGATCACCACACTCTGAAATTACAGTAAATTCCTATTTGAGTGCCAGCTACTCATATGAATGTGTGGTAACAAAAGCTGATGTACTCACTTTCCCCCTAAATTTTCCTAAATATGATGAAGAACTCAAAGCATTAGTTCTGCTTTACAGCAACTCCTCACAGTTCCAGAACACTGCTGAGATTCTGCCCAGTCTTGAAGGACCCCTAATTGTGAACGGGGATTGTGATCAAGATATCACAGAAATACCTGGTGCACACCACATTCTTACTCTTGCAAAAACTGATTTGAAAATTTATTAAAGCTTTAAGAAAAAAAAGAAACAAAAAACTACCAAATTGCCAGTGGTCTTAAGGAGCAAAAAGCAGCTGAAGAGCAAACACCACCCTGCCCTACAGGGCGTCCATAAGAAGGTTCAGTCCCCAGCAGAATTAATGTGGATTAGGGAAGGCAAAAAATTATTCTCCCCAACCCAGAGTTAAAGGAAGAGTCTGGAAGGAGTAAACTGCATATTTCCTGGGCTTTGTAGTATTCTAGACTATTCACCACATATTCTGACTCTGGTAACATTTACTTTTGCATTCTCTGTGGATTAAAAAAAAAAGAAAAAAATGTTCATAATACAGAATTATTAGTAAAGGCTAGTTAAATGATGCTAAATCCAAACAAAAGCTTTTCTCAGAATAAAGGAAAGGTTAACTAAACTGCACAAGGTATAGCAAATGCCATGAAAAAATTTAGTGTAGTCTAGCAATCATTATTTTATTTATACTTTTAGAATAACCTTTTTTTAAAGGCTCAAATATGTGTACTTGGTTTTAAGGAGTTCTTTAAAGCACAGCACACATAATAATGTTTAAGTCTTGAGACTTGAAAGGCAATAGCTACCAGTGTCAGAAGGGGCTTTCCCAGGAAGAAAGTAAGGATGTCTAGGCTTTAATCAATGTCTGAGTTGATATTTTCTTGGGGAAAATAGCAAAAAAGAAGAAAATGCCCATATGCCCATATTGTTTCCAAGATTCTCTTTAATCTGTAGCCTTATGAAGCATCTGTGATATGTATCCATAAAATGAAATATTTTTCTGAGCCCAATTGAGCTTTTAGCAAAACAAAATAACCCTTAAATGTCTTGCTTTCAGTGACCCCCTTGCTCACATAAATAAATGCTGGTGTGTGAGTTCTGCATCATCTCAGCTGTTTTCTTCTAACAACAGAGATGATCAGACCTGGACAAATATAGATTTTGAGCACTTCTTGGGTGTGTCTAAAAAGGTTGCTTTTCTGTAAATGATCTCAACCTTTATGAGCCTTTGGCAAATCTGAATCCCAGCTCTTTTTATGCCTTCCCTGCGTTGGCTTCCCCAGCATGTGTTCCTACAGAAGTGCAAGAGAGACCTGATTTGGTGGTAATGCAACTCTTTCCAGAAATTCATCAGGCAGATGTTTCTAACACTTCTTAGACAGTCTCAAGGCTCGTGTCCAACAGTCTCCTTTATACCTCCATAGAAGTCCTTCCTTTCTGTGGAACCATCAGGGTGATTTTTACTTAGTTGTCAGGTTTCACACCGTTTGGATTCCCGCATGCTGTGAGCGTGACTGGTTTCCAGGATCTCGTTCGGTCGGTAGAAATCTCTGCTTTACCAAATTCCAAGGCAGTGTGCTAAGCTGAAAGGCCGGCGCACCTTCCTCGGAGAGGCCTGACCGCCCTCTGCTCAGAAAGTAAAACGAGCTCTTTTGAAGCCTCAGGCGGAGCTCTGGGAAATCAGGAATCACAGGAGTGGAGGCGTTCACAAGCACTGGGGTGATTTAGAAGCGTGGGTTCCTGGCTTTCAGCGAGAACCAAACTATTGAATGACATCAGCCTTGTAACTGTATTTGAATAGAATACGTTGAACTGTGTCAGGCCTTTTATTTATTTATTTTTTTTTTTCCCAGCTGCAATTATATTTTTGCTCTATAGTCTACAGTCAGAATTTTCTGCTTTCCAAAGCTCACAGAAAAATATATTGTGCTTTCCTTTTCCCCCCTCCCTTCCCCTGTTAAGTATCAGTAGTTCCCAATACCCCAGTGTCCTGGAATTAAAATTTGCTGTAATGAAACGCAGGATCAAACAAGCTAATGCAAAATGACAGATAATACCTGGACAGAGATCAATACTCCTTTACATGCCTATAGGAAAGAATTGCTAAATAGTTTCTTTTATTGCCTTGCTGCTATCTGCATTAATGGTAAACATTCTAAAGGGGTTTTAAGTTTCTATTATTAATCTATCAAAATACTTATCATCTTGGCCTCATCAGTTAGCACTTATTTCACCATCATTAAGATCTTCTCATTTTCAAGTGGAGAGCAAATTATTATTATTACCTACCTCATTCTCTTTTCTAGTACAAATTATATCATTAGGACACATTTACACATCTGCTTCTTAAAACTTGGAACATTTTGAGATTTGATTCCACTTACCGTCTTTCTCTCCTTCAGTACTAATGTACTCACGTGTGTATCAGCAAACCTTTCAGAGAAATGATGACTGGCATTTTACTGAGACCTGTGTCTTCGGCACTTTGACCTTTTAGAAAGTACAACACATCCTGTGTTAAATGCTTACTTAATAAAATGCACATCTTTACAGCAAGGTAACACCTGTTGGAGCATCCATAAAATAGCCGTGACTGGAGAAGTGCAGTTCTCCCTTTGGCTGGAATAACTTGATCAGTTGTCCTTTATAGAGTACAAACCCACAGTGATTCCACAAGATATATTATTATTTTAGTCTAAGATTTATTTGGGAACAATACAGAATTATTATTATGGGACCTTAGCTATATAGAGCCAGCTGTTAGCACAGTGACTGACATGAGGCTTTTCCTGTCCACCAGGAGAATAGGCAGTAGTCATAGAATATTTCCTCTCTGCCTCCAAGTAACAAATTAAAAAGAAAGCAAGCAAGACAAAGATAGATGCATGATTCATAGGTTTTCAGGATTCTATTGAAAACTTGTCCAGAAAGTTAAGTAATAGTATATTTTCTATTTATATAATAATATTGAGCAATATATATATTATTGATGACACTGTCAATGTAATGAGATAATCAAATAATTGATCTCTAGTAAATCTTCATTTTCACACACATGCCAAATCTTACAGCTTTTAAAATATTCACACTACTGCCTAATTATAGTTTTTTCAGTCTAAGTATTACAGTTAAATCCCCCTGCTATCTTCTTGTATCAGTGATATAATTGTATAACATTTTAGATTAATGTTGCATTGCAACACTGTACTCAAGAAAATAAAATGAAATTTAAAAGACTTTCCAGCTTTTCAGGATTTCTCTTTTTTTCAGGATTTCTCTGGAAATGTAGGGATGAATCAAGCATGTGTTTCCTGTCCCACTCAAACAGCAGCACTTTTCCCAAGCTGAAGTGAGATTGTGGCCCTATATCTTGCTTTTTAATGCCTTTATCTGTTTTACTTTCCCTGGCTTTTTCCAAATTCTTGCAGCCTGCCCTCCACCCAGTTGGAGTGAGCTGCTAAAACTAATTTTCATCCTGTGATGAGGTGACAACTGATGAACAGTGGTTGTGTATAATTGATTTCTTTTTAAACCAATGACTCTTTTATGTCCAAGGAGAGGGAAAATGCTCCTCTATTGCATTTTTGGTGAGTTAAAATAACCTCCTCCATGACTGACATGACATTACTCTCACTATTTCCTCTATGATTATATGATCTCTGCCATATCTGGGATGGAAAATCCACGTGCCATGCCAGTTATACAGTACATTCTAGTAAGGGGTCATTTCACAGGGCAGTATTAAATTAGTTTCCAAGACTATGACAAACTACAAAGTGGCCAGTTTTGCTGGCTGGCTGGAGACACTAATGAAATCGAGAAAATGCAGTTGTCATTTGCAGTGGGACTTGATTCTTGTCAGTAAAGACCTCTTCTGAGAATTGCAGGTTTGGCAGAGAAAATGTGACAGTGAGAGGAATGCAACTGGAAAATCATTCATAAGCTTTTCCCAGTCTATTACTGTATCTCACTTAATGGAACTAAAGTGCTCTTGAAAGCACAGTCTTTTGTACCATATCAGTTGACTTCAATCCCTTGCAAATGGAGGTATTAATTTTGCTTAGAAAACTATTCCTTAAAACAGGGAACCAGGAAACATTGTTTATATCATTTGCAGTTTAATGAGACCTTAATATGTGAACAAGCTGGCCTAAGTTAAACCCGGCTACCTCCAGGCTGGGCTGGAGAGGGCATTTCAGGGCAGACTTTGCTATGGCAGGGGCAGAGCACAGCCACTGCTGGCTTTGGGCTTCTGAGCCTGTGCCCAAACACCAGGCAGGAGCTCCCAGCCTCCTGCTCTGACCGCTTTGGATTCTCAAACACATCTTTGCTTCACTCTTCATCAAAGAGAGGCTGGGTGCTTTGTTTAGACTGGCCTGAAAATAGCCTATGAGTCCCTGGAACAAGCAAAGAAAAGAAAGGATTACCCTGAAGGAAACCCCCGTAAATCACCACTGAAAACTGCAAGGAACACGGGCTGATTGCCTTCACTGCCTCTACATAAAAACACACATTTGGAAAGGAACCAACCATTGCAGCAGTAGCAGTACTTCATCCTTCATCCTTCATCCTTCAGTAAACCCAAGCAACCAAGGATCTCATACTGGAATGTATCTGTACTCCCTTATTCCTAGCTAGCAGGTGAGGATACTAAAAGAATTTGTATAAGGTAATTTTGTGGAATAACAGGAGGGAAAACCAATTCTTTTTTCATGCTACACAGCTTTGCAAAGTTGTCTTGTCTCCTTTCCTTATCAAGCCTATGAATTCTCAGCTCCTGGAGAAATGGCAATTTATATAGTTTCATAAATTTATATAGTTTCATAAAAAAAGCCTTTCAACAATAGATCAGGGAACATCATCAGTTTGTCTATTTATGGAAGCAGCCTTCAGGAATTTTGTAAAAATATAGATATTTTGAAGATAAGACAAAATGATTAAACTTACCTAAAGTCAGCTGAATAAGTTTTAAAGACTGAACCCAAGATAACAGGTGTGGATTGGAAGGGATTTAGATTTGGTATCCTACTAACAAATCCATCAGTGTTCCTCTATTTCCTCTGAAAACCTTTAAATTAGATTAATAGAGTTGACCTGTTTTATGTCTAACCCAGTCTTCAACTCGCTCTCCCTCTGACAAAGCCATTAACTTGGATAAGCCTTACAGTACATGTAATCCTGATTTTTCCTACATCTGTCTTGGAGGTTCACATATTTGACCTGTATCTGCACTAATTGGTTGAAATATCTGTAAAGTCTATCTTCTTTTATAAGGCTAGAAAGCACAGTGGATTTAGGGATTTGCATACATATTAAAATAACTCAACTTGTTAAAAGTCTTTCCCTGCACAAGCTCTATTACATTCTAGGAATGAGATATTTCATTCTGGTCCTGCAAACAAAATGTATTTATTCATTGCAGAAAGAATAGTAAGAGCATTTGCTCTTTAAAACTCATTCTAAAGAATAACATTGATTCAGATCCTTTTAAAAACAAAGGCCTGTGTTGGAAATACATTGTTTTAATAAAAAGTATGATTAATTTTGTTTACTATTTAATCAGTTATAATCAGCTGATTCATCATTTCTAATGTGACAGCATGTTTTGCTACTTTACAGAAGGGAGAGGCCAAATAGCTGATCCTACAACCTGCTACTTCCAACTGCAATACTGACAAGACATGAGCTGAGTACTTACCTTATTTTCCATATTGCCTAATCTCTGTTATACAACTCGAGTTTTATGGTTTGGGATTACTTGGCAGGTGTTATATCTAAAAATGGAAGCATTGCAAAACTGGCTACAGTTGCTAAACTTTCACCAAACTCAGTAATTCTCATAAGATTCCTGCATCACCCATGATTTCACTGTGGAGTTAAATTTGAGTGCTGGTGTTAGTGGCTGAATACCAAGTGGCAGATGCAGGTGGTTTTGTGCAGTATCTGCAGCAGGCAGGGCTGGGGAATGTCATGCAGGGCCCTCACCACACGCTCTTGCATCCATGCAAGGATCATCCATATTTTTTCCTGAAGCAGCTTGCCTTTCTCCAGCCACCCTCTCCAATCTACTAAGCTCTGTCCATAGTTATTAGCTCAAGTACAGCTTGAGTGCAAGAAGATCTATTGCCTCCAATACTTGAATTCCTTCCAATACTTTTTTTCCTGAGTAGAGATTTATTGCTTCCAACTGGCCCATCTGTGTGAGCCTGTGCTGTGAGCATGGAACTGGCCTGGCTCAGCAGGAGCTCAGGGATGGCCAGGCTGGGCTCAGGGGAGGGAAACCAAAGCTGACCTTTGCAAGCAGCCAGGGATGTGCCTGGGACAGCTTCAAGGTACACAGGGCGCAAGAACTATCTGGGTATACACAAAGCACTACTCCTATTTATAGACCAACTTTATACTAAACTTTTAGAATGGATCTGTTTCTGATCAGTCCTAACAATACCAATACCATGAAATAGATGAAGACTAAATTCTCACAAAGCACCCAGTGGTGTCTTTTTCAGCAGAAATAAATGGCCATAAAATGGAGTTTTCACACAGAAAAGGAAGCATACCATTTCAAGCATCAGTATCATGAAACTTACTGTTCAAATCTTCAACTTTCTATCAACAATCTTTGATTATATTTACCTTGAAGAATTTTATTCTTTACTAGTTAAAAATGCATAAATTAAATGTTCTGTGTTGAAGTCCAAAGGGATCAATTATTCATTATCAATTAAGTATTTTCATCAGCCAGCATTCTCAAATTGGACTTTCTCACTATCAAAAATTAACTATTGGTACTATTAAGACCAAGCAGTAGCATAATATCTTTATGTATTAATCTCTGTATTACAGAAGCAGCAATAAAAATATTCTAGATAGTCCTAATAATGCTAAAAATAAATCTCAGCGATTGTGTCCTTTTTAGCTTGTCCGCTATGAAAATGTGTATATCCTTTCAGTTAACTACAGTGTGATAAAAATGGTATGAAATAAATCTGTAAAGTAAAAACTGGCAAAATCTCTGCTTTAGTTTCTTTTGTACACAAAGGAGAAAGATATTCCTTTGTCACATATGCATTAGAAGTAAAATTTCTATTGTGCTGACATCAATGTCAAATTCTGAACAGTTTCAGCTGAGAAGGGTTTAAATTTCAGAAGTTTGTTTTATGCCATATAACAACTTCTCCATCTAAATCACATGTTCCATAAAGCACTGTAATGGTCTCTGGGTTTTGTCAAAGGAGCTGTTCAGCTCTCTGGCTGGATCAAAGCTATCCTTGCCACTGTCATAATAATTAATTAGGTATTAGTAATTGTTAGTTAGGCACTATTCCTAAAATCCGTATTTTATTTGGACTTGGCATAATACTGCCTCAGAGAACTTTACATTACTTTTTAGTAACAAATTTTTGCACCTCAGAATATGACATAAAAAAATCATTCTAAATGAGAAGAAATTTTCTTGATAGGTAATTTCTGATGTTGATGATGTTCATAATAGGTTTTTGAGGAATATAATGAAAGTGCCTAAAATATGGACCTTTCCTTCCCTGGGCAATAATTGGTTAGAATGTGCTTCTGCAGAGATGTTTTGATTCATTCCTTGGGGAATGTTAACTGCATAGGGAGCTGTCCTCTAAAATACGCTACAGTACAGCAGAGGTTTTAAATTTGACTGTGTGAAAATAGCATAGTGTGGCCAGTATGACTTCAAATGCCATGAACAGCAGGCATGGGATTGGCAGTTTTGTCTAATATTTAATGGTAATTCACTTTATTGTGCCATATTACACTTGGCTGTTCATTAATTTGTGTCTTTAAGGGGCTCCAAGGAAAATGCACTGTGAGGGTACCACAGGAAAATGGGGAAGACTTAAAAAAACCTCTTTGTAACAAGGTGTATGCTCAGATATATTTTGGGGTTTTTTTAATATGTTAATATATAGACAATATATATGTACATATCATAGTTACAAAGTTAGCCTTTAACACCTATTTCACTCCCAGGCCAGCTTTGGGACTATTTTTTTTTCCTTATCCTTTTTTAGATCATTCAGTACACAATCTACTCTGTGACAATCATATAAAACTGTGTCAGACTCAGCCAGTGACTTTAATTGTGTCACAAATGTAATGTGACATGAGCAATGCGCCCTGGTGTTCCAAGGAATAACACAATGTGTCACCGTGGCAATGTGTAAATTAGGCTTCTCCAAGTGCCATTGTTATGGAAACCCTGGCCTTCAAATGAAGCTATTGCACAGGAGTGCAGGAATGTGAGCCCAGGAGCAGCTCTGGCCTGGCATTTGGTTATGGCCACACTGAATTCTTTTCTGCGATCCATAAATAATATAACAATACTTCTGACTATCCCAGACGGACTTCAAAAGATTTTAATCAAATGGTAATTCTAAAGGTGTTTATATGTGTCAAAAATCTCCAAGACTGCAGATATGTTTTTTCTCACCAAGGTGCAGTTCATCTGCCAGAGAGGGATTCCAATTTCTTCCTCCCCACATCTATAAATACACCTGTGCAGATAATATAAGGATTTCAACTACTCTGTGTATGCCACATACTCTACTTGGATTTCAAATTTTTATGAGTCATGTTCCCCAATATTTCTAAAACTTGAAGAGATATTAATTTAACATTTTCAAAGAGAGAGCAATTGGATGTCTCTTGTGTGATAGCATGGAACATTTAAATTGGACCCATCTCTATATTTTGAAATTTAATGCTTCAATCTATGTGATAGTTACAGACTGAGTCCAGTCAAGAGACTCTTTTGTTTTGTTCATTAAAAAGAGATTTTGATATGTGCTTTGTGTGCTTGATTAGCACAGCTAACAAACTTCTGCTGTCTATAGTTGATAATAAAATGATATTCAGTGGACTGTGATCTTCGCATGAGACAGTCATTTAGGACCGGGAGCACTGTACTCATGGAGCTTGGTTAAATGTTATTGCAATTCAGGTTCATTAATTTTTCTAATTAATCTGATTGATTAAAAGTAGTTGTGAAGCCCAATTGGAAAATCAGAGCAACAAAGTCATTGAAAAATCCGCTGACTATGGTGAAAGATTTGGAAACACTCTAAAAGATGAGACCAAAAAAAAAAAGCAGCAAGGGAGTCCTGGCCACAGTCACAGACCTGGAGTGGTTAGAATGTTTAGTCCCCACTGCCTGGAGCTAAACCATTCCTAATGGTGTTAGTTCCAGCTCACTTAAATAAGTCAATTAAGTAATGTATTTTCTGGTCTGGTTTTTCATTCTTTTGCTTTTGAAAGCCAAGTCTATGTTTGGCATTTTGTAAGTAGGAGTGGAAGTGACTGTTCAATATAAAATTCAGGGCAAGGCCTGAGCCCAGCACTCATGGTCCAAACCAGTGGGGATATTTTAGTGCTAGCAGGCAACTCCACCAGGCTCTAAGAGCCTCGAAAGCCTTTCCTTGCTGGGGCTATGCCAGTGGTAATGGTGCCACCACACTTGTGTCTGACTTTGTATGATTACAGGCTGCCTGTGGGCTGAGACCCATCAGTAACTGGAGTGCACTGTGCATTCTGAGCATCCTGGTTTAATCTGAAGGAATCCAGTTTGACACAGAATGGGAAGTGGACAGAACTGGAAGCTCCTCTTTAAGAACTTTCCTATTCCAAGCGAAGTATCAAGGCAGACTTATTAATTTGTCTCCTTTCAGATCAGACTGGCTAATAACTTTTCCATTCTCCAGGTCATTATGCCATGATCAATATATCAATATTTTCTGTTAACTATTACTACAGATGTCTTTTGCATGGCTGCATTGCTGAAGTGGTGCATAGTCACTCTGTGTATTGGAGCTTCCATCCAGGTCAAGCATTTAGGACTTTTGGGGTTTTATATTTTAATCATATCCAATTAATGGGCTTCTTCTGTACTTTTGCCACAAGCCCATATGCATTTTGCTGTGTTGAAGAAATTAATAATTGCAACCTATATATTGAGAAATATTATATATTATATATTATATATTATATATTATATATTATATATTATATATTATATATTATATATTATATATTATATATTATATATTATATATTATATTTGTTGTCACAAAGTGCCCACAAGCTCCATAGGAGCCAGCACTGAGGGCTTGATTCCTGAGCTCTGTGTTTGCATATTCCAGACGGGATGGACAAGTCACAAACTCTGGGTCTGTGTGCAGGCCAGTCTGGACTTCAGAGCCCTCTGAAGAGAGAAATATATCAAAAGTGTATCTGTGTCCCACCAGCACAATTAAACTCCCCAGAATGTGTTGAAGTGGTGATTATTGAGCTTCTCAGACGTGTTGAAAGATCTCAAAATTGCCCTTTTACACCAGAGGTTTTCATTTAATTAATACTATCAAATAGGCTGCAGTGTCCTATTTCAGAGTAATCAGATTTCAATTATACTGCAGTCAAGGCCCACAAGACCACATAACATCCCTGTTTCTGCAGATTACACTAAGTTATGATGATATTTGGAATATTTTAATTTGTCTTTTTTGTGTGGTTTTAAGCCAGAGATGCAAGTTAGATATATTGCTCCAACAAGCTGGCTTTTTGTATTAGGTATTCAGATAGTAGGCAGTTCTGAAATATTCTAAAAGGCTTCTATAACCTTTATTACATCAATTAACACTCACTTTTAATGTTAGTCTGTTCTGCCAAGCAAATCACCCAGCATGGTCATCTTTGTGCAAGGATACTTTTTTCCAGCAGAAAGGAGATCATGATTCCATGTTCCACAACAACAAGACAAGAATCTCCCCAAAAATTGGGAGATTACCTGATTACAATGAATTAAAAATATTAACACATTAATATTAAATTAATCAATTAATTTAATTAAATTTGTTGTAGAAGATAATAATTATGTGTATGGGCTTCCTCAGCATGATTTGCTTTGGTACATCAATGGACGATTAATGTCATTTTAAGAGTAAAAAAAAAAATGAATGATTTCTCTGGATCTGATCTATTCAATTGGTGGCGGATACAAATATCAGTTAGTGTCTATCACTTTTCTCTGACAGGACTCTGAAACTGAGTGCTGAACCATCTGAAATTCCTGAAAGGTATCTATGGTACTCCAAAAACTTTGAATCAGATTCTTATCCAGACATTTGATTTACTTTGCATCTCTAGACAGGGCTTCATAGTTTAACACTGAACATGGTTTATGTAATAAGAGCAGGAGGGCTATTAATACCCTAAATACAATGTACATAAGGTAACACTAGAGTTAATCTTTTGTTGCTGTAGATAAAGAACAAGACTCATATTTGGGGGACTTGTCATTAGATTATGACATCATACTAATATAATAGGAGCAAGAATAAAAGATGACATCAATTTGATGTTCTTCATTGGTCTCAAGCTTTGTGAAGTGATTTGAATGGCTTGGATTGTAACAAGTCTTACTAACACAGAAGACAAAGATTAATTAGAAAACATTAAAAGCTCTTGGCAAATAAGAATTTTAGTAACAAAGATGCTGCATACAAATAATCCTAATAGAATATAACTCTATTGTTTCATACTTCAGGCATAAGTGGGGAATTCAGTTCCATTGTAATGCTCTAGTGTGAAATGTGACAGCTAAAATTGCTTCAATGACCCTCATCCAAGAGGCTGTGAATACTCAGAAAGTGATTCTTAGGCAAGTTTTTTTTATTACCAGATCTGCCTGATATTCTTCCTTATTTAATAAATACCATATCTCTTTTTTTTTCAAACCAATTTCTTGTTATATCACTCATTTTGCTGACAATTTTTGAGTATAGAATACAGTGATAAAAGCATAGAGAAAATTTAATGACAAAATGTAACAACTACTGTATACACTGTAAGGGGGAAAAACAGTCCAGTCAAAATCCCAAAAAATTAAAGAAGAAATAAAGGAAGGATGTTCTTTTATATGTCATCTAGGAGAAAAACAGGTCTCAGTAACAAAGGATCTGTGTTGCCTTCATACTTTTGATGATCATATTTCACCCTCTTTAGCTCACATACAAAGAGATTTTCTGTTTAGCTATGAATCTTCCAGCTTGAGGAAGACACAAGAGAAATAAACAACTACAGAAACATTTGGAAGCGTTTTTTGTTGCTGCAGGAGCAGAGCACAGTTGTGCAGAGCAGAAAGGCACTGACAGATATGAGTTTGACTCTGCTCACCCAGCTAGAATTCTTGCTTGAGAAATCCCTCTGCCCCTCACCTCTGTAACTCCATCAGTGGAAATCAAACCTCAAGCTGCTGCACGAAGATGAAAATCTCAGAACATGCCATAATGCCAGTTGAAATTCCCAGCAGCAGAAGGGAAAGCACAAACAGTGGGAATGGCAAAGCCATGACCAAATCCATCCTGCCAGGACCAGGTGGATAATTCATGCATAATTTACTCACAGAATGTCAATGGGTATTGGATTCAGAAATTTTAGTTTTCTATGATCCATAACCTGTTTTAGAGTAGGCTCTATATATTTTTTCAAACATTGTTCTGACAACCTGTTCATACATGAGCATTTTTTGTGACTCCAGGTTTTGGAGTTTGCCATCATCTTATGAAATATGCCTGACATAGTTTCTGTTCCATTAAGCAATTAGAAAATATTTGTCTGGTTTTCAATAAGTAACCATAATTATGCATTATTATTAACTAGTATAACTATCTACTAATAAGTAATGTCTACCCACTAATCTACAAAATAACCAACCAATCTACCTATTAACCTACAAAGACCTGCCAAGAGATACTAGTAAATATTAATCACACTTCTAAGGCACTGGAGGACAAATACCTTGGGCTATGTGCTTCACAGAACAGGTTACTGGGACACTAAAGTAGATGTGAAAGCATATTTCAGCTAAATTCTGGCTGCAGACTGGTCATCCCCATTCCATCCTGAATTTGGAACCTTCTTTACTTGGAAGGAGCAGCAGAATTGGTCCACTCTTCCTCCTGTGACAGCATCAACATGAGTGCAAGGGCTGTGCTCTTTTCACCCATTTTGTCTGACCCAGATATAATTTCAGGATCACTGCTACGCTGTAAGAGAACATCAGCAGCCATGTGGCTTACACCAGTTTCACATGTCTGCAGTCCCATCTCCCTGGGAACTGCCTGCCTTTCTTCCCCAGTCTTCTCCCCAGTATCGCCCCAGCACCATCAACACCAATATTGTGCCCTGGTACTTTCCTTTATTGCCACACACTGGTATCACCCTTGAATCCACTGCCCAATGTTTTCAGCATCTTTCTGGTCTCCAAAGCCCTCAGCAATTTTGCTTCAGGCAAGAGGGCCTGGTGACATCTATATCCTCCCTGTCCATTTTACTGCATCTCTCCCAACTGATGTGATTTTAGCTAAATTCAAGGTCATCTCCACACCAGAGAGTCATCTCCACATCCTCAGGATTTTGCAGACACTGCAGGAGTGTGCTAGGCTAAATATTTACCATCACAAGTTCCCAGTGACTATCCCACAGCCACTCCCTCAACCCAGTATCGTTCAGCTCGCAGCTCGTCTCCTCCCACCTCTCACTCTGAAGGGCTGCACGAAAGAAGGCAAGCACTACCTCATGCTAATAGGGAGAATGTGGTTAATATTTTCTCTATATTTAATCTCATCAGCTCACTCACTAGGTGACATAATTAATGAACGAGCATACAGATTTGTATTCCTACATGGTTCTTTGTTCTGAGGGACATCCTCTGTTCAGTGTAGCAGTATGCAAATACCTTGCTTATGGGTGCCTACCCATCACCTTACTCATGCAGCAGGAAAGAGGGGAATTTTCTCAAGACTTGCTACAAAGGATTGGGAAGCACCTGTTGCTAGTATTTCTAGGCACACACGCAGTTGTACTTCTCCCAGCCCCAGTTAAGAGAATTTGAAGGCTGGATGCATCTTGCCTCCTTGGCTCTGAGCTGGGAACGAAAGTGGGGTAGCTTGTGTCTAGGTGGCTGCTGGGTAGCAATGTCTCTTCCTGTGCTTAAGCCACCTCAGCAGTACAGCTGAGCTGAGAAAGAGGAAATATAAAGCAGGTGTTGCACAAAAAAGGTGAGGTTTGGGTAAAACCCTCACCTGAGTGCCTGTGCTTCCCCTCATGAGTCTGATTCACTTCTGTCCCTTTGATAAAAAGAGAGCTGTCATTAAGCTACTTTCAGAGAGAAAACAGCCAAACAGCAGAGATGGTGGAGAGAAATGGTTTTAACAAAAAGGTCTGTCCTGTGGGATTCATCCAACTTTGTGGAATTCATACTCACAGTAAAGAAAGAACTGAAACCTTATGACAAATGTCATGAAATACAGGATATATATTCCCCACTGATGTTGTCCACATAATTTTGCCTCTTTTTTCTTTTAGCAGCCATGCTCTCTTCACCTTAAAAAGAAGCTCTTGTAATTAAATGCCTCTATGGAAAGCCCCCATCCGGGTCACAGTTTAAAGGCTTTCGTCTCTGTGCTGTTAAAATGATTCCTTGTCAAGCAGAGGAATGAGTAGACACATGTGCAAGCAACTGGGCACATTCAGGCAAGACATTCTTGTCAACCAGTGAGTTTTTGTAGTGATTTATCTGGTTTTAGGGTTCACTCCTGCTTTCTGTGCAGATTTAAAGGAAATTGCAAACATACATATTCGTCATCCTCTCTTAATGGAGATATAAGATCAGGAACTAAATAAGAAATGAGCTTTATTCAAAATTACAAAACAAATGGAATAGACTGATAAATACATTGGGATATTTTTATAAATTATGTTCCATGAACTTTGCACTCTGATAAAACTGTGGGGGGTTTATTTTGTTATCCCTTGGAGGCAAATTTTTGAACCTGAACATGCTTGCTTTAGAGTAAAATATACCAATGTTTAGATCACTTTTATTTTCCATTCATGTAGGCACACAGTTTGTGGAGATTGGGATGGGGCTGTAGGATCCTCATCCCCAGTGGGCTCAGCTGTGAGCAGCAGGTGAGCAGCGCTGACAGCAATGAGCCATGGAGTGCCCAGTGCACTGAGCAACCACCAAAGGGAACAGAGGGCACACAGGGGCACTGCATCACCTATGGTGGAGAAAATGAAATATTTGGGGGGAAAAGGTTGTAAATGACCAAGTAACTTGCAATGTTAGAGTGGAAACTATACCACTCTTGCTCAGGTCAAAGGAAACATTTACTTGCCCAACTGACTTTGGTTTTAATTGGAAGCAAGATACTGAATTAAGCTAAGCTGAGTTTACAGCAATATAGATTCCTTTTACATTAATGGCTATGACTTGCAGGAATAACATTTTTCTTTATGAAACTCCACATACTGAAGCATAATAAATATCTTGTATGTAATTATGAATCCTGGTTTCATGTATTTAAAGCTTGGCTGGAGGAGGCAGGAAAAAGCTAATAGAACAGTCTAGGTGAGGCCCACAAAAGAAGGGCCAGTGCAGTGACCCCTCTGTGTCCTGTGTCCTCTTCCTCTGTGCTGGATGGAGAAAGGATGGCTCTACAGACAGGGGTAAGAAATGAAAACAGCAGATATAAAACTTGTATTTGTAAATGTCAGCTGTGCCTCTCCATACACCAAGGGACTCAGAGCAGTTCAAACACTCCCTTTAGCTTACACTTCGTGTTTCAGCATCTTTCTCCTCTGCTGGTGTTGCAGCCTCCTGCATACACAGCAGCAGGCAGGGAGCTCTGCCTGCCTCCACAGCCCTTGGATACTCCTGCACATGTGCAAATGCACGGACCTGCCTTTCTCAGGTAGGTGTGACCAGCTGGAATGATTTATGGGGAATATTGCTGCATCTCCTCTCATTCCCTTGCTTGTCCCAGCATTAGCATTGCCATCTTTGGTTTCCCGTTGCCTTCCATCCTGAGAGAGCTTTCTGCCTGTACAGAGGCTCTGCAGTACAGCCACTTCAAAGTGCCAGGGAAGCATTAAGGTGTAGGAAGGGCAGCTGAGGAGATTCCCTTCAGATCCTGACCACCAGGTTTCATCTTTGGGCAGAGGAGTTTTGTTTCCAAGGCTTGCTCTTGCAGAGGTGCTGTGTGTGAAGGGTTGTATGGGCTGCAAAAGCAGCGCTGCTGCAAGTCTGCTTACCTCAGATGTCTGTGAAGTGAGGCCAGAGCAAAGCTTTTCACAGACTGCAGGACTCACAGCATTGCTTTGTATCTAACAATACACTAAAACTATGCTGTGAATTACTGGGGACTCTGACAGGATATCTCTTTATTTTTTTGAATTTCCCTTTTAAGTTACACCCAAATCTACTTTTCAGGTTCTTTGAAAAGTTGCTTGAAACTCCTTCAGAATTTACAGGGACTACACAGGGAAGCTGACCCTTGCAGCATCCATGTGCATTGAACAATTTTTATGAAAACAATTTCAAAATATGTATTGATTGTGTCAGGGGCTCTGTGACTGTCTGATCATAGCAGTGGAAGCACTGGCCAAGGGCACATGAGCCCTCTGTGCCATAGACAATTTTTCAGGACAGTTCTGCATCTTTTCCCCTCCCCAAATTTAGTATAAAGAGGACACCCTGCTACTGCTCTTGAATCTGGTGTTAGGAGATATCAGTGGAGATTTATTCTTCTATTTTCTCTTGAGGGTTTGGACAGGAAGCTCAATAGCATCCTTTCTGCTTTAATTTGACAGTTTTCTTCCCCTCTTCATCCAGAGATGGTGAAAGAATTTTAATTCAATCGTAAAAAGAAGAATTTCTAGCAGTGAACATTTGTCAGAGAAATCTTTGAAATATTGTGCATCTTTATTATTGCAGTCCTATTCCATGTGGCAGTGCATGTAAATAATCAAAAGCCTAGTAAAAAATGTGGTGTAAAGTAGAAAATAACATAGAAAGACAAACTCTATACAAAATTACAGAGATGAGTAATTCTCACTTACATCCCTGAGCTTTGGATAAGGTCTTTATGGCAGAGAGTAAAGAACATCTCTCTTCCAATAAATAGTAAAGTTGCCACTCAGTGGGAATGGGCACATAAAGGCTGCTCTTTTACTATTGGAGCTTTTATCCCACCAAGACACTAGTTATCTCCCAACAATTCCAAAAAACAATGTAGATTTCAATCTATATGAGAACATGGAATAGATGTAACCAGAATCACATTCCAAAGTCCAAATTTTCTTAATTAAACACTACTTTATATCATAATGTATTGCATAGAGCATCCATGTTATCTGATTATTCTTAAAAGAATGCAGATGCAATATTACATTCTGGCACTACATAAACATTTATAAATTCATAATGAAATGAAGCAAACATTATTTATCTTTAAAATCCAGGCACTAAACTTGAATATCCTCGTGGAAATTTTAATTAGCAATTTAGAAATGCTAAGGAAAAGTATCTGCTCCCAGTTGTCTGTTCAGGTTAAATTAAATTATTTCTGGAAGTAATATAATTATAATCCTTTTAGTTCTTAATCAATATTTTATTTACATTTATTTTCCTTGTACTACTTGATTAATTCTTTTGAAAATGGTGAGGTAGCTAGCTTATTTTCAGTTTATTTTATACTCACATGTATCTGCACTTTCAGAATAGATAAACCTCTTGCAGTACAGCAACAGCATAGAAATCATAAAATTATATTTCTTCAGTTGGGCAACTGGAATTCTACCATGTGTCAACAGGAATTACATAGCAAGTTTTCAGCTGACCTAAGTTCCTAAATGGAAATATCTTTCCTGGAAGTCACATAAGTTATACACTGCACAAAGGGTCTGATTCACATAGCTTCTCTTAAACTTATACAAAATGAATGGAAAGGAGAAAGTAACACTTATCATTCTTATTTAGCTACACTTTGCACTCTGACAGACCCAAAGCAAAGCCTAAACCTGGAAAGAGCCAAGCCCTGCACCAACTGGAATTCCACTGCTATTAAGGACTCCACATAACTGTCCCACAACAAACACACTTGATTACTCACCATGCAACATAGAGTGGCATATTCCTAATATATAAAGAGTCTGTTGGGATGGAAACCGTCTCAGCAGTGGTCAAAAGGGCAAAGATTCTCTTTTATTTATGCCAGATTTCTGAAGGCTTTTGTTAGTCTTTTCTCTGTATTAATCATGACACTGTTTGCTTCAGCCGCAGACTGTCCTGCAAAATGATGTGAACTCTTGCTCCAGTCAGATTTGAATTGAGAGCACATGATTAAGTCAGACTGATGGAGGGACTGAGGGTTATATTATACTTTACAATATACTTCAGAAAGCTTTTTCAATTTTTCTAGCTAATCATTACCTCTTTGCAGAGTTTGATTCTGCAGAGCTCTTGTGGGTGATTGGTGCCAGATCTGTCTCTGTGCACTTTAAAGGCAGCACATGAGATCCCAGTGTCAGCAGGGTTCAGCAGGTGGCTCAGCCACAGAACCAGCTCCCCAAGGCTGCTGTGGGCACCTGTGCCCAGCTTGGAGCAGGAGAAAGGCAGTGTCTGCCCAGCAGCGTGAGCTGAAGGCAGCAGCAGCAGGGGAAACTCATGCAAGGTTCCTCAGGTTTTATGCAAATTTCTAAAGACTTGGCAGGTCTGTTAAGATCTCAGTGCTGGCAGACACATTGTGTGGTACCATAATATACATAAATATATCAAACATCTGAGCTTTGGCATATTTATGTATATAGTGTGTGTATGCCTAAGCAAAGAAAATTGGTCGGTCCAGTGTTTCACCAAAACTGAAACCCAAACAGAAATTTTGTGTTGTTAAATAAATCCTTCATGCTTATTTTATAGTGTTTCATTTACTTTTTTTTTTCTCTCCTGAGCTAGAATTGAAGTACAAAATCCTAATGCTTACTAAAGAAAATGTTTTTCTGAGAGCTTTGCACCTATTTTGTATAACCTGAGCCTACTTTGCATAACCAAGAGGGTAATTAATCTATTTTAGATAACTATCCAAGCTGAAACTGTTGAGTGCTCATAGTTAAGTAGTTGAGTGATACAAAAGTGACTTGATTTTTTCAATATTTATAAAGTTATACATGTACTGGTGAAAATTATGACAAGTGCAAGATCTTGAACACCTCTTTTATATCTTTCCTATACTGATATATCAGATACAGGTTTCCATAGCATAAAGTGACTTTCTAAACTGTACTTCAGATTTCAAACTTTAGGTTATGGTTTGAAAAAGTTCTAAAAATAGCATAAGTGTTGAAGTGTCTGCAAAGGGAGAAATACAAAATGGTCCAGAATTGTGCTGAGGACATGAATCAGGAGGGCACGGCTGGTGCCCCGGGAGGGCCAAGCTGCCAGCTAGAGAGGCCACAGTGAAGAAATGGGCTCATCTCTGGGACCCCATGAAATGCCAACTATGTTTGTGGTAAAAATATATATTCCTGGGAAGGAACATTCCCAAGCACCAAGATGTGATGGGGGCCACCTGTTTGGAAAGCAGCTTTGCAGAAAAGGCCCCAGAGGTCCTGGGGAGGCAGGAGATGGAAACCTGACCTTGCAGTAAGGAACGCTGATGTATCTTGGGCTGCATTAGGAGTGTTGCCAGTGGAATGAAGGAGGTGATCCCTCCCCTCCACTCAACACCACACCACACCAGACCATATGAGCTCCCCAGAACAAGAGGGGTTTTGATACTGGAGAGTTTTTAATGAGGGACCACAAAGATGATGAGGGAACAGGAGCATCTCTCCTGTGAGGAAATGCTGGCAGACTTTTTAGACTAGAGGAGAAAAGGGTTGGAGGGAAACTTCTGCAATTGTCTGAAGAAGATGATGCCTGGTGACAGGGGCAAGCAATGGACAAAAAGTAAAACACAGGTGACTCCAGCTAGAACCTCTTTTTAACTGTGAGAATGACCAAGGGTGACCAGCATAGTCTTCCCATGGAGGCTGTGGAGCCCTCATTCCAGGGGATACTCAATAATCCTCTGGATATTGTCCTGGTTACTGGCTCTTGTCCCAGGATGGTTGAACAGGAACAAAATGTCCCATTTCCTTGGGCCCCCTGTACTGGCTGCTTTCACTTGTGTACCTCTGACACATTCTGAAGCATATTCTGGGAGAAACAAAATGGAGTGTCCCCTATCTGAATCTTTTTGAGATCATTATTTCTTTCATGTAAGAAGCAAAAAAATAGATTAGCTAAGTCTAAACTAAATATTGCAGTGAACTAGTTAAAATGCATTAGAATTTACTACAGATTAGCATTTTTGGTCACATTTTAAATGAATATATTTCGTTTGGTAACTGTCTGGAAAACTTCCATTATTTCTTCACATGGCCAGACAAAAACCGAGAAGACTTTACATGAGCTAGCAGAAAAATCAGATAAGTACAAAAACCTCAAAAAGGTCTTATATCTTTTTAGCACAAATACAGTGTAATTATATCAGTTGAAACTGTTCCTGATTACAGGAGGCTGGTGACTAAAACCTTGTATTAAACTATTTTTGGTCTTCATGTGTTGCTTAAAAGTTGATGTTTCTATGAACAGAATATTAATTCATTTGACAAATAGTCCTGATATGGGTTCAAATAATAAAAGTATGTTAGGATTTGGAGAGAAATTTCATTTGCCAGTCACACTAATGCATTATTCTAAGTTAATTAAAAAGCTTTCTTTTTTTGTTTGGTTTTTCATTTGAGTTCTGACCATTTCCTGATGTTTTAATTAGTTTTTTACACAGACATGTTATAATGAGCATCAAGTTAAGATCAATGGTTAGTAAAATTTATGACACTGGTTAGTAAAATTTATGACACTGTTACTCAACCAACCCTTAAGCTCTATTTGGCTTCATAATATTTCAGATGACTTGGTGTATGCAAACAGATACCTAAATCAGCTACTGTTACATATGTACTTAATGAATGAAATGACATTTATGGAAGTAGTCAGAATTTTTTCAATGCAACATTTTTTATTCCAACTGAAATTGTGCCAAAACTGGAACATTGACAAAAACTATTAACTTTGATGAAGATTCACAGGATTTTTCTAAACTCTAGAATAGGCTTCCTGGAAGATGAGTAAAAGATGGAAAACCTGAATTTCTTGAGCCAAATATGAACTATTTGGCCAAAGTCCCATTTTTGCAAAAAGTTTTGTCCCACTTTGATTCCAGATTGACACAGGAAGACTTTCAAAGAAAAACACATAAAATTAGATCCCCCACTTAGCCCTTGGTCCTTGTTGGAATTGCCATTATTAAACTGTAGCAGTTTTTCTGGGTTTATAACCTGCTCTCATTTACACCTCTGCAGTTGTGCTGTGGTTAGTTGGGAAAAACCTACAAAACAACTTATTTGAATGGAAGAGACTGTTAGCTGGAGCAGTGTTCCAAATTGCTGCAAACTTTCTCCACAGAAAAAGCTTTTGTTTAGGAATTTTGTTTAGGACAAAGGGGAAGGAAGCTGGCTCCTGACAGGAGGAAAAGAGAACCCAGGATGAGGTGGAAGGAGCCTGCAGGGCTGGACTGAGGATCATCCTGGCAAGGAAAATGACTCCCAGTGGGAATTAGGTAGTTGCTGCATTTGAATATTCACTCAGATGCATTCTTTCATCTTTAAGTGCCCAAGTACTTTTAATAAATCTCTGTCTGGGAGACTGAAACAGATGGGTTGCAGAAAAACAGAATTAAGATGTCTTAAGATAAAGGTTGAAAGCTTGAACCCAGTTTGATAAAACAAGGGTAATTGATGGTTCAGAGTGGTCAGGTTGATCAAGCCCAAATTGCTGAGGGACATATTTTAAATACAGACTTAATTAAATGATTTGGATAGAGGACTTTGAAATTTAGGGAAACCAGAGATGGAGATCTTGCAGCAATGAAAGAAGGGAGATATGACAGAGTATGACAGATGTGAGCATAGATGCTTCAGTGGGAAAATAACAGATTAAGCACAGCCTGGAGAAACAACATAGATGTGTAAGAGAAAGAACAGGAAAAGATAATTCCTAGCTCATAACCACAGAAATAAAAATAAGTTGAAAGAACAGGATACAGTAACCTGAATACTTGATTTTCACAATTAATTTACTGTTGCTTGTGCACTTAAGGAAGGACTGTGAAGACTAATCATTTTCCCACCCACTTGCAACTCTAGGAGAAAAGATTAAATGTGGATTTTTAAAAAAATGCCCTCTGTTTTGAATATGTGTATATATAAGTAAGAGCCATCCAGGTGCCCTCTCATTTAAGAACCAAATTCAGAACTTTCCTGGCATAAATTAGTACTCCAAGTTCAGTTCAAATGCCAGCAAACAATGATCTGATTTTCTGAACTGGCAAGTGCAAGACATCTCAGAATAAACATTGTATCCTATGACTTAGCAAGAATCATGTGTTTACCCCAATGCTGCCAAAGTACAGACAAATTGCAAATGGTTTAGGTAATTTCAAATTACTTCTGGGGCAAGCACCCCGTCTGAGATCTGAAAACTGAGCTGTTTAAAAATAGGCAGCTCACAAACATAATTTTTTCACTTCAGCAAGCTGTAGCAGTAGTGTGCCAATCTGAGATCCAATCTAGTGGCAGCTCTTGGTCTAATATGGTGACTATAGTTCAAATGCTTATAAATATTTTGTCTGGTAGGTCTAGGTGACTGTGCTAGCAGCACATGAGGCTGTACCTGTGGTAGTTAAAAGATTGCAGGCACTGTTTGGCTATAGAATTGTCAGTATGCCTGAACTGGCCTGACAATGCATTTTGCCTTTAACAGCAGAAGAGTACACATGCATTCCACCAGAAACACCCCAGCCCCCACCTTGAAGTTAATAGGACATCAAATTTTGGTACAAAGTGTTTAAAGTGTCTTGGTCTTAGTGAATTCTCTCAGACTTGACACATGCCCATACCACTTGGTTAATTTACCAAGTGTTAAATTAGTATCTATGTTAAGCAGCTGACCAATCAGTTGGAGCATCTTCCAGACCCTGCAGTGAGATCAGGGATGGACACGGGTGAGCTCAGCCTGCACTGCAGCTCAGGCATGATGAGCACGTGTAGAAATGCACACAGATCATGGCTGGGACTAAACACTGCAATCCTTCATTATGGCTTCAGCTCCTGTCAGCAGTGTCTAGCTCCAACACACAGGGAGATCTAGTACCTGACACAAAAAAAAATCTGTACAAGGTGCCATAGTATCGGCTCCCTTCTTCCCTCACATCCTTCTGCTACTGTAAAATCATTGTGTGGTAAGGTTAGAGAAAGAGTAAATTACTGTTAATCTTTCAGATATCTCTTGTCTTTCTTGATTCCTTTTTTTAAAAATTTCATCCAAAAAAGAAATTATGTCTTTGGATTATTTACTTGGAACAATTTTAGTCTCAGACCACTAAGGTTTTCATTTAAGAGGAAGGTGAAATAAATTAGTTTGGTCCTTCATAATATGTATTGATCTACTGGGCAGATTTACAATACAATACAATTTAATTTATAGAGTGTCTCATAATAATGACATCAACAAAATTACTTACAGTGAATTTTAAACACATTATCATAGCATATCCATTGACTAACTTAGAAAAATATCTTTATATACTTTTTTAGAAAAGCTGAACAAAGAAAGATGTGGTTTATCCTGGAAGAAAGGAATTACAAATGTCAGGATAAGGATGAGACAACGTCAGTTCATCAACAAATATCTGGGAGCAGCAGCTAATGGGTATACTCAGCTTGCAGGGAACTATCATGCAAAATTCTCACAGTAAGTTTCATTCTGTCTTATCCCACAGCTTGGGAAGTTTTCACCATAATTTTTTCAGTGTAAAATAATGAAGATATATATTTAATATAACTCTTTGATTATGTCTATGGAAAGCAATTTCTACTGAGAGCAATCCTGCTGGATTCTGTACCTGGGATGGTGTAATCCTGGATGTACTTAGGAACTGGGGGACAAGAGTCTGCAATGCAGCCCTGAAGTAGAGGATGTGGGAGTTTTGTTTCATGGTGAGCTCAGTTTTCAAAAGACAGAAACAAGAAGCCTAAATCTGATGAAGAAAACCCTAATTTGAAATATATAAAATGAAACAAAGAATGATACCAATCCATTTGTGATAACATAGTGGTTGAGCAATTTCAAATTTATATGGTCAGCCTTGACAGTAGGAATGGCCATTCTAAACAATCTATGTTCTTGGTGATCAAATACACAAAAGGGGGAGAATTAACTTAGTGTAAGAGCACCAGAAATGTGACTGCAAAGGTAATAAATGTATTCATTAATTATTAATAACAATATTGATAATTATATAAATAAATTGTAATGAAATAGTATTCATAGCTTCTTCCATGCCCACTGTGGTACACAAATGTACTGAAATTATGAGCTGGAGTATCTCTACTTGCTCTTCACCTGCTCCTTCTCTTGCCCCAGGTTCTCCATGACCTATGGTCAGAAACTCGGAAGTTGATGCACCCTCTGTATTAACCCTTTCAAACCCTGCCCCAGGCTGTTCAGCTTTGCATGGAATGAAACCCTGGGTGGGCCAGGGACAGCTCTAACTGCATTCAGGTACTGCCAGCAATAAGAGGGTTCCCCCTTTTGCAAAGGTGCACAGGCAGAATAGCAGGAACAAGCCTGTCCTGTCACACACATAAATCTGATAATCTCTTTCTCTCCAGCTCCACCCCTGCTTTACGTATCACTGCAATTTCTGTCATAAATATTTATATGTGACCAATCAGCTAATGTGAATTTGGTACAGAAAAACTACTCTGAATATCTTTCTGTACTTTCATTATTTCTTTCATTGACCTGTACTGTAGTGATTTCTTTTTCACTAAACATCACAACTTATCATTTTTCAAACTTTAATTCCAAAGTAATTTGATTCTGGGCAGGGGACAGAGCCCAGATAAATACTGCTCTGCATGTACTAGCTGGTGTTTCTATTTCAAGGGTCTGCTTATTTTGGGAGCTATAAGTTACCCTTCAGGATGATAATTTTCCCAGACTCCAATGCAGGCTTCTAGTTAGAATTTTACTGGATGTGGACAAAATTGTCTGTTTGGTATGGGGAGTACTGAAAAATAAATCATGATGAATTTTCACTTTTTTTTTATTCTTAACTAGCACTGTAATTTTCCTCTTTTGTGTAACTATATCCATTAGAAAATATAGCAGTCACAGAGTAAAATAAATATCAGTTTTCAAAAGGCAAGAACTAAATAGAGCAGTTTAAGGATTAAACAGCATTGAGTGGTGTCTTTTCTACCCTTTTTGCAGTGGAATAAAAGACCATAGAAGTTACAGGCAGTTGAGAAAGTAGCACTCTACTCTGCAATTAGAAGTGATGGATAAAGTGAGAATAGAACTGCAAAGCTGTCATTTTCAGATATTAAGGAGACAAGCATTTTTCTAAGCTAACTGAAAAATTATTTGCTCATCTACTTATTCTGCTTAGATGTCAAAAATATAAAAGCTTTATAGCATTTAACATTTTAATGGTTCTGGAGAAATAGCAAACTTAGGCCCAGTTTTCCTCCCATTGAACTCTCATGGTGAGATTTTTTTCTAGAATCCCAGAATATGATGAGTTGGAAGGGACCCATGAGGATCACTGAGTGCACTCCTGGTCCTCTGCAGGACACCCCAAGAATTCCCATGTGCCTGGGAGCATTGTCCAAATCCTTCTTGAACTTGTCTTTGAACTCAAAGTGAACTCAGACCCTTGGTTTGAAAGGAAATTAATATTTAATGAGCAGATAATATAAATACAGAATATTATGCTACAGTACTGGTGGCATAAATTTGGAGTTAAAAGTAACACTTGATGCTCACAATAAATTTGGAAAAATTTGCCTATTTTCATTCATATTGTGCTTTCTTCCAGTTTATGAGCTTTCTAAACAGTTTGTGCCTGTGAGCTGTAAGGGACACATCCAGACTCCAGGAATGAACCACAAAAAGCTCTCCTTAAAAAGGGGGCTAGGGTCAACATTCAATTTCCCCATTAAACTCATGTTAAACTTATTGTTGCCTAGGCTCAAGGAGAGACAATTCTCTCAAGACTGTGAACTTTGCAGTGAGTTGGGACAGTTCTGAGCTTTTTCCTGTAAAAAGGGAGTTTCCCTAGAAGGACACTAATGATTTAGATATGGGGTCACTGATAAGCAAAAAAGTAGCACAAAAAAAAACCCACTTTCAAAATTCACATTTTTTTATGGTCAGTGAGAACTGACCTGCTGCAGTACACAAACCAAACAGCTTGTCCAGGAAAAGGCTGCCGAATATGACAGTTAAAGAAAGATCAAGAAGGTCCAGGCTGGCTTCTCAGCTCCTGGAAGCACCATGGTAATATTGGAGTCAGTGGATCAGTGTGGGTTTCTCTATGGAGGGGCCTGGCCATCCAAAGGCACTGAAATGTGTCCCAGGGCTTGTTCTACCAAAGCCATTTTGCAGCTGTCCCAGCACAGGACAAACTGTGCAATGTTCTGCAGAACTTATTAAATGCCAGGAAGTCCTCAGGCTGCCACCCAGTACTGAACTAATCAATGTTCTGAAGAGATCATTGATCAGGTCCTGAAGAGCAGCAAGTGCAGTACTTGTTTCAGTATTGTTTTCCCCAAGCTCAAACCTCATGTTTCTACCTGCCCTTGAATCACTTCTGGTTCATAGCAATCTGTGTCAAAGAACTCTATCATGATAATATATAACCCTAGGGAGCACTGATATTATATAAACTGCAGCATAATACTTAACATATTAAATTCAATTTTTCAATTTAGCTATTCTCTGCCTGTTTTAGTTGGCTTTAAACTAGACAAATTTCCAGTGCCAAATGCAGCAGTTGGAACTGACCACCTACAGCACAAGATTAAGGAAATGAAAAAATGCTGTGTATTTGTTCTGAAGCTAAAACCTCTTTCTCTTCAGCAAAGGAGCCTCATTGATTATAAGCCACACAGCTTTAAATAAAATTGAAACATAATGAGCTATTGTGAAGTATAGTTTTTGTAAGGTTTTTCAATCTCATGCACTCTAAGAGAGTTCACTCTTCTGCTAACAGAATTTTCCAGGCTTCTCTACACAGGAAAAAATCATCTGTAAACCTGGAAATTTTATTGTAAAGCTAGTACAGGCAGTGAAAAGAAGTTGATTACAGTTCATTAGAGGCCCTTATATTTCTACATATTTGCCCTGTCTGTAAATAACATCTTCTTGACAGTGTTAAATCTTTTGTGGCTCTGTGGAGAAAAGCCCTGGTTTGTGGAAGACAGGAGCCACAGTGTCAGTGTCACACAGGCTCCTGACTTCCATTCTAAATAATCAATGTTCTTGGTGATCAAATACACAAAAAGGGGAACATTAACTTAGTGTAAGAGCACTAAGCATCTCTCTGACACTGCAGCATGAAGCAGGAACTCATGAAGGAACACAACTTCTGCCTTTGCCCAGATACAAAAGATGACCAACAGCTCTGGAGTTATTCCAGCTCCACTGAAGGTGCTCGATGGGAATGAATATCCACAGGTGAGAGGCAAAGCACTGACTCCAGAGACAGGGGGTCCTGCTGACTGTTTCTGACAAAACAAAGCACATGCTTATTTCTGAGTCTTGCTAGCTCCGTAAATTTCTAATACTTACCCAGCCATCTAAAACAAAGAAAAATTTAGGTGTAAATTTGTTTCTGGTAGAATGATCCCATCAGTCTTGGAGTCATTATGATGCTTTTTTCAAGTACAGGTACAGTTAGTTGGTTGGAGGATGTAATGATCTAGTTTAAAATATGTACCTTAACCTAAGTCCTATTAAACAAAATAATTTCATTACAGTTTGTGTGCTGGAAAATAGCAATAATATCATGAGTACAACTCTGTGATCTCTCTCCCATCCTCTCTGATATAAATCCAATATTGCATATATCATTCAGTATAGATTTCAGTCTGTCCTTTTTGGCCACTGAAGGAGCACGACTGAAGACTCCACCATTTCCAGCTCCCATGTAAGGAAAATAATTTCTATTTTCCCATTTATTTTAGAGTTGTTTGACCTGCATACTTATATTACTGCATACTTGTGTGAAATACAAGAGATTTGTTTAAGTTACAAGTCAGCTCGGAGAGTAACAGAACCATAAGAAAAGAAAAACACAGTACATGTTCAGTGCATACCAAGTATGGAATCATCATATTACTTAAAAATATATAAAATTAATCTCAGCCAGCAGGTTGGAATTTTACCCAAATTCTAATAGTTTTGAATAAGTACTTTCCAAACCAATAAAAATGTCAGTTTTCTTCACAAAGCTCCTCCCTTCTCTTTAGTTCATGGTGAAGTGGTAGCATGTTGGGTGTCTGCTGCTAAGGTTGCTTTTTCTTCCAGTGCACAGGCTCCATGCATGGTAGGTGTGGGATATCACCAGGATAAGGAGACTTCTGTAAAAATAAGGAAAATAAGAGATACTATATTAAATAGTCTGTAAGGCACCAGCAGATGCTGGTTTTTTTCTTTCTTTTCCCACTGATAACATGGTTCAAAGGCTGGTGAAATGCATGGGAAGCCTTTCTCTGTATCGGTGGTTTTGAACATCATTTGTGAAAAACTGTCATGCACCATCTCAAGTGTCCCTTCTCAAGAAAGCAAGTAAAAAAGCTGTGTTATATCTTGAAGGGCTCTCTTGAATGAAAGTGTCAATATTTGTGCCTCTTTTCAGAGAGACTGAATAGCAACAGACCTTTCAAGAGGTCTCAGAAGACCCTGCTACATTGTGGATCTAGAGCTGTGTTAAGACAGAGGGAATTGTGTTAAAATGAAGAAAGACCAAAAAGTCTGAGAATGGGCATCACTGGAAAGGCCATGGGGTGAGTTATGTATTAAGTCTTAAGAGTCAGCTCAGACTACACAGACCACTGTGGAAAGATTTTTTTTTATACATTTTTTTAATAATGATAGAGAAAATGAAATTCTAGTAATTTTATGGTTAACACATTCCTAAAGTGTTATTTTTATTCACAGAGATGGTTCCTCTCAATATATTTTACTAAGGTCTACTTCAGCAGATTGGTAATTGTGGCTTCTGTCCAACAAAGCACACACAGAGGTGAACCTGCAAGTAGTTGAATGGATTTAGTGAAGTACAGATGTTTAAGGTATTCATACACTTAACTGCCTTGCTGGATTATAATTTGGATGAACAGCATCTCTTTATCACTCCACCAGCCTGTCCAGCAATGCAATGGAGCCCTCAAAAAGTTAATGTGATTGTTAAGTCATTGGAAACAGGGCATGCACAAGTCAGGATAATCATCCTGTGGAAGCACTTGTCTGAAATTAGTTCTTGCTTTTTCAAATTAGCTCATTTTTCTGAATAAGAGAGCTGACTATTCTGTCCAAAAATGGTGAAATTAAATAAAATTAGCATACTCCATTATTAATCAAATAGGTGGCACCTATTTGACTGCAGCTTAAGAGCATGTTTTAAAAGAAAAAGAACAAATGCAAAAGTACATGTGTTTTATTAACAACAGAAAAATGTTATCATTCATGTATTTTATTAGTTCTGAATAATACCCTCCTAATCAAAATGAATGCCATCTAGATTCCTTGAATAACATTTTACCAAAAATAAAGAAAACAATCCAGGTTTCCTATAAATACTTTGCTGCACATTAGAAGTAATTATCAACTAATTTACTTAAATACCAGGCTTGTGCTACTATAGTCAATGGGGCTTGTGCTATACAGCAAATTAGATTTCAAAACCCAAGCATAAACAGAAGGCAGGGGCCTAGGTTTTGAGCTCCACAGGTAAAATTCAGCTGGACCATTCACAGGAATGGTTCAGCTTTGAACCAGTGGGCCCTGATGGGCAGCACGAGGCAGGTGCTGACAGAACACTGTGGGATGCAGAACACTGGAGTTGTCTAACCAGGCTTGAACCTCACCTCAGTGAAAGGAACAAGATGTGAATGCTTGCAGAACTGCCTGGGTGATTTATGAGATTAGATCCCATTTCAACACTCCTTGGGTATTTAAATCTTAATAAACCCCCATGACACTTAGGCTAGAAGGGCCAAGATTGTCTGAAACAAAGCAAAATATGCATAAAGGTCAGATAGGTTTTTCAGTGGTCTAAAAAACACCTCTCTGTGCCCCTGTTGTCTTAAGCATAGGCTAGTTAAATTTTTTTTCCCCATTGATAACATGGTTCAAAGGCTGCTGAAATCAATGGAAAGCCTTTCTCTGTATCAGTGATTTTGAATATCATTTGTGAAAAACTGTCATGCACCATCTCCATTTGCAGACAGGTGACTGAACACAGGCCCTACATTTGATTTTCTCTCTGTGCTCAGGTCAGGACACTCTCTGGGATCTCATACATGAGATCCTCTTTAATCTGTCTTGCAGTAAACAAGATCAGAAGTGAAGTTTATCCCTTCTCCTTGCAAAGACCTCCCAAGGGCTTTAGGCCTTTTAGACCTAAAGCATTATCAATATGTCTTCCTGATTTTAAGAATGGTGAGTAAAAAAGGAAAAAGTTTACTGAGCTACTGGTTTTCCTTAGATGGTTACACAGGGCCACAGAATTTCTTCTGTCTGTTTCAGTAGGATTGTTGTAACCATGCTCCAAGGATATAAGAGCTGAATGGAGAGTATCTTTAATCAGACAATTTGAGTTGGAAAAATACCTGGAAAATACCTCTTCAAATCAGAAAAGGAGCAGCAAGCCTTTGGCTATGTAAAAATTGGTAACAATTGGTCCAAGTTCAGTATAAAAAAGAGAAGCAGTTACATGATTTAGTAATTTCTTCTCCTTCCTTCTGAGTACAATGTTTTATACCAAGTCCTTAGCCTTTGCAGCAGGGTGGAGAACAAAGAAAGTCAGCCAAGAACTATGGGGAGCTAGATAAAATGAAAGCAGAGAACATTAAAATGTCCCATAAACTCAATCCCTTTACTTAATCTTTGGAACACGTCCCTCTATATCCAGTAAAAAGATGTATTTTTATTTCCTAAGTTTTGTTCTGAAGATATTTTCTAAGTGTGGAAAATACATGAGGAGGACATGAGATCCATGAGGACCAGGACTAAAAATTTAGAGGCTATTTAGCTGTTTTACAGAAAGTAATTTCTCATTCATGGTTGTTTTCATTGTTTGTTGATTATGTGCCTGAGCTCATTTTGACACATGGGAAGTGTATAAATTTGCTGTTGTTGTTGTCATGGGTACATCTGGCAGACTGGGCAACCTTTGCTTTGTTTTTGGATGCTCATGAGAAGAATCTGTAGAGTGAACACTAGTGTTGTTATAATTTCAACACAAAGCATTAATTTTTTCAAGTACTGCAGTTGGGGTTGTTTTGGTTTTTTTTTTTTCCCTTAATGGACACAAAATTGAGTTTTCTACAAATATTTTAAATTTTCCCAAAGAAATTTTAGGTACTCTTTATAAAAAAATCCAACAACAATAGCAACAACAAAAACCAACAAAAAACCAAACATAAACAAACATATCAGGGCTTTACCCTAAATTCCAGGAAGCTGTCTGAAAATAACTAGAAAACAATTGATATTAAACTGAAATGGTAGCAGTCTCTGTGTGTGTGTGTGTGTTTGTTTGTGTGTGATACCAGCCATTTCAGGCTAATGTGAAAATACCTGTATTTTTTCCTATCCTATTTAAAATAAAAATAATTGTAATATTTTTGTTTCTTTTTTCCTTGAAATATTTTCTGGTTTCAACTGTATGTCCTAATTTAAAACATGAATCTCAAAAGTTTTGTATTTTCCTATGCCACAAGGACCTCAATTTTGCTTAGCTTTAAACTTAAGTAGTTTAGTAGTTTTAGCAGTGGGTTTTCCATGTAGAATAAAGAAGAAAACAGCTGCCATATTGATGCCAAGATGATTTTTTGCCTTTTCTTTTATATACCTTTTGTATAACTCTTGTGTATCTTCAGTACTCTTAGCACGTGTATTTGTAATTCCTTAAGTCTTGTAACTTAGCATAGTCTTAGTATTTTATTAGACCGGGAAAACAAACATCCTAAAGGGATAGGAGGAAAACCCTAATCTATCTTGGGAAACCAAGGTCCTCTCTAGAACATATCCTGTAAGCCAAGACTCTGCTCATCCAGGGGGCAATTCCTCAGAGGAGGGAATTCATCCAGGCCTCCCACTGGGCCATCCTTGTTAGATATGTTCATTTGTAAGGTCTATAAATTGTGTACTCCATCTGTCGTGTGGCTGCATGGCAGCACATCCCTCCTTGGTGAAATGGTGAACCCTAAGGATCCTTATTAAAACAAGGTAAAAAACCCCTATCCCTTAACCATGTCTGGGTTTCAATTCTTTAAGACTGGGAAAAGGCATCAGTATAATGTTGAGAGGAGGCAGAAAATTATTCTTCTGGACTAGAATATCAGAAGTTTAAAGAATGAAATATGATCATGTAATATATGTTCTATTCCTAATATAATCTGTCTGCCCACTTCACATTTTCCCCATGGTCTTGAAGGAAAAGACATTATTATATTTATGATTTGTTACACAAATTTTTTTTTTCACTTATGTAATTTATATTACATTTGTAAACAGCTACAGACTGTCTTAAGCAATGCACAGTAACCTGAATGACATGGGGATATGGTGACTCATTTAGTAAACAATTATCTCAGAAAGATTGGGGAGTTAAACTGTTCCTGACAAAGCTATTGCTGAGTAAAAGATTCTGTCTGGGTTTCTTTGAATGTCTTTGTTTTCATTCCAAAAACATCACCAGTACCTGACAGAAAGCATTACAAGGCAGCAGTGAGGGCAGGCTTAGAACATGCCAAATGCTTATTAATTTTTTTATAAAAAATTTACACAGCTCCACAGAAGGAAATTCCAGGTGTTCCCTCTGTTTTAAACTATTAAGAATTTTTGGTTCCAAGTCCTAACATCCTTATCACTCACAAGGGAGTCAGAACCAAGGAGGAAGCTTCATGACCTTGCTCTCCTATTGTCCAGTTCCAATAAATTGCCCACCCCACCCAGTGGGGTTCAGAGCAGTACTAAAAGCTGCTGCCCACGTTCATCCTTCTCTGTTCTACACATCACATCCTTGACCCAGTGAAAAAGTAGAAGTGCCAGTGAGGGAATGCCTGGGGTCAGTTTTCCAGGAGTGTTACTTCTGAACTATTTATCAGAAAAATACAAAGGCCTGAGCCAAGTACCTTTAATTCAGTACTGATGCACACTTGCTGAGCACTTACTTAAAAATAATGTTTCTACTCAATTTTCATGAAGGTTATTACAATAAAACTCCTTGTACCTTTTTTCAGTAGCATTTTGGGAACTTGAAAGAAGGTGATAGCACAGTGGGAATAGTTATCTGCAGTTCCTATCTACAGTAAGAGCTCTGATGAATCAGTATATTCTATATATTCTTGCACTGCCACTTACTTAAATGCATTGTTAAATTGAATTTAAAGTTTTGGTTTATGACATCTCTCTTATTGTTGTTTGTTTGGGTCGTTTCTTGTTTTGAATTTCATTCATTCTGGTCACTTGTATTTGTCCACAGTAGAGTATCAAGAGAGATCAGACAGAGGGACAGCCTGGCTCATTCAGGTGCCCTTTATCCTGAAATTGAATTTGCATGCAAACTAAATTTTAGGTAAACTTTGTTGGTTTCTTCCAGTTCTATTTTGCACAGTTTTAACAGTGTACATGGAAATCTCCTGTCCTCTTGTCCCCCTTTTAGCAGTGCCTAAGCCTGCACAGAGCTCAGCCTGAGCCCATGAGAAGAGACATTTACAGGCAGAGACCAGAGTGCTTATCTTGCATAAATCATTGTCCTTTAACCACAGAGGGTAGTTACCAGTTTAGGATGAGAGTACTTCTAAAAACTCATAGGCACAATTTCTGCAGGATGCAGTTGCTACAATTTTCCCTACTCCCTCATTTCTAATTTACCTCATTTTGTTTGGAGAAGTGAAAGCCAAATTGGCTGATATATTGGCACAGAAATGAGTATGGGAGTAGCATGATACCAGACCAAGAAGTGCCAGAGTTAGCAAATAGATACCATGACTTAATTCTTTAATTATCTCTTCTGGAGAGAAACACTGCTGAAGTCTGAATATCATAAAGCTCTTAGTGAAACTTGTCTGAAGTTGATTCATTTGGGTTCTTGTTGAGCTTGTTCCTCAAAGCTAATCTGCATCTCTAATTGTGTTTTATGTGCTTCAAATACAGCTTCTATTCTGCCATTGCATAGAATGAGTCAGTAGTTATTTTACAGCTTAGAATAAATGCTCTGTTTATAATATTTCAATAAACCTATATGGTAGTTCAGTTGTCATTCAAGCAAGAAACTGAAGACTCAGGCTTCAAGCTCAAAGGTTTAGGGGTGATTTCCATACTCTTATTTTCAAATACACAGAAGAGTGAGGAAGGTAGAACTCTATCCATCTGCATGATTTCTTTGTCTTTAAAACAGAAGTGCAGTCCTTGTTATTCTGCTCTTGAAGAATTAAGATGTCTGTTTATTTGGGCCTTATGTAGATGAACTTTTAAAAGTGCCAGAGAGACTTCTGCCATGCCAAAATAGTTCTACAATCACTTATTATAAAATATAACCCATCACCTCCAAAACCCTTTAAACTGAGACTCTCCCTGTGTCTGGGAGTATAGGAGAGATACATGCTACTGATGTTTCTTTCTGTGCTCTGAACAAAAATTTGGCTTTTTTTTTTCCCCCCAGAGGATAAAAAATCCACTTCTTCTGTGCCCAGTCGTGGTAAGCTTGCTTCTATTTTTGTAGAATCATGACATTTTTCCACCTGAGCTGTGAGGGAGGCAGTACTAGACTTATCTACCCTGTGCAGATATCAGTGAGATGCTAGAGAAAACTGCTGCTCTCTAACTAAAGGACGGGGTATAGCACATATTGACAGGGTACAGAGCAAGTTCCATTTGCTTTGATCATGTGTTTACACATCTATCTCAATCAAAGCAATGCACTTTGCAAAGCTGTGCATGTGAAGCACCTGTGTGTACTCAAATGACTTTACAAGAGATAAAATGGATGCAAGGAAATATTTTGTTTTAAAGCAGCTAACCCTGAGCACATCACAGCAGTGAAGGGAAAACAGATCCTCTCTGGTTTAATGCCATTCCTATGAATACTCTGTTTTATATGATATATTTGTGCATTTATAAGAATCTGGCACATAAACATGCCACAAGTCATAGAAAGACGTGGGAAAGGTGGGAATGAATTGTGTTCATTTGTGTGAGTACAAAACAATGCCCAGCTGAAAACAGGAGGAACATGAAGAAAGTAATTTCCACTGTGTCCTTCTCACCTCTCAGAGGTCTCTGTCTACAGGTAAAGTGGTCTAAGACTGGGATTTTGTCTTCTAATGACTTCTGGCTAACTTCCCTATTACTGAAGGTGAATTAGCACAAACCTCGTTAATCTCAGATGAAATTCATATTCTTTGTAATCTTATGCTCCAAAACAAAAGAATTAAAATCTGTGAATGATCCAGCCTTGCAAGGAGTGATATAACATCATGCTGATACCCTTGAATACAATCCATTACTTTTATTCCCTGCACAATCCATTATTTTTCTCTAATGTGCACATACAACCCTTCTTTACATTCCTCCAGCTTTTTTAGAGTAATGCCACGTTAATCTGCTGAAGGTCAAGATGAGAAAATGGAGGAAACATAGCAAGTGCTGTTAGAAATCCCATCACTTTGTGCTGACCTCCCAAACAAATGGGCATTAGCTGCAGATACAAGTGCTTGCCAGTTCATTAAATTCTTTCACATGCCTGGTATCTTATGTATTATTGCATTCAGTTTAATATTTAATAAGTTATTGGTGTGTAATTGTTTTCATATATTTTTACATTAAATACAGAAGGAATGGGTGTAATCATTCCCTGTGTTATTTCCCTGGGATCGGCCACTATTGAGATAATTGTCTTTTATTATGGTGAGTAGTAATCTGTGTGCAATAAATCACATTTTATCAAGGAGTAAAATTTGAATTTGTGTTTTTAAAGACCTGTTTGGGTTTCTTTCTCAGTGTCTCATTTGTAACTCTTCTTTGTAACTTGGGAGTTTCATGACTCAGAGAAGCACCAGAGCACAGATATGTTGAGATTGTTGCTTTCTTTCATTTCATTTAAATTGAATCCCTTTTCAAAACCTCTAGAAAACACATTGCTAAACACACCTTTCCCTTATTAAATACCTCCTGCTTTTTCTTCAATTGTGAAATAATTCCACCAGAGTCCAAAAAGTATATAAATTATTATAGATATAGAAATTGCACAATATGCAAAACAAAATCCACAACCAAATTTAAAAAAAAAGGAAAATATTTTTTTTAGCAATTCTGTTAGGGCATTAAGGACAAAACAAATTGCTTTTTCTAAGAATTCAATCAGACAAAACAGTTTTGTTCTAAATGTACAGACAAATAATTATTCTACGGTTTACACAACCAAGAATTTATTTAATCAGCTAAAAATTAATTTAATTACATATTACATATGAATTTTAAAAATGGATGAGGAATCAGCCTTATGGTTCATATTGCTGAAGTTGCATAGTTTCTTTTTTTGACTATGCATGAGAACAACCTGGCTGCATTGTTGGAATTTATTTCTTGAAAGTAGTGAGATAACCAATGGCCGGGATAATGCAGAGTAGACAGATTTACACATCATTTCTTCCCTGCTTCTGCTCTTCAGGGGAGTATTTTTCACAGCACCATCCTGATCACTGAGAAATCTCCCGAATCTCTCACATTCCTGATGTGGTTACAGGGATAAACATCCAAAATAGGGGTAAAAGTATCACAATAATGGTGAAAGATTGAAAGTCATTGAAAAAAAGTGATTAAGAGTTAATAAAATTAATAAAATGTTTTTAAATTATTTATTTAAATAAATAAAATTGTCTTTCCCCAGTTAAAAAGTGGTGGACCTTGTTTGAGGAAGAAAGAAGTGAAATATTTTATTTCTTATTGTGTTTTCTCTTCATTAAGCCTTCAGTCTATTTTTTTAAAACCACTTTTAGACATTAAATGAATTGTGCAAAGGTATTTTATCCAGGTTCTTACCTGATTCTGATTCCTTGAGCTGTCTTGTGGGAGTATTAAGAGGAAATGTGAGGACAGTCAAGAGATCTCAAAGCAAAGTGAAAAATAGAAACAGATGCAAGAGTGAAAGATTTGGGCATGTCTAAAAGAAGGGACGGTCAGATCAATTTGTGTACATGCACAGCAGTTTGCCTCAATGGAAAATATGTTCTTCTATGTACTGGAAATGTGATAAAAATAATAGCACTACAATATATAAGAAACAGGTCATCCTGAGAAAATATTTAATCCGAAAGGCTAATTGGTATTCAACTGCAACAAAAGGGTGGTTGTGAGACCACCATTGGTTTAAGAACAGGTTAGAGAAATGTGTCTGAAATACTGAGAATGGCACACATCCATAGGGTTGGCCTGAGTGTAGCCCAGAGATGAATCCTCCAAGTCTTTTCTTGACTCAGTGGCTAAGACTTTAAATTGATCCTACTGGTAAAATGTAATAGAAGGACTTAGGATCTCATTATGATCTAAATTCCTTCATAAGTACCACTGCATTAAGGGTCAGAGGTATCCTGGACTACCAAAACATTGGGTAAGTTAATTTTAATGCTCTAATTTCATGAGGGTCTGCTCCATAATGGCAAGAGGTGGAGGAAAAGAATTTTCACTCTTGACTGACTGAGAAGACTATTAAAAAAATCGGTATTTTTTCATTCAGTTCTAGGAAAGATGGTTCATTGTGATTATTTTTCAGTTCTTAGAGGCTTCCACAGCAGTTACATTTGACTCTGCTGCCAGAGCAGTTTTGTTCCAGCTGTCCAGCAACAGCTCTGGTTCAGAGCCAAAGCTGCTGCAAAAAGCTCAGCCTGAAAAATCATATTTAGCTGGAGTGGATTGGACTTCAGAGAAGCTCTATATGAGCAAGTCAGAGTGTGCAGACAGTATTAGCAGACAGGAATAGCTGAACTTAGATGATGCAGAAGCTATTTATGGAAAATTAAGTTACATTAGTAGCTCATCTGAGAGCAGCAGAGTTTTTGTTTGCCAAACATTTTGACTTGAGAGAAGAAAGGCTGGCTGACTTTTAAGGACAGAAAGAAAGGCAGGACAAGGTTCAGGCACAGTTTCAGTAGAGAATGTCTCATCTAGGAGGAGAAGCTTTAATGGTTACATTATTAGTCTTTGCAGGTCTTTGTATAAAAATGAAATGTGTCATGGGAACAGGGATTCCAAAAGGCATGACACCCACTATGCTGAGCGCTGACTAGCTTGTGCAAATACAAGTTTGAATAAAAAATTATTACCTGAATCTTGAAGACTTTACCCTCTAAAGAGGCTGCAAAGCCTTGAGGAGACACCTGAGAGCATCCACTGTCCGCTGGGCACATTCTCCCTTGGTGAGTGACCAGTGGGGTTGCTCCTACATGAACTCTGCAAATCTACAACTGGTTTCAAGACTGACATGGAAAATGCAAGCAAAAGATAAATGACAAAAGTGAGGTAGAAGTCAAAGGTAAATATGCATTTTTGTTATATCATTTCTGTGAAGCAAAGCTGGCTACTTCTGAAAAAAACCCACTGTAATTCCTTTTCAGTGGTGATAGAAGCTGTGAGCTTGCTAAAGCAACCTGGGATGCTCAGTGTATTTGCTTCCAGTTTTATTCCTTGCAGCAGTTCTCCATAATAGAACACACTGCAGACAAACATCTGAGGATCTTTTTTTCTCACAGAATACACCAGAGCTGGATGCTTGAGAAGAGAAAGTGCTAAAGGTTGACTTCAATGGGAATGTTCCCTGACGAAGGTGAAGATTTGACCCAGAAGGGTTTGAGTGAGTTTCTGAACAAACTGAATTATCTTTTGTGTTTTGCAAACATGGGTCAGCTAAAAAAAGTGTAAAAGTTTAGCTCCCAGACCACATGTTTGAGTGGAACTATTTCATGTTATTCCTTTAAAAAACAGCCCTTCTGTTTTACTTCCAAACTGCAGTGAAATGTTATACTCTGAATAAAAACTGTCTTTAACCCTGCATTTTGTAAATGTAGTGCATTAGCCGGGGCAGTTACTTGTTGTTTAGATTTTTATTAATTCTAAGCTTACCTCTTTTCACGGAGCTCTTTTGATTCCTCTTCTACTTGCATTTATTTGCACAGTAAGAACATGATATTTTCTCAGCAGTTGCTTCAAAGTTTGGGCCTTATCCTTTTATTAGAAAACATTCATATTGAGCAATGTACCACAGTTGAAATGAGGATACAAAAAGGGTTTGATCATGAATAAGAAAGACTTGTTTCTTCTTCCAAAGCTAACCTGTCTACATCCTGATTCAATAATATTCTTATCTATGAAAAGATTTGTTTCCTTATTCTAAAATATGTTTTATTTGCCTAAATTACCCCAGCTTGTTTAGGATTATTTGATCATTATAGTTCATTTAGAGCAGCACTTAAAAATAGTTTCCAAAATCTCGGACACATTTGCAATGTTTGGGCATATTTCAGACTGAAATTTTCTGTTTTGTTCAGATAAAAATAATTGATTTACTGAATCTAAATTAATTCCTTTGTTTTATCTTGCTTATACATTTTTTTCTCTTTAAAATTTCATATAGCAAATGAGCACACTATATTTTTTGTCTATCTAATGCTGCAGTATATAATATGTTGATCTTAGAATATGATGTAGATTGTTTTAATGCATTGATTGGATTCAATATTGAATATTGAACAGTTAAATGCATTGATTGGATTCAATATTGAATATTGAACAGTTAATAGCCATTTATCAAAATAAATAGCCAATGTACATGTAATTTTGTCATGTTGAAATATTTAAATACTTTTCAGTACACTTTAGCATGTTCCTGTTAATAATTGAAAACATCTTGTACAGATTAAAGGCGACCAGTTCCAAGAAGAAGAAACATGGAGAGATGCACTGTAAGAAATGAGTTAATATGATGAAAATGTGGGAAATCATTTTTGAAAAGTCTGAATCTCAACTTGTGCTTTATAAATCACAACCCAGAAGTAACTGGGGATTCAGCCAGATCTCATTAATTGCAGAGGAAGAGAAACGATAAAGACTGAAATTTATGTAAAATCAGTTCACTGGTCTATTCTTTTATGGGAACTATTTGGAACCAATCTGTATCTGCAACTCTTCTCTGGGAAATGAATCCAAGAGCTACAGCAGGTGCTTTAAAGTAATAAGGGATTTCCTGTGAAACCCAGTGGAGGGATGACTCACCAGTTTAATTATGGCTTTCTTCTGTTGTAAAAGCAGGACCATCATTTGTAAAAGGGTCTTGTTGAGTAAATGAGTTCCAACAGAAAATCTTTGATAGGGAAAATAAGATACCCATATTTTATTTTAAAGGGTATAAGATTTATAGGGAACATCTTTAGACTACTACAATGATTAGTGTTGTCTGGGTATCCCCAGAGTAACTGAATGGAGCAGCAGTAACTCTTGTGCTGTCTGGCTTTGCTTTATTTTGAATTTCTGACTTATCTTTCAGTTCAGCTGTCTGATTTATTTCTAAATTATATGTACATCCCAGACAGACATTTCCATAGTTCATACTGCTTCAAGATGGTTGGAGTGGGTTTGGTTTGGTGTTTCCTTTAAAAAGACATAGCTAAAATTACAGTTACTATTTCTTAATTCCATAATACCATTCCTTTTTAGCAAGTTGCATATCCCTGGGAAAGAGGGTAGTCTTTATCTGTGGTGAACCACCTCCTGGGAATTTTCCTATTTACTTGGAAAACCACCATTTTTCACCCCATAAAATGAGAGACATCTTCCATATCCACTGTTTCTCTGCTGTGAGACCCCTCAGAACTGGTACAACATCCTGAGATGTGATGAAAATCCAGGGGACCATAAGAGCTGAATCAGAATCACCCTTTACAATATTTATGGCAAAGTAGCAGTTTCTGGTCAAAATTCCATTGATGAAAAGGAGGGAGGTGGTGGTATTTAGGGTATGGTAGACAAAAATCTTTAGGCAAAATGGTTCTCTTCAAGGATAGATGGGTCATATAACCCAGCTCTCTGTTTATTTTCTGGGTTGGTTGGTTGTTTTCATCTGACTTCTCTGCTCAGGAGTAATTAACCTGATTTTACCTGTGTCTGTCACTGGCACAATGCATCTTCCTGCTATAAGTTAAACTTTTGGTACTTGGAGGGAAAAAGACTCATAGCCAATATAAACCAAGAGAAAAGGGGAAAAAGAAAGTAGTTTAGAAGAGTAGGTGTCATTGATTGACTGTAATTTCAAAGGGTTTTTCTTATGATTGACAAATTCCCGAGATGTTCATTAACTAATGGAATTATGGTGGCAAGTGACTGCTGTCTGCACAGAACATCAGGTTAAAAAGTGCAGAGGAATAATGGGTTTTTCTCTGCTGTGGATCAGTCTCCTCACTGTCTGGAGCTCACTCAAAGACACTGGAAAGGATCAAGGAGGTTTCAGTGGTGAAATTCCTGTTTATGCTCTCCTCTTCCCAAGGAATTCCTGCTCAAACCATCAAATGAAGTTGAACATAGAGGGTTAAATAGAAAAAGAGCACCTGGGCCTTAATATATTCAATTACCCAGAAAACAAAATCAGTTTTGTTTTTGTTAATAGCACTGAAATATGCATTACACTATTTTAATTAAAACAGTCTATTACACTTGCCATTCAGCTCATTCCTGCATATTCCCTTAGGGCAGTTTTCATGTACTGTGATAAAACATAATGAAAATAATTTATAAAGGAAACAATACAATAAATCAATCTGATGCTTAATGAGCCTGCATTACAAGAATGGATACAATATTCTTTTTTAGAATATGTAGTGCATTCTCCTCAAATGACTGGAAGAATGCCCTACAGCACTTAAAACAATAGCACCTTGCTCCATTTCAGCATGCTTTTAATGCACTGCAACTTGCAGTTGAAGCAAATCTTGGCTCAACAAATAGAAATCTCTTCCATTTACACTAGGTTTTTGATTTTTCTGATTTTTTACCTTTAGTCAGACTCGTCTGCCTCATAGGAACACCTGTAGAGACCACCAGGTTTCAAGTCAGCTGCATACTTCAGCAGTCAGTTATTTGATGTCTGTATTCCAGACACCCAAATTTTGTAGCTTAGATCAAAGCTTCTCAGGGAGAATTCTCTGCTACCCATCAGAAGGATGCAAAAATATCAGGAAAAAGATTACCATTCTTTTTTTTTTTTTTTTTTTGTATATTCATATGACACTTGGAGACCTTATGAGTTCAGCCATTGATGGAATCTGTGAATCTGTGAATTACCTTTACCTGAGAACTGCCACGGAATATCTGTCAGTACATAATGTTTCATTCAGTGACCAAATATGTACACAACTGTCTGATTTAGTGCAGTATTTGCCATTTCTGTGAAATGTGTCTGCACTTTGCTATCTGCTGCAAGGTCTGCTACGCTTGGAAAAAATCCTTCCTTAAGAATTTGATTAATCACATATTTATAGGAGAATTCAATTGCTGTGGCACATTAAATTGTCCAGAAGAACCAGGGCAGCACTAATGCAACAGCTGATACAACACAGCCCAATTACTTTGAGAGAGGAGTCACTCAGGGTGACTTGGCCATGAATCCTACTGACACAGCCTAGAGATATTCTGCTAAAGGTGTATTAAACTGTGTTTTTCCAAGCAGGTGGATAAGAGCTGAATCGGGGAAAAAAAAAAGAATTCTACCTCCTAGAGCTGAATAAGCTGAGATTGGCTGTGAAATTGAAACATTTTGTTGTTCTTGTACCTAATTAGTAAATTTGGAACAAATAAAAAAAGTGTGAAATGCAGAGAACTTATGCAACAAGTATAAATAAAATAAGTTATACAGCAAGTATAAGTAAAAAGATGAGATGCAGAGAATTTATACAACAGACTTTCTCTTGGTATGGTGTTTCCCCTTTGTCATTGCAGACATGCAATGCATCATCTAGGTTAAATAAAAATTATTTTATTAGATCTTTAATTTTCCTTTAGAAAAAGGAAAAAAAAAAATGAAATAGAGTATTAAAATGCTGTCAAAAAGGATTGTCAAATGAGACCTGAGTTGGTCTAATCCTCCAAATGGTATTTTTTGAAATGCCTTTGAATTATAACCAAAATTTTAGCATACCTGGAAATCCTATGTAATAGTTCAGGAATACAGTTTACCACTTTGGTTATTTATTATTTTTATGGAGAGAAAAAAAGAATAGATAGCGAAGAGTGGTTCAAGGAAGTACTATGAAATACCTACATGCTGCTAGAGAGCAGTTCCAGAGCTGCTGGCTTTTTATGTTTTCTGCCTGCTCTCACACCAAACCACAAAACCACTGTGGAGCACAAGGGGAATATCTGGGACAAGCTGCTGAGGCCGAGTTGCAAGAGCAATTCCCAAAGACTTCAGACAGACAGACAGACAGAGAGACGGACAGAGGGGGAGGCTTGGCCACCAGCCGGAGCAGCCAGGCAGGAATCCTCTCCAGGGAATCTGCTCAGAGCTCCATCAGCTCACTCAAAGGCTGGAGCAAGCTGCAAATCCCAGCTGCCAGCGGGGACAGGTTTGGCAGGAGACAACAGCCCCTGCCCCAGCCCAGCCCTGGCCCTTCAGGAACACCTTCCCCAGCTGCTCAGCACCTTCTGCTGCCAGCCCTGCACCATTGCTGCAGGCAGCCCTTGCAGGCTCAGCTCTGGCTCGGGAGAGAAGCTGGAATGCCTTTGGAAGCCTGCTGGCACATGGCATTAGACATGTCTGAAAACCACCCAGCTCTGCAGGTTACCTGCCTCTGGCAGCTGGGAAAGGCAGGCTGACCATCCTGTGCCTCTAGAAACCACTTCTTGCCTCAGATGTTTACTCCTTTAGCTAAGAGAACAAAAACCTCTGGCTGAATTCGGTGAGCAGATGTGAAATGGTCAGAAAAGGCTCCCAAAGTCTGGTAGGTGACAAAAACCTGCTGCCCTTGTAGCAAGAAGATTAGATAGATAGATAGATAGATAGATAGATTAGATAGATAGATAGATAGATAGATAGATAGATAGATAGATAGATAGATGATAGATATGGATCTAGATATAGAGATAGAGATAAATACATATAGAAATATAGAGATGATCTATATATATAGATGTTAGAGATAGATCTAGATATAGATAGATGATATAGATAGAATAGACATAGATATATTTATATCTATCTATAGATGATATAGATATATTCCTGTTCTCATTACTTCAGCCATATGTGGCTTTTTTCTAGGTGAATAATTTCTTTGCTTGATAAACATTTCTGGGAAAGTGTGTTCATGTATGAAAAATGGCCCTAAATGTGAGTGATTTCAGCTCTTTACTCTTGCCATGCATTCTCCTCCTCCAAACACACTGTTTTGTGATTACTTCAGTGCTTTCAGTATGGAAATTAGTGACTTTCACCCACTTTCAATAGCACTATAAAACACACACAAAAAAAGCAAGCTGACCATTCCACTCAGTGTTCATTCATTTACAGATTAGTTTTATCATTCTAAACAAAGTGGAAGGCATTTGATGTCAGTTGTTTTCTTTTTTCATGATTAATGTAGTTATTTTGGATAGACTAGAAATGGAGAAGAATACAAAACCTGCAGGTTCACTGAGAAGGCAACTACTAATTACCCCTAATACTGAGTTTCTCTAGAATACAATTATTGTTTGGGCATTTTGATCACATTTCTTCAACTTCTTGGTCAATAAGACATAGAATTTGATGGACTATTCATTCAGGTAAAATAATTGTATTCATATACCTTATAGTATATTATTTGTGTTTAAGAATGTAGATGATTTAAGTAATTTTTTTCTAAAAAAAACCCTGGCTATTTATTGCAAATATTCCATTTTATTTCATCCTTGCAAAGGTAGACAGAGGATACTCTATTCAGAGGCCAGAGGAAAATGTGTGAAATAAGCTATATTGTAAATTTTGTTTTAACTTAATTGAAACATAAAATGATAAAATTATGGAATATGTCAACCTCTGTCAAGCCTTTATTGGACATGGGTGAACTAAAATCCATGACATGATCAAATTTGGACAACTTTCAATAAGAAAGAAAAAAGAGGCAGGTCTCTGATAAGTACACAGGAACCATTTTCAATCCAAAGGTTGAAACTCAGAAGTCCAGAGTCTATAGAGAATCTGTACTAAAGTATTTTCTTGGCCTTGTCAAAACATTTCTTTGAGTCTTTTTTACACACAAGAAAATGTTTAAAGTGTGACAGTTATCCTACAAAGCATTATCCTTCTGAGAAGTATGGCAATTTAACAAGCAACAGGAAAAAATGGCTATTAACAGAAAGTTTAGGCAATCTTTAAATGTAGGAATCACCATATGTGCACACTGTAAAACACATATATATGGGCTCATTTCTGTATAGATCCAGTTCTGCTCTTTGCTATAAATCAAAGTCCTGAATACAAAATATGACTGAGGAGAGGTTTTTGGCCCATTGCCTCTTTGGGGCATCTCATTCTGTGAAATAACCAACTTGTGAGAAACTTAGCTAGACCTTCACTGTTCAGTAGCTTTTTAATTAAAAGCTTGAACCTTACTTTATACTCATTAATCATATTGGATTGGAATGTTGATATAATGGGCATAGTTCCCACTCAGATACATTAACAGAAGTGTTATGGAAGTGCAGGGTAAGATGAGTGAAGATTAAAGATGGTACTGTGCTCTGCTTCTGCGTGCTCTGCCTAATTCCATGTATGGCACATTCTCCTTGCCTCAGGACCCACTTTTGTTCCATGTGCTGACACTGCATGAGCCAGGTCAGGCTAACAGGAGAAAAGCAGCAGGACAGGAGCTCCACCACGCTGTGTGAGCATCTTTTGCCTCAAGTGTGGTGTCAGAGCATCTCCCTAGCCTGGAGATGTGCTGAGCTCAGAGAGCACAGCAGCTGTACAAAGCCAGGGTCTATTGTAAATGCAGGCAAACCCGGTGGGGAGAAATGAGGATGTCCAACTCCAGTTCAGAAGGCTGAATGATTTCTTTATTGTAACTATACTATAATACATTAATATACTATTTAAAGGAGATACTAAAACTACAACCCTACTTTTTCTAGCTACCATATCTAACTCCCAACTCGTGACCCTCTCTCTAGAGTCCAGACACAGGTGGATCGGGTTAGCCATCAGGCTCAAACAATTCTCACCAGAATCCAATCAAGCAATCACCCCAGGGAAACAATTCTCCAAACACATTCCACATGGGAAAAGCAAGGAGAAGAAATAGAAATTGTTTTCTCTTTCCTCTGTGCTCCTGTATGAAAAATCCTGAGAGAAAGAAGGATGTGCCTGCGACAAGGGTGCAGCGCCAGCCACACCTCCCACCTCCCACAACCTCAGTTTCTCACTGAGACCTTTCTCCTCAAGCTGCCACATCCACTGCATGGCTGGATGGGTCCTGTTATCTGCACCAAATATGGCAAATCCTTCACTAAGGGTCCTTCTCCCCCCAAAAAACAATAGCAAAGTTCCAGGTGATTTCAGTGGTAGCAGGGCTGGGTCTAATACGTCTGGCTTTTATAGGAAATACAAGCCTTGGCCTCTGCTGGTATAAATCAACCCAAGTCCCCATTGGAACTGGGCTAATTTACACCAGAGCAGAATCTAACTTTACATATTCTTTTCTTTTTGCTCTCTCCTACTGGCAAGAGCCCAACAGCAAAGCTTTTTGTGCATTTGTTTCACTTTGTGTAAGGTCAGCTAAGGTTTTATGTAAAACAGATGGGCAAACTTAAAAATGATTTTTCACATTTCATTGAAAACCAGTAAAAAAGCAAAAAGGGGGGAAAATTACTCTTTCTGTTCTTTCAAAAGTTGTTGCAATGACCTTGATTTTACCCAATGCCTCAATTTTAAAAAAGGAAAACAACTCCCTGTTTTTATTACAGTGAAGTTGTTTTTTCTGCTATTCATAGAGGTCTTAAGGAGAATCAGCAAGAAAAAGAAAATTCCCAGTGGTTCATTGGCAGTTTGAAAATGGGAATATAGTGCCCAAGTTGTAAAGTAAGGACTATATTTAAACATCCTTTAACTTATTGTGCTACATTTTTCTTCTCACGACTGTAATTTTGTGGTAACTAATATTGTGGGACTGAAAGAGTATGCAGGCATAGAGGTAACCAACTTGGGAGGGAAAATGGCACAGCAATTTTATAAAGGCTGTTCTTTTCTTCTTAAAAACCAACAATAACAACAACAAAATTCATGTAAGTAGGACTTCATGTTTATAGAAGTTTTCATTCTAAAGCAACAAGACAGAATTGTGGATTTTCCAATGAATCAGGTCCTTTGTCTCTAATTAGGATTGATATATTTAGGAATTTCCAGTTGTTGAAGTGACTGTAGGCTTCAGAATTATCCATACTGTTCTGGCATCCCTGTAAATAAAGAGCACCAAGGACAAGTCAGTCTGTGTCATTTGCAGAGGTATCTCTGTGTCCTTCCCCTGGAGCTTCAGCTCTGGGTGAGGCATCCAAGAGAAACAGGAGCCTGAAAACTGGAATCCAGAGCACAGTGAGCTCAAACCAAGCTCTGTAACCCATGATCTGCAAATAACAGCTGGTCAGGCAGGGGACTGGCAAGATAGAGGAAAGGGATGTCAGGAAATGTAACAATAGCCTTCAAGTACAAAGAAAGATACTGAAAAAAAGAGAAGCTTATAAATTGTTACTGATGTTGTTAGTTAATAGAACTAAAATAAACAAAGCTTACATTTTAGAAGAAAATTTAGGAGAGAAAATTTTCAATTTAGATAGAGGGACTCATTGGAACAGACAATTTTAGTGGGGATGTCCTGATCCTGCCAGTGTCTCTATTTGAGAAACATCTGGTAGGAGTGACATTGGTAGGAATGACATGGGCTCAGGTGATTCTGTCCTGGGCACGAGGAATGGACTGAGCTGAACTCACAAGGCCTTTTCAGCCCAGTGATTTTGTAGGCTGAATGCAGATATATTTCTAATACCCAAATAGCACACTCAGTTGCAAAAATTTATGCCTGTAATAATGAGAATTCTATGACTTTAGAGGAGTTTTGAATGGACACAGGTGCCATCAGGCATTGACTTAATGATACATCATGACCAAATGAAATTTTTGATTATGCATATGCATGTATTTCACATAAGTTTTGAAACTTAAAAGCAAGTAAAAATGTCAGTGAACTAATGGCTATAATGCCAAATATTTTACCAAATTTGTATGATTTTTCAAATATTTCAGGTACTTAATGTATTTTCAAACAAAATTATTTTGTGACTGTTTTTATCAGATACCCATATATCATCTAGGTTTGTGCTTGCTGAATACTGTTAGCCAGTTCAGACATTCCTGTCATTTTTTAGCTCAAAACTAGCTACATGCAATCTTATCCTGGTGGATCAATTGACTGTGTATATATTTGCAATCTAGTGTTAAAGAAAGGAAAAAAAAAAAAAGCTTGAAGTGAAGTTGAGAAGTTGAGACAAATTGATGACTTAGTAAGTGTTTAATTCATTGAACTCCACAGAAATAGAGGAGTCTCAGAATGAAGGAAGCCAATCTGACCACGTAACCTAAAACTGGCTCACTCATAATTACTTGGAGGGGAAACTGTATATTGGGGCTTGAGGGGCTTTTCAGAACAGGAATGTGACAGTCATTTAAACTGGAAAAAAATCATCAAGATGATTTTCATTTGAGCTTACATTCAAACATTTTGGAAGACAAATAGCCTTTAAACTTTTCAAAATGCTTGGGGTACTTCAAAATTAAAATACTTTGATGTATTTAGGCAAATTGAATCCAGGATGCCTCTGCAGGGGCAGGAGAAGTAATAAAGCTGCTGACTGCATGCAGTGGTTGAATGTTTAGTCTACAAGCTTAACAATGGTTCTGCAAAGCAAAGCGAGAATGATTTTTATTGCAGATAGCCATGATGGTTTAAGTTAGGACTGAAGTCTGCACTTTGACATGCTTATGAAACTGAATATTTGGCTACCTTCATATATTACTGAAATAAAGATAACAACCTTAACCACAAATAATTTGAACTGATGCTTTGGCACTTTACAAAGGAATTTAGGTGAGCTGCTTTTTTTTTTTTTCCCCCTGAAATGAATTATTGCATTCTGGTTATCTCAATCTGATATCTGTACTTATTTGAGGACACTGCCTCCAGATTAAATCCAAAATATCTGTTGCTAAAATAGTCCACAGGACTCAGGAGAGGGCTATTTTCAATCTACTTTCATCATATTTATTATGCATAGGTGAGGAAAAGTCTGTAGGTAGGCCTTATCTGCCTTGAAAAGGCAGATGTCCTTTCAAGGACAGATAAAACAGGAAAATGAAAAGTTATTAGTGAATACTCATTATTATTTCCCCTATGAATTTAAAGAAACTTTAAAAAATTACATTAATTTAATTGCTAATTTTGATTTATTGCCTGCCAGCTTAATATCGCAGAATTTAGAAAGAGTTCGCTACTCCTGTAAAAAGCTCAGCATTGCTTTTAGCAATTTTAATTTTACAGTTGCAAAGAAATTGCATCATTTCCCTCAACAAACAGAAACAATCCATTTCATTTACAGGAAGCTAAGAAAACAGACAAACATGAAAGGCCACCATATGTTAATTCAAAATCTATTTCTACATATATACACTGCAAGACTCCCTAGCAAAGTCCACGTAACAGCCCTGTCAAACTGAATGTCCCAGGTGTTGAAAAAAATGGTCTTTTCCTTCCAAAAATCATGAATATTGCATTTAAGGAATCTTATTTTTTAAATAATAAACTGTGTGTTCTTTTTAATTGCCTTTGGCATTCCAGCTTTTAGAATGCACTTGGGTCATGTTTTTACACTTTTCTGTGAAGCTAAAAGAAAAAGAAATTAATTTTTCTTAAATGATACCCAAGAGTCTCACATAATCACATTACCCTAGGAAGTGGGACTTGAGGAGAAATACCAAACATTGTGAAACATTTGATAAAAGCATGGAAGCAAGAAACTACAAAATATAGTAAGCTAAGTGTGTTTTAAAACAGAAGTCCCTGCTGATCTTGGGAAAACAGAAGGTCACCAGGCTGCAAACCAGCTTTTCCCAGCTGTGTGTTTATGAAATCAGACAGGTGCCGTGTCTAAAAACTCTGGGATACTCCTGAACAGAGATGTTACACGTAATAATGAGTCTGTGATCTAGAGAGATCATAGGAGAGGGTTTTGATGAGAAACAAACAAATAAAAGGAATCATCTGTACCTTGTTAGTCTTCAGTGAGAAAACACACGGACATTGCTCAACCTCTGGACTTCCAAAAGAAAGGGAAAGAGCAGCAAAATAAAGTAAGCAAAGTCTGGGGACTGAAAAATTTATATGAAAAAATATAAGTCTAGCTATGGTGCTGTCAGTATTTAACCATCCAGGCTGAGTGCGTCCTGCTGAAAAAATAATCCCGTCCAGTGAATTACATGTATTCAGGACTCCTCTCTTAATTACTTATCAGCTTAGATAATGATTGCTGCTGCTGAAGTTGGTAAAGTTAATACAAATTAATAAGAGAGACAATGTTACTGCTTTCTGTTGAGATTCTCTGACTTCTTTAAGCAATCCCTTTGCCCAGTTCTTTGGTGAACTGAACCTACCCTCCCTAGGCTGTGATTATTGACCTTAGGGCTTTTCATTCTCAGGCATTCTCCAGCATCCCTGTAGACTAGAGGGTTCGCTTGTGCACTAGTTCATTTGAAGACCTTTAGAACACTGAAATGGTGGCCTATAAAGCAGTTGGAATATATCTAATCCAAATTACTAATATGGATCAAGGGACAACAGTGCCAGGATACCCAAAGGAAATACTTATAGAATCCTTTGATCACTAGAAACAGATTGTCCCGAATGTGAAAAGACTGGAATTCAAGAAATCAGTCAGATTTCTAATGTCAAATCAGCCTCATCTGACTAAATAATTCCTTTATTGTATAGTTACATGGTGTTTCTGGCAATCCATTCTCAAAACTTATATTGATGGCTCAATTTTCAAATTAGTACCTAAAGGAATTTAAGAACCTTTTCCCTACACCTGAGGCTTGATTACAAATTGCCTCTTCATTTAATTTATTGTGGTTACCCAGACGTGATCCTTTTTTAAACACCACAATCGGCCTAAATTTAATTGCTTTGACACAAGTCAGACTGAGCCCAAAAGCTGCATTGGAACTGCTCTGGATTTGCCCCAGAGAATGATCCTTGGCACTGCTCCTGCCTGCCTGGAGCCAGCTCCCAGCCACGCAAGCCCTGCTGCAGCGAGGAGCCTGGCCTGGGCTCAGCCACTGCTTGGGGCAGACATTTCAGACATTTCATCACAGCCCAGCAGAGTTTGCAGCTCAGCAGGAGCAGCAGCCCCAGCCTGGAGCTGAGGACTGCACCTTGGAGAGGGCTCTTAGGGAAGGGTTTTGCAAACTTTTCATCGGAGTCATTCGCTCGATGGCAGCTGCTGTGGCAATTCCCTCTCCTCCTGACCTTATGGTCCACCCCACTATGCTTCAGAGGTCTTTGGGAAGGGAGACAATTACACCTAATGTGTTTGGACAAGCCTAACATGTGTGCAAATTAATAAGAATGGGATATTCTGGTCTGTATTTCCCTTTACAAATGTTGTCCTGCATTTAGGCAACCTGCACATCTGCTTACCTGCTCTAACTAATGATAATGGATCTAGCAGGATGAGGAGATATTCCCTCCAGGGATATTCTGGGGAGGGGGCAGGGGGAGCTCCTTCCTCTACTGAAAGTTAGGAACCTTAACCAACTCCTTAAAACAGGGGATGGATTTCTTATGTAACTCTCCTCTTCAGACACAGGAGGAAGAAATGTCCACTTACCCATGAATGGAAGCATCTGGAAGTTGGGAGGAACACAACAGGTCACCCCTTGCAATACTTACATTTAAACTGTGTGAGCAAGTTTTCTGATTTATTATAAAATGAAGCATCATTTTTTGCTCTGGTATTAAAACAAAATAAACACAAGGAATACAAAGAGCTCGTGGCAACTGGTGTGTGATATTCTTCATGTGACAGTGAGCTCTGTAAGCAGGCTTCATTTCAGCTTCTAGCATTGCATTTCTCTTTCTAAAGCACTTCTTAAACAATTTTTAGCTAAACTACATGAAGTAAAAGGAGAAAAGGTACTTTAATAATACATTGCTTCATTAAAAAGTCGTTCAAATGTTTCTGCAGTCCTGTTCAGTGGGATTTATGAGTTAATGAATGCCAAATTAAGAAAAGTTCCCATATTCCATTGTTTGTGCATCTCATTACATGAGCATTTCATAGCTTTTTAATATTCACTCTGAGGCAAAAAGCATCTGTAGTCATGGAAAGATTTATAGCCCAGTGTCTGACTGAAAACACGGTGTACATCTTTTCTCCCTGGTAAACAAATTCCCTCTTTTCACCTGAGCACAAATGGCAGCATAGTAGCACTAGGTGCAGGTGTTGTAAGATAGCAAATGTACATGAAGGGAATCTCCACAGAAAAGCAATATTGCCAGGGAGGCTTCTGATGTGGCTTATCAGCTGTGCTCAGCAGCGTTGCACTGCTTGCAGTCTGCTGCTGGAAGCTGCCTGGACTCTTTCCTGAAGGGTTCAACAGTAAATTTTGATAGTGTGAACACAAAAATAAAGTGTTTCTGCCTTTGCACATTTTTGCAAGGGCTCTCTGTGAAGCCTGGAGCATGGGCAGCCATATAAAATCTTCAAAAATGGAGTAGAATCATCCATATATTTGCATAATTCTTTGTCAAATCTTACATATATAATAAATTTTTGCATACCTTGTGCTGGTATTCACAAAAGAGCCTCCTCTTTCCTGTTCTTTGTCAACTACAGCAGCACTCATTTTCTTAAAAATGAAAGAAGAATAACAAATCACAATTAATAATTCCTGTCATTCTGAAATTGTTTCTTTATGGGGGAAAAGATATTACTTTTCTTCAACTCTGACTATGAGCTAATGCTAGAATTGAAGCTGCTTCTCATCACAATTTTAGCATTTATTACCTTTATATATAAGATATATGTCTTGTAGATTATTAGCTTATCCTGTAAATCATTGGAACTGGTTTAATTGCATTACCTTTCCTTAAATTGTATAGTATTTTTCACCCTGTGCAAAACCCTTTTGTACAAGTCACAATGTAAAAGTTGTTATAAAGTTTTAAAGAGCCTCTTTCAAACATTGCTGTGAGTACAAAACACCAAGCATTCTTGTACTGAGTGCTAAAATATAGATTACAGGAAGCTGGTGGGTGTATGAATTTCATGAATTTCAGTTTGTGCATGTCTATCAGAGCTGTAGGGCTTTCATTGCTGATACTTATTAATTGAACAAGGCCACTTTGAAATCCCCAAGATTTCTCCTTTCAGAACACAGACCTCTTGATGTTGCTTCAAATATTTGGAGGAACTCTGCATTTTCTATCAGAGGAAACAATAAGTATCAAGTCTTAATAATCTGCTGAATATTTCAGCACTTGTGAAATATGAACTCATGGAATCAGAGCTGCTGTTTGCAATTTGCTGTCAGGTACAAAGGGATTGTTCTCATATATTTGGCATTACAGTCAGCTAATCCTTGTCTGATTTTTGTATGCCACAAGCCAGTGAAATAAAACTATGGGATGTTGTTTTATGAGCAACGCAATAATAAATTCCCAAAGAAGGTTTTCTCTTAAACCCAAGCCTGCAAGTAACAGCTTGAGGAATGCTTTCTGGAATCACCCTCATTACAGCTTGGACCCAGTTTCCACAGGAATAAGATCTGAAACAGAATCTCCACACTAAACCTTTAGGCTGGGATTCAGAATATGCTTATTATTTTCAGTACGTAGAGGATATTTTGGGCTTATTGCATTAATAGAACAACATAGTGAAAGACAATTATGAGTTTTACTCTTGCAAATCCTGGATATTTTGCTCAAAATTGTAGCATATTTGGAAGAGAACATTTTGATTTTCTGATTCTAGTGTTTGTGGAGAGACTTAAGGTCCACTTTAGATTTTGTTTATCTTTGTAATAATATTAACAATAACAGTCTATATACTGGCTTAAGTTTAGGAGACCAAAATCCAAAGGCTCTAAAATAAAGCTTTTTTGAAACATCCCCATGTCTAATAAAGTCAGTGGTATTACAGAACTATTGAACTTAAATTTTAGAGAAAAGGAAAGAAGAAACAGGTCTTAGTTCACTGTATAAACATCTCTGGATGTTTCCCAGATGACATGCTGGAGAAAGAAGCTTGTGGTGCCTTGTTAGAGATGTATTAACTCATGCTATTGTCCTGTATATCTATTAAAGAGCACCAGAAATTTCCTTTCAGAGAGAAATTCATTATTTCTAATATTAATTTATTTTACCTAATTTTCCCTTATTTTAAGGGTCCCTTCTTTCCCAGGCCAGTGACATTTTCCCCATCTGAATAGGTCACAAAGACTTTAGGGAATGAATACAGGAGTGGCAGCAGTAGCAGCAATTGGTATCTTAGCCTTAGTGGGAAGGTAAGGTCGGGCAAAAACATAAAGCATGGATAAATATCTGACATAAAGAGGCCTCCCAGAGTACAGAAGATGAAAATGATTCCTTAGTGAAATGGATCTTGAAACATGAGCCTGGTAGTGAGGCATAGTATTTGGTAAAGAGAGGAAATTAAATTTTACTTTTAAATTTTAGATCATGTATCTTTTAAAAAAAGAGATTTACTGATGAGATGGGCATAAAACATGGTAGTAGATGGGCTTTTAAATGACAAACATTCCCGGGCTCGTATTTTAGTGTGCCATGCCCTGAGATAATACATTATTTCAGAGGTCCTCAAATTATTCCACAGCACTGATAATCTTTTAGGTGAAACAGGAATTTCTTGGACCACTTTCCCTTTGGATGACATTCCTGCTCCCAGCCACCAATGCATGTGTGTGCACCCTGAGCCTCACTCACCAGTGGGGAGCCACTGACCAAAGGAGCCACTAAACACCACTAAAAACAAATGTGTCCCCTCTTCTTGCTCTGTTTCAAACATGCATTTCCATGGAGCAATTAATTAACTATTTCTTTAAGTAATTAATTGCTAAGAATTGTTGCAATAGTGTACGTAGAAGTAACAAAATTACTCAAAGGTTTTAGGAAAGTCTTCAAGAAAGCAATTATTGCTAGTTTTAGTCAAAATTATTTGTTATATTAATTACCAGCAATCTCTGCCTAGACATAATTAGACTGGAAGCAATTTTATAGTGGTGTAGTGTAATTATGTCATTAATATGAAAAATAACAGATTATTTTACTTTAATTTGACATATTATATGTTTGAGAATTTTCCAATTAAAGAACAAAGCACTGAGCTAAAGAACAAAGTGTGCACCAAGTTTTGGGATAATTTCTCTCAGCAACAGCATGTTTAGGCAAATGTTAAGATCTGTACATTTACATTCATTTTGAGGGTTTAGAAATATGACCTGAACCTAAGTTTTCAATAAACTTCCATTATGGATCTGAATTAATTACTCTCCAATTAAGTAGAGTAGTTCTAAACTCTTGTGCAAATTTTACCCCCACAAATTCTTGTGGAATGCACCTTTCAGAGATACTTATGCTCATCTCAGTAAGTGATCTGATGAGCAACATAATTTATTCACATTTATTCCCATGTTTTTTTAGTTTTCTGTTGGAATTAATCTCTAACATTTCAGCTTAATTTAAGAGCAAGCTTATCAATGAGCAAACATTTGGTGTAGTCCACTAATGTCTGTTCTGTCTTCCTCTTTTTCCAGTATTTCTAATGGTGACAATAAATAAATGCCCAAGGGATTTTCCAGATTTAAGTTCAAATCAGCAAGGAAAAAAGGTGATTTCAGAAAATAATCATAAGATATTAACTAGTGATATAGGAAAAAAAATCTTTGGGAAAAAAATCCAAACAAACAAAGAAAAATGTCCCAGGTTTTTAATAAAATTAAAGTACACATCACAAAGGAAAAATATGTTGATGAAAACTTTTCATTTTTTTGGAGGAGGGCAGTTTGTGAAACACATTTTCAAATTAGGGACACTTCCAGCAGTCAATGATAATATTTCTGATAAGTGATTTAACATCATTTAGACAAAGCTTTTGATCTTTTTATGTTTTTTAGGTTTTTTTGGGGTTTTTTTTATGTTTTAATGTACTGTTGGGTTTTGTTCTACAGAATATCATTAATAATCATAATTTCATAAGCACAAGCCCATGACAGAAAGAGCAGCTATCTCAGATAACTGTTTATCACCTATAATAGCACTGGTTTTATGAGAATTCACTGATAAGAAATGTGAAAATATACCCAAAATTATTATTAAGGAACTACTTTCATTTGTATCATTGTATTACTGCAATTTCTCGCTGGAGTGTTTTGACAGAGGCTCTTTTGCTGAGGAATGGAGCAATAACCCATAAATACCCAGAATCCATGTCAGGAACTCCCACTTTGCTATTCCCAGACCATTCCTCAGAGATGTTGTGGATGAGAGCATTTTTCTGTATTCTCTGACCTGAGCAGCCACTGGTCAGGTTTTCCTGAGTCTTCCAGCACCTGGTACAAATAAAGGCTGATTTTTTCACCAGTCACTGTCATGTAAAGGAAGGCTGCAAATTAGGGTTTGTGCAGCCTCAGATGCATCACTTCAGTGATGAAATTATTTCCAGAATTTTAATGTGCAAAATATTCCAGCACCTTTTAAGAGGGATGATATATATATATAGAAGAAATTCATGTAATCCCCTCTTTTCCAAAACATTTTTGTTTAACATAAATACTTCTTGTTACTGCCAAAGCATCTGCTAAACCTGCAGATAAGACACAGTGTAGGTACTGTTTTCAATTTTAGAAAGATTCCAGAAGCAAATTATTTCTAGACACCTCAATTTCTGGAAAGTATTATACGTTCCTACTCTCGTATTATTTGTCAAAAAAAATACCACAAAAAAATCAACCAACCAACAAACCCCAGAATCCTGAACATATTTGGCTTATTTCCTCCATTATTCACTGCAGAGTACTCATGAGAGATCTAAGTTACATTTACTGGAATCCGAGGAATCTGAAAATCATTTTCATTTCAGTGTTGAAACAAAAAAAACCCTACTCTATAATTGTCTTTAGCTTTTAGGTAGCTCGTGGCTTTCATAGTGAATAGCTCATTTTGAATGTGATTGAGATTTTTTACAGGAAATTAGTACCACTTGTTTGTTAAGTAACTTTCAAATTAGAAGTCATAGTAAAAATGGAGTAAATTTATGGAGCATTTCAGATTTTGATTTTTTTCCTCTCATATTTAGTGATAATGACAAATCCCTTTTTAATGAAGTTTTAAAATGAAAGCCAATCTCATGTGGCTTTTTTTATCACCTATTTACTTTAGATCAAAACTCTTATTGTCCTGAACCACAAGCATTATGCAGACTAAAAATACCATATTAAAGCTGTCGTTTTAATCCCAAGCCATGGATTGCACCATAATTTATTGGATAAAATTATAGTAACAAATAGCAGTGATGATGTAACACTATATTTCAACATGCTTTACAGCACCACAATGTTATTCTAGTGATTATACTGTAGTTGGAATAAATATTACTAAATTTGAGACAGATTTATTATGGTTTTAGACTTTCTTTTACTTAGTCCAGGAAACAGAGGATTCACACACTAACTCTTAAGAACAGTAATGAGCATTAATTGCTTATCTGCCTTGTGTACAGTGAGGAGTTTCTATCCCTCTGGCTGTCCTGTATGTTAGCACCTTTTAAGGTTTGGTTTGGGACTAGATCATCCCTCCAGTTTCACACTGTGTGAACAGGGGCACTGAGCCAGAAAAACATTTCAATCCTTCCCTTCATCTCTCTTGCCCTTGAGAGCCCATCCACTGGGTTCTCTCAGCCAGGCCAAACCATGTGCAGACTTTTTGCAGCTCTGATGCTCTCCTGAGTGAATAAAGGGCAAAATTCATGAGCAGGTCAAACCCAGCCCAGCCCTTCTGCCCCTCATTCCAGCCTCAGAGAGCCAGGAGGTCTCAGGAGGGACCTGAGAGGATGGATGGAGAGTCTCATTTTGCTTTAATGTCCTAAACTGGTGGGTGAGCTCTGATTCCTCATTATATATGTCCTGAAAAGACAGCTTCAGGTTTGGAGCAAATAGATTGGTATCAGGGAAATTTGAACACCTATCAGAAATAAATGTAGACCCCACTTTCGGTGAGCTGCTGTACAGTGGGAGAAACTTGCACTTGCAATGACTGGTCATTGATTCCCATCTTTCTTGCAGTCAGAGACATCACTCTGTGATGCCAAGAAGAACCATTTATGGCATTTTCAGCTAGCCCCAAAACAGCAGAGGAAACAAACTCCCAAGGGAATCTGTTCTTACATCAGCAGCCCAGTTCTGCAGACTGCCATGGCTCTGGCTGTTCAAGGCATGAGGCTGACAATATGCATTTGGATTTCTGACCTGCTTGCCAGTATCTCTGAGGAAGAAAATCCTGTTTCATCTGTACTGGTGTATACAATTTACTTCAATTACTTTGGCCTGAAAAATCTGATTTCCATTTGAGATTTACACTCTGGTACTAATTACAGGAATGGTACATTACAGGAATGGCTCCACCTGGCCTGTGAAAAGTTTCCTTCCACTTATAAAGTTTGTGCTTAACTTCTGTTCCCATATTTACTGTTTAAATAATTTTCAACATCTCAGAAAATAGTATCTTTTAAATACAGTCCCCTGCAAACCTGATCTGTGAGGTTTAGCCTAGTGCTCCATCCAGAATCTCACAGACCGAGTGCCTAATGGAAATGAGCAGAAACTGGGTGATATTTCTCCATTATAATTTAATTCTTTGAGAACTTCAGAGCACTTTGGGGCAACAGAAGGGGGGAAAGGTATGGAAAACAATTTCAGCTTTTCAGTTCAGAACCAGTTTTGCTGTAATTTTGAGACACGATCTAAACCACAAGTAATTGATCATAATGAAAAAAATGCATTAATGAAAGTAATTGACAAAAGCCAGTACACCTGTCAAAGAAGAGAAACCTTGAAAAGGAACGGCGAGCTTTTGAAGGTCAAGGCTCAGTGTGGTGTAATCCCTACCATCTGTGTTCAGGCTGGTGCTATTCTCAGACTGTCATATGCACTCTCTTCTTTGAAAATAACAGACAAGGGAAAAAAGGCTTACCCGACAGGGAGCCCAAATGTAGTTAGTTTTATAGAAAATGAAAAAGCGCCACTGTATAAACTTAGGATGACCCTTAATTTTCCTTCCCCTTGACCTACACACATCCACAATTGGTTTCAGAGCTGTAGTGGCACTGGGAATGAAAATAACTAAGGGGCCAATAAAATGTAACAGTTATAACTGTGAGTTGGAATAGCAGCAACCATACCCAATGCAATCAGCCAAGCATGGTATTGCCCTGCAAACTCACTAACCTGATCAAGAATCTCAGCCTTTCCTTCTGCTGAGAGAGGTTCTTGCTTTGACCCTACAAAATGCTCTGGGTGGATTCCTGTGCCCACACCAAATTTGCAACCAATGTTTGCCTCATCCTTTTGGATTTTTGGGATGTCCTGCTCCCCAAAGCTTCTGGACATTTTCAGAATGACAGCAGGGAGAACCTGACACACTTGTGTGGGATTAGAGAGGGGAGCACATCCATGTGCTGGATCTGCAGAGCCAGACACAAGCTCTGGGTGCCCGCTGCCTCTCAGTCCGTAAGCACAGGGCAGCTTTGGGTATCCAGCTCCTGAGAGAGGCACTGCTCAAAAATGGGAAAAGCTGTGTTCAAGGCCCTGTGCATTCTGAACACCAACTACCAGCCAGCAGAGCAACCAGCCTCCTTCACACTTGGCTTAGCATGCTGCTTGGGTGACTCAGAGAGAATGAAGAGAGCCTTCTTCACCCACAGAATGGCGTAGCTTGCTGATCAGGTCACTTTGTGTGGTCTGGAGTTCAAATCCCTCAGGCAGACGAGGAAATTGAATTCAGGTTTCCCACACACTGACAGGATATATTAATCACAGCATTATTATATTAAATGAGGGCATTAGCTCCTCCATGGCAGTTCTGCTTTGAAAGACAAGGTTTAGAAATCCAGCCCCAGAAGCTGGAATGGAAACTCCAACTGTCTCCTCCAGACATCCTCGTAGCATCTGAACATGAAGTCCTGATGAAGTATAACATTTAGCACACACATTTGTTCTTGTTAAATCATCAAATGCAAAGGTAGCTGCCTGCTTGCTTGTTTTGTTTCTTATTCCTCTCTTTCAAACATACACATGCATCCCTCAGGGAGCCTCTTTGGGAAGTTGCTCCTTCCAGAAGATGGACAGATAGTGTAGATATCACTACAGATAGTGATCAAGCACTTGGTCTTCAGGTTTCAACTCCTTCAGGCTTCTTTCCAACTCTATTCTAGATTATTTCATGCCAAAAATTCAAGGAGGTGAAAAAATTTCAAAACTTTTACAAAATCCCCAAATTTTCTTATTTAATTGCAAAATACAATTGATACATGGAGACAGTAGGCTGCCACTTGGAGACTATTTTTAAACACTTTTGTATGAGAAAAGTTCATCTATTAAAATAATGATAAGGAATTTTTATAGATCTTTTTACTGCAGAATGCAGACATATGAAACTACAAAGCACAGCCAAACAGATCCCCCCAGAAGTCATGTTTCATGTACTTTGTGGGAAATGGTGTACATGAAAAGCTTTTATTTCTGTTACTTTTGAGTCACAGACATGCTGTGACTGAAAGAGCAGGTACAAATACTATATTTGTTATATATACTCTTTGCTCCTGAGAAGAAAAATTAAAAAATAAAAACGTCTGCCTCCATGCACAAAACCAGAACACACCACATAAAACATCCCTCTGTTAAATGGAGATTCCTGGGAAAACAACCCCCATAAAAATAACGTATAAAAAATAACAGTGTTCCACTAATGTCTAATTAAAAAGGTTCTCCACCTCTTTGAAAGAAACACATTTTACTTGCCCTCATTAAGTGACCTAACCACTGTGCTTCACCCTTCCCTGCCTGCACGATGTAATCAACAGAATCCCTGAAAACAGCAAACAAGAGGCAAAGAATCTCCTTCCTCCCACTGAGCTTTAACTGCCTAATCAACATTAAGCATATACCTCAATTAATGATTCAAAAGACATCCTGTTGACCCTGTATCATCTAACTCTACAGTATGTACAGAAGTTCAGAACTGGATCTGCCTTGAAAGGCACTTCCACAGAATCTTCACTAACAATTTTCCTTGCTATTCACACTCACTCAAAGCAAACATTTACCTTACTATTTTTAACTTTGACCTGGATGCACTCTCTGCTGTTAGAATGAAACCTCTCACTCAGAACTACAAGCTGGCAATTCTGGCAATTACTCTTGCTTGCATTAATTACCTTTCCCAATTAATTCTATTTCTTTACCTTTTTCTCCACTGTTTGTGTCTCAGGATGTGGTTTGCTCGCACTGAAGCTGTAGAAGCCAGGTCAGAGAAACTGAGGGAGGCTGAAGCTGCATTAACACAGGAGCACCCAGAGCCCAGCTCACAGCTGCTCCTGTGCCCAGCTGTGGAGGATCCCATCACCAAAGCTGTGCCACAACACCTTGGAGAAAACCTGGAGTTGGTACAAAAGGGGAGAAGTGTGAGCAGGTCAAGGAATGCTTTTGCTGGAATACTCACTGGACAGTAGTGGGAGAAGAGACATGACAAAAACCAGTGTGAGACAGGACTGAAATCTCTTGATTTATGGCTGTTGAAGCTGTATAAAGGAATGGGAACTTCAGAAAATAAATAAATATTCTAAAGAATTCACAGCTTTACTTTACTAAAAAGAAAAAAGAAAAAGGGGAGTAAAAAGTAAAATTGAAATCTAAAATTGAGATGGAGATGCAATGAAGCCTTACTAGTCTGAAACTCAGTGCCCTGTGTCAAAAAAATGGAAATATGCAGAAAGAAATGAAGAAGACAATCCTAAAATGCTGCAAATTTTTTATTAAAATGCATAAAGAAATATTTTTCTATTATAGACTGCAAAAAAGTCCTATTTTGAAATTTCCAGAGTTTGGTATTTTACGCACTGGCTTGCCAATCTCAAGGCACACCTGAAAAAATAAAGTGGGAAAGAAGTAAAAACATTCATAAGGGGAGCATTTCCATGCAGAAAGAGTGAAAGGAGCCAGATCACAAAAAAACCTACTAAAGCAATCGAGATTTCCATTTGTGATGAAGCTTGTCATCCTTTAGGAAAAGAATCTGACAATGGCTAGGAATAACTTTCTCAGCTCACAATTCTGAGCAGTTTATGCCAACATTTCTTTTCTTGTAATCCTCAGGGTAATACATTTTTTTTCTCCTACAAGAGGTATCAGCTCTGGTCAAAATGTAGTAGGTGCAAAATTTGTACATTACAGCATTATTGATATGTTGCTGGTACTATCTCCTACATTTTAATTAGCTGCACAGCGAAGAGAAGGAGCTGCTGTTTTGCTTTGCCTGACTTCTGGAATGAAGAATTCCACAAAATGAGCAAGGATCTGGAGGGGTGGAGCTCAGGGTGCCCTGCATGTGCAGGGCCAGGACGTGAAATGCTTCTACATTTCAATGTGTCACTATTGTTTTGGCTCTCAAGTGCCCTCTGCTTTTTTCCAAAGCCACTGGAGAGCAAGCAGGAGTCAGGAGGCAAGGCACTTGCTGAGCAGGACTGCACAGTCCCATGCTTGGGCTGACAAGCTCACAGTGGATATCTTTAATTCAGTACATCTCTGGAAATTGCTGAAAAAAATGTCTGGGAAGCCTTGGTAATGAATATATCAACTTTTACCCTGCCCTGTAAAAACAGCTATAAGGAAATTATTTCTAAGCTACAGAGGGGGTACACAGGCTAAAAAGAAAACACAACACTTGCCAGAAAAATAAATGCCCTGCTCCATCAGAGAGATGAGAGAGAAAGATAAAGAGTTTTGTTTGTGCTACGCCATCGCATTGGGTCTGCAGGGCAGGGGTGGGGAACAGGGGAGCCACAGGGGTGACTTCTCTCAGGAGGTGCCAGAAGCTTCCCCTGTGTCCAAAAGAACACAAGGCAGACCCACTGCTGGCCAGGGCTGAGCTCCTCAGCAACAGTGGCAGCACCTCTGGGATAATGTGTTAAGGAAGGGGAAAACCTGCCCAGCTGCACCTGGGGAGAGGAGTGAGGGATGTGGGAGAGCTGAAGTCCTGCAGGATCCCAGGCCAGGGCAGAAGGAGGGGCAGGAGCTTGGCCAGGCAGAGGAGCTGGGATTGCCAGGCAGTGCAGCTGGGATTCCCTGGCAGTATATCTGGGATTCCCTTGCAGAAGAGCTGGGATTCCCTGGCAGAGGAGCTGGGATTCCCTGGCAGTATATCTGGGATTCCCTGCAGCCGTGGTGCAGCCCGTGGGGAGGCCCTGCAGCCTCCGCAGGTCCATGGGGAGCAGAGGTCCACCTGCAGCCTATGGACAGCCCCACACTGGAGCAGGAGGGGCACTAGCAGGCTGTGAGGCCATGAGGTGACCACTCTGGATCTGTTTTGCTGGCAGGACCTGTGACCCTGTGGGGGACCCACAGTGGAGCAGTCTGTTCCAAAGGACTGTATCCTATGGAAGGGACCTACATTGGAGCAGCTCATGAAGAGCTGCAGCCTCTAGAATGGACTTTTGTTGGAGAAGTTCTTGGAGAACTCTCCCCATAGGAGAGACCCCACACTGGAGCAGTAGAAGAGTGTGAGCAGTCCTCTTCCTGAGGAGGAAGCAGTGGAAGAAACAATGTGTGATAAACTGACCAAAACCTCCATTCCCATCCCCTGTGTCACTGCCAAGGAGGAGGCAATAAAAATGGGAAGTTAAGTTTGGAAGGAAGGAGGGTTGAGAGAAGGTGTTATAAGATTTGGGGTTTTTTCTATTATCCTACACTGCTCTGATTGGTAAAATTTTCCCCTGAGTCGAGTCTGTTTTGCCCATGTGATAAGTGGTGAGGGAACTCTCCCAGTCCTTATCTCAGTCCAGGAGAATTCTGTTGTGTTTTCTCTCTCCTGTCCAGCTCAGGAGGGAAGTTACAGAGCAGCTTGCTGGGTACCTGGTTCCCATCTGAGCTGAAGCAGATTAAAAACCCTTCCCCTCATTACCAGGGGCCAAATATCAACTCAGACACATACAGCTCCTATCTTCCATGTGATGCTGCTTGCTACCTAAGTGAAAACTGACTGAGGAAGTTCTTTCACTTAGGAAGAAAAGCTGAGGGAAACAAGTGAAAAAAATAGCAAACCACCTGTCATCTGATCTATTGTCACAGTTATAATCTTAATTTGCAAAATGCAGCATACAAAAGCTCCCTGATTCTGGTTAGTGCTTTCATCCAACAGCAGCAAAACAGAAGTGTCTGAACAGACTGTGGTCCCCACCTTGCTTATCCTTTGTCAGGTGCCAATTAAATCTTTGCAACTTTTGTGCTGCACTCTGCTGTTTCCAGAGTCTGATGGAACTGGCAATGGGTATTGTTGGGATAACTCAGAAACAGCAGGAGTTTTGTGCATTTCACTCTCTGGATTCTTGAATGTCTCTGCTTAAGTCCAGTTTTCAACTAGCCACAGCTGAGCTAGGAGCAAAAATAACCACATGATTTGAGTTTTGATTGAAACAGCTTTCTGATTTATGAGCCTCAGATAGAATCCTTGTGCAGATCCATGCAACAGAAATAGCTGCAGTGTCTGAGATGGGGAATTGCGTGTCCTGTCCACCAGCCGAGCGGGATGGGCTGCTCCATTGTACATATTTATGGAGCTCAGCTGAACCCTCGGGGTAAAAGTGAACAAAGAATAGACTGTTTTTCTCCTGAAGCATCTGGGTGTAAGTCTTATTTTGCCAGCAACCGTGGTGTTTATGGGCATGTTTTACTGGAAACCTGCTGCTTCTCACAACGTTTCCTGAGTGACTGTCTTAGTAAAACTGCATCTGGAAATGACAAGCACACAGCTGTAAATCTGAAAAGCAGTGTGCAGCCCTAATAGCTAGCAGCTACAGCACAGCTGTCCTGCTGAACATTGGAAAGATTTACAAAGACAAAGCAGAGCAATGAATACGTTTCTGTGATCACATTACACCTCTTCCTCTTCCAAGATTTTTTTTGTTGCACACATAGAAGGGACTCTCACTGCTCTTTGAGTGAATGCCTCAGGCAGGTAACTATTACTGCTTACCTGCCTAAGGCACCCAGAATTTCTGCCCTGTACCTATCTTCCAAAGCAATGGCTAATGTTGTATTATGTAATTTTTCATTTTCACCTGAGCTGGATTCATGACAAGAGCAAGGCCAGGAAAATGAGCCAACTTAAAAAAATTACATACTGCTACATCGGTGTGCTGCATTTTGAGCAATGCAGGGAGTGTTCATGCAGTGGCATCATCATCATAAAAGAGACATGCAAGAGGAAGACATGAAGGAGATTTGTGGTTTTCATTATCATGTGCCCTGAGCTGTGGAATCCCATAACCACTGTGGATCTCCTGAAGCTCTGAATGTGAGGAAGCAGTGGCAGGAGGTGCACAGAGGAAACGACCAACACACCTTGCAGAAATACTGGCTTGGCTGACAGGAGGGATTATTGCCCTACTGGACCAGTCTTTGCCAGGGAGGACTGGAGCCAAGGTGTTGGAGTATGGAACAACATGGCAAATTGCCCAGAATTGTAAAGAAATGTAGTTACTCTCTTCTGTATAAAAATCTAGGCAATAAAGTACTCATTAAAAAAAAACCCACCCTGATATTTGACTAATAATTATAAAATTAGTAAAAAATAAAAAAGGAGTTTTTTCTATTCCTAAAGCAAGAAGTTCTAATTTTCTAATTCAAAATATCTTTTCTTTCAAATGCAATGCCCAGAAGTATTGTTAAAAAGTAGAATACCTAAAAACACTGGAATCCTTAAACAAATCATCTCACTTGACCTGAAATTCCTGGAGAAATTCACACTTAAACGTATTAATATGTAGAGGTGTATTTGTGAAAAACCAGGTGTTACTGATTTTAAACTGGGTTGTTTACTTAAAACTAGTGTTAATTTTATACATACACACACACACACACACAAGTACTTACAAGTACTTACATCCATGCTTGGGTTTGGATTTGCAATGGCAGAAAAGGAATTATTCACTAAGTCTCTTTCTGAAGATGATGCCACTGGATATATACTTAAACCTGAGCACCTGAGAATAAGCCTTGAGTTTGCCAATTTTGCATCCGCTTATTAATTCATGCCTACTGCAGATTTTAGAGAAGGCTGAATACAAATTTCAGAAATTCATCAAGCCCCTCTTTCTGTGAGCCCAGATCTCTAGATTTTTGATAGTTTTACCTGAAGACCTGTCAATAGCTTCATTAAATCAAATAAGCCTCCAGCCAGGATTCATCTTTTATTTAGAAACAACTACATTGTTCCTTTATAGGTTATACATTGCCCTCCTATGTCCCTGTTCACTCCTGTATCTGATCTCAGTTTCTGGCATTTTTCCCATTTTACAGTACTGTGTTTTGCCTACTTAAGCCACCTCAGGGTATTCCATGGAAGGAATCCCATGGTAGAGCAGGCAGCTGAAGGTGCCCAGCTCAACATGCTTTGTTCCCTTTTAAAGTAATGTAGATGGGGATAAATGGGGCCCTTGAGAACCACAGCTCTGGGGAGAAGGAAGAGAAATGTCTCTCCTCCTTGACAGTTTATACATCTCCTATAATAGGAAATGGGTTTTCAAGCCCATAGAATCATACGAATCATACCTTTTCCTTTTTTTTTTTTTTTTTTTTTTTTACTTTCCCCCTCCCTCTTGTAACCTTGATTTTACCTTTAAAAATTAAAATATTAGCTATTTAGGATTTGGGAAGAGTCAGCAGCTACCCTAAAATACCCATCAGCATTAAATCTACTAAAAACCTTTCCTCTTAATGAGGCACAAAGCAGCTGGGTGGAGGTGTTGGTTTGTGTTTCTCTGCAGTGCCATTTCCTTGCTCTGCCCCCAGTTAAACAGCAAAGATAATGCTCCTCACTCAGCTTGTTTGAAGATTAAATTAGCTGCTATTAGTTCAGCTCTTTGAAGATGTACTCAAAGTGGTAAGTGCTAAGTGTTATTAAATGAATTTTAGTCATTAGATCCTGGAAAAGTTTTGTTTCTTTGGGTTAGAGTTTGAGTCATGGTGAATTCTGGTGCAGAGGAGCACCCCTTGGTCCCCTTGGTTCAGCACTGCCAGGTGCCACACAAGAATTTCTGTCCTTAAACACTGTCCCCTTAAAGGCATTTAAAGGACCAGGCTGCAAACTGACTTTAAAGAGTAATCCTGGTCTTCACAACTGAGAAAAGCTTTCATTTCCCAAGGGCTATCTCAGAAAATTTCTGTCTCCTTTTTAACAGAACTTTAAACAAGCAAATCACCTACGTGATTTATTAAGCTGAACTTCAATTTAATTTAAAATAAAAATAAAACTATCATCCCGTCTTTCAAATTTAAAGGAAAATGGGCAACTACAATTTCCATTTAATTACTCCAGACTGTAAAAGGTGTAACAAAGGTAAGATTTGGGTCCTTATTCAAGCCCTCTAGTGGTAGTTGTCCTGTTTGTAAACATGGGAAATCGACACATTACTAAACTAAAGATTTGGAATCTCTAACAGGAAATTAGAAGCGTGTGCCCTTAGAAGCACGGAGAAGAAAAAAAAGGAAATGTTAGTAGAAAGGTAAGTATTTCTATGCAGAAATAATTGTGATTTAAATGTGCGGAGTAGTAGAAATTCTAAATACCAAGACAAGTAAAGAGAAAAGGCAGAAAGTGCCACTCTAAGCAGATGACAAGGCCTGTCCTCCAGGGACTGACAGGTGGCATGGGCTGAAAATGCTTCTGCAAAGTCAAAGCTGACCCAGTTCTGCTACAGACAGCTCAGCGTGTCTAAAACTCCAGATCCGAGTGCTCGGGTGCTGAGGAGGAGCAGTCAGTGAATGTGCTGCACTGGCTGCACAGCTAAACAGCTCCTTCCATTCCTCTAGGCTACATTTCTGCCAATAGTCTCAGCCACTAGATTGCCATTGCAGTGTTTCTTAGATTTTCTTTCCTCTGCTAAGTTCTCTTTCAAAACCAATTTACAAATGGCCCAGTCCAAGGCAGCAGAGACAACACAGAAGCATTTCAGTGAAAATATTGCTGAAATTAGGGAAAAAAATAAAGGCTCACTATTAGGTAAAAAAACATGGCAATAAAATCAGTATAGGTAGTACTACTTCTATTGTAATGTGTATTATATGATGGCTGCCTTTTGCAGAGAGAATCTGTAAAAAAATAATGTTACATTTAAGCTTAAGCAAATTTTTATAAATGCAAGACAACATTAGTTTGTTTCTAGAAGCAATTTTGGGATTTTAACAATAAAACTGACCTGTGCAGAGCCTGTCAAATAACCAGCCTGCCTGTCTCAGCCCCCAGGTTAATGGACTATCTGTATATTCTGCACAGGACTGTACCTGAAGCTATTTTACTTGTTAAACGGCTAAAGAGTAGCTGATGTGCCTGGCAGAGCATTCAGTGTTTCTCAAGAATAACTCTCCAGAATTTTCTGGCAGATAAAAGCTTTACTCTGATGGTTCTGAGTGTTTCTTCAGCATCTCCTCTTAACCATCTAGAGGATTTTCTGCAGTGCTTACATGAATAGAGGTGCTTGTTAGAAGTACTCATTTCAAGGAAGTGTTTTGTGAGTGAAACAAGAATTATAATAGACAGTCAAGAGATCCTTTGGGGAAATGGGTTTGGTGGGAACAGACAGAACATGCTTGCTGAATAAAACATTTCTTCAAGGAATGTCACAACTAAGTATAACAAGAGATCTCTTCCAGAAAGGGATGGTCTTCACCCTGGATACTCTCCCATTATTTTCTCATGTTCCATGAGAGTTCCAAAGTGTCTGAATAATTTTTGGACTATCTCAGAAAAGCATTTAAGACATTTATTTTTATTCTAAGCATTTTATAAAGTAATTTTTAAAAACACAAAATAATAGAATGGCCCTGATTACTACAGTCCTGAAAATTAGAACAATAAAGTGTATGCTGGTTTGCTTGCAGTTACAGTATTACACAAATAAGACAAAAGAAATATGCATATAAGGCTCTCTGAAAACTATCCTTTGTGAGAAGGATGATCACTAGGTAATGTATAGGCCATGTCCAATAAAAATGTACAATAAACACACTGTGTAGCAAAGTTTAATTTCCTGGCTCTTGTGGAACTTAAATCTCAGCTTTAATAAGACTGTGCTGTTGCACAAAAGGCACCACAAAGCAGTGTGGCTACAGTGCAAGCTGAGTGCACAGACCTGTGTTCTTTTCATGGATCTACCATTGGCTTCCAAAATAATTTTGTACATGTCACTTCTACAACTCAATTTCCTCCTTGATAAAAATGGGACTAACAATGGTTTCTCACCTTTGACACTCCTGGATGAAAAGTGCTTAGTATTATTAATTCATGAATTTATCAACCTCAAGCAGAGTTGTGACCTTGAAAATGGAGAAGAGTTCCAGAGTCTGCAGGGGCTTCTGGGGAGGTCATTAGAGCTGTTTATCTCACCAGGCAAGCATGTGGCTGTTAAAGTGATGTTGCAGGGCTGAGGAGGAGAGGCAGTGTCACACATCAGATAATGGGCTGGTTTTCATGCCCAGACAGACGGAACTATGGAAACACAGTACTGAGCAAAGGTTGGAATAAGCCCATCACATCCAAGTGGAAGGGCTGCTCTCCTCCTGGGAGACAGAACAAAGTTTTGAAAAACTCTCCATGCTTCAGTCCTATATTTTATGGATTAGTTACAGCAATCAGTCACAACTATTGATTAGCGTGGCAGTACACAGGGACTCACAGTAAAACCTCCTTCTCAGTAGAGATCCCTTGGGAACATTTTTCTTTCTTAAGGTATTAAAATGATCAAGAAAACTGAGATTGTGTTTTGTAAATCTTTACCAAAGAATGGAAATCCAAGACAATTCATCATTTGAGTTCCAAAAATTTTCTCAAAGAACATTTTTCATATGGAAGTCAACCTTAGTCCATTGATATTTCATAGGTCTATATAAAAATAGCCCAATAGTTTGCCTTACCAAAATATTTAGTTCTTTATTAACTTGCCTTTTTGCCTTATTGCAAAGAGAATTGGAAAGCCCTGAGTGAGTTACAGCTAAGGGTTCTACAGGTTTCACTCTGCTCCACAATTTCCTTTGTGCTCTTTTAGCCTGTGTTAATTGTGCAGCCCTGCTGTCATTGGAGCATGTGTCCCCTGCTGGACTGAATCACCAGAGAGCTCTTCCAGTCCATCTGTGACAGCTCCAAGTGCACAGGAAACACTCTTTGTGCATATGCTGATTCAATGTGGCAGGGGATAAGTGGGCTGGCAGCAGTGGCTTTGTACATTTTAATAACTGACAAAAAAAAGAGATGGGAATGACATTCAGGAAGTGAAACAGAGAATGTAAATTTTCTCTTCACAACTGACCCAACATGCCTGTGCTCAAGTTGCATTTTAAAGGACTAGAAATTTAGCTGGGGCGATGAAAACTGCATCTCTTATAAAATACTTATATTACACCTCAAAGTAACTTGTATAACAGAGGATACACATTTTACCATATAAAATATACCAATGTGCTTCAAAAGATTTGTTTAGGGCTTTCTTGTTGCTGTTGTTTTGTCTTACTCTTAACAGGGATTAGTGACACAGTGTATCATATAATTATACAGTGTGTAAATATGGCATACTGAGATTAATGCATGACACATATCTTCATACAGTCTTAGATCCTATTCCTGAAACTGGAAAGAAATTTTTGATATAAAGAGAAAAAAATACAGAAAATAATTTATTTTCTTCTCTAAAATCTTTGAGCCTTTCATACAGATCAAGACTGATATTTCAGCAACTTTCCTCACAAAAGTCAACAAATGCATCACAATAATTATCTGGAACAGATACCATTGGGACTCCCAGTTAACATTCTGCTTCATAGGGAAAATCGTGACTCTATGGATTTTTCAATTACAATGAAATTATTACTTAGTGAATCCTAAAATACCCTTGTGCCCTGTGCTGCTGTTAAGTATGTATGTTCCATTTTGAGCTACTGACCAGCTCCACATGGAGGTGATCAAGCTTCTGTAGGAGCTAAGGGTTGCCTTAGCTATTTATTTTTGCTTAGTCTCCTTGACATGAAGGAGTTTAGGACACTTTGAACAGAAAAATAGGAAGTGTGAGACAACATTTTCTTTTGGGGAAGTAAAAAAAGTTGAAGAGAGATAAAATATTTTTTTCAACTTTTTCCAAATCACATATTTAGTTGCCTTAAAAAAAACCAACAAACTATCACTTTCCCAGCAAATGAAAGAAAAAAGAAAAGCATGGTTCTTCATAAACCATGTCAAAACTCTTCCTGATTTTTTAAAATTTGATTGGCAACGTTTGACCAGCTGTAAAGATAGTGTGTGTTCCATAATCTTCAGTCTTTCAGTCTGAACTCATTGTAAAAGACTCACTTTAATTTAAAACATTAACAAATCTCTTATCTATCTTGCCTATTTTGGAACATCAGTGCAAACATAACTTAATAACTAAGATAGCAATAAAACTTCTGCAAGGAGAAATTTATAGTACATTAATCTTTAGATTCTGTATTTAGACAAGAAATTATTAGATGATAATGGAGTAAATGCTTTGCTAAGTGAATACAAACTTAAATACTATATATATCAAATGTGGACATGCTGAATAATAAATCTGCATTACAGATTAATTAATTTACAGAAAGGACTTTCTTAAATGAAAGCTTCTGAAATAATAAGTCCAGAGAAGTGAGTAGGCCATCATTACAGGGCAGGAAGTAAATTCAATGTGAATCTATTAAATGAGAGACAGCAAAGTTGTCTATTGAAACAGTGAAAAAATAGCTACAGCCATCAAAGTTTCCTTCCCCCAGGCAGGAATCAACTTTTTATGTAGCATGGAGGTGCTGCCAAACTTATTAATTAAAATTGTCTTAATTGCGGTTGCCTGAACACAGAAGAGTGCAGATTCTGTAGAAATATTCCTTCCACAAGGAGAAGAGTGCATATAAATGTACATCCCAAGATGTTCACTCACTACCCACCACTTTAAAGTCAAACTCTGCGTCAGGTTAATTTGTCATGCATCCTTCATCTTTTTTTGTAAGAAAATCTATGCAACTCTACTACCAAATGTGGCTCTGCATGTGAAGTCCTAGCAAGCAGCTGAATGCAAACAGAGATCATCAGAAGTAAGAAGAAATTTAATCTTTGCCATATGGTTTGCTCTAAGGCAGTACCAGAGCTGAACCATGGCCATTTGTGTAACTGCAAATCAGCTGTGACCCTCAGAATCTTATGGATAGCTTGGGTAAGAAAGCCAAAAACATATATCTTGTGCTATCTCTTTAGTTATTTCTTTCCTTTCTTCTCAAAGCTCTTCTATGCTAATTGAACAGGAGGAAAAAAAAAAAGGTAATTCACCTTCTTCCATTTCAGTGATTTTCAGTTAAAATTAAATCTGGTTAACCTGCAGCAAATATCTGCTCTCTAGGACTGAAAGAGGGGAAAATAGGTTATTTTAAAATGAGAATTGATGGTGGCACATGTTTGAGATGCCATGGTGGATGGGGTTGCATGGCACGGTTTTGGTAGTGGGGGAGCTACAGGAGTGGTTTCTCTGAGAAGGTGCCAGAAGCTTCCCCTGTGTCCAGCAGAACCAATGGCAGTTTATAGGATAGAGCTTCCTTCCAACGTTTTAAAGGGCATATTAAAGAGATAGGCTCTAGCATTTCAATGGAATAAACATTGCTTCACTCATTGCCCAAACTCTCATTCAGAAAATTGAGCTGCGCCATTTATGTCAGCTCAGCTGCGCAACACCAGGTACAGGCTCCTGCTTTTGTCCAAGTTCATCTTCCTGACTAATGTCCCTCTATCACAACGAAGTGCTCACTTCCACTGATAAGGGTATTGCAGGAAGAAAAACAGCAGGGTGTTTGTTGGCAAATAATGTTTCCCAATTTGAGGAAACAGCTGAGGAAGACGATTGTCAGACGGGTTTAAGAAGCACAGAACAGACAGGAGTAACAAGAAAGGTGAGGAAACATGAACTCAACTCCACCCAAACCACAGGCCACCCACATTAATTTTCTGAAATTTACAGATGAAATAGGAGTTAACTCTTCCCAGCCTCTTTCTGTTTTCCTGCCTGCCCTAAAGCTGTGACCTATGGCTGCAGCTTCTGCAAAGGCTCATTAAATCCCAGCCAAACCCTCTGCATCTCTCTTACCCAAACCTTGAACTCTCCCAGGGCACGCCAGTTGAGCTGCAAGGAATGGCCATGCCCATACTTGGGCACATTGGGAATAGAAGTCCAAGGAATGAAAAGGTGATAGTAAAATAAAAGCATGAAGATGGAAAAGGGCAAAGAGGAAGAATGTTAGAAATTAAGAATAAAGATAGATAGTGGAAAAAAAACCCTCTCCCTCAGCCTGTCAAGAAAACTTGGGATATTTAACTTCAAAAAAAAATCTTAATAAGGATACAAAACTTCAGATGATGAGTTGAAAAGTGTTCTTATAATCTTGAATTAGTTTTTCAATAGAGAAGTGAAAACCTGAGAGAGCAGTGTTAATTAACATTCTAATGTCATGTGAATGCTAGTATACATATGAATTACTGCCACAACCCCTAGATCTAGAAGTGTGCTGTTATCTCTCTGATAGCACTCACATATTTCTTTCCTGATTTTTTTTGACAATGTTAAGAAAGTTATCATCCTATGTAATCACAAAAGAGAGCTGAACATGGTCAAGTCAACACAGAGCTATTCTGTAGGTAAATTCATAAATTATGTATGCCTACAGGACACAGGACAGACAGAACACCTTACTTATTTACAGTTTTCCTCTCAGTTACTTTTCTTTCTATTTTCTTTCTCCCTCTCAATCTACTTCCAACAGGTAAATCCTTTGGAAAAAAAAATTTCAGTGTTGCAATTTGTGTGTATTTGCACTTTTAGAACTGATTCCTGATATTCTGTGCTCATGTGGGAGGAAATGAGTGATGGGGATATTAAGTGCCAGGGATATTAGGGCTCTTCAAGGTATCCAAGTAATTCTGAAAAAGCACAACTGGTTGACAAGGACTTAGCACCCTTGTAGCTCATCTTACAGACTCTTTGAAATGATCCTCCATCCCTTTGAAGTCACAAGGTCTCCATTCATTTAAGCTGTGCAGGATCAATCCCATGAGGCTAAAGCACATGCCAAAAAACTGTCAGAAGCTAATAGCCAGGACATGTGACAGCAACACTTAATTCCCTGGCTGAATATGGGGGTTCACCTGGCATGAATAAGAATTATGACTTCAGAGAGGGCTTTTCTGAAAAAACCTCTGATCTGTATCAACTACAATCAGTGTGACTTTTAGTTCTAAGCAGCAGATTTCCAGGCACACTTGCTATCCCATGCAATGCCAATATCGTGTTCTATCCAAATTGCATTTCATAAATTAAGGTGGGGCTAATTTAGCAAACTGTCCATCGAAAGGCGTTTAAGATTAAGGAAAAATTTTCCATAAAGTGATTTTTCAGACATGCCTTCATAAAAAAAAAGTCAGCAAAAAATATTTTAAGGGGCCATGTTTGTGGAAAAAAAAAAAAAAAGAACATTTTTAATGGCACATGGTGGCCAACAGCAACAGTGGCTGAGGCTGGGATACTGCTACAGAGCAGAGGCTGCTGCTCCTCTAACAACTCTTAGTCTATGATGAACACACATTTAAGTGAGGAATTTGAGACTATTATTAGCTTTCATCAGTTTCTCTGTGGCTTATTCATGGAATCTGGACAGATCCCAGAAGCATGGTTTCTCAGCCTTCATTAGGCTCTGCAAAATGAGCCTCCCCTACTTGGAAATACCTACTTGGCACCGATTCTCTCATGTCTCTCTTCTTTCAGTGGGTGTTTTGTTGCAATATTCAGGGTTCACATTGAGACAGATCCTTTTCCAGAGGAAGAGCTGAGCCACGCTCGCAGCCTCGCCTGTAACAGTGAAGGGAAGGCTGCACATGTCATTATTTGCTACAGCTGCACACATAACACAACTGAAAATGTCTGCCTAAACCAAGTTCACACTCCAACACCATGAAAAACTCCAGCAGCACTACCTTTGTCACTGCATGCCCTCTATTTCTTGGATACCCACTCTGCACCAGACTTGCTCTCGTGCAAACACACAGAGTCAGTGACCTGTGAAAATGGCCCTGATCTTTCAAACATGAGCTCTGCTCTGCCAGCCCCTAATCAAATAGAAAGATCATTTATGTAATGAACCATCCACAAAAGGCTTTTATTTAGAACACACAAACACATGTATCACTTTCTGCTCATAATACCCAACATACCAGCATAAAAGAAATTCACATGGATGAAGTGGCAAAAGAATAGTTTTAGAAGGTTAGTGCAATGCTAAAATCACTTGAATTAGCCAGAAGGAGCTAAGTTTGGGATGCCCTGTCTTCTGGCTGAAAAGCTTAGCTGTAGGTCAGCCAGAGATGGCTTGGGTTAACAATCCAGCATCCAAAAATAATTGTTTTGTCTGCTAGGAAAACAAGCCCGCTGAAGTCAGGAATGCTTTCTCTTTTGAAGAATGGGCAGCAGTAGTGCCAGATGACAATCCTCTTTTGGCTGGATGCTGGCTTCTTGCTTTCAAGTGTTTCATAGAGCTTTAAAGTAATTCTCAATTTTTCTAACTCTTAACATTTAATTTTCCCAAATTCTTCAACTTCAGGGGGATATTTGATATTTATACTCACTAAAAGTGCAAGGTATTTTCAATACCAAGAGTTCTATTTTACTCTTCATCCTTCTCTGACAATTTCTATCACCAATTCCACCATGATTACACCCTTTCCTTCAGTTAGACTCATTAAAGCAATATCTACTACTCATAGTAGTAGCTTTTTTGCCTAAAGTAATGACAGAAAAGTGAAAAAACAGATCAGTTAATTGATATTACTGACAGGAACTCTGATCTGTAAAGACTAATATATGAGGGTTTCGTGAGAGATTTTTTTCATGCAGCAATTTTTTTAATTCCCTCCAGATTTTAAATGAGTTGGTTACCAAAAATTTGAGCTTTCTAAGTGGCTTTTGGTGTATTTTTATGTGCATAAAGGACAGAAAAACAAAAACACTGATGTTAATCAGTGGGGATTCAGCTGGCATTGATTACAACCACAACCAAGGTTTAGAGTTCTGCCTCGTGGATGTCTTACAAAACAAGCAAAGCTTTCCAAATGTTTCATAGAAAATTTAAAAAAATAAAGCCATAACATGTCGTAAGTGTACATTTTTTTTGTTCTTTGAAAACCCAGTAATAATGTATTCAGTTAGCATCTTTAAAAACATACAATTAGGGTTTATTTTCAGTAGTATTCTGTTCAATATTGCAAAAATAAAAATGAATCATGAAAAGTGGACTTGAAGGACTATAAATATTACTGTTAATTCTGGGATATTCCACTTTTCTGGTGGCAAGGATTAAGAGTTTGCTATGTCTCAATGGAAAGTTTGATATTAAAGAGTTATCGTTAGGCAGCACCAAGAAAACCGCTTGTTCTCAACAGATTTTCCTTTCCATAAACCAGGGAGCCAGAACTTTTCCATAGAAGAAGGAAGAGGAAATAAATGGATTTCATATAAAACCACTGAACATTTTTGGTCAGACCTCAGTTGTTTTCAAAAGCTTCATGGGGTGGTAGTGGTTCTGTTTCAAATTAGGGCGACGTCCAGGAGGCACACAGGGATTGGGATGTGCCTTCCTCAGAACAAGAGACGCTGCTATCCCAGGCAGATTCACTTCACTGTGCAAATAGAAAGCACACACAAAAGTTTAACATGAATATAACCAAGGAATGCAAGTGTTGGTTTCGTCTGCACTGTTTTCCTAGACAATATCTAATTTACCTGTTTCAAAACCACTGACTGGAAAAGGTTGGCTTGTCCAGGCAGAGTTTCTTCTTTCCCTATGAAGCCTAGATTTTATACAACATATCTAAAATCAGCTACTTCCCAGTGTTTAAACTTGCTGCTATTCCCAGAAAAAATATATTGCTCATTATTCTGTGTTGCTGAATAGCTGGTTTACTGCTGAACTCATTCATCAATCTACCTTAGATTTTAATAGGAGGAACCTAGCTGTGCTGCTACCAAAATTCAGGGCACAACTCTCAATGATGGGCACTGCTGGTTACCAAGGAATACAGTGTGCTTATAGCAGATGCCTTCAGAATCATTAGGAGCTTTGTACACATACATTTATATAATGTATAGCATTAATTTATTGGCAGTGGTAGACATGAGCCTAAATATTGCCATTCCAAAGCCACAGTAATCAATAATAATGATAAATGAATTATTAGCATAGAACTTAATTCAGGAGGCATTGCTTGAGGAATTTTCACAAGGTGGCTGTGAATTATTCAAACACACACTCGTACATGGAAAACGTGTTTGTAGCATTGTTCAAATACCCAGAATTCAGGCTGTCTTTTGTTTTGGCCAAATCAATCCCATGGTTCCCTATGGAATGAGTGTGCTAAAGCCTTTCCGGTAAATCTTCCACAGGCAAACATAATCATGGAATCACAGAATCATTTAGGTTGGAAAATACTTTTAAGGTCATGAAGTCCAACCATTGACCCAACACTGCTAAGTCCATCACTAAATTATAACCCTAAGCACCATATCCATAGATGCTTTAAACACTTCCAGAGATGGTGACTCCAGCATTGCCCTGGAAAACCTGTTCCAAGGTTTGATAACCCTTCCTGTGAAGAAATGTTTCCAAATATCCAAACTAAATTTCCTCTGGTGCAACTTGAGGCCATTTCCTCTCGTCCTGTCTTGTTACCTGGGAGAAGAGACCAACCCCACCTGGCTACACCCTTCTTTTAGCTATTAATGGTAATGATTAGCTAAGAGAATTATTAGCTCCCCTCTGAGTTTTCTTCTCTCCAGGCTCAACACCCCAGCTCCTTCAGCTGCCCTTGTGCTCGAGAGCCTTCCCCAGCTCCACTCCCTTCTCTGGGCTCACTCCAGCCCCTCAGTGTTTTTCTTGCAATGAAATTCCAAAAAACTGAATAAAGTATTCAAGGTGCAGCTTCACCAGTGCTTATTACTGGATTTAATTCCCTTTTCCTCTGAATCTGGCTACAACTTTTAGAACTTTCCTCTTGCAGACTGGGTTTTTTCTTGGACAGACTTTATTTAAAGTTACTGTAGTCCAAAATTTTCTCTTACCTGACTGCATGACTCATGACAGGAGAAGGATGGAGGTACCCCAAAATTGGCATTCTTCCTTGTTTTCCCTCCTTTGTTTCCTCACCAGTTTTGTAATCCACAATGAAACCCCTATTGAGAACCTTTCTTGTGCAGTTCACAAGTCCACCTCTGAAGCTTGAAGCTCTGGCTCAAACAGCTAATTAGAGAACTTACCTTCTATAGTCTCCTCTACCCTGGAGCTTGCTAACCCTAAGCAGCTTTGCCCATTTTAATGCTTCCCCACATCCTGCATTCTAACTAAGTTGACATTTTGTCAGGCTGAGCAGATTCTTACCTTCCTTTCAGTTAAACTTGATAATTTGAACACATAGTCAAGGTACAATTACTCTGCAGGCAGGAACTGAAAGCTTTCCACAATTTACTTTGTCCAAAAATACCAGTATTTGAAAAACTTTTTGGAAGGGGTGAGATTTTCATATAATTTAAAAGAGAAGGGCAAGAAAATATTTAAGAAACCAACTATAAAATTCTTGTTCTGAACCCATTTTTGGCTCATATACCATCTCAATTTGTTAATATTACTCTTTCATCAAAGAGTAATCCAGCTCTAAAAAGGAATACAGCTCTAAAATTTGTCTGTGAGACTCCTTATTTCCATACACTTCCTTTTAGAGGCAGACTGTTTCAATAAGAATCATACAGCAGAGGAAAAAATACTAAAGATATCAGCACAATTTATTAGCCAAGTTTAGTTTTATCTATTGATTTTTAGTATGAAATAATTTTTCTTGGCTTTTTTTGAATTTTTAAAGATTAGCAACTCCCTTGCTTGCCTAAAATAGCCTCTAGAATCTCAGAAAATCTGAGATAAAAATTTAGAGTCCTTGATTTGCATAATTTCTGCAGAGGAATGTGAGGACTGAGACATTCACTAACCTTCATTTGCCAGACAAGGACAGAGCTATCAGACAATTGACTTCATCTCTGCAGATTCCTGACAAAGGATGTTAAAAGGTCACTCCAAAAGGTGTCCCTTCAGGCCATGTGGGCTTGAGTGCTCCTGTCCACAACTTATTTGCTATAGTCCACTGCCTTTAGGTCCATATGAAAAGAGCTTTGTGCAAAGCTCATATTAACACATCTCTGCATGACCTTCCTTTACTTTTTGCAAAGATTCTGGACAGACCTCATCTATGTGGCAAAGGTCAAATGGGAAACATCTTGAAAAGAGCTACTGAAGCAACAAGGGAATGTGAATCTTTTGCTCTTCTGCTCTCAGCCATTTAGCTACTGTACCTTATGAGTAAGCTAATGGTTCTTTGTTCCTTTGAGACTATTTATTAAAAAATAAGCCTTTGAAAGCCCTCTTTATTTTCAGTTTGTATCATATAATTAAGGGGAGGAGGTGGAAGCACACTTAAAATGTTTTCACTGGAGTCACCTTTGTGAGCTGAGGGGAAGGATCTGTATTTATAAGAGATAAAATACAGGTCTGTGAAACATAATCACAGAGAATGTATTGGCATTTGAAAATGAAAGCTGTACTGAAAAACTTCATCTTGAGGTACATTTTATTACAGAAATCTGACAGTTCAGAAGGCTTGATCACTTGTGAGGCTTTTCATACTACATTTCTAGTCTCGTTTAGCATCCAAGACAAATGGAAAGAGGCAAATCATTCCAAGTCTGCTCAGATTCACAGGTTTTAGTAGAATATTGCCTTATTTTTCATAGTTTGAGATCTTACTGATTTCCTTGATATGTCCTCATATCAATTCTTTTTCAGAGCAATCAGTTTTCCTGTTACGAGACCTGCTACAATTTTGCTCTCAATTTCAGAAGAAACTTCCTGAACCTCTTGGAGATAAGCAAGCAATAATATGTCGCACCCAAAGAAATCATAGGAAATGTGCTGTTATTAAAGATATCCAGAAAGGGTCAGCTATGAAGACAAGAATAAAAGCAGAATTTCCATCCCTGTCCTGCCTCAAATGTTGAAGAGAGGGATGTTAAACACTTCACTAAGCAGGAAAAATGCTGCCCCAGGCTGAGGGCACCTTGCAGTCCATGAGGGATGTGCCCATGGGCCACACAGAGGAGGCCATGGAACAGATTTTGGGTGACAGGCTCCGTCCTGCCCTGGCCAAGCACCACCAGCCTGGTTACCACTAGGGCTTAAACTGAAGTTTTAAATAGAACCTTGTTGTGCCAAGTAATGAATATGTTTAGAAACACCTGTATTAAAGGGACAGATTTCTTTTGAGATCACATTTCTGTACCTTTCAAACAAATTCATGGTGTCAGGTGAAGAGCAGTGTGCCATTTGAAAAACAGGGATAGGCCTTTTTGTAATTTGCATAATATACAGTGGTATTCGGGATTTCTATTTTGTAACTCACACTGAGAATATTTACTTGATATAATGTTAAATGTGAGCTCTGTGAAATATTGCAATTCCAGAATTGTGTCAAGAAAATGCATTCATCTCAAAAATCAAGCTGAAAACCCATGATCTGGCTTTTAAGAATCTGTCTGTGCCAATAACTCAAATTCTTTTTCCAGTATAAAAAGCGAGATGTGCCTATTTAACATGACCATAATGTTATCCAACAGAAGCCCACAGAAAACATGAAACATTTGTCTTACAGTCCCTAGGTGAGCACATTATCATTTTCTCCTTGTCACTCAACACTGAGCATGTTAGATAACAACCTATAACAGAATTTAATATAATGTTTTCTCCAGTCGATACTGGGATGAAGATTGAGATTTTTCTAATGGGATCTGAGTATCCAAGTCCCCTGGGCAGCATGGATCATCCCATCAGCCTTAAAATTCAGTCGAGCAAAAAAATAGTGTCAACATCGTCTTAATATTGGAAAACAGTTGTTGCCTGCACTGCCTTAAAATGAAAATCCACAGAGGGAAATATGTATTTAATAGAAGATTTTTGAGAGAAACATTCTTTCCTCAAAGAGTTTTTCTTAAAGAAATGTCTTCTCCATTTACAGAATAGCTCTTCAATATTTTGCATCTGCCTTCCTATTTCTATCATGCTAATAAAAATAAAATGGCAAAGAAACAGAACAAAAATAAGTCTGAAATCAAATACTTATTTTGACTTTTTTCTTTTATCTCATTTAATTGGGAAGAGGAAGGGAGACTTTCTTAGTGGCAGGTTGGAAAGGTGCTTTGCTGGCTGATTCTGTGCCTATCTCACAACATTTCTGGGCTCATGAAGCAGCACTGAACACCAAGGCAGATGAACCCTGACAGCTTCTCATGAGCCCCACCTTCTAAACCCAAAACAAGTACAAAAATAGCCCCACCAAGGGTTTTCTTAATGGGAAAAGGAATAGAGCTTTTCTGTTACAATTTACAGTGTGAGTCTGCCCGGGGCTGTAGCAGCAGTGCTCAGGGAGCAAATCCAATGTGCAATTAGTTACTAAAAGATTGGAGAGCCAGGCTTTGACTTCAGGCATCCGTGAGGAACCAAACATCCTCTTTGCCTCTTTGATCCTGTCCCTAAAAATAAGCAGGTGATGATAGTACAGTCCCACCTATTGTTGCCTTTCCTTACACAACAATCAGTCACTCTAACAGAATTCAATCTGATAAGCCAACTTTTATCCTCAACTTTTCTGGTTCAATTAACTTGTAATAACTAAAATTCTCAAGGCAGCTGAAAACCAGTCAGGAATGATCTTTCATGTACACTAACATCTGATTCCTGGGAAATGAACTGTAATTATTAAAAATAGCTTTCCAGTTGAATCCCTATACTGAAAGGAGGCAAATATACATTAAGAAGTTAATTTAAAAGGACCAGGGACATGGAACCATAAGTATAAATTGACTTATGTGAATTTAAATGTCCTTCTGCACATTATAGCTTGCTTTTACTGGTATGTGTGTAAAAACATCTTACTATCAATATTTTAATAATGCAAAAATGTAATCAAAGTTGTGCCACTTGAAAATTTGGAATTATTCATATCAGTTATTGAGAAAATAAGCATCACACAAAAATGTCTATGGATTTTTATTTACTTGTCACGCATGATATAGAAACAATAGTGTTTCCATTATATTATAATGAATAAATATATTCTATAATATATAACTCTCTACATATATGTATTTTTATTGACACCCTGCTTTCAGACTGGAAAAATACCAACACCTAGTTGTAAAAATGATGTCCTCAGTAAGACCTTACAGTATAAATAGACAATAAAAACAGGGAATGGAAAAGAAAAAAGAAAGTCATGTTATGAACACTTTATGATCTTAGGTACTGAGGGAGTAAAAGATTTTCCCCACCACACCATAAGAAGCTTCTGACAGAAATAAGAATCAAACCAGAACTCTTAAAATGCAATCTTGTGCTCTAACCACAGGGCCAAAAGAGTCTTTAAAATGTTAAAGGTTTAGTAGGAAATGATGCTATGAATTAACATGGAGAGTTGCTAATACAATAATTGAGTTTATTTTGCATATTTACCTTCTGAACTTCTGGGCATAGCAAAACTCTTCAGGGAGTGGGTGACTATGCCAACAAAAAGAGTATGCAAGTGTATTTCAGAGACATCTTTTAAATCACATGGTTTATTTATTTTCTTTTTCCTGCTGACCTTCCTGAAGGTAACATAGTGCTGACATGCTATTGTTGAATGGTTTTTCTATGAGAAAGAGAACAAAATAGGATCTGGATTAATGAAAAAATAATTTGCTTGAAGACTGTGCACCACAGGAAATAAGACTGCCATTTAGCAATTTGAAAGAGATTTGAATCTGGAGAAAAACAAGAATAAAAGAGAAGGGTTCTGGAAGGTAGGAGTACCCCACAACTGTCAGTTCTAGCACACTCTGGGCTAAAACACTAATAGACACCGTTGTGACTAACATTGCAAATTAAATGCAGCTGCTAACACATTTCCTGGCTAATCTTTGGGTATGTTACATTTGACCCACATTACTGAAATGGTATCCAAACTGAGTCGTGTCTTGTGGACACCTTACAGAAAAGTTCAAGCAAAAAGCATCACTAAAACCCTTGGTGAGTTGTACTGAAATAAGTCAATGGAATCAGCTCCTTCCCCCTCTTTGTCACATACAGACACACAACAGCTGGATAAAGGCCACTGCTGCAATGAGCTCCCTGTGGCTCCCTGTTGGACCATTCATCCTCTGGGCACAGGGGCTGGAGCCAGCCACACCTGGGCAAAGCCCCTGCCCAGCTTCCTCCTGACACATCAGCCCCTTTGCTCCTCAGGCTTCTCCTGGCTCTGGCTGCATACTCCTTGAATTCCCCTCTATGGACCCCAAAACCAGAACAAAATTTTATTAGAATTAAATGGAAAGAAAATATTATAGGAAGTATTACAAGCTGGGAGTAATCAAACTCCAAATAATATTTTTTTCCTGTTTGATTATTGTGCTGGTAGAGTGCATTACTGTGCCTTCTGAGTATGATGCTGAGAGTATGATAAAAGTCCCCAAAATTATACAATGGAAGTGCAGAAGAAGGAGGAATGGAAACCAGACGTTGAAAAAAGGTACAATTAAAAGTATAATTTGTGATACCATACAGTTATCCTCAAGCCTCACTTGCCTCACCAGGTCAGTGTAACGCGATTGTCAACTATAAAAATCACAATCATCTCGATTCCTCCAGGTCGTAGCTCTTTTCAGCCAAAATTACTTCTCTCACAGCATACCACATCAGGGATGGACTCCACCTACATGCACCACTACCATCCCCAGATATTTGATGTTCAGTTTAATTTACAGAATTCTTGGAACAGAATAACACTAAAAGCAAGCAGGTTTTAGTGTTTGTAGTACGTTTGTCTGTGTACAAAAAATGTAATCTTAAAGGGCCATATTTCCCCAGCCTTTTATGCAGGCCTGAAAGGGTTTCAACTCCTCTTTACTCCCACTTTTTCACAGAAGAATCACAGTCCTGTAAGTTACCCACAAATTGCTGCTTGTAGAGAGCATAAAGCATCATACTCCAAGAGTAAATTAATCTGAGTAACATCTTTAAGCCTATATGTTGGGAAATATTTTAGCAAGTTATTTTCAAGCATTCCTCAGCTTATTATTTTTAAGTTCCTCAGTAAAGCCTCCCATCTTACAAATGAGAGAGGTTTTCATTGGGGATAGGTTTAGTGCTATCCCCTGCTTTTGGTGCTTAACTGAAAGATTCATTTGTGGAATAATTTTGAGGAATTTAAGGAGAACTCAACACAGAAATAGATATGTTTCTGAGGAGTCCAGAAGTAGCATCTGTAAATCATTGTAGGACACAATTCTGCAATAGTGGCTGATGGCCACCAAGCCCTTACAATGAGCAAGAAAAGAAGGAAATCTGTTTTTCTCTTCAAGTTCAGCAGATAATTAAACCATCAGAGCTAAGAAAAGTGGTACCTATAATCGAAAAAAATGAATCTGTCTCAATCTTCTCTCATGTTCAAAAGTAGGTATAAAATACATATAGATACTTGCCAATTAACACATGTAACCTATCCTCATATGTCCTATGCATTTTCATAATTAACTAGAATTCCTAATACAAGCATACAATGCTAAAGAATGCATACAGCATACTTTAATCAAAGCCTGATGCAGGCTGATAATAGTCCTTAATTTTACAAGCAGTCTTAAGACATTTAGTAAAACCTCTTATTCTTTCCTCCAGCAGTAACCATAGCTTAATAGCAAAAATTATTAAATTTATTGTAGAACCATTCAGTAGATTTAGCACCTTAGCTTCTTTTCCATGTAAACTCACCCCAGAAGAAGAAAAAAATGTGATTTTACATTATTATTGCACCAGCCTTCTCCAACTTTCTCCTTGTCTTTCACAAAAGTAACAGATTTTGTCATTTTTCTGCCTATCTTCTTTTTCCAGATCAGGTCTAGTCCTAGCACAAAACTTTGTGATTTCCATTATAAAAGTTCACCTTTTATCCTTAATACTCATATTTTTTGCCTCACACAGTCTTTTGATGAATTACTGCACTTTAACTTCCTCACTTCTCTTTTTCTCCAGTCTCTTATGATTATACCTCTCTAAAGGCTTTTGAAATGTAAACAAGTTATAGAGCCAGAATGCCTTCTTTCCACTGCTGCATGGATTCCTTCCACCTACACTAACAAATAGTGCAGCATGATATTCCTTAGCTGAACTTGTGGTAGTACATCAAGTTTAAGAACATAATTTTGAAAAATCTCAGTTCATAAGCATGGCAGGTTTTGATTACATAGGAGACATGCACTAATCTGGGGTTAATTTCTGTATATGATAAAAATCTCATTAAAATATAGAAATTAAAACCTCCTAAATGGATGGAATTTCCACTTAGTGTCACTCATAGGGATGTAGATATCTGCATGTGTATGTAGAAGTATATCACATTTTGATCAGCCATGGCTCCTCCTGCAAAATGAGAATTTATTACAGGGAAATACATGCCCTCAGACTGACCATCAATCTTTAACTAATGTCATAAGTTACTGCTGCTTCTTTGGTAGAAGAAAGGAAAGTTGCTCTTGGCATTTGTTCTTAATTCTTGTTTTATGGAGGTCCAGTATCCAAAAATGCAAAGACTTTTCTTCTTCCTCCTTTGATTGTAGAGTAAACTCTATTACATCCGTATTTGCATCTTCTCCCCTATCCCATATAAAATGTTACAGCTCAAACACATCCCTGACAGAGATCTGGTCTCTCAGTCTTCTAAAGTGAATTATTAGTCAACTATTCTTTTGTAGAAGGTGGGGTTTTTTGTTATTTGACATCTGGCAGTCATTTAAAGCACTAGCAACTCCTCATTCAGAACACTACACATATCTGATTTGCTTTCAATATTTTCTTAGTCTAAATGCCACCCTATTGCTTTTCTTGGCAAAACCAAAATTTAAAAATTCTGTTGGGTGGAGCTAGATTTCCACTGCTAGATTTTCACTTTACTTCATACTCTAACAGATCCTTTAGAACTACCTAATGTGCAAAATCTGTTGTTTATACAGATCTGCAGCTGGCTTTGTCCCAGTTGCTCGAGAGTGATATCTAAACATAAAATAATCTCTGTATAAACTGTAGCTTTGTAAAATATGTAAGCGCTCTGTGTTTGTTCAGCCTAGGTCACTTGCTGAAAATGAAGGTTATTCCTGGGTGATAATCATCAGATGCTGGTTCAGAAGGGAATCCAAATTTTTCCAAAGTTTTGTTATGCTCAAGTCACAAGGACACGAGATGGGAACAGGTTGGGTAGAATTTTAAAGCAAGCCATCAACACATGTAAAAACTTACCCACAGTAACTGCACTTCCTTGAATTCTGTAACCTGAAGTCAAGTAAAGTAAACAACATTTAAAGACATACCTAATTATGAGATTGCACCCTCGGAGTCATTAGAGCTGCAATCAGGAACAATGCCTCTTTTCTGCTCACACAGAGCAGGGATCCTGCTCTAATGATCCTGCTCTGATGATTAACTCCTGAAGGGGAGCACAAGGGAAGGTCAGAGCAGTTTCAGGCAGTGAAGTACCTGTGACTCTTGAACAACACAGTTTATCACATGAAGGGTCCTGTCTTGCAAAAAGTAAGGTAAACTGTAGTTATTTTAGTTTTGGTACACGGTAATTTCACCTATCAGCTACAAAATCTCACTCTGACATTGTGTTTGAGGTTTGAGGAGTTAATCTTAGGACAGCAGATGCTTATTATTTACATCAAGGTTTAGAAAAGCATCTTTTTATATTAGAAGAGACTACCATGTGAAAGCTAAGCAAAACATTACCTGGAAAAAATTACATATATGGTCTAGTTTTAAGGCCTGATTTATAGGAAAACCAACTGGTAAGGTCATTTTTGGTAAAATTATTAGTTTAAGCTTTTCAATGCTTTTAATCAGATATAATTAAATATACCACCACTACTTCAGCTACATAGATTACCACTCATTACAGCTCACAGATCAAAAATAGCACATACAGCTTGGCAAAATTAATAATTTCTTTTCTAATCCCTTCCCATAATCTTCTGCAAACTCCAGTGACCAGAACCTTATGACCAAACCTCTTATGGAGGTGCCACTGTCTAAAATACAGGGGCCCATTTCCTTAGGACATCCAGCAGTGGTATAACTCCACATGCTGAGCTCTGATATGGAATTTGTCTTTTTTCCAAGTTGGACTGGGACCTTTTCCTCAAAGCCTTTCCCTCTGGAACCCCTCCTGCCACAGAGTGTGTCCTACACCAATTAAAATACTTGGGTGGCATCGAGTCATCAGCATAATCTTGTGGAAGTTTAGCATATTCGTTCATATAATAAACCCCCAAGATTCCTGGAAATTTCTCATTCTTTAAATATTTAAATAATCTTTCCTTTTGCCTAGTTGAATATTGGAAAATCAGAGCATAGACCTAAGTCTAATAAAGAACTTCCACTTTTGTGCCAATCTTCTCTTCCAAGTTCCACCACTTCAATCCTCTTAGTGTCCTTTCTGAACTCAAATTTTTGTACGCTAAATTATTACAAAAATATTCTGTGTAATCATTTGGAATACAGGTGATTTAACCAAAACCTTGGACCACATTGGCTCAGTGACCTGAAGGTTCAGATGTGTGTTCAGGCTTTGTTTCCCTGTGTGCCAGAGCTGGGAGCAGGACAGAGATGTGCTCTCCACAGCAGGCGTGGCACGGGTAATGTGCTGCTGAACCCCTGCAGTTCTCTTAGCCAGCCCTTCTCCTGTCTCTAGTAAGTTTTTTGGCAAGGCAGTGCATTGCTTGTCTTTCCACAGCAATCATAAATAGTATTTGTTGCCTTTACTATTGAAGCTAGTTTCCTACACTCCATTTTTTAACTTTCCACAAAACAATATCCACAGGGTGCAACGGCTTCATTCCAACAGTTCATCTGCATCTATATTTGCAAACCTTTGGGATAAGATATTGATCTCTCTTCCACGTTCTCAGTACCTGCTGGAGTGATTTGCTCTTGAGGAAGCTGACCCAAATTTTGCTTCTATTTCCTAGTTAGGTTCAGAGTCAAGGTTACTTGACTGACAATAACTATCATTTTTACCATGTCAAAAGTGCAACAATTTTGGGGGTTTTTCCTAGAAGGTACTCAAGTTTGCTTTTATAGGATTTGAAATTCTACAGCATTTCTCTAAGGATTCATTCAGGGGGTAGAAAAGGCTGAGGCAATCAATAAATTGTTTGAAAAGAAAAAAAGGAGGAGAAGACTATGTTTCCTTTAACCTAGGGAATCTGGGATCAGATAGTTTCTTAGTGAATAAAAGTCAATATTACAGTTGAGTTACCTCTTTGAGAATTTCTAGTATTCTCAGGTGGCTGTAGTTAATTCTGTGGGTTTAGTTCATCTCTTCAGCCAGCAGCTGGCACAATTTCGAACAACAGAAATACACAACTCTCAAACAAAAATACAAGATTGACCATGATAATCAACACATAGCAAATATAATTAGAGTTCATTGCTTGGCTCAGAGAGAGAGCAGCATCCTGACATGGCACATGTGCCTGCAGGGACAGCTGCTGCACCTGACAGCCTGTCCTTTGCCAGCTCCTGTCCCCGCAGCCCCCCAGCCCCTCTTGCTGGCCTTGGAACGGTGAGCTGTGCCTGCTGAGAGGGGGCCAGGCCATCTGCACCAGTTCTGCAGGCTGCCTCTGCACAAGTGCTCAGCCCTCACAATGGAGTCCTGATTTTGCAGAGGCTCTGGCACCCATTCAGCCATCTTACTGCAGCATCCCAGCATTTTCAGGAGTGCTTGGCCATGAGCAGTTCCTGTTGACACGAAGCATGTCTGTGTGCTTATCTACAGCTGTCACCTCTTCTGCAGGTCCTTTAAGCACCTCCTCTGCTGGTGGCTGTGTCAGCACAATGACCTATCCCACTGTCAGGCACATCTTTGGGATGTGAGGTCCCACATGGCTGAGAAATCCCAGCCCCAGCAGCTGGTGGGGTCTGCTCTGCCTCGCTGGGGTCCTGCCAGCAAATGTGGCCCAGCCCCAGCTGCAGGGCAGTCCCAGGGACCCCTCTCAGAGCCCTGGAGTTATGGATGGAAGCTTCCAGGACTCTCCTCCCAGTGCTCTCAAATGAGCCAGCCAGATCTCAGGATAGCAGGGGAGAAGAATGCCAGAACAACATGTGTGATTCACAGGCTCAGCATTCCACATGTACAAGTGGTCTGTAAGCAGCAGAGACAGGAGCAGTTCAACACTGACTGCCTCCAACCAGTTGCACCTTTGCTCTTTGTAGGAAGACTTGATGGCATTTTGGAAACGTTGTTAACCTTGAGATGAGATTCACAACAAATTGTCCACATTTATCCTCTCTTTGCAGTGCTCCACACAGATTTTCTTCAAGCTTTTACCATGGATGTAGCACACAGGACTCTCCCCAGATTTCTGAACATTGCTCAGAAAAAGGCAGCTTCTCCAGAAGCTAATCTGGATGGAAATATTCCTGGTTTGTAAACATTTTCCCTGTATTTGTTCAGACTGAGATTGCCACCTACCTAAACAGAAGCACAAGGAAGTAAAACCAAATTCCCAATTCCTTACAGGTAGAATGGGCATAGGCCACTACATTATTGTTTAGAGAAAATATTTTCCTTACAAATGTGTCTCTCCTAATGTCTCTTCCCTTTGCACTGCAATTAGCATTGGTGTGATACATCAGGTATAATATGATTTGCTTTCATGCCTTTTCACCATGCACTGTGTTTGGAAAATGCCAGACTAACTCACAAGAAACAGACAATGCATGGATCCACTCAGAAAAGAGGACCAGGGAAGAGAATATGCAGGTAAATCTATTGTAACATCCCCCTACAATAACTGAGCCAGGGTGCAGGACACAAAGTCTGCTGAGGAGCAGAAATACTAAAGTATGAGACATAAACAACAACAGATCACCAAGTCAGCTGAAAAAATCTAAACCAAATTTGTCCTCTAACAAGCTGTTTACTTGCCTTCATGTTTGCATTTTCAAAGGTCATCCTTTTTTACAATAAGTAAAAGAAACCTTTTTAAAGTTATTAATCTGACAGTGTCAGTTTTAGCTTTCACAACATCCCATGCTGTTATGACAAACAGTGCACAATTAAAATGAAAGGAATGTTTCTATCAAAGTATTCCACACAAGAATTCAGAGCCCAGCATGGAATAACTAATGGCCCAAACTACAGCAGTAGTGGGTTTTTTTAAGGTTCTTCAACCCCAGATGCATTCAGGTTTATCAAGCTGTGATACAAATCTTTTCTATGCATACAGTGTCCCTCTGTCTGACTTAATATTTGATTTTTTCTAAGCATATCACATAGCAACACAGAGGTGGGTTTTTCTTAAGGGCTGCTCATTCAGCACCATCAAAATATGGCTTCAGAAATGTCTTTATTTGTAGCATGTATATGCTGATGATTGTTCAAATGGGCTACTAAGAAAAGGGTGCAGATTGAAAAGCAATTATAGGGGATGGTACTTTCAGGATGCTCTGCTTGCAAATAGCCCTCAGTTTGAAGGAATTCTGAGGGGCAGTCAGGGTATCTATCTATCTTCCAGGGTAGATTATAAAGGATGGGAGGCAGGAGCCTGAGCAAGGAGGCTCTTCATGCAAGGAATTGCTGGGTCAGGTCATGCAGGTCCCCACCATCTCAGGCTGTCCTGCCAAAACCAGCTCTACAAATTCAATTTATTTCAGTACAAACATAATGTAATTTTGTCATGTAAGGCCTTAAAATTTGAAAACCACTCCTTGATTTTTGACCTAAGCTTGTTTTCAGACCATGTAGATAGTAGGTTAAATGCCAGAGCTTCACACTTGGCTCCAGTGCCACATTGCTAATGTGCTCAGCTACTTAGCTGAAGAAAAAGGAAGCAATGATCACCACTATGAAATAACATGCAGTGCTCTTCCTTGAAATATCTTGATTCTTTTTCCCATTACATGCTCATTTTCTATCTGTTCAGTTCAGAAGGTTTTATCCAAATCCCAGTGAAATCAGTCAATTCCATTTCATCTCAGGGCCTATTTCTACCCTGACTAGCAGCACGTCAATAGAAAAAATTAGAGATTCCCAGCACTGCAACTTGTCAAATTAGGCTCTATATTTTTAGCTGTTCAATCATAGCATGTTTTCAGCATTAAAAAGAGCAAAAGGAGTAATAAAGTTTTGCTAAAACTAATACAAGAGAAAGGGGACTTAAAGAAAATGGGTTTAGTTATTGGTTATGAACACATACAATGCCAATACTTTTCTTCCTTACTTGTTTTTATAACCACTTCCACAAAAACAGAATCAGGAAATGAAGTTATGGATTCCAAAAGAGCAAGTGGCAAATAGACTCAAGCTGCAGATAATTTCTTCCCTGCATTATTTTTCCTCACTTCCCCTCTCCCAGACAGCCAGGGTTTTTTGCACTGGAAATAATTCCAAAACAGGTCAAAGAGATCACACACTACTGCACTATGACTTAAAAAAATAAGGAAATGTTCATTGCTTTATTAACATGTTATTGCCAGAAATGTATTTCCACTACAGCATTAAATCAATAATTATCAGAATTGTTTTCTTCTTGTCCTGATGCTCAGGTAGAGAGTGTTTTAGCTGGCCAATAGATAAGTCCTTTTAATGAAAGCTGCAGTGGTGCCCTACCAACATTTTATTCCAGACCTACAGCACCACTGCACTACTGGAAAGTATTCCAGAAGTTTTGTGTTTTAGGCCACAAGGAATCTAACCATGCAAAAGTAATCCCTTGCCTGTGGTTTTAAAGACATTTAATTTCAGACAAAATGAGTGAATGTAAGGCTGACTGATGACTGCAGAACTTGCACAGGCTGAGGAGCACAGGTGAGCTCAGGTGAGGTTTGGGGGTAAGGATGGACTGAGGAGGTGCAGAGGCCAGTCAGAAATTACTTGAGACCACGAGAGGGTACAGGCTCTTGCCACATGTTCCAGGCAAAGCCATAGAGTGATTTTCAGCTGGAATCTCCTCCCCAAATCAGTCTACCAGCATTTATAGTTGCCCTTCCCCAGTTCAATGCACCCTCTATTCTTTCCACTGCAGGAAATAAATGAAATTTACCCCTGTGCCAGCATATGAAAGGATGTGTATTTTCTTTCACAAGTAGTGAAGCCTTGGGAAGGAAGGCTGGATATTCAGGATCCTGGAAGCAGTCCAGAAGCAGGACATCTCCAGAGGCTAATGCAATTATGATTCCATTTTGGCTGGCTGTACAAGAAGGGATCAGCTAACACCCAGGAATACCAGGCAAAGGTTACAGTCCTGAGTCTGTACAACACTGGGCAAGTCAGAGACTGATTTTGTTAGCCAGTGAATTTGTGTAGGAATAGTTAAAAAAGAGGGGTAGCCCTGACACTGATGAATCTGCCATCAGGGTGAGGGCTGGGAGTTCAAACACACAGAGACCAGCTGCATGGGGACATACCTCTGCATTTCTGCAGAGCAGCTTGCTGAATCAAAGCTGAGCTAGTTTATTTCATGGATTATACATGTATTTAATTAAATTTCTAGATAAATATTTGTAGCAATAAGTTTTTGAAGTACTGCAAAGTTACATTGTATTAAACATTTATTGCAATCTTATGAAATATTCCTTGTGTTAAATATTTACTGTTATTTTCAAGATATTGGAATAGAGCTTATTATAAACACAGCACAAATGCAAAGCCATCTTTCTCAGAGCAATATACTTCCTGAGTTGCTTTTAGACTTATTTCCTGATGGATATTTGCCATTAATGTACTATGACTTTTTCCTTTATGAAAAAAGACCTTAGCTCAAGCTAAGAGAAAGTTGTAATTTAAAAGATAGTTTCCAAAATGCTCAGCATTCTCACAATAATAACAGTTTGTCCTTTTTCTTATGCAGCTACTTATTAAATATTTATATTTATGTTTATTTTGTAAACAAAGAAACTGAATTAGGCTAACATAGGAAGAGCCCATGATGTGTTTTAATATCTATATTTGTTTTATGACTATTTGTTGTGGTCTTTTATGCAATTGATTCAAAGGATGGTGTTAAATAAGAAGTAACATTCTTTAAACCATACAAAAATATTTTTATTTGCTAAAGATCAATTTTTTAAAAAAAATAAAATCTATGATTACATACTGTGGAGAATATCTAGTCTCTATTTTATATTCAGTAAAAGTAATGAAACTATTAGTAAGTATTTGGTTTTCTTGAAGACAGTATGATTAACACTGTGTCCTTTGGAATTTGACCTAAAAACCTCCACACGTTATCCTTGAGAAAGCAAAAGGCTTTTGGTCTGACATTTTTTGTGACATTTTCCTCTTGATCAATAATTGAACAGTCCAGCCAACTTGAAGGTGCTACATGTAGGACAAACACTCGCATTTATTTAGTTCATTATGTTTCTGAGGTTATCTTGGGGTTTCTAGGAAGTTTGTTTCCTATAAACTCTCCTGCTGCTTGCAGCTGCAGGAAACAGCGTGTCCTGGTTAGGGAGGAGCATCCACCTGACCAGACTTCCAGCCCTGGGACTGGTACACATCACTTTCTCTGGCATCTGTAGCACAGCAGGGTTTTACCTTGGCAGGGGTAACTGCTCTGCATCCCTCTGACATCACTGTTAACACAGCCACCACTTCACAGGGCCTTATAAAATGCCTGCCCATTCTTAATCCACAGAGCACTTAGAAGGTGTCTTGCTGCCAGTTTTCTCAGTCAACCCTCCAGTGCAGGTCGAAAGGTTGTGGTTTTTTTCCTGATTATCTGAGGAATCTGACACTAAAAAGGCAAAGGAAATAAAAAATCGACCAAGAAACGCAATAAGGACAAAATGAGGAACTGAAGCATTTATTATTCTTCAGATAAGGTCAGTAAAGACTATCAATGCACCAACTGTTATCAGAGAAAAGGTGCTTGTGTTTTCCTGTCTAGTTAAAGCTGTCAGAGCTCAGGACATAATGCACATTCCTCAAGCTCAGTTATCAACACAACTCAGGCTTGTATATTTTTATGTTCCTCCTTTAGCATCATAGTGGTCTGTTGCTGTACATTCTTCAGATTTTACACACATCTATTGGAAGTGTCAAACATTAGTTTAATGTTCTTAGATCTGTGCTCTTTCTCTTTTCAATCTGATGCTTAGTGAAGTATCAAAACAACTGCAGTTACATGTTTCTCCAAAGCTGACTTGAAAGAGGAAAATTAAACTTTAAAGATGTACCAAACCTGGGATGAAATAAATTGCTCTAGAATTAGCATACACCATTTCTCAGGGTCTGAGATAAAAACAGTCCTTGTGTACATTGTTACCTGTATGCCTACAAAACTCTTACATAAATGCTTTCAGAAACAAGAACAAAATTTTTATTCAGTGAGCAGTAAGAGATGTAAAATGTTTCTTTTTGGGAAATCAGAATAATGTTTGCCTGAAAATCCTGCATGTCTAGAGAAGCAGTCTCAAAGTTCTTACATGCCACTTGGCACAAAATTCAAATAATTTAAAGGGGTATTTCAGTGAGCATTCTCAGAATCATTGTGTGCCATATTTATGCACATTCAACTACATGGTGTAGTTTCTAATTAATTCATAATTAATTATCCCTTGTTGTAAAATGTTGTTTGAATTCCCCAAGTACTTGTTGATGGCAGTTGGTTCATCTTGCTCAGTGTTGTCTTTTAGGCCATTTTGCTGAATTCCACTAAACTAAATGAAGATCCATTTTTATAGATGCCAATCATAAGGGCTTTATGCACCATCCAGTGAAAGAGCATCATAATCTTCTAAAACAAGAATAATGGATTTGGTTTATGGTGCTTTATGTGTTTTTGATCCCCAGCTAATCTTTGGGAAGACCCAAAGTCCTACTTCTACCTTCAAGCACTCTTTTGCTTCTGTCCCAGTTTGCCAAAGAAATGATTGTTCTTTTAAAAGAACCTTTAGACTAAACCAGAAACCTGTCCACCAAGAGTTAGCAGGCACCACTTGCTTTGTATAAAACATGAAGACAGAGGATATTCCTCAGCTGAATGAATGCTACAGAAAAATACACAAACAAGATCATAGGCATTGAGAAGGTGAGGAACAGCACACTGACAAGCTGATGAATTTTTATTTGTACAATGTTTTATAGACCATATTAAAATAAGAATCATTCATTTCCATTGACTATCAAACAAGATTTTTTTAGTAAGCTGTAATCTTTAGTCATTCAAAAATAGCCATTGCTTCTGAAGCAAAGCCAGTTTTATTATGGAAAAAAAGTGCCAGCTTAGTTCTTAAATGTACCTCTCAGATTTCAATAACATCATTTTGTTAATAAAGGTATCCTTCCTGGTCCCACAGACTTAATTCACCAAGGAATGAAACAAGCCTTATAATGTTGAATTAATCAGTTAGTTTCAAGGTCTGATCAGGAAAAAAAAAAAACATTGCTAAAACTAACATGAACTGGACTATAAACAAGGAATTCTGATCCTGCTCTAAGCTCAAAACATTTGGAAAAAAACCACTTAGGCTTGAAACTAGTCTCTGTCCACTGACCAAGGACTTCTGGGTAATTCCTTTGTGTTTTAAGTTCAACAACAGCCTCACTGACTAGCCTGGCATGTTAGGAGCAGTATCAGTGGTTTGCTTTAGTTACACTTTATTCTCATCATTTTCATGTGAAACAGCCCAGGACCACCCAAAAATGCTTCAATGTATATAGTGCATGAATGTTATAGCAATCCACAGTATAAACTGAAATATCAACCTGTGATCCCAATCTTTATGCATGAATTCCATTGACTGACAAGTTTAGGGTTGTTTTAGTATTTTGTTATTCATGTAAAACCACAAAGTTCCCATATGTCCTAATTATTCACCTATTAGAAAAAAAACAACATGATTATTGAAATAAAAATGTCATACTACAATATTTCCATCAAAATCTAATTCATGAGGTAAAAAATAAGAAATGTGTTGGTGAGGTTCTTACCTTGCAGAGCACATGCTTCAGACTCTTTCCAGTCCCAAGGATACACACTCAGCCTACCAGAGAACAAAGGGCATGGCAGGAGCTCGGATCTTTTCTATAGCTGTTACAGCACATGTCACAGTTGAGATGGCCACGATACACAGAGCATCACCATACAATTTCAGAAAGCCATAGAGAGTAACATCATTCCACTTCAGAATGCTGCAATTATCTCCCCTTCTTGTTCTTTAGCCCAACCTTTTATCCCCTCACGTTGATGCAGTGCCCCTGTGTGCCCTCTGCTCCCTTTGGTGGTTGCTCAGTGCCCCTGGGCACTCCATGGCTCATTGTGTCAGTGCTGCTCACCTGCTGCTCACAGCTGAGCCACTGGGGATGAGGATCCTCCAGCCCCATCCCAGTCACCACAGACTGTGTGCCTACATATAATTAGAGACAAACTTGAGAAAACAGTCCAGAAGAACTGGACACTGACGTACAAGTAACTGACTCCATTTGGAGTGACAGAATCCTGGGGGATTTGGGACCTAGAAGAAGATATGTAAGCCCCAATCATCACACTAATTTGTCTTTACTAGTCTAAGTCCTCGAACTTTTCACTACAAAAATCTTAATTAATGGATTTATATCATCAAATATTTAACTTTTAAATAACATTTTTATCTTTAACATTGTTTTGTCTTGATGCATGAAAATATAGACTTTTTGGTAGTTCTGCTTTCTTGGATGCATTGGCACAATTATTAAGGTCAATTATGAATCTTCTGTTGGTTAATTCCTGGACAAGGATCTTTCCACCCTGAACAGAGAAGTTTCTCAATAGAGAAGACACAGCCCCTTCTCAAGCAGCCCATTATCCATATCCTATTTATATAGGAAATAAAGTAGCATGTTAAATAAAATAAAAATGCTGTAAATTGTCTTCAAACCGATTCATAAAATATATTTAAAGATAAAAGGGCTCATACTTTGTCTTGCTGTATTCAGAGCATATCAAGAATGAATGGGATGACAGGATTTATGCAGATAAGTATTTTTACATATATTTGTTTTAAACTTTACATGCTTAATTCTCCTGGCTCATTCTACAGTGAATTGCAGAAGTCAACTGCAGTGATAAATTGCATAAGATACAATGAAGAGTATTCACTCCAAAAATGCTAATAGAGAAACCACCATGTTCCAAACACTTCTGTAACTAAGCCTCAAGGAAACAGCTCTTACTGAACAATGTTGTTATTCAGCATCAGACTCAGCATCAGAAACACTGGCAGTCAGGCAGTTCCTGCAGTGCTGATGTGCTGATAAAGTCATTCTTGCTTTTGGCTGGGCCAGGCCCCTAAAATAACATCACTGGCACTCAGAAGCAAACTCATGACTTTGAAGGTAAAAGATAACACTGTACCTACTATATCAAAATTTTCAACACAAGTCACTTTATGTACTCAAAGTTCAGCTTCCCCATGGAGGAGCCAAGAGGCAGAGTGCTGCTCTGGATTCACTGATTGCTTCCCAGTGGGTCCCAAAGAAGTATGACACACTCCTATTGTCTTTCCCCTTAATCACGAATCCTGTCTCTTTCCTGCAAAAGCACAAGGAAATAATGCATTGCCAGGTAGCTTTGCCTGATCCTAACAATGCTTTAGGAATAAATTTGTTTGTCCACTCTAGACAACATATACTACTGGCAGTCTTACAATGGCTTGTGATATGAAAAACTTAATCACGAGAAACACAGCTAACAGTGAAATTACATTAGCTTGAACAATGTTTTACATAATCCTCAACTGCCTGATCTGACATATTAGGCTTCTTTAGACTCCAATTTTCAGAAAATACCAGCTGTAGCCTTTTCCCCCAAACTAATTGCTGGTATCTCTTTTGAGATCCATCAGAATTCACCTAGCACATGTCAGTTTAGAACTGAGACACCAGTACTAGTGTGAAAACTGTGGTGCTCCTTTTCTGAAAATAAGTATAATAAGGCATAGAAAAGAAAAATTCACAGCTTAAGAGAGCTTATTAATACAGAAAAATAATGCAGTTCAGGTGTCCTGGTATTTTCCCATAAATTTTCCTTGCTCTGATAGTGATGAGATACTAAGAACTGCTTAGTTCAGAGTATCTGAGATGACTATGAAATGTGATGCTGTCTAGAGTCTTTCCAGAAGCTGACTGGACAACCAACCTCTCAAAATACTTAGAAGAAAGGTAACTGATAGCAACACTTCCCAAGTTTTCTTTCTTAACTGAATAATGTCTAAAAGAAATATGTGTCATACACATAGAAATAAAATCAGAAACAGAAAATAAAGGTGAAGAGTGAGATAAAGAATTTCCTAAAACTTTTTGTCAAGATGCTTTACTCTGATTTTCCTGTTGTATTCAGTCCATGGTTCTGCATCTTGAAATATGGCACTTTTCAAAACACTAACTTAAAATGATAATTGTAATTAAAATACATTATCTCAGTAAAATGGGATTTCTTATATTTTGCTTTCATTGTGTCCTGAAATAACCAGTAAACTAAAAAGAAAATTTTCTGCGCTCTCTGCCCAGAAAAATGTTTTCTGTTAGCACAGCTCAGGAGAGATAACTGTGCACTTGACTGAGCATTTAATATCAGGGAAGTTTTTAAAGTTTTCTGTTGCAGAGAAGAGATTGCTCAGAAAGTTTCATCATTGCAAAGATGCATAACTACATGAATTACTTGCCAGCAACAAAAAAGGGGGAAAAGTTGGGTAAAATTGAATGAGATAGAGCAATAGAGGAGGAAAAGGAAGATGCTGGGAGATAAACAAGCATTTAAAAAGTCTGTTTGGCTCACACAGGGCTTCAGAGCCAACTCCTGCAATACTGGCAGCACCATAACAAAATCCTGCCTGTGAACAAGTGTGGAGGAAAGACTGTGCACTACACTGGAGCCCAGGCTCAGCCAGAGCTACCCACCTTGATTCCAAACTTTTCAACATTCAAAAAATTATAAAAGATCATCTTGGACATATAAAAGAAAAATATTTATATTCTCAGCTGAGTTTAGGGAGCTCTGTATTGAAATGGGTAGAGAAGGCAGAGAGAATTTTCTGGCTGGCACGGGCTGGGATTTTGGGGCTGCTGCAGGTGGTTCCTGGCTGCTGCTGGGTGCAGAGCACACACCTGGCTCCTCCACGGGCCCTTGATGCTGCCCAGGAGCCCTGTGAGCACCGCAGTGTTTCCCATAAAGGCAGAAAACACACCAAAGCAGGTGCTGGGGCATGAGTTGATGCTCCGTATCTCAGGATTGCTCTTAATAAGAACAGACAAGGCGGGGGAAGAAGGGGGGCAGGCTGTGAAGGAAAAATCACACAGCTAATTGAGGAAAAGATTTTCTTTTAATGCTAAACAACCTTGAAGAAACACGGTGCTAGTTTAGCTGATGATAACACAAAATGCTGGTTAAGGGGAGGGAAAATAGTTGTAAATACAAAGTGAGAGCAATGAAGTTCAGGCAACTTGAGTAGATCAGGAGCACACAGTTTTAAGCAACTGCAGTTCCAAGATAAAAGCAGCAATGTAGTGACACAAGAAAAGAAATTCAAAATTGTCCTCTGTTGCAAATCACTAAGTACGAAAAGGCCCTTAGCCTGTTCAGGAATAAGTCTTCTTCATGCCTTCCACATGGAGCTCGGTGGCAGAAAAACCTCATCTAGCATAAGCTGAACAAAAGATGAATGCAAAAACAGACTCAGGGGAGTAAGTCCAATTCTATAAAAACGCATGAAGATTCATTCAAAGTGAAATAAGAAATACCAGTGAGAACATAATTTCTCTTATGATGAACAGTAGTAATAACAGGACTGTTAAGGGGAAATGTATGTATTTGGGAGAAGTAAATAATGGAGTACATAAATGGTAATGTTTAAGGGAGGTGGGAAAAGCTACTTATGTGTCCAAACACATATAAATGTTTCTATATAAGCACAAAGCAGACCTTCAGACCTCAAGTGACATTTCTGTTAATTACAAAAGACATGTTGAATTTGATGGATAAATCTAATCATTTGTCCAGCTCCCTGAAATTTATCAGTGCATAAACTGAAATACTGTACCTAACATAAATTAATGTGACACTAAAATATTACACATATTAATATTTTGCTATGAGGGGTAAGCAAATCTACAGTTTCAATGAAATGGATTGTTTTCCATTAGCTTTACTTTTTCTTAGCAAATGAATAAAGGCAGTAGAAAACTGCAAGCTCAGACACTTTAAGACTTTATTAACCACACAATTACTTATGGTATTTGTGAAGAAACGAGAAGAGACATCCATAGAAAATGCCAAATAACCTTAAATTATTCCAACACTTACCTATATAGTCCATCTCTCTCCAACACCACATTTAGTTAGATTTATACCTGCAGTACGGTAATACCAAAAGCTTTTAATTTCATTGTGTTGCATAAAATTAGTTGCAGTGCTTTTCATCATCTCATATTATGAATGATGGAAGGGGACAGACACAGTATTTAAAATGCTGACTGAATAAACCCCATGAGTTATTACAGTCACATATTGCAGGCAGAAAAGAAAAGTAGGGCTAAGACTGAGAGACCTTATTCAGACTTAATTTTGGAGCCTGTAATGCCACATGTCTTATTTGCAGCTGTACAGAAAGGCAAGATATATATCTTCCAAACTTGGCATCTGACACACTGGTCAAATCCCTAGAGATGAGCAAAGGGATTTTTTGGAATGAGATTATCAACATATTTAATGTCCTGAATCTGTATACATCATAAGAATAAACTTTAGCATTTTGGGGATTATTTAAAACATCTGGTCTCTCCTTTGGTTTTGAGAGCCCAGTTTGCCTTCCAGCTGCTGATGACAAGCACCAGGAGAGATGTGGGAGCTCCAAAGCCCCGTGCCCAGGGCAGCTCTGCCCACGCTGGGCTGCCTGGGGGCAGGGACAGAGCCAATCTTGGCTGACCAAACATTGCAAGAGACATGAAAGACAGTGGGGGCTGGGTGGAGGAGGAAAGTGCTCCAAAATAGCTATTTCTGTAAAATATATGGTGTTCCTACTGATTCAGAATTAACACATTTAACTGTCTTTTTCCTATGGAATTTTAGTTATTACACTTTTACAAGCTCTTATGACTCATAAGCAGCATTACTACATATAGGCCATATCATACTACTAAGTCAAGTAGTTAGGATGTTCCACATTAAATCATTAAAAATAAATGCAGCTGCTCTTTCTTGCTGCTTGATACAACTCATCAAGTATCCTTTTTATGTGTGGGAACAAACTACTATCAGATTTAGATTTCAGAAATACAAAATAAAGAATTTATATATATAAATATAAATGAATATATATATATTCTTCCACAGACAGCAGAATATATCTATATATATATATTATTTTTCTTATTGCTAGTGAGGGGGGAAAAGAAAACAAATAAGGCTTTAAATCAAAAATTTTTAGGTTTAGTCATAATATTCATTCAGGATGACGTCGATTCTGTTCATTAGACACTGGGAAAGAGCTGGTGAATCCAAGCATCATTAGACTTAGCAATAATATCCTACACAGTAACCCTTTAAAAATTATTATAATAGTAAAAGCAGAAATAAAACCAGCAGCCCTGTTTGCTTCATCCCAATCTACCAAAAAAAAACACCAATCTGTCTCAAGAATGTGAATATATAATCTGTCAAGATACAAAAGATCATGTCCAAAGTATTGGTTTTGATTAATTTCCTTCTGCAGCAAGAAATCTACAAGTTGTATACATTGACCAAGTCCCACAGGTCATTCATATTTACAATTGTTTTTTCTTAAGTAATGTCTCATGTACCATCATGCACAAGTGATAAACGGCGCTTGTCAAACACCCAATTGGCAATTCCATTTTTGACTTTAGGGGTCACACTGCAAGCACCTGGAGTTAAATTCCTCAGAAAACTCCGCCAGCCCTCTATCCCATCTTCAGTTACATTGGTGTAATTCAGACAAGGAGAAATCTAAATCTGTTCTGAGCTGTATGAAAATGATACTACTGTGAAACACCCACGTGCACCAAGCTCTATTTAACAATCCGTGCTTTATTTCAGGGATTCATGGTGGGAAAAGTAATAGGGAGGGTGTCATCAGTTCTGAAGGTAATTTAAAAGTTATATACATGCCACAGACGAAGACCTGGCAGCGGTATAACGCAGAGACTTATGCTAAATCTTTAAAAAAAGAAAAATGCCAAATCTGGCATAAGCTGCATGTTGGTGGAAGGTTGTCACTAACCTCATTATAAAGGCTGATACCTGCAAAGCCTGAACTTTCCTTGATAAAAGGAAACTATGGAGCTTAAATTGTGACCTTTGGGGGCATTTTTCTTATAAAGGTCACTATTTTGTGACAACACTGCAGAATCGATTGGTTCATCTGGTCCCTTGAAATGCATTACAACTGAAGCCACATGGGCCAGGGCAGGACACCTTTGTCAAATGTTGTTAAAGTCCCACTGTTTTCTAGGAGCCATAATTGATGAAGTGTGAAAGAACCAGCTCCCTCAATTCTGATTTCTCATTAACTTATTTCTTTGGCTGATTGGCAACTGCCCAGTTCAGCAGTGGTTGTGTTATCATGCAAAGTCAAAACCTAGGGGCTGAGCTTGCCAAGAAAGGTTTGAATAAGGAGGTGGGAGAATGGGTAGAAAGGGCCTTTGTTCTACACCAAAATTAAATTAAACTTAACACCATTGTCCCCTGAAAGTAAATTTTTATCCTCATGCCTTTCTCATAGAAATCTTCAATATTTGTGAAACACAACTTGGAACACAGGCCTTGCATGAGATGATTACTTTTCTAAATTGAAAAACATTTTTTTATCTTTGTTTTTTCATTTTCTAATATTATTTCTAGCAGTAGTTCAACATGACAGATTGGGTATGCAAACTGAAGGGGAATTACAGATTTTCTCACTCCTGAAAAGATGTAAAACAAGTATTTCATGTAAAGAGTAACACTCATGAGGGCATAAATATCAGTTCTGTGAAGATGCACAGACAATATATTCAGGGAATTTGCTGTGTTACTAAGAAACCTCTTCATTAAAGGGACACATTTGTTTGGATTAGACTCTGCCAGCTGAACACAAAGTCTTCCTGAGAAATCCCCTTCATTTCCTGACATTGGTAAAGTACTACAAAATGCTAATTGGTCTCATCAGCAAACAATTAACATTCTGTTCAGTTTTATTCTCTATGCAAAAATTATAATAGGAAATAAAATGTCATACAGCAAAGGGATAGCTGAACACTATAACAAGACAATCATATCTTCTTTTGGAGGTTCAGTTTACCTGCATATGACCAGGTAAACCATCCTTCCAGCTATCCACAGCCTTAGCAGCCAAAAACAATAAACATTCCTGCTTCTGACAAGTTGACTCTGGCCAGCGAAGTCTGCTGCTGAAAGAAACAAAAATTATTATTCTAATAAAAAATCTGTCTTTGATCAGTTTTCTTTGACCTCTGTGTTCATATAATTTCATGTTAACCCACAAAGACGCCTCAGCTGATCACCAGTTTGCTTCTTTGCCTCAAATTTTGCTTCCTCTTGCATTAATAAGCCAGGCCTATCCTTTCCTCTCTCCACCACCAAACCTTGGAAAGAGAAGCCTGTCTGCTCTACTGTGTTTTAGTACAAGATGCCTTTCATAGCTCTGCTAGGCTAAATGCTGCAGAGTTCAAGCACAACATGGTATTTGAATTAAACTAACAAGTAAAAACATTTCTGGATAAAAAATACTTTACTGCCACCAATTTAAAACCATAAACATACTTTGAATCCAATTCAATATATTTCTTATTTGTCCCTGATTCTGTCTTGTTATTATTATTAGAAGGCATAAATTTCCAGCAAGGCTTGTGCTTGACAAGGCTCCATTATTTGCACATGACAAGGTTTATCAAAAACAGTTGGATTTTTATGAGGAGTCTTTTATGTTTCCTTCATAAAATATAAATAAATGAAAAGGATTAGATGGAGGAAGCAGAGTATAATTCATCACCAATGTGAAGCAGAAGGAGCGGGCTGCAGATGGATGAACTGAAGAACAACATGGTGACTGGAAATCCTTCTCTCTCAAATGTCGGGGAGCAAAGAGCAGAAGAAAGGAACATTGACTTTTCTTGCCATTTCAAGGTGTTCCTAAAAGTACAAAGTACAGACTCTTCTTGAAATGCTAACTCACACACAAAACAGAAGCAGAGTTCGTGACTTTTTTGGCTGATATTACTTTCATGGTTACCAAATAAATTAAAAGACCAGAAACTTAAAATTAAATTTGCTCCCTGTAGTTAAAGACCAATTAGGAGCAAAAACACCTTTTAAGGTGGCAGTATCTTACTTTGTTCACCATTACCCTCGTGTCAGTCAGAAACAAATCTATTAAATTGCCTTGTATTCCCATAAAAAGTGGTGGTGGAGACAACAGCCCACATTTTTACCCAACCAAACCAAAAAAGGCATCCTTCAATCCTAAAGCAAGCCCATGGGCTTACTTCTGCTTACCACATATGCTGTGACACATGAAGAAACCCAAGGAATAAGGCTGTTCTCTTACACAAGGTAATGGGAAATACAAATTAGGTACATGGTAATTGTGTTTATTTTAAAAGAATTTACAGAACAAGCCACAAAAGTCTGATAAGCAAAGTGGTCACAAGCATCAAGTATTGAATGACTCCAAAATCTATCTTTTCAAGCCCAGTCCCTTCTTTCTAACACAACTAAATTTCTGTTTCTCTTGAAACTCTAAAACTTGGGTGTTTACTTTTTTGTACAATTTAGAATGAAAATAAATAGAATGAAAATGTGGTAAAAATGCTAATGTTTGGTTTCAGTAAGGTGAACACAAAAGCCAAAACACACACAAAATATATCAATATAGCAAAATGTCAAGATACCTTATTGTCAAAAAAGAGTAAAAATATATTTATAACCATCTATTCATGCACATTTTCCTGCTGAATTTCATCAAAGACATTATACTCTCTTGGATCATTTCTCTTTTTGGTGAAATTTCAAGGAAAAACTTCTCAAAGTGGTACAGTTGGAAGAAGGCATTTCCAAGAACTTTCCTAAAATAAAAGCTGATGGTCATCATAGTTATTTAGGGTGGAAAGCATGCAGTTCTTTAATGCAAGTGCTATGCAAATTCCTTTGCAGATGAATTATGAAAATACCATTTTACATTAAACCATTGCAGGGTTCTATGTATTTTTTCCAAAACAAATAAAAAGACCCTCCCCTAAGCTGATCTCTTACTACCCTATAACCTTACCTATAAAAACTTCTGGGTTTTATCTATATGAGGTGTGTCTTTCTTCCCACACCTACACAGGACTCTGCCTGTCAGTACTAAATCTGTTTGCAGCAACAAAGGAGTCGAGGGAGAATATCCTTAGAGACAGAGTGAATTATCCAGAATAACTATGAAAGCTTAAGTTAAAATAATGGCTTACAGAATGATGGGTACAAGATCGAAAGAGACTGTCTCAAGGAGATAAATTTTGCTAACAGTTTTTCCACACTGAAAAGACATATATTATATTTAAACAACCCTCTGATTCAATTGTGTGAGAGCTGCAGTAGAAATCCAATAGAGAAACATTTTCTGGCACTTTTACATCACCTGCTCAAAGCAGGAGTTAAACCACAAGTGTTAATGTGCAAGCTAAAGAAAAACTTAAACATTTACTTGCTATATTTTAGAATTAGCTCAGAAAGAACTAATGTTTTCTTTTTCCTTCATTTTAATATAGTAATTTTAGACCTGCATCCTACAAGTTTTGTATATGTGATTTGACAAACAAGCAAAGCTGAGATTGCATTAGGGTTTGCATGATCTCTGCCTTACATTACAAGTTCTTCATGCACTTTTCCACCAGTGCTAAAGAGAGAAATAATTAATGGGACATGGGAAATTCAGGTGCCATTTAAGGTAAGCTCATTCCCAGGAATTTCTTTTGATGCAGGCTATGCAGCATTGCACTGCATTGCCTAACTAAATATCTGCATTAATCAAGTCTATCTTTTATTCATAGTCTGAACGCTTTCATTGTTGGAAATGAATTGTGACCTCCTGGTACCTCTCCCTCTACCAGACCCTGTATTAAATGTGTTGGATATGCCCTGATTTAATCAAGTTCCACAAATCTGACTCAGATGATGATAGAATCTGACCTTATTATTTGTTTTGGATTGCTGACTAAATCTTTGGCACACCCCGTACTGGATTATAGCATGGATCAAAACAGGGTAAAAAAATGGTGCTATGGAATGATATTTCAATATATGGGAGAGCATCTACATCTGATCTGAAGACATGCTGGTTATAAACACATGGCAAAACCCAACTCTAGGCAGTATGGGAAGGCTTTCCTATATGCCATACACAAAGGCATCAGCATTACATTTATTCTTTTTTCTCCTTCTGATCATTCAAAACAACATGATGCTGCTACCACTTAGCCCCTCTTGTTTCAGGATGTAGAGCAATGATTTTCATGAAATCAAAATTAATGAACTCATAGAATACTGATATTTAAAGCAACACTCAATGAAGACATATTAGAGGTATTAATGGCTGTAATCTGGGACTCCTTTCCATTCAAATGAAGCAACTAATTAATTGAAAGTAGTCAGCAGACAGAATCCAGCAAAAAATAATTGCCATTCTACAGGTGACTAGAGCTGTCCTTGTGACTCCTTAATAAGAGAGAGACCTTAGTCACCATCTCTAGTTTCAGCCTCTGCTGACATTCTGTATGTCAAGAAAGTGCCATATGTGATGTCTCTGGAACATCTGGGATCCCTGGGGCAGGGAGTGAAATGCAGAAGTGACAAGGGAGAGCTGATTTATGCACTTACTCTCTCTCCTGCATTAGACATTAGCAGATTGTGCCCACACCTCACCTTGTACCAGAGACAAATACAACCACTGAACCACCAAAACAGTGAACTGAGAAGTTAAGCAAGAGCAAGCTCAAGGCTCCTCTGTGCTCTGCACCAAGATTTGTCACAGCAAGAAGGTGTTAGGTAAAAAGACAGGTGTTACAGCATGGGCAGAGCATGTTTGAAACACAGTGGAACAGAGGAAAGGTCAGGCAGAATTAAGTGGACAAAAGAAGCACAAAGAGACAAAGGGACAACTACTTCTGTCTTCTGTCACCAAAAAGGGCTCAAGGGATCAGTTCTGAGGAGCTACAGTTAAACCAGTTGGTTTTTAATGCTGGAATTCAGCTGAAGTGGTTTTCCAGAGCCAGCTCAGTACGTTGCACAAGGTGAGCGTTACAATTCCAGGACACGGAGGACAGGGGCTGATCCGGTTTGTGCAAGTTCTCCTCAGCCATAGGGACTCATTGCCCAACAGGACCAACCAGATACACAGGAAGCAGGTGCTACTCACACCATCATCACCTATTGCAGAAAACATCTCCTATCTCTGAATATCACAGTTCATGTCCAACTATTGGGCCATGTCCCCTCCTGCGCCCATCCTGACGCACTGGTGAGAAGGTCACCTAACAACAAGCAGGACACAGAGCAGGAAATCTGAAAGCTTCATAAAAGTGATTGCCCTGTGAGCTGAGTTCCTCATGCCTCAGTCTGCCACAAGAGCACAGGAAGAATCTGGAACGACTCCCGTGCATTTCTTCAGAATCCTCATCACATCAATGGCTTTATTACACACCAGTGAGCCACCTCCTAGACTGCCTCTCTGTTTGTGGCTGTGATTTGTCACTGCTTTCATTCCTAATAACAGGTTCACAGATTCAATCAGGGAATACTGAAAAATATCTCATGCCATCTGTTTAGAAGGTATATTTCACACCCTAGGGCTGATTCAAGAGCTTGTAAAGAGGTGACAGCTTTAGTCTAGCTCTTAAGATCTTCCTGCATGGCTTTAATGGTAACTAAAAGCAGCCTTTAGCTCCAAGATTTTACCACAGTCTGAAACACAGAGGTGACCGTCACATATTAGGGCTCAAATTCTTTCCCACTAATTACACAAGATATCAGTTCATTCCTTCCATAGTCTGTTATTTAAAGGGGATTCCTTATCAACTGATGCATTGTCATGGGCAGGATGGAAATCCTACACACTCTAAAACAAATCCATTTGTATGTACTTAAAAGGAAATGCATCTGAAGATATTACTAATTATTACTATTATCATAATCATTACCATCATCCTACTGTTATGTTTTTAAGAAACATAAAATAACATATTCCATTTTTTATAAATACCAAATCATTAAACCCAAAGAAATAAGTAAGAACAAGGAACTTGTTTAAAAAAAATTCTGTAAGATAATTGATCAGAACATCACTATTTTCTGTCCAGAAAAATTGCTTTTCCTCTCTAAAAATGGATTAACATTTTGCAAATTCTGTACAGAGCTGTATTTGGTCTGTGTACACATTTCCATGACCTGAAAGTGTGTTTTTAAATAAATGAACTGTGGTTGTTTTCATGAACAGTCTGCTAAACTGGGAGCATTTGCCAGAATAACAAGAAAATATTTGATTTAGGACAGCGATTGTTCACCTTGGAAACAGAGTTGTGTGCTAAAGACATCCAGTCATGGCAAAGTCATCTGTCCCAACAAGACAGCTTGCTTTGCATATTGGTCCTACTCTAAATGTGCCAAAGGCACTTTGAACAAGCCAACCAGAGTCCAAGAAGCTCTGTTCTACTGAGAGCCATGGCAATGCTCAGCTTCAAATGAGGGCAAATTTGATTTATTGATGCTCTGTCTGCCAGACAGAAGCTGTGCAAGAGATAATCAACATACAAAGCTTTGTAAAATGTTCTTAAAAGCAAGTTTCCAGGAAGGAAGTAAAAAAGGGGGGAAAAACCCTATAATAATCATTGTTCAATTAAAAATCCATCCAGGTAACACTTTGCAATCCACTGAGGAGCTGCTCCACAGTGCCTTGGAAAGTTGCCATTGAAATTTGCCCACCCCTAAAAACCTCTTCTACACAGGCAAACTTAAAGGAAAGTGCAATTGCTTCAAAGTATGTTCTAGTTTGGTTTGGAATTTGACAGTTAGACATCATCACTGCAAGCCTGTTGAACAGAGTGCTGCTTTCATTGCCTCCTTTTGTTCTGAAACCTGAATCAGGACAACCCCAAAATAAAGTTACCCCAATCTGACCGCAGCAGTATCGCCCTGCTGTTCATTTACACAACTTTGCATAGGCTTGCTTGGAAGGCTGTGTTCATATATCAAGCCTGGAGAGACTTGGCTTAAGAAGACACATAAATAAATGGCATGTGGCCCCCCAACTTTTGGCTGGAGGGAAACCATCAAGCGCTTTGAAGTTTCTTTTAAAATGTAGAAAGCGGCACCTGATTCAAAGTGAAAATATGCAGATTAGAATTCCTCAGGTATTTAGCTCTTCTGGCTCACAAATTGTTTGTGTTTGAATGCAGTCTAAAGGAAAGGAAAATAAAAAGAGCTGTACCATAACACTTTTTATGACACAATTTTGGAAACCGTTCAAAATTCCTGGGTTTTTCACCTCATAAGCAGTCCTTTTAGCATATGTTGGAAGCTGTTTCTTGATATCAGTAGATTTTATGCTAATTTTCTGCAAAGAACAAACTATGTAGTCATAATTTTTACAAGAATTTTAATTACCTGTCAAATTATTTTGTGTTTCACCTAGGGCAGGTGTAAGGGTATTTTTACCTCACTTTTGGTGCTGTTCACAAATTTTGGTTGCCACCATTTAAGAAATGTTAATGATGCTACTGACACTCAGACACCAAACTTGCCTAAATTATTACAGCTCAGTTGATTTCTGCACTTCTACTGTTTTACAGTTACTGAGGACCTTAAGATCCTGGCATTGCAATTTATTAATCTTGGCTATAGCTTTTATTCCATACATTCAGCTGTTTAGAAACACTTGCAGGTTCAAGCGAAAATGCAGGTTGATGCGGTGAATGTCAGTCAATAAGAAAAAAACGCTTCTCACATTCATTTGCATTCATGGCTAAATAATTTTGACCATAGTTTTTTGTGGGGGCTTTGGGGTTATTTTCTATTTTTAATATGAACACACACACAAAGGTAAAGCTCATAAAGTCTGCAACAAAAGAATGAACAGGGCATTACACATGCCTTCAACTGCAAGCTCCAAAATCACTGTCTTTGCTTTGCACACCACTACACCTGGAGTATCAGACCAGTCAGTAATTTAGTATAAAATCATCATACAATAAGCTGATAACTGAGGCAATATATTAAAAAATAGAGTAGATAAACTCTTTGGAACAACATAAATGTCATTATATTTTAGCAGAAGTGCATTGAGTTTCATCCTCGTTCCTAGTTTCATCCCGGTTCCCGGTTTCATCCTGTGTGACTCATCCAAAGCTGTGGGGTCACCCTCATGCAGGACATCCGTGCCACGGGTGTTGGGTCATGATTGCAGTCCCCAGGTCAAAGCCCACTGCACTGACCAGAGTGACCACAGCCTCTGCTCCCTGTGTCTGCTGATCTCACTTGAAAGGAGAGCTCTCCAGGGCAGGGCCACCAAGCCTTCCTAAATGAGTCTGAGTTTTAATGGCAGGTCTGGGCCACCTGCATGACACAATTACCTATGAGAAATTTCCTCTTTATTTGCTCTTCAGCAGGAACTGGAAGAGCAACACAGAACTCTGCTAAGCAAAACAGTGAGTCATCTGAAAAAATCAAGCAGACACATAGAGACTGTTGGCTAATAATTCTGCATGAGACCCAGGCTTTCCTGAAATGGTCATCTAAAATCATCACAAGATAAATCAGTATAGCCTACAGAATATTAGCTCTTCTAGGATCAAAAACAAATCAGAGATTTTACCATCAGGGGAAAAGTTTAAAACAATTCCCCTGAAATTCTCATAAGAATGGGACAAAATATAAAATGGTAATGGTGACTTCCCTTTTACATCAGGATAGACTCAAAATGATTGTGAATTTTCTCTCTCACTCTCATCAAATAATGAAAGAGTTCAACCAGAAAAGAAAATAAGCCATTCAACGTGAGGTGCTGTAAAGTCATTGATTTGAGTCTGGCAGAAGAAGGATTTGAATATAGGAACCTGACAAGTAAGACAAATGTTTTACTTGAGAGGTTAAGAAGGAATAGTGTACAAGCTCACTCACAAATTTATTTCTGGAAAAAAGAAAGCACAGTTTTGATGAAAATATTTGAACAAAAATTTATCAAGATATAAACAGTTTCTAATCAAAAGAAACACCCATCTGACCCTTAAGCCCCACATACTTCTGCACTTTTCATTATTCTTGAGAAATGTCCAACTGACCCTAGTTCTAAAACACCAGAGCACCCAGGTACAGCCCTTTCCAGTGAATTACCTCCTGCTGACCTGAAAGCTCAGGTGTCAGTGCTCCTGTGTGAAAACACCTATTGCTGAAGGCAGACTAGACAAAGAATTTGGGTCTTTGAGTCTTCTAGTTTGGAGCCTTTTACTTGTGTGTCTGTCACAAGATCTTTCCTACCCTGTAAATGTGCAGGAGATCATCAAAGACTGTAGGAAGATTCAGGTAGGGAGGAACCAGCCACTGGTGCTGCCCTGCATATGGACAGTGGGTCTGTGAGGCTTCTGCCTCCCCTCCTGCCTTAGCAGAATGTCACTGCATTATTGGCTTGTGTCAGAAAAGGCAGTTAAGGTAGAATTCACTTTTATCATAACAATTAGCTTTTCTAAAGAATATTTAAAGTTCTATTTAGTGTTTTAAGTCCTCAGATGAAAGATGGAGGAATCAATTATTTGTCATGCCCTTTTTGTTGATTTCAATTTCTTTATCCCCAGCTTAGGAATAATAGCCTGCAGTAGGCTGTGGTGATATAAAATGCATTGGTTCCCCCAGTGGAAGAATATTTTTTTTTTTTAAAAAGAGCAGTAATACCAAGAAGAATGTGCTCAGCAAAGAAACAATGACTCTGGGTGAATGTGTTGGTGGTTTTAAGCAGGGCTTGACATAACCTGGTGCTAAAGATACACACAATATGTTGTGAGTGGGATTTCATAACACAACTTCAAGATCAATGAAGGCAATTACCCCTTTTTCTGAAGGCATCAAAAATCCTGGAGAAGAAAACATTTTTAATGTAAGAAAATGGGTTATAGAAAGGATCAGACAAAGATCAGATGGATTCCTAAAGTATTTTTTTCAAGAGAATTATCAGTATTAGTTCAGAATTATATTAAAATAAGCTTAAAAGCTGAACAGTAATAAACTTCACTTTTTAGAATTAGATCATTTCAAGGGGACCCTGGTTAGTAAAATGTAAAGAGCCTTGAAAAACTTCTTTCACAGCTTTTAGAATCTGGGAACATAATTTTGTGAGAGATGCCCCATATCTTCCTCTGTGACAAGCCCTGCAGGCTGTGTACTCTGGCACCAACTCTGCATCTTGTAAACAAACTATTGTACCTAACAGGTATCTGGACATTTGTTGCTATCCCTAACCAGGATACATATGAATTTGGAATATGTATTTTAAACCAGCTTCTTTCTCCCCTCCCCCAGGGAAGGCACAAATCTGCATTTTGCACTCTCTGCCCAGGGAAGCAGCCCTGAGATGTGGATATCTGTGGATTCTTCTATTACTGTTGTCAGAGCCATGAACAGTTTTTTACTCTTCTCTTCAGTTTTCTCACCCTACAGGTGAGATGAAAGGCAGGCCTTTTTTTTCCTGTCTCCCCCAGAGCATGCAACACAAGAGCTGTGATGGCAGTTTATTTTACCTTTAGTCCTTAATCTGCATAAATGCGACCAAACAGTGGAAATGCACATTGTCTTCTGAAACCCATGACAATCTGCTCTTCTTTTATTTCTATCTCGTTTAGATGAATAACACATTAGTCAGACTTCCATGCCTCCCACTGTCATTCACACCTTGCCCTCCCAGAGCTCTTGCTGTGAGGCAGCATGGCACAAGGAAATTTAGGTATACTCACACATCATGTCATCACAGTACAATAGTACAAAATTAAAGCAAAAAACATGTCATTTGAAACTAAACTAATTTAGACAAAAATAGCTGGCAGCATGATTTAAAGATAAAAACAGACTGAAGCATAAGACAGTTTGAGCTGTATCTGACTATGGATGCTCAGTGAAAGGTAGCAAGGAGAGAGCAGACACTACTTAAGCCTTCCCTAATACACCTCCAGCCTATTGCAGTTGTTGAATATATTCTACCAGTAATAATCTCTTCAAATTAAATGCTGTTCTACATTTAGAGAGACCAGGACAATGTAGCAATAGCTGTTTGACCCTAATTATTTCAAGGAAACCCCAAGAGTAGATCTTTGCCATATGACACGATGTCAAATATGCACAGGAGGAATCCAGGGAAGGAAGATGGGGAAAGATTAACTTCTTTGGGCACAGCTGACACAACTGGGTAGCTTTTGGACCAAGCCCATCAGTCAGCTCAGAACAAGGGCACACTGAAGATGTGTGTGTCCGTCCCCAGCATTGTATATCTGTCTTTAAAACTGCACTCAATCCTTCCATTTACCTTTGCAGACAAACCACTCAATTTTCTCACACTGAGGAAGAAACACATGCTGTGCTGCCTCTGCCTGTCTCCCTTCCCATCCATGCTCAGAGGCAAAAGGAATCTCAGCTAACCCTAAAACATGGTCATGCATGGAGCAACCTATAGTCAAAGGTTGAATTCAGTGATGGAAATAGCAGGATGTTTTACTCTTCCTTCTAGTCAGGACATTGTAGCCATAATTATTACACATTACCTTTCCAATACAAATCACTGCCTACCCATGTTGCCCAGGGGAAAATCTTGGCTAGAGAATCTCCAATAGATCTGCCTGTACTCACTGCCATTACAAAGTTCACGGTGAGAGGAGGAGGCCAGAGCACCTCTGAGGGCTCTCAGGGCTGGTTGCACAAACGCTAATGAAATCCCATTAATCACAGCCCCAGCAATCGCAGACTTGTCAGCACAGGAGGTTGCAGACTACCCACAGCAGGTAGAGAGGTTAGAAAAACATGTCACAAGAAGGTACGTGTATGACCTTTCCTGAGTCTGCAGTGTTGGTCAAAATATTTTTCTGCTGTGGCTAAACTGGAGATGGGAGGAAAACGCCATGAGGAGAACATCTGCAAAACTTAAAATTACACATTCCAGGGAATTTCTATGGTTCTACTCTCCACCTTTCAAAGACTTGAATGGGAAGTATTTCTCCATCCACTTTGCCAGGCAGGTAATTATTTGTACTCCTTAGTACCCATATTAACTGCACCTGCAAAGGAATGCTGTTTTTTAGTATTTTGCATGCAAAGTGAGGCAGAGACAGAACAATTTCTCACCACCAGCATTAAAGCCCAGGTAAAAGTCTTATAAGCAGGAACTACAATAGCATGATGAGCAATATCTTTACTATTTGTCATGGTCTGCTCTGAAGTGCCTGTCACAGCTGTGGCAGGCACTCAGCAATCCTACACCTGCCCAGGAGATCTGGCACCTGATGAGGTTTCACTGCTCACTCATGGCTCAGTTCACTCAGGTACACTGCTGTGGATTTGCCCAGTCAGCAGATACTCCAGCCCAGTCTCAACCAAAGCACTCTCCTGGCCTCTTGTTACTATTCTGGACACCTCATTATCATGAAGGAATTTAGTATCTCTGGAGCAGATCTGGTAAAGAAGGGAAGCTTTTACTGTTCTCCTGTGCCAGATAAAGTGTCCTGGAACCTGCTCACAGATGCAGACTCAATCAGATAGAAGCTGCACCCCTGTCCCAGGTTTCCCCTGACAAACACAAACAGATGTAGATGACTGTTTGGAAGTGTAATTTAATATGAGGTCTCCTTCCTTATGTTCCCATAACAATATCTGAGGGCCAGTCTAGAAGTCATGGAGCATACACTTGTGAAGTCACACAAAGGCTATTTTGTGAGCCTGAAAGAGGCTTGATTTGTCTGCATAACAAGTCAGCATAGCCATTTTACACCAAATATGAATGTCTGGGTTTGTATCTCAATATATGACAATGTTGGCTTATTTTCTTTTTCTATCAGAATGGCCTGTGGTTTTCTTCCGTCCCCAGGCAGCCGTTTTCTGAAAACCTACAGAAAGAGTTATGCACATTTCCTCCCATGTATATTTACAGTGGGAAAAGAGTATAGTGAGTGAAATCTAAGATCATGAGGAAAATATATTTCTATAAACCATGTTTCTAAGTTGTTTGGGGGACTTTGTTAACATGAGAAAGTGCTCAGTCATGTCTTTTATATGTTTAAATTTATTGTGATACAACTTCTTTTGGTTAAAAAGGCCAAATACACAGATTTATTTTTTTTAACAAACTTTCAAGTGATCATTCAATAACGTTTTAGAAAAGAAACAGAAAGGCTGCATTCAAAAAACATGCACAAGTGAATTCAGTATTTCATATGGGATGCAAAGAGAAATTTGTAAACTGTGAGATAAAAAACGATATCAAGGGAAGAGCAATTGCCTTATATAACAGACTTTGATTGTAAATAAAATGTCTGGGCAGGATGTTTAACTGTAATAAATTGCCTGTTTGGGTCTTTGCTGACATATCTTTTTAGCCTTATTGACATTAGCTATTTTTGTATGGAACTTTATTGTATGGGAAAGAGTTTCTCATTTGGAATTTGAAAAACTAACAGTACAAGCATCTTGAAAGTACAGAAGATGCTGTTGGAGAGAGACTGAGAAGGCAAGAAGACAAGAGCTGAGTCTCTTGTATGCAAGAAAATCACAGAGAACACGGGTGATGGAATGTGGATATATTTAATTGCATTTCGAGCAGGATCAGCATTTTGCTAGATTTCTTTTACTGGCCATTTGTAATGCAGGAAGAAAAGGAGGAGGGAGAATGAACCCTCTCAGTATTGAATTATTGTAATCTGAGTCACCAGTGAAACCAAAGGATTAGGCTTCAACTTTAGCTGGGAATGACATTCCTTCCATCCAGCCCCAGCACTTACTGCCAAATGAACAGCTCTGCCCTCAAATTCCAGGAACATGGAAGCAGTTTATCAACCAGGCTCTGGAACAAGCCTAAATGCTACATAAAAGACTGAAATAACCTTCCATTCTGTTCCATTCGGGTCTTCAAACAAATTTAGTATTTTCATATTCTTTTCCTTCTTGGCTATTCCTAATTGAAATATCCTGCCCTGTCATGTTGAATTCTTCTATTTTCACCTAACAAGGTTCAAGAACCTACCCAATGCTCAGACTTTTGGGAGATGTGGCCCTTCCAGTGAACCTCCCAAGGCCCTGGGGATGTGTGTGTGCCCAGAGGGGAGAGCAGGTGGGAGCAGGGAGGCTGCACAGTGTTGTCCTTTCCAGGACAGACCCCAGTTCAGCAGAGAGGCATCACTGCACTGGCCAAGGCACTTCTCCCATCCCATTCCTATTCTCCTGTGGTTGAGGAGCTTTCCCACAGCACAGGTGTGGTGGAAGAACCAGCCCTTTTCACTCTGAATTTCACACCACAGGGCTTTCACTTGAAAATCTGCCATTGGAGAATGGAAAAGTCTGTCCATTTAGGGAAGAGGTTTATGTTTGGCATATGGCTGGTGACACCTTTCTCCAACCAGGCTGACACAAGGCAATCAATCATACATCCCTACTCTTCAGGAGGTGTGATCTCACTTGGACCACGCCTGACTATTGACTATTCCATATTCAGAGTTCCTCCCTGTCCAGAATTTTAGGTATCATCTCAGTTTAGAGATGATAACTCTCATGTCAAGACTAAAGAAACAATGGGAAAATCTCAACACCCCAAAGCATAAAAGAGAATACACATCAAACACATCTGGAAAGAGATCAGTGCTACTTCAGTGGGTCCTGTGTCATAGTAGCTTCAGTTTCTAAAATGGAATATTAGGGGCCTGAGAAGACTAGAAAAGACTTATGGGAGGAAAAGGTTCAAATGACTAGACTTGCTACCTTTTTTTTTCTTTCAAAACTCACACTTTCCTTGCAAGCAGGATGGCTAGAAATTTATCCCCAAATGTAGTAAGCACATGAAATGCATAGCCTTTAATGTGCAAATTCTACACTGCACAAGGGAATAACTAATGAGCCACTATTTTAATGAATCAAGTTAAAATGGCAAGGTGACATATCTCATTTAGGGGAATGAATTCTTAATGTCACTGTAAGATGATCCCCTCCTTCCCCTCTGAAGGGAAGACAGTACTGGTTCGGGTTAAAGTCCTGCCTTTTTTGTGTTTTGTTGGATTTTCCACGGTCCTTGGGAGCTCTCCATGGATCGTACACTTCTGGAAAACAATGACAGCTGTTGATCAGGGAAGCTATTTAGGCATACCCAAGAACTACACAGCAAACAAAGATGAGCAGAACAAGCCCTGCCCTGGGTGCCCAGTACCCTAATGGAGCAGGGTGGGCACAGGCAGCTGCCTGGCACAGCCTGGGGACATCTCTGCAGCCAGCAGGGCAGCATCAGCCTGCTGCCCTCCAGAGAACAAACCTCCTTCATGGGCTCTGCACCTCCCATTCCTGCTACCAAACATTTCCTAGTACAAAACATCTTCACATGCCCCCTGCCACGAGCTGCTCCTCACAGGACTGTTCCTGGCCCACAGACATTCCCAGAAGCAGGGCTTTGCTCCCCAGAATGGTACCCTATGCCTGATCTTCTTAGTTCAAAGAGAATCTTTAAATCCATGGCAAAAAGAAATCATCACCCTAATCCTTACCATCTCTTTCCACATTTTTAAGTTGCATTAGGAGAGGGTGATGGGGAGCTGGCAGCAGGGCTGTGGGACTGCCTGGCCCTCAAGGGATTTGGTGCTGCCCATGAGAAAAGGCAGTGAGGACAGGGTGGAACTCTGCCTGGCAGCCAAGGAAAATGTGGGAGAAATTTACTTCTGTCTGACCCTGAGCATTACTCAAGACAATGATCTGCCCAGTTAATTAACCCAGAAATCTGAAAGGATCTGCACTAAATTCCTGCACACTGCTGCTCAGGCTCTCGTAAATTCTTGATTCACATTGGCAGGTCTGATCCAAATCCCAGTAAAGTCAATACGAATCCTTCAATCAACTTCCCTGTATTTTCTGAGTCATTTCAAAGCTCCACTGACCACATAACTTTTCTAAAAGCAATATTTAAAAAAAAGTGCATTTGTACCATTATTCTTTCAATCTCCTACCCCCAGTAACTACATAAGATTATCACAAAAACCTATGCCATGCAGTTGCTATCATGAGCTGCTATCAGACTATAATTTGCTTGCAGACAATATAGCAAGAAACAAGAATTGATTCAGTAAATTTTAATATTTCTCTTTTAGTCCTGGCTGTTTGGCACAACTCTGAGCAGCCAGTAATGAACAGGATTTCCAGTGCCCAGCAGGCACATGTGACTGTCACTGACTGAAGGATAAGAATCCCTCAGGATTGTGTAAACAGTGTTCAAACTGCAAGGTACTATGGACAAGGATTTAAGTAATCTCTGCGGCTGGGAAGCAGTGAAAGAGGCTGGAATCATCTGTCTATGAAAAAGGAGCAGGGAAGAGCATTTTGATTTTTGATTTACTGAGTGGGATGGACTCTGCAGCAGATAGCTGATAACCTCTTTATGCAAAGTCCACAAGCTACAAAGATTGAAGAAGGGAAGAAGCGCTGCACTGGAAATAGGAAAATAATTTATTTATAACCAATTGTCTATTACTGTTCACAAAGAAATTGTCAGAGTCCTAGACTCCTAAATGTATTCATTATTTCAAATTGTTCCATTTATTTCTTCAGCAAATAAGCTATGTATTCTGAAGGCACTGAAGTTATGAAATGTACAATTGACTATTCCATTCACAATCTGCATTGGCTTGGATAGCTGAATTATTTGCATCGTTTAATTACATAACACAGGGCATGAAAATTGAGCCTTTAATCACCATGAGTAATGCTTACTCAAGGAAGAAGTCCTACTGAAGTCCAAAGACTAAAGACTTTTCAACATTAGTAAATGAGTCAGAATCTGGCCTTGTTCATATTTTGTGCTCTGAGGTAGTTTTCCTCCTTGCTTTTCAAATATGTACCTACCATACACAGTGTTGCCAGGAAGCAGCAATAGATGTCTCTTGACTTGCTTAGTCAGCCAGCATAGGACCAATCCAAAGCTGAAATGCTGAGAAGGATGTGAAGTTCAACAACTCAGGTCAAGGAAGGACAAGAGGGAAATACCTGTTTCCCCAGAGCCTCTATGGTCATGAAGTACAAACACTTCTGTTTAAGGAAAAAAAAGAAAGAAAACACAAGAAACCACAAAACAACCAATATTCAAGCCTCTTTTGAAATTTAAATATTGGTAGGTTAAAACAAAGCCTAAAATACCATACAGCAAATGAAAAATAAGACAGAAGTGCACATGATTAGCTTTTAGAACCACCAAAGAAAATTATGAGCTGTTCTGTCATCATTTCTGGAGGTCTTTAGGAGAGATCTAAATTGCTATTGTGGGAAGAGCACTAATAGAAAAAACTACAAACATGTGCTAACTTGCAGCGGTTTGTTTGCCAATTAACAACAAACCAACACTCCCCAACTAATTAGACAAAGTCAACAAGCAATGTTCTTTATTGAGACAAGTGCTGTAAAGGAGACATTGGCACAAAGAGCTGACAGATCCCCCCTATGTCCTACCAACAGTGTCAGCACAGATCTGAGGTGAAGCTACAGTGTAAGTGCTGAGCAGCAGAGACAGCACAAAGGGCAGCTGGGTCAGTGGGAGCCTGTAACATACACGTGCACCTGTAAAAAAGAAGGTTATGGGAGGACTGAAAAAGAAGAATCTTCAAAATCAAGTTTTTCTATAAGTTTTTTTCTTTTTACTTAAAGGCCACATTTTGCTAAAACGGTGATTTCAGCAACAAGAAATTTGAACTGAGTCAGAATTAGTTTTATCAGCCATTCCTGATAGCTGTCTCCAGCTTTCCTTGAGAAAAGGTGAAGTAAAGGTTCAAGCCTACCTTGTTCTATTTAGAGATTGAGCCAAAGCAACACTAAAAGCTGGTCTAGCCAGTAATTTGAATGTCGAGCTATTTACCTAGCTTCATTAGTATTTCAGTTTGTACTTGCTTAGTAGAGTTTTGCCCACATCTGATGTGCTTGGTTCATTACAAGAGCTTGCTAATAAATAAACTGGTTTAGTAATAGATGCTGATGCCTTAAGTTTTAGCTTTCATATTTTCCAGATTCTGTACTGCATCACTATATAACTCTGAATTTCATATAAAGTGTTAGCATGATCTCCTCACAGTTCAGTCAGGCAAAATAATCCTTTTCCAGCCCAAGAACCAAGGACACTGTTGCAGCTTCAGGCCCAAAAACTACAAACAGCAACAAATTGAACAGAGCAATCTGGGAGGATGGGACCTCACAACCTGAAGCTGTAATTGGACAATTGGCCCCAATATGTAAATAGACCAAAACTCACAAAAGTGTGAAAACCTGTGATAGGCGTGGGTCCATCCTGGGTGTAGCCTCAGGAGGGCTCTTGCACTGCCCAAGGTGTATCCTTTGAAAGCCTTTTAATAAATCCCTACTTTATTCCTTTGACACTGTCTAGCCTCTGTTCTAGGTATCAAGGCATCAACACTACAACAAAGTTATCACTTATACCTTTGGCCTTTTATCCTCCTTTTATGAGGAAGAGGGAAGTTACTTTTGTAGAGGATTTCACAATTTATTTTGTTTTCCTTGGGAAGAAACACTGTGAATTTTCAAACTTCTCTAGATATTGAAAAAAATTGTTCAGGATCAAAATGCTTCAGTATTGATGGATTCAATGGAGGATGTTATGCAATAGGAGACAACAGAGAAGAGGCAAAATCATTGTCAACTGCTCAGATTCAGACACTACTCACTCCAAAGCAATAAGGGAATGTGGGCTTTCTGGCGGCAGCAGTGGTTTGAGTTTTGTTTTTGTTTTAACATATTGTATCTCTTAGATTAAGCATTAGACTTCAGGTCTCTGAATCCTTCAAGTAGGCTTATGCAAAAGTACCCACACTTTTTATGCTCTTCCCCTTCCCTCCTCCTCTTTCATTTTCTCTTCCTGCTTCCCCATCCTTGCAGTGAAGCCTCTCAGACTTGGCAGGAGCAGCTGGCTGCAGCCAGCTGCTACTTCACACTCAGGTGGTGCTTTCAAGGCACAGTCCTGCAGCAGGGTGGGGTTGGATTGCAGGCTGCAAACCAAAGCCAAATCACGATGCCCCGGAGAGCACAACACACAGGTGCTGCTGCTGCTGCAGGAGGGAGCCTCTGCACAGTCACCACCCACACAGGTGTGTGAGGACACCAAGCCAGGTCAGACACCTTAACAGCAGTGTTAACACCACCCTGTGCCAAAGTGAACACATCCCCTTTGTCTCAAGCCCACTGGACCAATGCCTTTTCCACCAAAATCAAGCTAGGGCTCCTTCTGTTTATTTACAGGTCTCAAATAATGGTTGTATAGTTCAGTTCCTCAGTACTCCACCCCATTTAGCTTGTTAGCTTTTCACCAAGGTCTAAAGGAATAAACCTAGCTACAGGGAACAGAAGTCATTCCCTTTCCTTGGGTCTTCATCTGGCAGTGTTAAACCTAAAAGCACCAGAGTCACAAGTCCTCTGCTCTCATGGGCATATTGCTTACATGAAAAAGGAATGATCAGATTTGATGGGGACAAATAACAAGTCTGCATTAAGTTCAGTCAAGGAAATCAAACCTATTTCTTAGCAACTCAATTACATGATATCATCTACCCTCTTCTTTAAGACAACCAGAATTAGGCGCAGCAGAAAGCCTGGTGGACAGAGGTGTCCCCACAGAAATGGTGACACCCAAGCCTGATGGAAATCTTCAGCAGTGACTGGTTTCTGCCACACCTCCTGCCAGCTGGCATGCTAAAGAGACAGCCAAGTTTCTAGGACTTCAGTGGAGGAATTAAAGCACCTGCTCTACAAGGGGATACATGAGATCAGCTTTACCCTTTCAGTGGTGCAGAATGAAAGAGTTAAAAGAAGTTCCTGCTGTACACATTCTACACAAACTTATATGCCCAAAGGCACTGCATTTGCGTTCCTGTAACTTATGTTTTCCCTTTTACTTATCCCTAGTGGTTCATTATTGCAGGCCTTCTGACTTGTGAGAACAAGACTCACGATTCCCTCTGGGAGTTTTGCCGCTGCCCTCTTGCTCCCCATTCCTCCCTTTTTTGTTTATTGTCTTCCAACTACCTCTCCCATTCAGGTTGGGAAAGGAGGCAAGAGGCAAAATTTATATCATGATTTCTCCCTCCTCCACAGTCTCATTTCATAATAATTTTTCACTTAACAAGAGAAACACCATCATAACGTGAAGACATTCTGGTGTCTCAAGCCAGACAGGTTTATTCAGAAAGCAGAGAGAAAGAAACCACAGCCCAAGTTAACAGCAGGGATCCAGAGCACCCTCTGAAATGTTGGCTGTAACCCTCCTGAATCTCTCCCTCCTTGTGAATAAGTCTGTAATTTAAACAAATCAGGCCTCAAATACTTCTTGCTTTCAAGTCTCCTACACTTGCTTGCAAGATTCAAATGCTTGCAAGAGTCAGAGGCTGCTTTTGTACAGTGTTTGTAGGTGTTGGCAAAAGTGCTGTTGCACCAAAAAGAAACCCTCTTTTCTACTACCATCAATCAGATATTACAGCAAAGACTATTGTATGTCTATTTGCTATTTGCTGATTTATTTCTTTAGCACAGTTTTTCACCCTGCCAGTCTTTTTGCCTGTCTTCCTAGTTGAAGAACCCAATATGTGAATGTAGCAGCTGCCTCTGTGATCGCTGAAAAAAATTTTAATATTTCAGACCTTATTTTTTCTTTTTAGGGTAACAGGAGCATCTTCCAGTTTAAACAGGAAGCTATGACACAAGGTGAAGTTGCATCCTTGTCTCTTTTGTCCAGCCACCTTTAACTTCCACATGGGACAGAACATCTGAAAGAACATGGGAAGCTGAGCTCAGGAAAGATGAAAGTGGTTGAAGGAAAAAGGTAAAAAATATAAAGATAATTTACTGCAGGATTTTTCTAAATATATCAATTTTTCTTGTGGATGCAATAGCGTGTGCTGCACATGTTTTCTTTTCTAAGAATAAATAATTTGCAGGTGCGTGGAGCTCTGCTACAACAAATATTTCAAACTGAAGCTACGTTTTCTTCATATGATTAATATGTTACATTACAGCTTGCTTATAAATTAAAGGAGCAGAAAATGATGTACTGCAAAGGATTTGTATATTTCCCCTGCTAAGCTACAGTGACTGTAAATCATTTTCATCATAGTTCATTTTTAATTTGAATTCATAAAAGGTTGTACATTTATTTGTGGCTTTAAATGAAAAAAGATTAAAGGCTGTAAACTTAAGTGTTTATTAAAGGAAAAAATATGCTGATCTGAAACTTCAGGAATTAAAATATAAGTAAAATATAAGAAAGGAGAACAAGTAAGATTTCTAGTTAAGCCCTGGGAATTCAATATGAACTTTAAGGTCTTCTACTATAAAGGAATCTGTATTTGGTCAAGTGAGGATGGTAGGGGAAGACAAGGATGAGGAAATGGAAGGACAGGAGTTTACCCAGCTCTACCCAGAACAGGGATTTGTGAAGTCAGTTCCCATGGTAGATAATTGTTGAAGAAGTGGAGCCTACAAACACAAAAATAAGTAAGAACCACTTCCCACATTATGCCAAACCTCATTCCTGCCCTTCTGTAGGCATAGGGCACCACATGGGCTGGCCAAGCTGGACTTTGAGATGATATCATAAGGCCAGATCCCAAGTGAACCTTCAGATCTCATTTTTGGCAGCCACAAGGCTATGCCTCCAGAGTAAAGGCTCTGAGGCAGCCTCAGTGATGATCTTTGGTAAAGTATCAGGGTTACTGTACACATCATGATTTTGTTGAGTGGGGACTCTCTACTGGCATTTTGCTTATCAGTCCTCTCATCTAGTTTAAGGAGAGATCACCATAATTAAAATGATGACCAGCAGGGGGAAGTCATTTTAATCACTTTAGCAGCAAAGAAAGCAACATGGCATCAGACTAAAATTTTATGAGCACAGTAAACTAGATTACAACTGTTTTTAATGCCTCTTTGAAGAAACTCTTTTGCCCATCAGTAGCAATCTCACAGGTCTACTATTAATGGAAACAATTGCCCTGATTCTACACATACAAATTCATAATTCCATAAAAAGTAGCAGCCTTCCCGCTTCACCTCTCCATTGACTGATTTCAGTGGGAACATGTGTTTAAAAGAAATCATAGAGTATTTTTTATCATGTAGGAATGCAGGTAAGTATTTCAAGATCCTTTCTGTATCCCACATGCTTTAATATGAACACTAGTAGAACAAACTGGAAGGCCACATTTGAAATGGCAACCACATATTTCAAAGGGAAACACTCCCATTTCACACTGTAGCTGCTGGGACTTCTTAGAGAGTCCAAGAGCAGCAGGCAAGCCTCAGGACTGCCTCTTAGTGCAGTCTAAGAGCAACAGCCATGTGAAATAACCATAAAGTTTGAGGTTGGTGCTCTGTACGAGATGAGAATCAGCTCAGCCAGGATCCCTAACCCTGCACTCGGTGTCTGGAGAACGTGTAGGAAAACCCCAGCCAGCAGGACCCAACAGGCTGCTTGGAGAGCCAGGATCCTATCAGGTGCCTGAAGAATGTTGTTTTGCTCGGCATTTCCTGCTTGACTGGTTGTCTTCCTAACAACCAAACTTTCTTTGTCTTAATTTAAGATGTTTACTTTTGCTGTGATTACTGTAAAAGCCCATGGTCTTTCATAAGCCACAATTTGCAGAAAACAATGCAGGGCAGGAAATCAACTCCTAACAGTGTCCAACAAACTGAGCCTGTAACGTTTCTGCTAGGGACAGTGGCAAACTAATGAGCAATCTCCTAATTACTCAGAAGCTATTTAAGTAAGCACATTACCCCAGATGATGCTAAATTGACACCTCTTGCAGGCAAACTGCTCAGTCACAATTAACCCAAGTAGGAGCTGCAAGCATACATAGACTGTTCAGTCAATTAGCCTTTGTTGTTGATGAAAATAAGTTTATTCTTTTCATAGATTAAGTTTTTTTTTGTCTTATTTATAGCTCCACCCTGATGTAAATTCTTTTAGAGTCTGTTTTCCTAGACAGTTAAAGCCTTCTCTTGAAATCAGTGGGCTCTGCAAGAACAAAATCAGCTCCTAAACTGAGGTCCAGACCCAGCAATGAACTTTCACAGTAGTCCTCATTTGCTGCAGTTTTTATGCATTTATTTCTGAAGATCACATCTTCTGAATGGCAACACCCTCCCACGGCTCAGATCTCATTATCAAAGAATATTACTTTTCTGCACAGTTTCCAGGGAATATAGGATTTTTCTTGTCCTCTCTTCTTTCCTAAACTCAATGTAAGAAAAGCTTTTCCTGTCTACCATAAAAAAATTATTGTATTTAAAGGGAACTTGAATTATTTAAGACACATAACTGAATATATGCATTTTTAATACCAGCCACAAAATCAAATAATACAGATTATATAATGCCAGTTATAGTTTGGATGTTAAATTGAAAATCAGGTATTTTGAAATTAATATACTGACCTTCTCCATGTTCTACACTTAATATCTGCTGATAGATCCAGTGTAGAATGTTTTCTCATCAATTTCCATGAGCTCAGGACCAAGTCCCCAGCTCTCACTATCAAGCAGCAATCAGAAAACACTGAGTTCTTTACACACCAGCTGCTAATAAAGATGGGAGACACTCTAGACAGGAAACCCAGCCTGCACTCTAGAAATGGAAATGAGATCTATAAGTGATGACTGTTCTCCACAGAAACTGTGAAGTTCCAGCTGCCTTGTGCTCAGCTACACCCTGCTTGACAGGTAAGGAACGAGACAGGATATTGCCAAGGATGAAAATAATTTTGGGGATTATCCAACATACTCCATAATCCAAAAATATCTTTTCTTTTTTCAAAGTCAGCCAGAGTAGAACATAAGACTGAATAAATCTGCTCACATATACAAGACCATAATAATGAAAAGTTATAGATCCAGTATTAATTTCACATTTGCTTCCCTTGTGTTACAATTAGACATTATTTACTAATAATTCTATACCATAAACTCTAGCCCCTAAATGCAAATTAAAGTACATTTAATTGCACACTGTCTTGGGTAGTACTTTTTACTACTCTCCAAAAAGCCAATGTTCAAAGAAATTGTCTCCCTGAGATAGAGTGATTCACAGTATGACTCAGTGTTTTCTTTCATAAAAGGACTGCATTCCACTTGTTCCCTGTTTTAAGTTTTATAATAGGCTGTGATAGAGCTAAGATATGCACATTGTATAGTACCACTTTGCAAGCTGATTTACTACCACAGAAGCCATTTAGAGTTCTCCAAAGAAGCTTTGAAGGCTTTAATATCAAAATCTTTCTCCAAGGCCTGCTTTGGTACCAATACTTGATTAAATTAAAACCTAATTATAGTCTAAAATGAATGATGTGCATTTTCTCTCCATTAGACAGATCTATTTGCATTCCATGAAAGACCATTGACATGGCAGCGTGCCATTTGAGTCTGTTTAAATCAAAGATGTCCCAATGGAATTTTCTTTTTCCCTACCAGCTATATTTGTCTTTTCTAACGGGTGCCCAGGGCCTAAGGGTTTAGCCAGACCTCATTACCTGAGGTAGACAGTGCATGAAACCATTTAATTGGCAGTAGCCAGTCCACTGAGCCAGTCCTTTGCTTTGCTTCATGCCAGCCTCCACTGATGCTGTTTACCAGACATTTTGCTCAGGTTTTCTTTCCAAGTGAGAGAGGCATTTTTCAGTACCTGAAATCCACCATTAACTATCTTCCCCTTCAGGTGTTCTCTTACTTATTCCCAGGTATTTTGTTGAGCAGAAACCCACTAAAGCATAGCAGTCTTCATAACAATTAGTGAAATGTAATTACCTTCAACAAAGGAAGGCTGTTCTTAAGTTGCAACCAGAATAATTGTGATGTTTTAGCTGAAAACAACAGAATGGTATTTTGCTATTTATTGAAGGTACATTTTCAAGGGGCTTCTTGTTTTAAAGCATGAATCCCTACTGAGTTGGTATTGATACAGAAAATTTCATGTGTGGCATAAAAAGCAGCACTGTTGTCTGCTTTGACAGAAATAATTTTAATTTCAAAGAGAATGGAAGTGGCTTGGTCATTCATAATCACAAGAAAGCAAACAAAGACAGAAAAGCAAAGCCCCGATTACTCTATGAGCCTTCCACACTCAATCTTCGAATTTCTGAAAGCAGTATGAAGCACAGAACATAAATGAATATGAGATTTAAGAGTTCAAGAAAGTTTACAATTGTCATCAGGCATTTCTTGATTCCTTCCTTGCTCCTGGGGCAGAACAGTTCTGTCTCTTCTGTGCTTTGGACTTCTGCTTACCACTGCAGAAGAGACAACACAGCCTAGCCCTTCTCCAGACTTGGATCCAAAACTCCTGAACCCAGAGACAGTTCTTGAGATGTTCCCAGCACAAGTTTCCTTTAGGCTAGCTGAGATCCTTCTGGGTTCCTGCACATTTTTTACCATTTCTGAGAAACCACACCTTTTCAAACCACTTTGTCCTTTTTTCCTTGTGTATCCTCACAAAGTGCAAACAGTGGGGGTCTCCTCCCAGCCTCAGTGTATGATGCCATGTTAGACTGTAAATTTGGACCAAGCCTGATGCTTTCCCTATAAGCCACAATCTGAACATTTCTAAATTTTTTTCCTATTTTCCCTGTGGATTACGCCACCTGCAGAGTTTACTCAGAGGCCATTGCAAAGGCTGGTGACCCCCCTACTGCACCACATTTAACACAGTGATTTGCTGATGCATTTTGGTAATAAGTATTTAGATAGTAGTATTCCTTATCACCTCTCTCAATTGATGTTATAAGCAAACTTTACACTAAGTTATGCATTTCAAAATTAATATAATAGGAAACTACTTATTTGTCTCATTTCCTCCATGTAGGCCATAAAACTCATATAAAATCTATATTGAAAGACCAATCAGATTCTCAGCTAATGACTTTTTTCCTTTGTACAAATCACTGGAATTTTTTTGAATTGTACCTGCTTAGACTGTAATGGAAAACAGTTATTTGAGAGAATTAAATATTCTTCTTTTAAATTATACCTTTAAATCTCTATTTGTTCTGCTGCTATTCTGAAAGAAAATCTATTGTTAAGTCTTAGAATATAATGCAAATCTTCTTACTACCTGTTGCAATTCTACTTGTTGTGCATCCGAAGTGCTGCACACCATTTTCTTTCAGCAATTCTCTGATGCAGGAAAGCATTACTGTCCCCATTTTAGGTATGGAAAACCAAGGCCCAGAAAGGGCAGGTTAGATATCAGTTAGATTCAAGCTCATGCATTGTTCAGGAGCTAACAGAGTGGGAATCCCCCTAAAGCACTGCCTGCCACAGAACAGCTGATTTCCATTAACAGCTTCATGCCAATTATCTAATCAGCTGTCACACTTTTCTTCACTGTATTACAGCTTTCTCACATCAAGGAACAAAATTATTTGTAGGTTTCCAAGCTAATTTTGCTTTTTTTATAAATCTAAACTATGACTAAATTATCACAGGTCTTAGCTGGGATTGGGTGTGGAGCAGGGTGAGCACTTTGAGGTGTCACAAAGATACAGAAATTGAGTGAGAAGCTGGACATAGATCACTGCTGGCAGCAGAAAGCCATAAGGAGTGCTCCTGTCTGTGGATGGGTAAAGTCCACTTGGCAGGAGAGGACGTTTACACTTTTCTGAGGGCTGAGCTGCTGAGTGGAATGGGAGGGGAGAAAGGCAGATGTGAGCCCCTCACGGTGCTCTGCCACTTTGACTGCAGCAGACTTGATGTGGCCTTGATCCATCAGAGTGTGGGAATGTGTTTCCTGGGCACTGCTGAGACATCTGCTATGTCTGCAGTGTATCTAGAGCTCAGCTGAATATGTGACACCTCAGCAGAGAGGCAGGGATGTGTGACTGCTGTGTGAGATGCATGCCATGCCCTCTGTAACATCCCCTTCATTCATTTCCACTGTAATGGCTGACCTTTTGGGGATTAAAGAGCCCTGTTTTCTCTGTTCATCTCTCCTCCTGTCCTTTTTCCAAGGTTATCTATGGAAATGATTCTGCCTTCTTGCTTACACAACTTTTGCTGTAGTGTCCAGTCTTTCCTGAGCGTTGCCATGGCCAGACCCAGCTTCCACGGGTGAGCAGTCCTAACACACAAAGGACACTTTAAGCCTGCTTTGTCACTCAGGCTCTTTGCCTGGCTGCTGTTAGGATTAATATAAATATGCCCTTGAGAAGCTAGAAAATAGCCATGCCTGGTATGATTCAAAGAATACATAATTTTCTCTTATTCACTGGCCAGGGTTATGAACAAATGGCTGTATGTAGAGAAGGAATTATATTAAGCTCATTAAAAATAATTTCACAGGGAAGGGATGATCCACTTCTACCAAATTGGGCTATGAGTGAAATAATAAAACATACAGCCTATTCTTTATGTATTCAGTGTAATTTCTGTTATATTGCTGGAAGATTTTTGATACAGCACATGTATCTTGACAAAAACCTCTATCTTGCAAGCCTGCTCAGCATTTACTCATAACAAAGGAAGTAAAGGCAGCATTTTCCTCCAGTCTACACCTGGGCATGTTCCCCACAGGAATCACCCAATATGATTCTTTCACTAATTTAAACTACAATTGATATAAAAAACCCTGGACTACTAATTCTGAAGGTAGCATTTATTTAAACATTATCTGCCCAGAATGACCAGTTAGTCTTGACTTTTAAACTCTCATATTAAGCTTAAAGTATTGTATATTTAGTTATTTATCTGACTCATTAATCTCTCTTCCATTTTGATAGCTGATTTGATATTCAGTGTATCAGAGATAACTGTCTTGTTATAGCTAAATGAAATATGCATTCAGAAAAGTTCATTAATAACATTATCATTAATTGGCTCTTACCTGAATCTCAGTGCTACAGGGACTCTTGAAATTAAATGACAGATTGCAGCTATCTTTTTAAAAGTAGAATTTTCACAACCTCCCCACATTGCAAATGAAGTCTAATGGGCCAAATCCTGTTCTCCTACTGATCCTAGAAAAAAAAGAAAAAAAAGTTATATTGCTCAGTCTCAACTTACTTTACACCAAGATGTCAAGGTTCAGTGTCGGAACTCAAAATGTCCCTCAGACATTTTTGGATGTTCTGGATCCAGGTCAGAAGCACTTGAGACCCTGGCAGGCAGCTGGAAACAGCTGTGATTTTGGATTTGAACCATGGGACGATTTACCAACCTTATAGGAAGAACAAGAAGTCACAAAAGGTTAGATATAAGAGTAGAAGTAGTCACAAAGTAAAGGGAAGAATTTTTGAGTACTGTACAGGGGGGTTTTAGTTTTATATATGGGGGTCAGAGGTTTTAAGATGGAGGGATTTGGACCTGCCCTGTCCTCCCTCTTTCTCCTTCCTTACCTCCATGTTCTTGGTGATGTTGGCACTCACAGATTGGTTTAGAGTAGAAAAGCACCATTTAATATAGGTAATAGGCATTGGGGAAAAACTGTAACCAGGTAACACGTAACGTACCATATAAAAGATAGCAGCAGCCCAGGGCTGGGAGGGAAGAAGAAGACAGCAGAGAGGGTGTCAGGGTGTGTGTGTGCCTCTGCCTGAGCTGCTGAGCAAACTGCAGTAGCCTGAGAAGAAAATCTTTTAGATAACTTGCAATAAACAACCATGAGACCATGCAACAAGAGACTGCTGAGCCTTTCTTTGGAAGCACGGGTTGGAGGAGAGACTTTTCCACCACACGGAGCCACCCCTGACCCAGAGGTGAGCTCTGGCAGTTCAGAATTGATCCCAGTTTGCTTTTCAGCGTTTAATGTAAAATCACATCTTAATCTCTGGAGGTAAGAGCATACCCAGAGACTAATCTCACTTTGCCAAGGTGCACACTGAAACACGGAGCAGAACCTTAGCTGAGGCTGGCCAGCAGCAGGTATCTCACACACCTGGAGCCCTCTGTCCCTCTGGAAGTCATATCTCCCCTCGGTGTCCGCAGGGCTCCTGTGAGCACAGACCCAGCCCTGCACGGCAGCTGAGCTCCAGCTGGGTCAGCACAGAGGAGGTTTTGGGAATGCACAGAGGTGTCTGAGATGGCCCTGCCCACACCCTGCACGTGCAGGGCCCTGCACACCTGCAGCTGCAGGACTGCAGAGCTGCCAGTGCAGCACGAACAGCGCAGCCCTTGGGACAGCGGCTGCCCTGGGATGCAGAAATGCTCCCTCTCACACTGCTCACCCTGCCAGGATTGTTTCTGAGCATCTCAGTGAAACACTTTCTAAAAGGACAGGCAAAAGAAACCACAGGAGTCATGCTAAATCCCTGGAATACTGAATTTATTCATTTCTGCCAGCGTTGAATGAGTCCTCAAATCACAATGGCTTTTGGACTCCCAACCTCCCCACCAGAATGCAAAAAATTAAGCAGTGCTTCCTCATACACAAAGCTATATCCCATCTGATTAAAAGCAAATTAGATTCTTGATCCAACTTGTAGGATTAAGTATCTCCTAGAGAGATGACATGAGACCTACAACATATTTATTATTAATAATTTTCTCGTAAGAGAGTCCACACTGGGATTGACTATAGGTGCAAAGAACTATTTTGTCTTGGTCAGCATATTAATTGTCTTTTTGACTTCTCTCATGCAATGTAAAACAGCTTGCAGGCTGCAGCAAAGGCAGGGCATTTAACCACCCATCTGGTGATTAAGTCCTGCATGGTTGACACCTGCATTTGGAGCAGCCATTTCAGAGTGCAGCAGTCATTTGCAAAATTTCAGCAAAGGAGATTTGTTCAAAAACTGGTCAGTGCTGGTAAAGAGGTGTGTTTGTGAGGCCAAATGCATGGATGTAAGAGGGGAAGGAGATTCTTATGACTATTTTAATCCTGCAGGAATTCTCTACAGGGCTTCAGCACAATTTTTTTTCCTTTACTTAGCAGCTTTTATTCTGCCAAGATGACACCTGAAGCTGCATTTGAACACAAAAAACCAAACAAAAACAACAACAAAAAAATACAGCAAAGCCAGACAAACCCACCAATCCAAAACAACAAAACTCAAACCCCTAGAACTAACCAGCAAACAAACAAACAAAAAAAAGGCACACGAAACACTTCTTTCCCTTCTAAAGTCCAGTCTTAGATCTAGAAAAGTCAAACCACTTACTGTGTAGGTAAATGACAAAGATTAGCCAACTTTTCCAAATAAGAAACACTTCACTGAGATGGAAACAAAATGCAATTGAAAGCCCCAAATATATAAGGTACTGCACAATATGCTCTCTTAGACCTGTGAGCAAATCTAGTCCTGGGGTACAATATATAAAAATTCCTCACACACAAGCACTATTATTTCTAATGAAAAAACAATAATAAAAAAAAAGCCTTTACTCTAATAAAATTACTAGTAAAAAATACCGTTAATGGCAGGCTTTCTAACAAATTCTGTTGCCCTCCTGCTGTCCTTTGCACCTGCTTACTGTCTGGAGTAGCCTGCCTCCTGCCTTGTCCAGCTGTTTTAAACGATCCTTCATTCAACAATGCTTTCTAATGACAGCAGTTCTGGGAGGCCGATTCTCCACGATGGATGCTCAGTGTGAAACTGCCCCTCTTTGTCCTTATGGCACATAAAGGAAGCCGGACTCACCTGTTTGCTCCAACTCCTCATTTATTTGCAGCTCTTTGCAGCCCCACATCATCCCACATCGGTAGTAAACACAGTGCAGTTCATCACAGGAGCATTCTGCCAAAACATCTTTGGATCAAATTCTTTTAGTGATTCCTACCTTGTCCTTGCTACCACAATGAATGTAATTGAAGAAAGAAAAACACTGTTTCTCAGGCTTTGTTGCTCCCTGGGTACCACAAAAAATTAATTGGCCAGGCAGCGCTCACAGCCCAGGTTGTACCAAGCGAACAGGAAACGCTCACATGGGTTTCACACAGAGCACGTACAAACCAGGAGGGCGAAGGGAACAGTGAGATTCACCTTGTTGAACACAGCCAGTCTCTTTAAAAGGAGCATAGGGGCAGGCTCAGAACTCAGCAGCTGGGTCAGAAAAAAGGGGTTTGGGGAATGTTGCAGCTACCTGTGAGCGTGGTCGCTGGGGGTTTGTGCCAGGTCCATGCTGGCTGTGGGCAGCAGATAGCCCTGCCTCAGTGCAGCAGGAGCCATCCACCTCCTGGGCAGCGCTGCTTCGGCTGGGGCCACGGCCAGCCAGGACTGGGCACCCTGCCACTGACAAAGTGCACCAGCAAATGGCCTTTGTAGCATAAACAATGCTTCCAGCCTCCTTTGGTTCTGCTCTGCCCTAATCCACATTTACTGCTTCGAGGGACTAGTTCCTCTCATTTTTCCTGCCACTCTTTGCACAACTGCAGCTGCCTTTAGTGATATGCAACGAATTGCATGAAAATAAAGAATGAGTGTATGAAAAGGATATGAAAACTATGACAGAACAAGACCCACATTACAGGTGTCTCTTCCTCATTCCTGACTACCAGGCACAGACTGCCTTTGTTTCCCACACCTTGCTGATATGGCACAATCCCAAACTCATTTGAGATGACAGGAATCCTTCTGTAGACTTCAACACATTTCAGAGTAGAGGTAAGGCAGGAAAAATCATCAGTTACAAAACAACATTTCCACTATTTAACAAGGAACCTTTCAAATCCCACTTTTAGCCAGTTTTTAGCAGAATTCAAGGACGAACAAGCTGTGCTGTACAGCCCTTTCCTCCTGAGACCAATTCTTAAGTTTCTAAGCTTCATTATATTTGTGGCAGACCACTCAAGGATCTGCTCTTAGCTGTAGTTTAGGCTAAGAAGAGCCAGGAAATATATCAACAGCATACTCCTATGCTAAAAGGTGAGTTTGGCCTCCTTGTCCACTAAGTTTAAAAGCTTTCCTGACAAATTTTCTATTACATTTCCCTCTTAAAAAGACTGCTGCTGACACTCAAGGAAAACAAGCAATTATGCACTCTTATAATACTTGAAAGATGTAAAGCTAATCAAACATTATCATAGTATTTTCATGAAAGATCAGCTGACTTTGTGCATGTGCAATTTGAGTGCTCTAGAAAGTCTTCAGGAAATATTCAGCTGCAAAACAGCATAAATTACTCTGTATTCCATCAGACTTTTCAGGTATTGTTTTGGGAGTTAAAAAGCAAAAACCCTGGTGCAGTTTTTGATCAGATGTCATCCTTAAGACAACATTTTCCTAGATCACCATACCCACATACCAATGTTGAATTTTCACACCACAGTGACGAAAGTCTCTTCCTTTTTACCTTCTTTAGCAACAATCCAAACACCTTTCTTTATCATTCAGCAAAGTCTGAATGTACAGGTGTGTAAGAGAAAGAAAACAGCCCAGCTAGGGGACATCACTGCATCCACCTTAAGCATGAGTCAGATACACACCTGTGCACATGAGAGGGATGTTAGGTCCTCAGGTAGGCACACTGGCCTGCAAATGTCCTTGTGGTGGAGGATGCTCACACTTGAACAGCTCTTGGATGGCCTCTAATCTATTTTTTTTTTCTGTAACTTCTACTTTTTTTTTTCCTCCATGGAAAGGGGTTTCTCCTTTATTTGAAACACAGAACCAAGCCACATATCCATAGCTAGACTCCTATTTTAAATGTTCCAGTGGTTAGGAATCTCTGGATTTGAAGCTTTGGTTTGACTCATCACAAAGTCATACTTACTTGACCATGGCTTATTGAAGCTCATGGGTTTTTAGAGCCCTCCAGTTTACAGAACCTGTTCATAGTTAATATAATGTGGGTTTACTAATTTATTTAAATTAAATATTACTTTATTTACTAGTTTAGCTTATTACTTTATTTAAATTAAATAATACTATTCAGATTAAATAGATAATTTAAATGTAAGTTTCATATGTCTCCGATTTTGGAGAGGTGTTACCAACATGACAGGATATAATCCTGTTCAGTGTTGTTTCTTTTAAAAACTGGGAAATTTTTTATCACAAATAACCATCAACAAAAAAACCCCAACATTACAAATCATACACTGATGATGTTGAATTCCCCAGCTCTATTTCAGTTCTTGCCTGCTGTAGTATTTTCTTTCTGTAATACTAATGTGTATCTATTAGTTTTAGCAGTTAATAGGTGTAATTTCAATATAATTTAAATGTGCATATCAAAATATTACTTGTGGGAAGAATAGGATTTTTTTTATCTCGCAGAAATGTGATGATAAAAAAAATAACCTTGTCTTGATTGTATCCCTTTTATAAACACAGCAGGATTGGGAAAGCATTCCAGGATATATATCTGTCACTGCAGCTGGTATCACCCTATAACTGTGCTAGTTAAAATCACTCTCTAATCAGAAAGGGTAATGGATTTCTTCTGCTGGCACTGGAAGGTGATTGTGCAAGTGACAGATGTCAAAAGCATCATTCTTTCTGAACCTCTCTTCACAGCCGAGATTAAATAGAATGGCTTAATTGCACTTCAGACCCATATAGACTCCCTGGAAGCAGGTAGGATTTTAAGACTACAAGAATGTAGAATGTTAAGTTTAAGTTTTGGTAGCTAGAGCGAGACAAAATGCAGCTTCATTTTCTACCTTCTGGGAAGATTTGAAAAGCCCTATAATTTAACCAGGAGAATCTACACATGGAGCTAAAAAATATGGCTTGAATAAAGGCCAGGCAGACACATGACCTAACATTAAGGTCCTCCAAGTTTGATGCTGCCCAAAAACTCTAAGCAGTGTACAAGGACAAGCAGGGTACAAGCAGGTACAATTCTTACCCTGGATGGGGGGAAGAGCAACAGCCTGGCTCTGCCCACCACCCAAATCATGGACAGCAGCCCAGGCTGCTGCCTTCCTCCTGCTTGTGCACAGTCAGCTAAGAGATTTGAAGGAAAAAAAATTAAAGTCTATAAAGTTAGTTCCAAGGCAGTCAGAGCAAACAAAGGATCAGTTTAGTGCCTTTTTTTCTCATCTGCAGTCTGGGAAATTCCTACTGGCACCCCAGTCACACAGAAAGATATTTCAAGTGCATATAGTACAAGTTCAGTGTTCCTTTTTTACAGGTAACATTTACCTGCAGGGTTTGGCTAGCCTGTAAACTAACATTTAAGAATATCCTCAAGGGCTCTCTCATCAACAAAAGGAAAAAAAACCCATAAACTTGTAGCTTGCTTGGTTTCTACACTCCCTATCAGAGGAAACAAGCTGCTGCAGTCACACAAAAGGTAAATAGGTATTGCACTATATCATGGCACCATTAGCTAACACTGAGTTTTAAAATTCTAAAACATGATCATCCTGAAAGGAAAAAAAGAGGAAAGACAAGAAGAACCTACATTCTCTGAACCAGTAAGTCTTCAATTTCTACAGAATAATGGGAGAAAAGGATTTGAATTAAGTCTTTCACCCAGAATCTACAACATTCAGACTTTGAGGTAACAAGAAAAGAAAACATTTCTGCAGATGGATTGGAGTAAGGGGAGGAGAAAATATGAGAAGTCAGCACAAGAAAACAAATACCTTGCACTCAGCCATCAAGCTTACATCCGGTCTGCAGCCAAATAAATTTATTTTATTTTTCAATTACAGGATAAGCTCATTTATGAATGGCATGAACCTTGCTTTCCACAGTTTTTCACATAATAGAAAACTAACTAGAGAAAAGTGGCAGATGCAGTTTTTATCAATAAAGCTCTGCTTAGAGGAGTTGAAAATCTTTTCCTTTCATGCTTTCAAGTTCTTATTGTATACAATTGTTTTCCTCAGGGGATTATACCTGATCCCATGAAGCTTTCCCTGCCAAGACAGTCCAGGCTCTTTGTGGAATAAGAGCAGACATTGATTGGCAGGGACCACAAGGGAGGCTGCGGCAGCTCTGGGCCCCTCTCTCCCAGCAGGGTTTTGCTGCTCAGCCTGTAAGGGTCACCTGAGCATGGCTTAAAGGATCTGGAAAGAGGAGGATATCTGAAGGCCAAATATTTTAAAAATGCAAGCCCTTTGCCATTTCTTTATGAACCTCTCCCATCAAATAAAGTAGATTCAACATCGTTTGTTTCTAAATGTGCTGGAAATGAAAATAACTGCAGTTATTGAAACTGTGGGAGGTACAATGGATATTTCAGCTGTAACGGGATGAGAATGCCCATTCAAAAGTTTCCTTCAAGCTCTTTATAGCAGACAAATCCTCAAAAGAAAACATACTTTGTTAACTTTCATTTGAATACATCCTGCTCCAGCCAGACAGCCCACTTAAAATGACACAGAGGTAGTAAATTCTTCTCCTGATTGGTTAGCTGGAGTTTAACAGCTTGAGCTTATCAGGAAAGTGATATGAACAAAAGTGTTGGGCACATCATCGTTCAGGCAATACCTCCCTCACTCTTCAGGAACCTCTGAGGTGAAGCCTTTAATTATTCTTTGCAGTAAAAGATGTGTGATGAAAACACTGGGAGATGGACAAAGGCCACCCAGAAGGGATCTTGCTCAACAAGCCTTGCATACTGTATCCCACAAGAAACCCTCTTAACGTGAATTATTTCAAAAGCTGAGGTGGTGCATGGGTCCGTGTTTTTCCAAGACAGTGTTTCCTTCAAAAAGTCCCTTATGAGGAAGAAACAACAGGAGATCTTGTCCTCAAGACACTTCCAATATCTAGCAACTGAAAGATGATGAGAAGCACAGATTTCCTGTTCTTTTCTTCTGAGAAATGGCACCCCAAGGCATTAAAATGCCCATGGAAATACGGAGGGCCAGCTTTTCACAAGCACTCACAACACACAGTGCTGAATGGAGAAATGCTCAGTTCCTGTTCTCTGGCCAATCCATTTAGGCTGCTGACTTTTGGCTCTGAATCCCCTCCAGAGCTCAATGGCTTGTTCCCAATAACACACACATGCCACTAAGCCCAGCATTGTCAGACAGCTAAAAGCTGATCAGAAGCATTTGTAGGTTTGGATATTTGCTTGATGCTACAGTCAACCTTAGAATAATTGCCTCTGAAGAAATAGGAGTAAATAACACACATCCAGTCTGGCCAAAAGCATACTATCAGTGCCAAAATCTCCACAATGTACAAGACTGTACAACAGGCAAGGACAATCCCTCAAAGGCAACTGTGATTGTTGCATGAAAGAGTAACAAAGCTCAATTAACTAATTAAATTGTCTGCCAAGAGACTAAGGAATTCACAGTACAAACATATACAAAAGTAGGCTAAATGAAAAGTGAAGAGGTCTGGTGAGATAAGGTGGTCTCACAAGAAAGCAAATACTGCAGGTATTCATTGGTAAGGCAGCCCCTACACTGAAGGGTGAAGGGACACCATAGGTCATGAAAGGGATAGAGAGACAGGCACTTAGGGCAGCTCAGTTATGGTGTTCAATGGTGTTCACTCTGAAATAAAGCACAATATGGAAGACACAGTCAGGTATGAGCTCTCAGTTGTGTTGGTTATGAAATCAGAGATAACACATACCTCAGACCCTCTTAGGGTAGGATGTTGTCATAGGAGATTCTGTGTATGACACTGCAATTTTGGACTTAGGGTAGAGAATACAATATGACAAAATTTAACATTCCATGTAAAGCTTCCTGATTTAATCTCGCCTCCTTTGTTTCCCCGATTTGCTTTCCAAAATGCAGCTATAGCCCCTAATGACACCAGATGGATTGATAAAAAGGAAATAATTCCTGACCAGCCTGACAGCATTCTATTATCACATGGCTAGAGTAGAGAAGGAAGGGAGAACTGTGGGTATTGCTTGCCTTGGCTTATGCAAAGCTTTTGACATAGAGTCCCATAATATCTCCACAAATAACCCATGAAATATGGACTAGAGAAAGGGACAGAGAGGTGGGCTGGAAATGAGCTGCTCTGCCTGGCTCAGAGCTGTGACCAGTGACACAAAGTCCACCCAGAGGCCATTCACTGGTGGTGTTTGCATGGCTGAGGGCAGAGCTGGGCCCACACTGTTTAACATCTCCATCATTGACCTGTGGTGGGACACAGGGCAACTTCTCCAGTGTGCACATGATGCCTGAACACCAGCTCTGCTGCCACAGAGAAGCACGAGGACAGGCTGGAGAGAGAAAAAAAGGGCCAACAGGAGCCTCATGAAGCTAAGAAGTGGAGAGGGAAAAGTCCTGCCCCTGGGGAGCAATAATGTCCCCAGAATAATCTGGGGATCAGCTGCCTGAAAAGCAGGTTTTTCAAAAAAGCCCTGGGGCTCCTACTGGACATCAAGGTGACCACAAGTCAGCAGTGCACCTCTACAGCAAAGAAGGCAACAGCCTCCTGAGCAGTGGAGAACATACCTGGGGCTTGGTGCTGAGCTCCCCAGGACAGGAGATGGGGAGACACAGGAGCAGATCCAGCAGAAGGCCACAGAGATGATAAGGCCTTGCAGCATCTGACTGATAAGGAGAGCCTGAGAAGATTGTGGTGGTTTAATCTGGAAAAGACAAAGGTTGCGGGGAGTGTAGTGGGGGGGTTTGGGCAGGGAGCACAAATAAAAATAAATACCTGATGGGAAGGATTAAGAAGATAGATCCAGGTTCTCTTTAGTAATAGCCAGTAAGAGGTGGCAGGACAGAAGGCAATGGGCCCAAACTCAACAGAAGAAAATTCCATTCAAACATAAGATAACACTTTTTTGGGTGAGGGGCAAACACTGAATAGGCTGCCCAGAGACATCATGAAGTCTCCTTTCTTGGAGATAACCAAAACTATGATCACATGTGGGTAATGCTGCAGCTGATCTTACTTTAAGGAGTTGAACTAGAGTCCCTGGAGGTCTCCTCCAACCTCAACAATTCAATGAAACATGCCAACCACCATTAGAATCTATCAAAAATAAAGTTATCCATAAAGACACAACTTTCTGTGTACATTTACTAAGCATGTATTTAGTGCAGGTTTCACCTTTACCTTGAGGCACTCTGCAACTGTTCATCAAAGTAAATGTATCTCAGATACATGTACCAAAAGGGAAGCAAATCTCATGGCTGACAAGTGTAACATTAAATTAACATTAATGTCCATGATGCACGAAGTGGTGCTGTTAAACACCAAAGTTTTCAATACAGCTTTTCACTCTAGTGCACTTGCACTGCCTTGAGCCTCACCACATGTGTGTAATGGATGTTTGTGCACATTCACCTGCAGATCTCTGTGTACTTTAAAGAGACTATTCTCCTCTGTGGTTTACATAATTTGCTTGATATTTTTGCAAAATCTAAGATGCATTTGATACTTCACCTCTACCAGTAATCTCCCAGCTCACCCCTCCTAGTATCTCTTCTTTGTTTCTGATTTTTCTCTTTCACCTTTTACTCTTCTCAGTGTGTGATTCCCAGTCAGTTGATATCTCATGATAGCCATAACACATTTTAAAACAATCCAATGGTCCCAGTCCTGTCAGTTCAGTGCCAGACAGTCGCTCTGTGTACAATTTGGCAGAGGCTAATCTAGCTCTTTCCACTTGTTTTCTTCTTTCTTTTTTTTCCTTCTTTTTTGAGAGGGGAGGCAGAGGGCATGTAAAATAGGTAATTCTGAATCAAAACTTCAGAATAAATAACTCAGAGCCTCTTAAACAAACTCACTGTGGTTCAGAAATGCATAATTGCCTTTTGCTGCTGCTCTAATTCCAGACTTAGTCAGCAGTGCAGCAAATCAAACCATGGTAGCTCAAACATATTAAGAGATACAGAGACTCTAAAGTGTCATTAAGCCCCCCCAGACAGTAGGTCTGTAGGTCTGGCTGGCTGTAGGTCTGCCTCTTTTAGAGGGAAACTCATCCCTAAACTCCAAACTAATCTTCAGAAATAAATTGACAGGAAGAATACAAGGCTAAAGGAAAAATCTACAGGAGTCTGACCATTCTAGTGCATGCAGTGTTTGTAATAAATCCAGTAGTTTGTACTCTTCATTGCGGATGTCCATAAGCTATTTGCTTGTTTTCCCAAGGTATTCAAGATATCCAAACATCTTCTGTTTTTTTCTGTAAACACTGATATGAATCGTATGGACAAAGTAAACAGAGTACTCTGCTAGTTTCCCTTTTTACAAATGAGCCATAAAATTGTCCATTAATCAGTCTTGCTTCCCCAGGGGTTGGACTGCATTGTTGAGGTTTCCTTTTCCATTTCCGACCCATGTTTAGTTGAGGAGATTACAAAAGGGAAAAAAAAAAAAAGAATAGGTTTTTGAAAACTGCCTTGTTCTCCACAGCCCTTGGGCAGTGCTGTTCAGTGGTGGAGAGTTCTAAATTTAAACACTCCCTATTTTTCAACCTCCACCTTCGAGTGAAATAATAGCCCTATCATGGTTCCTTCACCTCCCATCCAGAGAACACAGTGTTCCTATCTATTTAAATGACTCCAACAAGTTCCTTAGAACAATAAAAAGGCCCTTAAAGGTCTCCTGGGGTAAATATCTACAACCAGAGAACTAATGAAAAGCTGAGAGAATTTACTGGGAATCTGGCATTTCAGAGCTTTGCCTCCTATTAATTTTTGAGAAAGGTGTCAGCTGTGTCAGTGCCTGAATTTATCTAGGGGGCATGTCCTTTTCAAGCAGGGCAGGAAGGAGTGCACATCTATTGGACCTGCCACTCTTCCTCGTGTGCCAGCTGCGGGCACAGGGGCAGCAGCAGCCCCAGGGCACATGGATCTCTGAAAATCCAGCCCACAGCAACCAGGCCTGCACCTGGTTTTGAAGGTGCTCAGTGAAAATGGGGTGAAGAAGTCAATCTCAGGTGCCATAGGTTTTGTACCTGACTGTGCTGTGGTTTTTAAAATGAACAGAAAGGTCATGAGGTTTACACAAGAGCACTGAAAGTGGTGTGAAACAGCACAGAATGAACAAAGTTCCCCAAATGCACATGATCATGTTACCTGTAGATCTGGCCTCTAGCTGTCATAGATTTGCCATCTAAAAGCTGAAGCTTTTGTTTTCTAGGCATTAGATAATTTAATATAAATTTACCAATTCCTCCTGACAAAAATTAAAACTTGGGTTCTTATATTGCCTCTTCTGCCTTGCCTGTCTTTCACTCTCTGTCACACATTTGGGGGGAGATGACATAAGCTCCTTGCGGGGGTATATTTTTAGCTGAGCAGCTTATTTAGCATGCAAACCAAATACATAATCAAAGTGGTTTGGGTTTTTTTTTAAAGGGAAAGTCATCTCAAGGTTGACTTAAAAGCCAAACATCTTTATCTCACCAAAGTCTCAGTTAAGTGCTGCCGTGTGCAGCCCGATGTGTAAGACGAGTGCTTTTTCCAGAGAGGCTGTGTTGATCTATGATCTAATCTGGGCTCTTTAAATAAGCTTTTAAGTATGTAACTAAGAACTCCTTTATCTGTTATTAATATCTCATTCTGTTATCACTGCAAGCAATTTAAATATACTGGTCATATCTGATGAATTCCTTTACATATTTCCTTTCCTCTCAAAAACATACAAGGCTTGGTAAGGAATTTTTTTCCCCTCTATATTCCTTATGAGCTCAGTAGCACTCTGACAACATTAACCTCAAACACATAAAACCCTGAAATGTCTGGACATGCATGCAATGTGACTCACTCACACCTAGTGAACAAATTCTCTCATTCAAATGCTACAGAAGTGTGAGTTTCTTGAATCACTGCTTTTATTAGTACAAACATGTTGAACTTTACTAACATACCTTTTGACTTTATTGGCGTACCTTATTTTATACATCTTAAGAGACCTTGGTAGTCTTTCCCCAGTTAATTTAATCAAGATAGTGTTCTGGGGAGAAAATAGAATACCACACTAAATCATAAAGGGAATTTCTCCTAATCTCTCTCATTTTAGTGGTGGCTGACCTGAGAAGGTACCTGTCACATAACCTGGCTTTCTCTCATGGGGGTTTATTTATTCTTGTCTAAAGCCAGCTCTTATTCCAGTTCAGTCTGAGCTGTGGGAAATGTCTGGAGTTTTCACATACATGTTAGGGAAGCCCTGTGCTCTGAATGAAACTTAAAGCAATACTCATTATGGATATTTGCATTGGCTTCTCTGTCACCCAGGAAAACTGCTCTTAAAAAAGAGCAAAGAAAAGAAAAGCTGCTGGAAACAATTAACTGCCTTGGGAACAGCACCTGCCAAGTCAGCTCTTAACTTGTGCATCCAGTTGCCACAGAATTTGATCTGCTCTGCAGCATATTGCATCTGACCTACCCTGTTGCAACCCAGAACTGCTGAGACTTTTGTTGTGGACAAAAAAAAAGGATATCTCAAAGGTCACATCTTCCTTTTTAAAATCTTCCAGCCCAAGGAAAGGTGTTTATTTTCTAAACTCAGAGTCTGCTGCAATGACAGATATTTAGATTTGTGGTGAGATAAATAAATATGCAAAAGTTAAAATCAGGATCACAGTTCTGTTCTTGCTTAAATAAAACTGCCTGATGAAGTATTTGATTCTGACCTTCAGCTGTCTTATCCCCAATTGACTTAGACTTACACTCCTTTAGCAGGTATTGGGTGGCTGTGAATTTTCTATGCCAGCTAGGAAGGCTAAAGCAAGTTTTGACTTCTTTGTTAACAAGGAAGTGCCTTTAGACAATTTCATTCACAGTCTCAATTCCTCCCTCCAGCAAACTATTGCAAAACAGGCTGACTAATATGATCCTGATGCCTTATTTATGCCAAGTCAGTGACCAAAGGCAGCTCTAAAGGCAGTTAAACTAAACAAGCAGGTGTAGAGCATGCACAATGAACCCAAGAACCTCATCCTACCATGTTTTTATATGGAGATATAAATCCAGTAAGGAATTGTCTAAAGGCTGTAATTCAGCAATATCTGGTTTTCCATTGTTTAGAGTTTCAAGAAGAGTAATTTCATGTTGTTCACACTGACATACTTATGCATGCACACATCCTTATACGTGCGTGCACACACAGAGAACAGAAAACAAGAAAACACAGTTTCAAAAAAAACTCCAAGTATGACATCAATAAAGCAGAAGGTGCAGAGCTTGGAAATGCTAAACATCTTGTGAAAACAGGCCTGTGAATAGTGTATCACATTTTTAAGGCACTTTTTTTTTTCTCTTATTTTATAACACCGAGTAAAAATTGTATCATAAAGGTTCCTATCACAATTTCATGTACCACCAAATTGTGATATGTCAGACTCCAGACAAGAAAGAATTGGAACCATAAATTCCTTCAATACTAAGTCTGATTTTCAGAAAGATATTTCAGCTAATTCCACCTTAATACATAAACTCTAACCAGTAGAAAATATAGTGTACATTATAGCATAGGCTTCTGAAGCAAGCCTTAGGAAAAGACCCAAGGATATAATTAATTCTTTCTGATAGTCACCAGGAATGAGTGAATTCTGTACCAACATGTCTTGCCTTCTCTTTCTAAATCCATTTTCTAACTGCAAAATGTCTCCTTCATTGCCCTCTTTCTACCAGTAGTGACTTAATTTTTTTCTCTTTTTTTTTCCTCTCTCTTTTTTTTTTTCTCTCTCTTTTTTTTTTTTTAATTCCTTGCTTTGTTAACAACCTTTACAATGCAGAGGGTCTTGCTGGAAAAAAATATGCCTGGAGCCTTCATATCATTTGCATGCCATTTTAAATACATCTACATCGCATTTTAATCAAGGAAAATGCAAACACATGGTTATAACTTTGTATTTATAGACTTCTTATAAGGCACTCAGCAAAACATACAGACAAAATATGACCTCAGGGCTGAAAAGGAAAAAGTATCAGTGAGAAGACTGTCAGCATGTCTTGAAAACCCATCTGATAATTGTCCTGCTTTACATATAGCTATTATTGTTAGAGGCTATTTAGAAATTTGTAATGTTTTGATTGAATCAGCTTTGTGATAGGGAAAATCTGTCTGCAAGTACCCACAAAGTATCTCAGGCACAGAGCACAGATGACTCTCAGTTCTGGATATCATGTGGCAGATATCTGCTGGGACAGAGATGCTCTGAGGCACAGGCAGATTCTCAACAGATCTCATATGATACTCACCTTCAGATTTCAAAGTTCTGCTGAAAATAACACCCAAGATACCCTGACATCTATTGCATCTCCTCAGATTGCTGCGATTTAGTTCAACCAGCTACAAATGTGTTTCCTGGAAATAAGCTGCTGGTGAGGGAGCAGGCTCACAGCAAGGAAGGAGGAAAATGTTCTGCTCTGCCTCAGCAGTGAGCCTGTCACCCACCAGCCTGCCCAGCCAACCCCTTCAGCAGCAGCAGCTCCACTCTGCCCCTCCCCACCTCCCACCCTGAAAATACAATTATTCCAGTGGCTGACCCTTCCAAGTTAAGGGTTGGTGTGATCTGCTGAGAGGGAAAAACAGAAGCTCTGGAGAGGTAGGAATGGAGTACAAATTCCAGAAACCAAGGAGTTCATATAATGTAATCTCTATAGTTAGAGGTACAGCAACAATACTGGAGAAACTTTGTAAGGTCATGCTTAAAAAAATGCAAGCAATGCCAGAATTAATGTTATTACAAGTGTCTTAACCCCTTTAACCATGGACATCCTGATGATTCTCAGCACTACCCTGAAAGCCTCCATGAAAACCTGCAACAGAAATTAGACCTGATTGGATACCAGATTTTAACTACACCAAAACTTTGTTTGACTCATCAAAAAATTTAAAGCTGAAAATTTCTTCAGAATTAAAATCCTGAAACAACTTTCTCCAAGATATTTTCCAAAATGTAATATTCCCCAAATGAAACACTTTGATCTGATTTCCTTCTGGATCTCTGGAAGAAAGAGAAGAGTGCACTAAAACTGAGAAGATTCTTCTCAGTTTAAAAATTACTCATGAATAAAGCTGAAGAATGGGCTTCATGTTCAGTAGATTTGTCCATCTTGAACAATGAATGAACTGTCTCTGCTGCTCAGAAGGACTGAAGCATCATTATTACTGTTATTACTGTTATGTTAGGTACAAAGGAGATACTCCACAAATTTCTGCCTCAGTCTGACAAGCAATGCTATGAGATTTAACAGGTATTTGTAAAAAGTTTAGCCATTCCTATTTGAAAAGTCATCTTGAAGTATTATTGTTGTAGGAAATAAGAAAGGCTACAGTCTTACTAAAGGCATAGAAACTACATAAGTGAAGAAAGTGAAGAAAAAAGTGAAAACCACTGCCATACTTCAAAAAGCACTGCGTCTAAGGCCATCACTTACTGCTCCATGGTTGATCTACCTTTTTGATTTTCCAGTCTTGAAAGTACATCAGTGCTTCAGACATGTCTTTTTCACCTGACAGAAATGTATAATCTAATTGTCTTTCAGGGGAACCAAGTAAATGAAACTGCTACTGCACTACATAAAGTTTGCTTCAGGGCTTTAAGTACAGCAATGATAAAGGGAAAAATCTCTTCAAGCCTACACTGATCTTCCAAGAAGGAAATCAAGACCTTCCTTTTTTTTTTTTTCTTCCTGGAAAATATAGGACTTCTCAGGTGAACTAAAGCAGCCCTGGTGTGCCTGAGCCAAATGATATCAACCAAGGGTCTCTGTGGACTGCCCTTTGTGTCTGCCCACCCTTCAGAGCCCATTTGCATGGGGGGACAGAGAACTTGGTAGGGAGGGAGATGCAAGTTAGAGCCAGAGCAGAGCTTTTAGAGAATAGTGACCTAAAACTGGTTTTATTGTGCATTTCAGGTTTGGAGGTTTTGTTTTTGGTTTTTTTGTTGTTTTTTTTTGGTTTCTGCTTAGGGATTTGGAGCTGTCGAGGTTTTTGAAAGAATGAAGAGAAAAACCAAAACCAAAAACAACTGCTTGCCACAACTGGAAAAGGAGAGCTCTTGGAAATAAAATGTTATGAAGGATAGCTCTTAACTCATCCCCTGTGTCAATGCCACATTATCCACCTTTTCTGATATATCCCCCCTCAAGGACCAATCCAGCAATAAATATTTTCAGAGTTCATCTATAATTGATGATCACTGGAACCACTCTGCTCAAATTCTTTTTTTGCAGCTCTTAGGATGTTGTTCTTTCCCAGCTGCATTATTCATTCCCAGGTAAGCTACATACACAGATATGTGGAGAGTTCCTTGGGCTGCTGAGGGGAAGCCTTCATTCAGGCATCATGTGACAGCAGCTGATGGTAACAATGATGAAAAGAGCCATGAAAAATAAAATACATCAATATAGTCTTGAATTACCCCCTATTTTCTACAAGTTCCAAACCACTTTTAGGTTATAAAAACTTAGACACAAGGCCATTCGTTTTTTAAAAAAAAAACATGTTGTTACCTGAGAATTTTTGCAGAAAATTGCACCTCTGACTCAGTGAAAGGGTTTGGCAAAAAGGACATATCTGGCATTCCACGTTTTCTGAATGGAATAAAAATTCATAAGAGGTGTGACACAGTCAGTACTTCAAACCCAGCTGTAGCTCATAATTATGACTCAGCTTTGAAAACTAACATGAAATAGCCAGATAGGCTCCATCCTGTTCAAAGTGGATAGACATGTCAAGGATCTAAAAACTACTACTGCATAATTCTTCCATATTATTAACTGTTAAAAAATGCATGGGCTGAGCAGAGTATAACATTGTCAGCACAAAATTTTATCAAAATACTCAATGGTTTAGGTGTTTTTCTTTAAAATCCCAATTGTGACTGTATTTGAAGGTCAGATTTCAAAACAATTTCTTACCTCTGCTTTTAAGCGAAACTTGACAACTGAACCCGATCAAAAAAAATCAGAAACCACCAAATGAGATGCTATAAAAACATATTGTTTTAAAACCTCTGTTGAAGGCAAAGACAATCTCATGATTATTATTAATAACACTACATCAGTGTAGATCAAAGTTAAGGACAAAACTGCATTTTAAGTTGTGAAAGGTCACACTAATCTTGGTACCTGCACTTGCCAGGTTTATTTATATTTAATGCCACCCTGACTGCAATTTATAAAGGGTATCTATCTTTTTCTCATATAAAAATATGAATACACTTTTAAGATTTATATAGAAGAGAAAGAAAACAGAAACTTAAAACTTTGTGATTCATAAGAATAGGTTTATATTTAAAAATGAATTCTATAAGATGTAGCAAAAATAAGTTACATTTTAACATGCATTTTTTCTACCATTTTTTTGCTATGATTAGTCCAAATCCAAGAAATAACAGAACATGCTATATTATCCCTGTACAATAAATTATGTGTAGTCTGGGTTTTTGAGCAAAGAGGTTAGCTTAAGACTTATAATAAAAATGTATAATATCATGAACTGGGCAGGGGAAGGATTTGCAACACCAACACATTGTTAAGTAATGGTAGAGGCAAGCAAATAAAAGAAACATGTCTGTCATCAATAATACTGTGATGACACAGGAAAGGTCACTTTTACCAGAATTTTCATTTCTTCCTCCTGGGAACATGAAACACACAAGTACACGATCATGTACCTGGAGGAGCTGCAATACTGCCTGTGATCAATCATCCTTTGTCTCGTAGTGGAAAGAGAAATTTTCCAGAGTCAACAAAATCAAAAAGAAATTAATTCATGTACAGGTCAAGAACTGCGACCACTGGGTCTATAAGAAAAGTGTGAGGGACAGCTCAAGAGTCACTGAACAATTGCCTGTGCCAATACATGGAAATTATTCTGAATGTCTCATCAAGCAAAATTTCCAATAACAACCACATAAAAGACAAACACTGGATCTTTTTCTTGTTTTTTATAGGCTTGGTGTAAGCTGGCTTTCTGTATTTCTGAAATTAGTCATTCAGTGATTTTTCCTGAAATTTTCTTGCTGCAAGGGTTGGGCTCTTTCAGAAGTATTCTGTTACAGGTGTATACTCCTCATCTTTCAAACTGGCTCTGAGGTAAGAATTACCCAGAGAAATGTTACCAATTTTACTTTGTTTTCTTTCTGCAGCATGGCCCAGTTCAAGATTTCCAAACCTTGATTATGGGCTTTGTCACAATTTAGAATACAGCTCAAGTCAAGCATTGTGAAATAGGAAGAACAGGAAGTTAAATATGTCAACCAAAAGGGCTGAAATGTTTTTATATGTCTTGCTATCTATATTTTGTTGAAATATGCCATTTGTTTAATATTTCAGCATGATCATATTGGCATGTTTTCCTTCACTTGATTGAAGAATTTTAAACTACAGGCAATATACAGAATGTTAAATACAAGAAATTTACGTTGTCAAGCACCATGAAAAAAATATATACATGAACACATATAAAACTTCTATTTCAATTTCATTTTAAGAAAAAGCCAAGCATATTTAAAGCCTGTTTCAATTATTTTGCCTACTTGTTTTCTTTCCAAAATCTGAATTATGTTGAGAAAGACAAAATGTATCCCAAATAATATTTTAAAGCCATCACTAAATGTTCTATCATGCATCACCACATATTTCAGTTCCCAGACATTTCAGCAGTTATACAGCTGTTATTTATGGCACTTGCTACTGGTTTATACATTGATTATCAAAAAGGGAATAGGAGTTGGGCTTTTTTTTTTGAATTCTCTTCAAGAATGAAAGCAGGAAAAACCCAAATATAAACAAAGAGTGAAAGTGTTGCCCTGCCTTTGCTTAGTTGGGATTATTTTCCTTCCAGGTTCTCTTCTACAGACTCCCATTATAAACATATCTCTAAGGAATATTTATTAAGGTTAAACTGACAAGTGGCCTTGGTCTTCCTGTTTTTAACTATTTTAATTATTCCATTATATCTACTACCAAAATATTATTTCCATATTTATATACTGGTGTCTTATACAGCTACACAAAACTGAAGTAGCATTCAATTATCTCTTTGTTAACAGCTTTCCACTATCAAGCACCTAAGATAATACAGCTCCAAAGACAACACAGTACAATGTTAAATGAACTTTAATAGTAAATAAAAGATGGTGAGTGTTCTCTCTCCCCACCTGTCAAACAAAAATAAACACTAAAAGAAAAGTACAATCATTTCAGTTTAACAAAACATGAACAGTGCCACTACATTTCAACATCAGCAGGCAATCATTAGCACACAGGCCAAGTTATCACAGGAGGAAGGAAAACAGATGAATCATTTAAAAGAAATGGCCTGTTACTAGAAACAAACTCGTATTTGACAACAAATGGCATCATAAGATCAAACTGACATTCCCACAAGCATAGATTATAGAAGAAAAATGGAAGAGAGATGCTCCTCGTGATAATTAAGAACTGAAACAAGCATATTGTAAATATTCATTATAGAAAGACAGCTTCACTCCTTAGAAAATATTTCCAGGTTGCAAATGTGCAATTGACTTTTTTCCTTCCCTGTTATGAAGGATGAAAGACCCCAGCATCTGCTGCACCACACAATCAGTCTGTTCACAACACTGGAAAGTTGGGCACTTAAAGGTGAAAATATGCAAGAGGTTTTTTTCTCATTACTCATTTCTGCAGGTCTGTAAAACTGAAAGGATTAAAACTTCACATCCATTGATTACAAGCCTAGGGAAAGGAGTGATTGGTGCAGTTAATGCCCAGCTTCTTTTTAAATAGAAAGCCACAATGACTTACTCTGCCTACAGAAATAAGAGAATCTGGCTGGAAGAAGATCTCCAAAATGTGAAGGGCAAATCTTAACACAATGAACTTTTGGGGGGATTTCTATTCCCACGGTGAGAAAACAGCAGAGGTGTTAATTGTGAACTACAGTTCAATATAAAGGCCCCACAGAGTACTTTGTACTCAGTTTTGTTTCTCATGAAAGGCCCATTTTTGCCACCTAAAAATTCAATCTCCAACCCCTCTGTTCCACTCAGAATTCATAGTTATGCCTAATCTGCTGCTTTTCTGGCTCACTTACAGGCCCTGTTGGCAGGTAGTGAATGCAAAATAATTTTAATGGTGGAACCCCTGGGAACGGGAGCAAAAGTTTGAAGCATTTACAATTTTACAATGACATACAGCCAGCTGTTAGATAAAATAGGCCTCCAGCAGTGGAGCCCACTGGAATGGGAACTCTGGCGTGGATGTTTTCAACTCAGCAGTCTGCTAAAGAAGGAAACTAGATCAGCCAAACAACAAAGGACAGGATTGGTCTGGACAGGGGAGCATCGTGAGGACATATGGTACTTGTTAAACCACAACGAGAACTCCATCCCTAATTTGAGGGCCACAAACTCTCGAGGCCACAAACAAAGTGAGGGCCCACAGAGCTTGAGGGAAGGCAAAGTAAACAAAATGGTTTGGAATGGCAGCAAGCAGAGAAAAGAAACCAGTGGACAAGGACAATTCAATATGTTGGACAGTTTGCACAAATACAAAATTAATTTGGATCAGGTCCAGAGCATATTTAGGGCAACACAATCAGACACTAATTCCCATATTTTCTACTACTTACCTTCCTCTGAATAGCTCTAAGCAATGGCAACTGGTGCCAAGTTTAAAGAAAATTGACTTAATTCATTTCCCTCTGAAATCAATAGAAACGTCTCCTTGTCTTCAGGGGAAGCCAGATTAATCCATTTATGAGCAAGAGTACCTGCTCATAGCAATCCTATTATAGAACAATTAGAAAAATTATAACAAACTGAAGAATAAGCACTGTGGATAAGAAATAATAGAATCCCCTGTTTTTAAATATGCATCATTCTCCCTTTGATACAAAAATAGCCATGATGCCCTATTTAACATTCATTTCTTCCAACTCATTCAACTGATCAGTGGTTCCCAAGGTACCTCTTAACCTTGTGTTCCTCTGTTTTGGTCTTCTCCATGGAATCTTTTCCCTAATTTTTCAAGTAACACAAATATTATTTTCATTCCAGTGTCCCCCAACACATCCACAGGAACATTAAAATCAAAAACTATGTCTGAAAAAAAATCTTGTATTCATTGGTGTATATAAATTTGTGAAGGAAGGAAGTGTCCAATAGCGCTGAACTCCCCTGAACTCCTTTGCAAGGGGGTTCAATTGCACTTAGACAAGGAAGAAGATGAACATTTATCTGGTGGGAATCAGCTGGGAGAGGGAAGCACCAGCAGCTCCTTGCTCTTCATCCCTGGAGGTTTTTAAGACCCACGTGGTTGAAGCCCTGGGTAACCACGTCTGATCTCGCAGCTGACCCTGCTTGGAACTCTTGGCCAACAGGCCCCCTGAGGTCCCTTTCCACCTGATTTATCTTGGGATCTTACTAACCCCACCTTCTTAATCACTATCTCCCAGCTGAGAGGAAAAACAAAGGAGAGAAAAAAAGAAAAAGTCAGCTAAACAGAGTTACTTCAGCTAAAAAAAAAAAATTAAAAATCTGTCTCTAGTGGACATGAGAACTCCGGTAGTCCACATCCCTTCCTCAAGGAAGAACAATGATATCTACAGCATTCCTGACAGATCTGTAGTTCACATTCCTCAAGATTTCCTCTGCAGAGTTATGGAGTCTTGACAACCCCTGCCAGTAATCCATTCTGATATGCACTATCCTCCTCAGGAAGGTTTATCTCAACACTGTGTCTAAATATGTTTTGATACAGTAAAACTCCATAATTTCTTGCCCCAGCTTCCAGACATGGAGGGAAGATTATTCCCTTTCTCTTTGCAGCATCTTGTTCTGCATTTTTCAATGAATCTCAATCCTTTATTCAGTCTGAACAACCCCTTGTCTTAACCCAACTCAGTTATAAATCTAGGCCAGGTGGTTTCCTTCAGAACTGGTGCTGTACCAGATCCCTACACCAAATATTATTGCAGTTGATTAGACCTGCCTAAATGTTGGACTTCCACTCCTCCTTTCTGGACAGTATCCAGAATTTTCCAAGTCATATCTTCAGCTTTCCAAATTCCGATTTCTCATTTTAATCTAAAAAAAAAGTTCAAGTCCTTCATAACTTTATCAGTCTCTCTCTATTGCATCATCTGAGTCTTTAATGAAAATATTGACCAGAATTTCAGAGTAACTAGGAGGAAGATGTTATTTCCTGAATCCCTCTGCTAACTTTTTTCCTTCCTTTCGAATCCATTTCCTTCATTCTTCCCCTAGGGCATCTACAGAGAACAGGCAACCTACAAGAGGAGGAGGATTCAGCCAGTTCAGCAGACAGAAATGTAATTTCATAGGGATAAAAGCAAGAATTCTGCCTTATTCTGAATGAAGGCAGAAAACCTTGATAAAATTCAGTTGGGTTTGTGTGCCTTCAATTTTGTGGGGCTGCCCTTTCTAACTGTGCAATGTCCATTTTGGACAATGCCAGAGTCAAAGTCACACCCAGTAGTCTTAATGGGAAGGTTTAACCATATATACATATACATGGCAATTATTTTGACTATCAAAACTGAAAATATTACTAATGTAGTTAAAAATAGGAATTTGACCTTTGGAATTGAGATTGAATTTAGATCTGAAAACCACACAGCTCAAGTTAAAGGTAGGTGCTATTGACCTGGGCTCTGGTCAGCAGCCTACAAAAGTATCTCTAATTAATAAAAACCCAAAAACAATTTTAAAAATCACAGTGCGCTCCTCCAGTATTCCAATTTTAGGTTAGGTTTAATATGTTAATAGGTTTAGTGCAGTTAAATATGGTTTTACAAATCAACAGTTCAACTACTTTAGTCTGACACTGGAGAAAAAGAGGATCACACAGGTGGAAACCTCTAGAAACCTTTACATAAGGATTTAATTACATTACCTGTAAATATCTATCAAGGACAGCAAAACATCTTTGCTCATCCTATTTAACACTAAGAGGGACACAATATTCTTCTTTCCCCTCCTCAGAAACTGAGTTTGTTCTCAGCACCCCAGTCAGGATTGACTTTGCCAGAGTCCATAAAATATGTAACATTACTGCCAGGTGCATTGTTTTTCTCTGCAACAAAGGGGCTCTTCATGTTCCCTGAGTGCATCATGTGCTAAAAGACATTTGCAAAATCTCAGTGAAGGAGAAAACAGAGATTAAGGGGAAAAAATACTCTTAAGACATAATTATAAAAGTGGTCAACACTAGACAAATATTATTTTAAAAATAATTTTGAAAACTGAAAGGAGGAAGATTTCTGAGGCTCTCAGACCAGGGAAGCATTTTCCACTTAGTTTAAAGAAGAATCACAGGCTTGTCCTGGCACTTAGTAGTAGCAATACAGGCAAAATATCTCAAGGTATCTCCTCCCTTTTCACAAAGTTTTCACAGCAGTTCTGGGGTGCAATAATGACAATCTCACTTCCCTGTTGCTACTCCTTACCCTTTCTTCCAGAGCTTTATAATGATGTAGCAGCAAGCCAACAAGCCAAAACTAGAAATGATTTAGCTGAAAAGCAAAGTAGGGGTGTTGGCCAGATTCTTTGAAGCCAAATCAATTCTTCACTTTCTCATGCAAAAGCTTCTGCTAGAATAGCAGGCATGGACACAAGGGTTAAGGGTGTATGGGTTGTATTATTAGCCAAACTCTAACTGCAGTGTCAGAATCCCAAAAGACACATTAGCATGTTTGGAGCAGTAGGTTGGTGGGAGGCAGGAATCTGTCACTGAATTTAAGCCTGGTCTCACTCACACTGGCTGCACACCAGCATGCTGCTCTCAGTTTTCATCCCAGTAAGAGAAAAAAAAAAAAAAGACCAATGAGTTAATGAAATGTCAGGTGAAGAATCAGCTAAACATGTCAAAATGTCACAAAAAATATTGCTCCCAGAAGAGAAAGAATCAAAAGTTCACCAGAAATGGCATATGGCTGGCAATCATTATTAATAATCAAAGAAAGGAGGAAAAAAAATCTTCTCCCACCCCACAGTTCAGTCAGATCCCTCTCTGGCTACCACTCTGAAATGATAAATTATAAATACTACAAAAGACTCCAAAATACTTATGTTAGTCCCTCTAGTTCAGGTTTATTTACAGCTTTTTCAAAGATGCAGACAATGGAGGAACCTCCCATACAGATGAACTTCAATATTATTGAAGCATTAAAAATAACAGCAACTGACTTAACCATAAAGATCAAATCCTAATCTCACCTCTTCTTAAATGTCATTCTGATATCATCCCTCTCTTCATAAATTTCTTTTTCCACATCATGTGTTTCATTATCAATTCTCTTCAATGAGCACAGTTCTGTGATTAATTTTAGGGTGTTTTAGTTAATTTTCTTTGCCCAGCCCAGAATCACATACAGGATGTCCTTCTGTAAGAAACCAACTTAACAGGGTCAACAGACACTGGTATGAACACAAGTGTGGAATCCAAATACCTAACAGGCTGTTGTATGACGACAAAAAAAATGTAACCTTCTCTCTGTATAACCTTATTACAAGATAGAACTGATACAGAATGAAACAAGATGAACTTTAATATGCAAAAGACATTGTCTCTGCTGGATTACAGTCCTTGTATTTAGAAATCAAAATAGATTTCAAGTGGATAATGAAACTCTGAAGTTTTAGCTTTTTATAAAAGGTCACTTTACTATTGATGTAAATCAGCTGAATTGTGTTTCATACCATAACATTTCTCTGCATCAGTGGAGGATCTGTAAACACAGGGAGAAGAGACCTTAGTCTAGGAATGAGGAGCTCAAAGTTTAGCTCCCAGCTGTGCCAATACTTTTGTACAAGAACTTCAAATGCAAATCCCCAGATATCTATTTTTGTTCCATAGAAATGGAAACAAAACTTTTCTGAATAGTGTATTTAAATTGTAAGCCACATGAGGCAAGACAAACACTGTTGTTATCAAAATGATAGAAACATAGTACTCATCCCTTTTTGTCCCCAACTACTAATCTGGTCTCTGTGGGCTAGTCAAATAAACTCTGTGATTCACCCTGGGGTTCTGCCTGCACCAAAAGAGATTCCAAGTAAAACTCCCAAAAAAAACTTTCTCCAAGTCATTTCCAAATCTGTGAACCTCTGCACCACAAAAGACTTCAGAACCAGCATGAAAAAGGTGGCTTTTGCATTTTCCCCAGAGCTTACTTGTCAGGTGGATCCTCAACCAAGGCTAACACAATGGATTCGTACCTCTGGAAGTGCTGTTCAACAAATGCAGCTCCCTTTTGATGCCTGCCAGATCTGCTGCTTTACTGTCCAAAGCCTTTTCACCCAACATCTGAGCTCCTTCTGAGAGCCTTCACAACTTACTCTCATGTTTCCTCTTCTGTTACTTTTCTGACTACCTGTTTCCTTTACCTCTCCAAGATTTCAACTGACATAAGAAGTAGCCCTCAGGCACAATTTGCAGCTTAAATTCTCTTAGCCAAAATAATACTGCAGCGCTGAACCTTGTGGTTTTATTGCTGCTGTCCCCCTGTACTAGTCATTTTTAACTTCTGTTCAGTACTCTCTCCACAAAAACAAAAGTGCAAATACTCCTTTAAGCACTGAAGAAGGAACTGCTATGACAAATGTAAACACAACAACACAGCCTACAAAAAGAAAGCCAGTGAATTCATTTCAGGTTGCTGATATGCCAAGGAAAGCTGTTTTATTCAGTCCGAGATGGAAAAGACATTTAAAAATATGTAGATTTACCAAAAAAAAAAAAAAAAAACCCAGCATTTAAAAGGGCACTTATATATAATAAGTGCTCCTGATTTGGGGCTACAGAGATTAAGAAAATTATACCCACCTTCAGAGCTCAGGCACCCAGGTGAACTCAACAAACCAGTGAAAGATCTGACAGATCTTTCAAACAGGGTCATGTGAATGAATGCACTTGCAATCAGATGGCACAAAAGTGATAGCAGAGAAAGAATCTCAAGTTTCCTGAAAGCTACTAAGCTTAAATCATATCTTCCTCCAGATAAAGGTCCAGGATAATTTGAACACCAGGTCCATGTGTCCTATGGTTTTTTGAAGAAATACAAACATCAAACTTCCAAGATTAACTCATCTTCTACTTTTTATTTCTCCCTTAGCCTGAGAGAACAAAGGCCCTGTGCTAAACCATTTACAACGCTGCATTAGAATTAGAAAGGAGCAGATTGCCAGACAGTCTTGGTAAAAAAACCAATGTGAATGTCATCTACATGGAGCAGATTGTTAAAAATCAATCGGCCTGAACTTGTTCACACAGAAAAAAACTACATAACAAGAAAAACTAGTCAAATAAATTGCAGCAAAAGATGCTTAAAATATTTGCACAGAAAAACGGGTAAAAATCTCTTAAATTATCTGCTGTGAATTGCTCTGCTCCCAAGTTTCAGCACTGCAGTATGTTCTACTCAATTTCCAAAGTAATTCTTGCATACCTCAGTAACTTTTTATTAATATGCAAGGTCTGGAAATCAAGCTGAGATCTTATGACAGGACTGGTATAAATAGAGGAAATATTTCATTACTATAATGACTGGTTATACTGTTTGGGATAAACCAACAGTGAAACTTCATGAGTTTGCTTCCAGTTGTGCAACTTGTATAATGCACCACATATCTGTAGGATGATAGAACAAACCTGCCCTTCTCTCATTCATTTTAACAGGGTTAAACTCAAATTGATTTTCAAATGTCTTGGCTTTTGTTATCCATAAAGCATTATCCTGAACTCTGGTTTTGAGAAATTGCTCAAGATTCCAAGGAGGTGAAGAAGCATCAGTCCAGCTGCAGGTGAGGTGTCACACCTGGCTCATCCTTTCAGATGTACTCACCAACATCAGTGACTTACAAATTTGCAGAACAATCTGGCACAATCAGGTGACATAAATCAAAAATGTTATTGCTGTTTTCTTTCAGCAATAGAACCAAACAGCTTACTGCACCCCAGCATATGCTCCTAGGGATAAGGCACCCAGGGCAAGCTGGAAAGGAGAGTACATATGAGTGAAGCCTAGGAACAAAACTGCGTAGGCAGTTTCTTTAACAAACTAAAAATTGCATTTGGTTAATAAAATTCATGTCAGTTTTTTGGTCAGGAACCCACTTGCAGCCCTGAAAGCATAAACCCCTCTCCTTCCCACTCTGCAGCACGGGGCATACTGGGTTCCACAGCCCTCCTTCCCTCTGCTTATGGCAACTGGAGGGAGACACCTCACCTTCTACAGGGTGAAAATTTTCCATTTCAGCACTTAGGAATCAAACCCATCTTTTTTTCAACTTTTATCTAAAACTACTTCATAAATCCATGGAACTCAGAAATCATTTCAGAATGATTGAAACTGTATTGCTTTGGGAGTTATTTTCTGGGAAGAAATTAAAAATTAATTGTTCCCCTCTAAATAAAGCACCCTGTATTCTCTTTCTGGCTATGCCACAAGCTTTTTTGTCTGCTTAGTTATTCAAATTCTCTTTGCCTGACTTATCTTATTGTTCAGACACTGATCATGATGCTGCTGGTCTCCAAGGGTGCTCCAAAGCTGCATCGCTAATATCAGCAGTCTTTGAGACTTCTATACGGAAGATAGCATGGAAATGAAAAAATTAGGGTTTTGTACTGAGCAATAATGTCTTTTGCTCCTTTGACAATAAGACAGAGAGAAGAATCAAATATACAGAGCCACATTTAATTCCACATAAACCGAGAAAACAACTGCTCTAAAGTGCATAACTCTATAAGGAGTATTGCTGGATTTCATAAAGATTCAAATTCTCCTCCTGTCCAAAACTATCATTCCATCAAGCTTTTAACCTTTGCCGTAGAAATTTAAATATTTATTTTACAAGAATATTTGGTGACAAGAAGCTACAATCTCATTTTAAATTGTTTAAAAGGAGAATTTAACTTCGATTTAACCAGAAATATACCTGAGAAGTGATTGCTATGTCTGTTGACAGAGGCCCCACCTAGCAACTCTACCATCATAACATGCAAAAATCTGCAGTAGAGGAATGATGATGCTGTGCAGAGCTCTCTGAATTGCCTGTAAGAAGTCATCCAGACTATGAATATTTATGCTTCTTTTTTTTCCCAGGTTAATCACCAACAGATCACATTTTTCCCCCATAGGGCGACCCACCCCTTCTGTTGGGGTGGATGGTGCCCTCGGCTGCCCACGTTCCTCAAGGAAGGCCATGGACAAAGCTGACGTCAGTCTCCAAAGGCACGGGGCTGCCTGCATCAATGTCAGCCTGGGGAGGCAGCAGGACGGAGCAGGGCTTGCACACATTGCATGGTTGAGCTGATGCAGGTGCTCATAACTTATTGCAGATGGAGATATAAATTGCTGACATCTCTCCCAGGACCACAGCATTAAGTATGTGTGCACAATTCCATATGTAAGAGTTTGAAGCCGCAATGACTTCCTCAGGAGAAGCATCGTTTAGGGAACTGAATGGTGGAATTTTTCTTTCATCTGGAGGGAAAGGGCCCAAAGGAAAAGAGTGATGAGATGTTTGTTTTGTAATTTTTGAATGAGCTTCCAGAAAAAGAACGCTGCAACATTTTTGTCCTAGAAAGGAGAGACTTTATGGTCTTATATTTTTATCACTTAGCAGACAATGGCATGAATGCAGTGAGGGATCCTCACCATGGACCAAGACAATACAGGTGTTGCAGGAGAAGGAAATGTGTCTCTTGCTCCAGGTTTAAATGAGGGAGAAATTTGGTGGGTTCTACAGGGGCCTAAGTTAAAATGTCATCTATTTAAATTGCAACTTTTCCCCTCCAGTTTGAAATGTAACAGACTTCATAAACTTCATACGTCAAACGCAGAAAGATAAAGCACCCACGGCTTCAATCTATGATTACAGGGGAGAATTTGCAGGAGATTGTGAGCATGAGAACATCTTTGTGTGACTGTGGGAATGTCTACAGACCCCCTTAACCCTCCAAATGCTAAATAGTTAAGAAAGTGGCTAAGCTGCAAACAGAGATTTTACCCAGCTTTTTGTTTGTGATTTAGGAATGTAGCCATCCTCCAAGAAATGTTACCAAATTGTCATTTCAGCTTCCCCCTGTACCTTCTCACTGTATCCTGCCTCCTAAACCATGCTGAGCTCTCCAGACACCATCCCACATGCACTAAATCTGCTTTTCTAGGCTAGGGAGCCTCTGTAGCATCACATGCTTGGATTTCATGCAAGAGTGATGCAAGAGCAATGTAAGTTGTTCTACAGTTAACAAATATATTGGTATTTAATCCAGCAAACATCGTAAACACTTGTGCAAATATTTTAATAAGCTACTGTGTAGTCATTAAATATTGAAATCTGTTCTTAATTAAGTGCTTCGTTTGACATAATAATCCTCATTCTCAATGCAAGATTTAGCCTTGTTCCAACACAAGGGCAGCAGCATGACATGATGTGTTGGACCATCTGTGTTTACAATCACTGACTTTTCTAATGTATATATGAAAATGAGGTCAAGCCTGGAACAGGTTGCTTTATTTAGTTGGAAGATAGCTCAGGCTGTTACTAGACACAAAATCCATGACTTTTCAGAAGTCTGACCAATTACAGAAATGAACTGTTCTGTTGAAATAACACTTCTGAAAGTTTTTCACATTTCTTGGAAAATGATGCAGTGCTGCAGAAGTACTTAAACTGCTCCAATTTTTTTTTTGCTGCTACAAGTACCTGTGGCAACACTGATGCTGAGAATTAGAGGGAAATACAACAACCATGATTTTCACGATTTTATAAATTCTAAACCATGTTCCCCTATGGACTTTTCCCCTGCCTTTTTCAGTAGAACTGTATCCTCAAGAAGAATTTAGAAGATGTACAAGTTCACTTTAAAATTACATTTCCAGGTCCATTCAAATTTTTAATATCCTCTTACTGTTATTATTTTTAAACATTAAATAATTACTGACAGATTAATGGAAGATGTTATTCAGCTATGCAGTCATTATCAAAAAAATAATTATATCCCAAGTTTTACTAACTTTGCATTAGTAAGGATATCTCTACTGAAAGAGGCCAAACCTATGGGTGGGGGACAGGTTTGGCATGGGAAGAGAAGGAGGACAAAGACATCAGAGCACTGTGGAGAAGTGTTCATGCTACTGCCTACAATGAAACAAAGCCACTCCTTGTGAGCACTGCAGCCACAACCACCAGCTAGCTTGTATAGCCAGATGGCAAATAAAATTTAAAGGAAGCAACTGAAATGCATTTAGAACCTCTAAATATATTTGGCTTGAATTTTTATCACTGTGGCCTGCAAAGCACTAACTTCTATAAATGTATGAAAGGTTGGGATATCTAGGAGGGTGAAGAATTATCTACAGTCACTCCGAAAATTATAACTAGCAAAAGCTGCATTAAATCAAGGTAAGAATACTTAGAAAAATAATGCCAAAATGTGAAAGATTGCAGACATCATTCTTAGTCACCATTTTTCTTTTTTTCCTATGCCTTTGATCTGGAGTGAGGCAATAAAAGTAATATGAGCTATGAAAGGAAAATCATATAAAAGGAGGCATCAGAGGCCCATTAAACAAAATCAGTTACAGGGAATGAAGGACAATACATGAGCAAATAAAGAAATTTCCATTTTAAATTTTTAATCATGACTTTAAAAAATAATTTTAGGGTAGTTTCTTCAGAAAAACTGTGGTTTCTTAGAATATTTTTGCCATTTATTGACCTTGTTATACATTCTATCTCAATATGCTTTAATACTGCACAAAGATTTTCTTTAAGCAATTTCTAGCCCAAGCAATTACTTGTTCCAAATCAGTAATTATAAAAAGTCTTTTTGCATTGCTTTGCATTGAACTTCTGACAGTGAAAGATAAAGAAGGAAATACTTCACAATAGATCTTCAAACTATTGTTTTAGAGTGACCAGGCAGGGATGAATTTGCTTAACTGACAGCACAAATAATCAAAGTAATGATTTATAGGAATGATGGTTTACAGATGGCAACCAGCTTTCCCACTGGAGAAAGGCAAATATTTTCTGGTAAAAAAACCAAGAGAAAATACTTTATCCAAAAACCTCAGCTATGCTCACTAATAAAACACCTTTAAGTATTTAGAACAAGGAAAGCGCTCATTTCTAGGTAATATTCCTACCATTAAGTCATATAATCTGCAAATGTAAAGACAGATCATCCTAGTACCAATACATGTTCAAGAGACTGATCAATTGGTCTGAAAAATATTTGATATCACAACTATTTCCTTCCTATAAAGCTCAGATATACCACGTGTATTGGTGAATATGGTTTCTGAAATTGCAGTAACTCTCTTGTAATTAGCAGTCTGAAAGAGCAACCTTTGTCCACATCCATAAGAACTACATGGGAATGTGAGAAATCATGCTTGATTACAAGAGAATTTTTAAACTTACCCAAGAGGAATTAATGGAGGACAAAAACAGATATGGAGACTCAGATCTCATTTATTTATGATCAGCCTGCAGATCATAAATAAGCAAATTTTAAAAAGGAAAAAAAAAAAAAAGCAAAGCAAACCAAAGACCTGCTGAGAGTTACCTTTCTAAACTACAAATATTTTATCCATTTAAAAAATGTAACTCTAAAAATAAATACAGGCACACACATTGGTAATAAACCGATCACTATAAAAAGTTCATCTATAGGAAAGAATGTAAAGACGCCTCCTGTTAAATTGCAGAGCTTCTCCTCCTTAAAGAAAACAATATGGCACATGGAACCACCAAGAAAATATTAATTTTCTGAAACAGTACAAGCACTAAGTTTTTACTCTTTCATTTGCTCATTTTCATATGCTACATTTAGTTACAGCAGAACTTGAACTACTTATTAGTTTCTGTTGCATATGACCAGTCTGGGAATTCCCAAGTATTGCCTGAATAAAAATATTCAGTTCAATATTCACATTCAGCAGAGTGCAAAGCTCATCCACACGTGGCTTTTCTTGCCTTGTGAACTGCCACAACCAGTGCAGCAGGATCAGGGGAGCACATCATCCATCCCTTAGCAAACAGAAACCAAAGTTCCAACTGCTGAACACAAATCAGGAGCTAAAAGCCACTTGCTGCTATTCCCTGCACTCTACAGCACAACACAATTATACCATAGACACAGTTAATTTCAGGCAGCTCAGGTACAGGCTGGCCATCAAATCCCATTCACACCAAGTGCTAAATTATACGAGGAGACGCCTCGGCACTTTCAATAGCATCATTAGTTGGATAAATGCTGCATAATACAAGCATTACTATTCAAATTTCCCTATAATTTCTAAAATGAAAAGTGATCACTTCAGGTACTTACTTGAAGCAAAAGTTGTTATGGTTGGCTGTTAATATTACTAGCACCATCACTGAATATATTCATATCACTTAATTTTAAAAAATGCATATGTACAGCACAAATCTATTATTTGCTTGTTCTAAATGGTCTTTAAATTTCTCATTCAAAAGACAGTTTCCAAACACTCGGCACTTCCTTTGTGATAAACATTCTAAAAGTGGAGATCCACATCCAGACTCTGAACTTTTACTTAGTGAACCTAATGAGACTGTTGTCAAAAATGTTAATTGCAGAAAAATCTGCTTTTTATAATGCATTGTCACACAAGCATTCTCAAGGAGCATTTGTGTTCCTAGGGACTGAAACTTCAGCTGCAGCAGCATGCTGCTCATGTCTGAGCCCTGAGATTGCTTCCCTATTCCTCCCCTGAGAGTCCCATGGATTTGGTTCAAGCACCATTGAATGTGATGCTGTATTAATTGCCCTGGAGGGTAGCAAGGCCTTTGAACTGTGGCTGTGAGTGATATTTTGCTATAAGACATGTGTCAGCACTTGCCTGGTTAACTCTAGGGCTGGGTTGTACAGCATGCTGGGACCAAGTATCTGGAAAACTACTTTGCATCCTAATCTTACATCTGTTTTCTATCATGCTGTGAGATTGACTGGCCATTCTATCAGAGAAGCATCACTCTGGAATAGACAGTCTAAGTAAAAATATTGCACTGTCAAAGAATATTAAGGATATGCCATCATCTCTTGTAGTTCATAAAACCAGCTGGCAGAAGGAGACTAAATTAATTTAGGGGTTGATGTGCTGTCCTTTCCCCTTTGAGAGAAACAATCTGGGCCTAGCTTGGTTCAGGAGAAACTAAAGTTCAAACAGTTCCACAGTCCCACTTGTCTCTGTTTGTGGGCATAAATTTTCTGTCACACATGTCCTGGTCACACAATCACCCATCACATAATCCATTACATTCAGCATGAGAACATCACCAAGAGGTCACAGCAGAGCTAAAGCAAGGCAGCCATGGACACGCGTGAAGGCAGGAATTGTAAGAATATGAGGAATTTTCAGCAAAGCAGAACAATTTTCATGGCTAGAGGCATGTATAGAGGATAAAAGAACTTTAACTTGTGGATTTAGTCAGGATTAAGATGTCAGTTTTGACTTTTAGTGCCTAAATAATTTTTCCTATTTTCTCTACATTCTCCCTTCCTCTTTTCCTGCCTTTCCCTTCTTCTCTCTCGCTGCTCTTCCTTATTGCTACACCCCCCTCCTCCCACCCCTCTGTTTCTGTTTCTTCACCTCCTTTCTGGTTCAGTCTATTAGGAATTTTCTGACAAAAGAGGGGACTAATCTTGCCCCTGTTATCAAGCAAAACCTCACTCTCTTTCTACAAAAGAACATGAGCTACACTTTATTCCAATAATAATCTCTGCTAATAATAATGTTCAGTAGTAATAATTAAACTCCTTAGTCTGCAAAGTTTACCTGGTATTCAAGTGAAAAAAGTAACCATAAATTCACAAGATATGATAAAAATGGTGTCATGTATAAATCTACATATTGACTTGTAAAGCAGAAATGTATTACATAATTTTTTGCAAAAAATTAATAAACATCACTAGTAATTTATCTGACATTCTAAAATAGCAATCAAAATAAAAGACACAATACTTATACGAAATAATGAAACATATATTATTTTCTTTTTTTGTTACCTCTTTAACCCATCACAACAGAATATTTAGGAGAAAAAGGTGTTGCTATCTGAAGCTGAATGCTTAACAAGGATGTCAACTCTAAGATTAAAAAGGGAATAAAAAAGCCCAAAGTACAACCTTAGTCTTTTGATCTGGGACAAAGAGCTGTCCTTCTTGCTGTTGGTAATATGACCTAATGATAGGATAATATTGATCCAACACCTGCAGCTTCAACCAGTGGAGAGATGTGTAACTTCTCAGGATTTTAATTGCTACAAGGATGTAATTGTGCTTCTATGAAACAGTACAAGATTTAGGTGGAATCTGTAGTGGAAAAACACTTACAGTTGATGATTAAAAAGGTAAATAATAATCCTTTCCTAAGTAAAATGTCTTAAAGCCTACACTCACCTCTTTTGTTAGGGCTTAGTAAAATTATTGCAGCTGACAGAGAAAACTCCCGTTAAAGCCAGTGTTGCAGCAGAAGAGATAATAATGTCCTTAAGAGGAGCAAGGGGCTCATTGCACAGGACACAGTGCCACTGTGTGTCCCCCCTTAGCCCAGACCCCTGGCTGGTGAGGTATTTCCACATATCAGCACTCACCTGCTGACTGCCAGAGCCTGTCTGTGTGTAAGGATGTTTTCTGTGTCCTAGGATGTTACCTTGTGTTACAGCACGTGTCATGGTTGAGAGGGCCTCAATACACAGAACATCACCACACCACTTCAGAAAGCTTCAACCCATCCACAGTAGCACCTTACCTCATCAGAAGGCTTCAGGTGTCTGCCCATACAGAACAACATCATGGCACTTCAGAAGACTACAAGGATCTGCTCCCCTTGTTCTTTAGCCCATCCTTTTATCCCCTCATGTTGATGCATGGCACCTGTGAGCCCTCTGTTCCCTTTGGTGGTTGGTCAGTGCCCCTGGGCACTCCATGGCTCATTGCTGTCAGTGCTGCTCACCTGCTGCTCACAGCTGTGCCCATTGGGGATGAGGCTCAGCTCATCCCAGTCACCACAGACTGTGTACTTACAACCTTGTATTTAGTTTCAAAGAAAAAGAGCCTCACTAGAAGACTGTAAATGTGAACTGTCAAACAAGAAAGTTTCTGCACTAAGTAGGAGTATAGTTTGTAGGGATTTATCAAGATAGCCCATCAGATTGACACTTGACATGTAAATTGAATAGCAAATCTGACAGCTCAAATATTAATGCATACACCTAGTTCTGTCTTACACAGTTACTCCTGGAATAGGCTTTTTGAAAGCACCCTTGATATCCATTTCAAAGCTGGCTGATTTTTAAAGCTGACGTCGTATCAACCCAGTTTATTTGGAACTAGCTGTTTAAAGACAGCTCAGTCTGTGATTATTAGTTACTGATTCAAGTGACAAGTCATATTTGGTATTTATATTCCTCATTAGCTTTTAATCAGATGAAAAAAAATCCTCAATACATAGAATATATTTTACAATTTCAACTGAAAGTATTACCATGCTTGTAGGCCAAAGGATTACACTGAACTGTCCCTCTCTTGGGTTTGTTTGCTCTGCAGGACGTTTCCTCCCATAATAACCTGATATCCAAAGGAGAAATGAGTTAAGTCTCCCCAGTCAAATACTTGCATCCATCCAAAAGAAACAGTTCTGTTGTACAGCAAATAGAATAGGTCCTTGTAAAGCACATTTACACCTTCATGTGCTGTAAGCTGGGGACTGCAAAATCCTCCTGGGTGCTGAAAAGATTCATTTGTTGCTGGGATCTGCAAGAGCTTCTTGCAGAACCAGCTCTGCATTTGGGAACCCAGGGCTGCAGAATAGATAGGAGCTGTCTGGTAAAGTGAGATTTCTGGGCTGCATGTGGTCTAGACACCTCTACTTCTGTTTTTAGTGTCCTTTAAAATAGGCTAAATGTTCTCTGGGAAGAATGGAAACACCACTACTCTTAAATATGGCTTGTAAATAGCAAATAGGCTAAGGGAATATACAAAATGGAGTTCATAGCTATTCTGCTTAACAGGAATTACTCTGGCCTTCTTTAAGAGTATTTGCATTTATCATCCAACTGGATAAAAGAAACCCCACATAGCTATCACTTTATTTTCCCAGAACAGGTCTTGAGTTCTGTCTTTAAGAAAAATTTGACACTTACCTCAGACTCATTCTTTCATTTTTTAAATACAATTTCACAGACTCATTATCCAGTAGTCATTTGAGAGATATAATGATAAAAATAGCTTCCACTAATCTTATTAATAACTCTAAAGTCTCTTCCAACTCAAGTCATTCCTTTGATTCTATGATGCTAATTGCATGAGACCTTTGTTTTCAAGTTTCCTGATTATTTACTTCACTTCTCTGACTCATTTCATATGCAGGCCAGACATTACTATAAAAAATATATCACTTTTGAATTTGGAAATAATCTCCTTTCCCAGTCCTCCATGTTATTTACCAAATTACTCCATCTGTTCCTATCCAAACCAAAGAATTTAGATAGAAAGGAGAAAAATCATTTCTTGCCAATCCCATTTTTGGTTTACCATAAAAATAACTGGAAGACACATAAAGGAAAAATGTACATGTAGATAATGATATTTTAGGGGATCACTACATCTTCCAGACATAATCTAATGCCAGGACACAGGAAAAGAGTAGAAACAAACTTTAGGAATGCTGAAACACAAACAGGCCCCTGGAAAGCTGCTGACATGGATCAAGGTCTGGCAGATCAGTGTGATCTAGCTCAGGCCAAGCACACGTCCTCAGTAATAGTTAGACACTAAATTTAATAAATTACTAAGTTAGTGGTACTAACCAAAAAATTAAGTTAGTGGTATTAAAATTATGGTCACAAGATCATTTGTTTAATGTATAAGAACCTCACCCCTTCTATTAAAAAAGGTAGTTACAACTCTTAAATACCACTTTTCTCAGAGAGGGGGATATAGTTTCCTCTTTTCTGCAGTAAATATTGGTCATTCTAACAAATACAGTAAATATATTCACAAAATAAATGTAATTTTGATCTGCAGCAGGTACAAGTATTTACTCCTAGTTACAGTAGATGTTAGCTCCTGGCCTTTAGATCAAAAGCTTCTGATGTTCCTAAACTAAGATTTCAATGTAGCTAGACTCCAAATATCCTGCCACATCTGCTGCTTCCCCTCTCTCACACTTGCTCCTGTTTCTCTCCAGTCTGCTTCCTCCCCTGTTTTTCACAGGAGCTTTCTTTTGCTGCTTGAGTAAGTACAAATATTCATCTGGCAGAACCAAACTGGCTGTGAATTTTCATTCCAGTCAATTCAGTTTAATCTCTCTGAAAGGAGGAAAGGTTGGTGGCAAAGTTTACATCTAACCACTGAGGAAAATGGGGGGAGGAATATCTCCACTTTTTCAGTTTTGGTTGATTGATTTCCCTTTTCCACCATGGTCATGGGGAAGGGCCCTGCCCTCCTGTCCAGACCATATGGCTGAAAGGAGGGTAATAAATGCTCACAGCAGAGAAGCAGCAGGCAGTGCCTAGAAGACATAAAAAGGAGAAGGTAACAGCAGAAAACACCAAATATCAGCCAAGGAAACAAAATGTGCCAACCAGGTTGAGGGTCCCAGGATCATTATTTAGAAGTATTTAAGCTAAGTAGAAAAATAAAATAATTAGTATGTTATGAAAATTTTGGCCAGAATGAGGTGCACCTTAACTTATTTGGCTGGATTAGCAGATAGGCGCAGAATTCTACTAATATTTTTTTTCTGATGATATGGTAAACTTTAATAACAGTGGAAAATATTCTCAAAAGATTACTCTTTTTGTTTCAATATCTGTATTTGAAAAGATGAGGTGTGCTGCACCTCATACAAGACTGTCCAGCAAGGCCCAGGGAAATATTTTAGGTCTTCTGTGAAAGTCTGTCTTAAAGAGGAAAAAAAACAACTTGAATTTCAGGGTTAATGCTATTTTGTCTTAACATCCAACTTATTAAGAAGTAGCACCAGATTCTGGGCTAAAGGCTCCCAGAAAGTGTCCTAATTAAAATATTCTAAGCCTGTCCTACTCCAAACTTTGCCATTGCTGAACCCCACAGAACATTAATCCCATACTCATTTATCTACATTTTGAATACAAATACAGTTGGAACAATTGGGACCCTGACAAATATAACTGGTAAGATATTTCTCATGCTTTATCCTGATTGTGGTGCCTGTAACTCATAAGTACCAAACAACTCATTTTCTATCCAATCAAGCACCATATGTCTTCCTGCTTTAGGTGGTACACAGGAGTGTTTAGGAACATTTCACAGGCCCCTACAAATGCTTTCATCTCAACTATGGTGTGTTCTGGTGGAAAGACTCTTTTCACCACAATTTCTGCTTTTTAATAGTCCATTTAAAACCAGCTACCTCAGGATCTTGGGAAGAGCCTGCAACTGCCTGCTCATCCTAATGCAGCTCAGCAAAACGCTCAAGCATGAACCTCAGGGGTCAGTCCTGGGGGCTGCTGGGCTCCCTTGGGTACCAAGGCACAGCAGAAAGCACCCATGGATCACCCATGGATCTCCTCTGGTCTCCCCTGCCAGTCCTGAGAAACGCCCAAGGGAAGCACCCACCGACTTTGCAAATGGGTGAGCTCTCCAAGGGCCCACATGAGCTGTAGGTGCCTTTGAAATTCACAGTGGGGGCTGGTAACTGAAGAAACACAAGAATTTATAAAGTCTACCTCATTTGTCACTTATTATTCTCATTTCCAAAGGTTCAGTATTGCAATGTGTTCACCTCAATACAGCACACCTGAAAAACAAGCACAATAAAATAAACAATAGCCTTTTAAAGTTAAAACTTATATGACTTTATCATTCTGTTCATTTTGCTTTCAGCCTGAAGCAAGTACAAGAAAAAGACCATTTTCCCCAGTAGTAGCAGAAACTTCAGAGGCAAGTTGATTTTACAGGGCTTCTGGACTGGATGTGACTGCCATTCTAAACCTCAAGATTTATGTGTATAAACTGTTTTAAAAGCTAATCCGGTCACTGTCATTGAAGCAAGAATGTTAGATTGATCTGAGCTGGAGATACATACAATTTATAATTTTTAAAATCCTGTACCTATTCTTTGTATCCAAGGTAAATTGATAAATGAGCCCACTATAAATGCTCATTAATGCAGCATACACAAACTGCCTCTCATTAAAGGGCATGGGTTCACTCTGCCTGACACATTGCTACTTTAAAGTAGAAATCTCTATGAAACAAGAATTCATACTGAATCCACCTGCAGTGATGCAGGTTAAAGTATGTGTACAATATATGCTGGGGGCTAATGCCTCACCTATGCTGCAAGGCAAAAGCCATAAATTAGCCACTGATTAGATAGAATTAATAGAGCCTGACTGCTTTGCCTAATATATTAATTTATGTCTGATCTATTCCACAACACAGGTCCTTGGTCTGAGGCAGAGATAAACAGGGCACAGGACATAAGCAGGGACAGAAAAAATGTTGTGCTGTATATTACAGATATATAACACCCTTCAAGGACAGCTGCCTAGCAAAATGCAGAGTGTACCAGCATAGGAAACTTCATTATAGTGCAAGAAAACAATGGTGAAATTAATATCTGGGAAGAGGCTCTGTCATTTACCAATCAACATGTATTGATATCAGACATGAAAGTTTAACTAGTGATGATGAGACTAAAAAAGAGTGTCTTAGAAAGAATTAAATCACAGATCATTAAAATAATGAATTAGGAAAAGTTTTGCAGTCAACCCAACAGCTTGGATAAAAAATTCTCTACAGCAATGTCTTGGGAAAAGCTCAAATATCTCTTGTGCCATGTACTCCACAGCTAACAGAGTTGAATGTCTGGATCCAGGAAAGAGATTGAGGTGAGTACAGAATTCATTTTGTGAGGATCTAAGAGTAGAATTGGTACTTCAAATGGCAAGAGAAAATGTTTTTAAAATACCATTATTCTGAGTTTGGAATGCTGCCTATGAAAGTTGTGATGTCCTTCACTTCGACTTTCTTTCTTACCAAAAGTACATTACTTATGATCAAATGTCAGATTGACATAACAAACTTGTGCTGATCTGCCAATATTACCAGCTTTTCTGATCTGATAAGATGTTCATTTCAAAAATACTTTATCAAAGAAAGATGAAGGTCTCCATGTCCTTTCACCGTGTTATTCTTCAATATTCTACAGGCTACTTTGCTCTCAAGATACTAAGATACCACATTTTTTAAATAGAGATGTCACCTATTTGGTGATTTTTATTTTTATTAATTTTAATCTTGATTCAAAAGATGAATGAAAATACAAAACTCACAGTAGTTCACTTTGTTATTCCTTAAAACATTTTCACATCATTAAGTGGCTTGCAAATTTATGTGAAAATACTGATGAAAGAACTTGACATTTTAAATTATCAATTTACTAGCTAATACACTAGAATTAAATAATTACTAGGTCCAACTCACCAGTAAAAGGGTCACTCTGCTTCCTTAGTCAAGAGAAGAATGAGTGACCCTCACTCATCTCTCCATCCAGTTTAAGCCTACAGAAGAACATACTATGTCCCCAGGGTAATGTGCTAAAGCATCTCATCATGGAGAAGAGAGCCTAGAAGATTTATTTTAAAAAAAGAAAGGAAGAAAAGAAAGAAAAGGCATATCCTTGAAAAATGTGAAATAGAAAAATATGAAATACAATGTCTGGGAAATCTACGTGCCTACACAGTATGTGGTTCTGTTGCTCATAACTCAGAAGTAAAAGCCAGAGACAAGAGGAAGATAAGTAATTTTAATAAAGACAGCTTTAGAAAGCTCCCATTTCCTCAGCCTTGTTTGCAGCTGGTGCCCATGAGCAGAGCTAAAGGCAATGAGCGTGCCAGCAGGAATCAGCACTAAAGCCAGTGGAGATGAGCTGCAGGCAGGATGAACCCAAGATATGCAGCATGGTGCTGAGCTTGTTTTTAACAGCCCCACCTGTCTTTTCTACCAGCTGTGAGTTCACCAAAACCTTTCAATAAACCACATCTCTACCCAAGAAACTAAACCAGATTTGATGAAAACCAAACAGGAACTCTGGAGTCATTGCAGGCTCTTGTTTCTTCACCCTGCTCCAGGCAGGCTCTGGTGGCAGCACTCACCCAGCCCTGCTGCAGGATGCAAACCCTGAGCTGCTCTCCACCAGCCAGGGTGGGACCTGACCACAGCCTGCTTGTGTCCCACTGCACCCCAAAGGCACCCTGGAGTTTGTAAGAGGAGCACACACAGACCAGACAAGCTGTAAATTAGCTGCTCTCTGCCAGCAATTTCCACAGCTCTAAGGTACCACAGCTCCTCTCTTAGCAGGAAGCAATCAACAGCCAGAGAGAAAAGCCATGAAGCATTTTCATCAGTGGCATCAGGGCTAGTAATTACTGTGACTGCTTGCTTTCAGTTTCTAAAGATAGGTGATATAATTTTCTGGAAAAGGCTGAGCATGCAGGTGTTCAGAAAACATGAATATATTTAAGATACATTCAAATATTTATAAATTTTAAATATGTAAATGCAGTCCAACAACATTAGACTTCCAGAACAAAAAGTGTCTAATAAAATATGTCAAATATTTACAATGAAAACACCTCCCATTAAAATACTGATTTTATCAGCATCTCTATTTTCTGTTAGATCATATTGATTCTAAATTAATTTTCTTGCAATCATACCAATTAATTACAACTTCCCTTTCAAAATTACTTTCCAATGACTATTTCAGTTGATTCAAGAAAAATTTTAAGTCTCTATTTTGGAGAAATATTTTTGTGCTTCTGGTTATTCATAACAATGAAAACAAATTTCCAAATACTGGAATTTTTTTTAAATTACAAACATGCCTTGTTTTGTTAGCTCTAATATTCAGAATCATTTATTACTGCAAAATATAGAACAGCAGCTTTAAAAAAATTATTTTTTTTTAATACCAGAGTCACAGGTATATTATTCCTCACTATGGAATTGCCAGTAAATTTTTTTCCAAATTTCAGTGTTGCATTAAAAACACTGCACTAAAGTGCTACGGCTGTGCTGGCAGAAATCTTGTAATATTCCTTTCATATGTAAGGACTCAAAACCAAAAGAGTGCTGCTTCACATAAAGCAATAAAATTTGAAGGACTTCACTCTAACATCAATTTGCCATTGTATCAGAAATTAATTACTATGTAATTAGAATGACAGAAAATGCAAGTGGGATTTCTTAACACTATCAACAGCTGTTTGAAATGACATTATTTGAAAATGCTGGAAAAACAGAAATGCTGCTTCACAAACTATGTGGCATTGAATTTGTCAGCTCTCTATAAAAGCCTCGTGAAGCTCCTGCTCCTTACACGAGATGCTCTGTAAAACAGACAAAATCCTGAATTTGCAGCCTGGCTAACATGGCTCTTTCCCCCAACTCCTGCTAAGTAAGGAAGGACATGCAAGAGAAGCACGTCTGAAAGAATTCCAGCACTCATGACCCCCTCCGTGCTCAGAAATTATCAGAAATATCTGCCACAGGGAAGCACAGAGCTAATGAAAACAAAAATGAATTGAACCTCAAGGATAATGATAGCTCAATGTCTAATTATCTGAGATGAATTTTTGATGACACCTCCTCCGGCCAATTAGTTTGCCAGTCACCAAATAGTGCTTTTGGCAAGGAGGGTTAAACAGAAGGCTGGAAAAATAACAAGAGAAAATGGGATTGAAAATGCCCAGTTCTTTAGCCATTTCTCTCCGTGGCAGGGGCAGGCTCTGTGGGTGCCAAGGGAGCTGAGACAGGTTTAAAGCAGGGTGAGAGAAGAGGATCACAGGACTGGGAAACCTCCCACAGCATCCAGGGCAAAACCCAGTCTGAGGGGGGAGCTGCAGCCTCTGCCCGTGCCCCACAGCATCAGTGCCACACAGCTGCTCCTCCTGCTGTGCCCCAGGGCTGGGGACAATGCCCAGAGAGCCCTGGGGACAATGCCCAGAGAGCCCTGGGGACAATGCCCAGAGAGCCACTGCTCCTGGGGACACCCCCAGTGCATTGCACAGCCCCAGCACAGCCTCAGGACTGTCCATCGTGGATGTGCATGTCCCTGCCACACCACCCGTGACACTGCTCTCTGACTTCGGCCAGAGAAAGATGAAAGGAAATCACTTTGGCTGCTGGTCAGCAATAAAATAAAAACTAACTATAAAACAGTAGAAACTAGACATATGAAAGACCTTATACTTCACATATATAAATCAGCATAGCTCCATTAAATTCCTCCCTAACAATCCCAAATGCCAGCACAATCATCAGTCAGAATCTAACTTGCACAGCCCTCCCAGGCATTCAGGAAACCATGTGGCAATAGCATTAGTTCACTCTTAGGAACCTTCTCCTTGTGCTGGCAAAAAGTGAAAAGGCAACTTCTGGAAAGGACTGATAGAACTTTCACTTACTGGGATTTAGAAACTTGATTGGGGTAGAAGAGTTCTTGTGCACTAAAGAACCATTATGCTTGGGAAGATGGAAGAAGGGAGAAAGACGGACAAACAAAAAAAGAGACATTTATTCTTGAATTTTCTGCTTCTTTTTTGAGTTTTACAAGCTTTCAAAAGCAAAGGCCGGGTTTTGATGTAGAGCCAGATAGACAATCTTTTTAACCAGAGCCAGCATTCACCATAATGAAAAAATATCCAGCAAAACCTTGTATCTTGTCATTTTCAATAATCCTACTACATCCTACCAGAATTATTTTTTCCTAGCCCATAAATTTGTTCTCACCCAGTAACCCACCACCCGCTGATCCCCACTTTTTCTGAAGCCTGTCACAGACAGATTAAGTTACAATTTCTTTTCCCTATTCCATGCAGCAGTAGTACTTTTTCCCACCTGCACAATGCATTTCTCATTCACTCTGAGAAGCTCCTGAGACATCTGGTACCTCACAGAGATATTTATTTCAGACTTTTCTCCAGTAGATAAGAGCAGTGCAGTAAATGACATGAATATAAGAGATAAAGCTGAGAACACATTAAAACAAGCCAACAAAGCATCTGAGTATAACCTGTGCTGGAAACACAGATCAGCTGTGTTAGATTTAGACTTGCTCGACTTCCAATGAATTTATGCAATAACATCAGGTACTTATGTTGACATTTCATAGTGTTTGAGATGTTATTCACACTTTGTACATGAGGCATAACCAGAGAGTTCACCATGGAGCTGGCTGCTCATTTGAGAAGCCGAGGTGAGCCAGTGGAGCCAGTGTCAACTTATGACCCTTAAAAGTTACTGAACAAGGACTGCAACACCAAAATAGCTCCAGAGATTGCTTCTTTTATTTGGAACTGACTGAACTGACTGCAGCCACCACCTGTGTTCCAAGAAATCATTGCTGCTCTGTATTATGTCTTTTTCATCAGCCATCTAACACTTCATAGGCTGCCCGAGTAGGTTGGCTGTATAATATAAAATAATACAGTAGTTTAGGTTGGAAGAGGCTCTGAAGGCAAACATCTTCCTCAAAGCAGAACTAACTTCAGTGTTAGGCTGTAACTATAAGTGTTTAGGGGTTAGTGCAGGTGGGTTAAGAGCAGCTCCAAGGATGGTGGTTGAACAGCCTGTCGAGGCTCTGCCCCAGTGTTTGACCACCCTCACTATAAAAAACATTTCTTATGGCTATCCCTTAAGAAATACCCTAGTGAAAACAAGACCTAAAGAAGAGCAATAAATTATGTCAAAAGTTTTGAAAAATTTCATGATATATAATAAAGACTCATCTTGCAAGTGGTGGCAGTAGAATGAGTTCAGGGTTAGTTTATGCTTGCCCTGCTCTCACTGAGCAAATTCATGCTCAAGTGTTCACTGAACAGCACTAATGTGGGGCCACCATTCTCCCATTCTCAGCTGGGCCATCCCACATTTCTCTTCAATGCACTTGCAACTCAAAATATTCTTCTTATAGTCTCACCTTTAAGCTTCTACAGTTTTCCACATTTCAGAAATTATTTCCCCTCTTCCGGACATGGCCAGCTTTCCTCAGGCAGCAGGCAAACCCTGGATACCACTGATATGTTTATAATCTAGCCTTACACCAACAAGAAAAAGCAAATTAACTATTTGAAAGAGCAGTTATTTGATACAACTTGATTTGGTTGTGTTTATTTCCAAAGAATGCCTTGAGTAGGGTTGATCCAAACCAGTGACAAGCACTGCTTTCTTCTGTATACCCAAACTAAGGCTAAATTAACAAACTCTTTCAGTTTGTAATCAGGTTATAAAAATAAAGTGCGTCAAACAGAAACCAACCTGTTTGTTTTGCAGAGTAATGCATGTGCTCTATCCAGACCTTAATTAGACCACATAGTAAGAGACTTTTATAGATGGATTTTTATAGACACTTTTCCAGACATGCTGTGCTCTTGATATTCCTCCCCCAAGCCCAAATCCACACCTTGCTAAATAACTTTTATAGGTCTAATTAAACAGGCTGGTGATTCAGTAGTATTCCTATTAAAACAACAGTACCTGGGCACTGGCATTCCTACTGCAGGATCCTTTCTTTCTTTCAAGTAGGATTCCATAAAAAGAGCTGCTGGTAAGATCTCAGAGCATTTCTATCTTGCATAATCTGATGACATCTTACAACACCACACCTAGCTCTGTGTGAGCTGGATTATCAGCACAGCACCCAGGAACACCATTACCTCTCCTGCCAGGAGCACTGAGGCAGCAGCAGCAGCGTGGCTCTGCACCAAGGTAATTATGTGCCTTTCTGCTGCACTCCTCCTCCTTCTGGAACTAGAAGAGAGCAAGCATTATTCATCAGAGACACCCCCTGAGATCTTTTATGTCTAATATCGTTGAAAGAGAAGATAAACCTCCATCATTGAAATGTTGCCTAGAATTTAATAGGAATCTATAAAAATTACCCTCCAAAATAGAAGAATTCAATTGAGAATGTTTTATTTCATTTTATTCTAGTATTATTAAATTTAAGGAACTATTCTATAGAAGGCATGCAGGCCCATAAAAGTTGATAACAGAGCTCCTGTTATTGGAATTGAGGCCACAATTCCCTAAGATGACTCAGAAATCTCAGAGCCTGGTTATGACATTCTATTTAGCTCCGGAGGCATTTTCTGTGAAGAATGAAATGTTGAAAAGCCCTCAGAAATTATTACAAAAAGCTGTTCATGCTCCAGGATTACCACTTTGCTAAGAACTTCCTTCAGTTGCAAATTTGCCTCTCCCATGAGAGTGTGTGTCTGCTGAGCTCTCCAGTGGCACTGCCCGGGTCTCTCTGGGGCTCCTGGAAGGAGAGGTGCTGCTGTCAGTCAGAACCTTGGGAATGCACGTAGGAAATCTGACCCTATTCCCAGCCTGTTCGTGCACTCACCACAAGGGGATTTTTCTGACCTCTGTAAAAATACAAAGTTAGGTGCTGAATTTTATTCTTATATATGGTCGTTTTAATGTTTACATGTGTGATCTTCTTACTACTTTAATGGAATAATTTCAATGCAATGAGAGCCCAAAGAAGGCTTCCTTTCATGCTTCCAGCAACATTTTAAAATATGGTGAAGTCATCATCATGCTTATCCCTGTAATAAGTTTTTTTTTCCTGCATCAATTTTATCAGTATTTTTTATACCAGAAGTTGAAAGAGTTTGAATAAAATATTCTTACCCAAAACTACTTCTGTATTTATAAAGGGAATCTTGCAATTCTAATTTTTATTTTAAAATACCTGGTTTATGGTGGGTGAAGCAAGAAGGTATTTCTTAACCACCTTTCTGAATATACCTGATAGATGCTGCAGCCTAGAAATTATTTGGCACTAAGAAAACAAAGCTGAATCTATGATTTTTGGAATTAGTCACTCTGAAATGCCCTATTCCCTAATACTGAGCCAAGAAATAAATATGTTTAGAAATAAACAAATTTCCTGCAAAATCCAATGCTAATCCATATTTACAGTTAGCAACCCACATTAAAGGGTGGTCTGCAACAACCCCAAGATCATGAAACAACCTCTCCATTACAGTCCTATGAGAAAGCTCCAGCCAACACAGGGTTAAGCACTGTGGCAGCAAAACACTTCCTACCTGGGCAATCCCTGCCAGTAAAATAACAATTCCTCTTGTTTCCACCCTGCTTATAGGGAGCCAGCAGGCCTTTTGCTCAGGATTACTTACTTTGATCTTCCTCCCCTTGACCCTCCCTGCACTTCCTTTTACCAGCTCTCCGGCCAAGGTGTGCATATCAACATCATCTGTCTGCAGGCAGGGAAACTGCTCCGTGCTCCCCTGGGCACAAGCCTGCTGTGCTACCACGAGCCACTGGCACGATCTCCAGCTCAGCACCTCAGTTCCACTCCAACGCCATCACTTACATTTCCTCCCAGAAGAGGAGAAGGAAAAAGCCCAAGCCCTCCACAGGATCTACTGTGGCCGGGAATGCGCGTCTCACGTTTTATGAACGGCGAATTCCAGGCTCAAATACGTGTTACCACCACCAGCTCTGCCTGCCAAGCCAAGCTCTGTTCCTGATAAGCAGGCAGCAATTCAATGGACAAACTAAAGATCTTCTGAGCTGCTTTTTCAGTCCTGCTTTTTGCACAGCACAGCCACATGGGAAAAGCTGTGCATCTCAGGAAGGTTGTTGGCAAACCTTGTCTGCTGTTACTATGTTCTCCCAAAATATTTAGCCAACTGAGCAATAATAACCTCTATTTATCATCTCCACAACTGGTGAGCAATTCCTGCTTCACAGCTGTAGATTTATGACAAAGTAACATTAGAAGCAGCATTCTTAAGCCAGAGTCTCTGCTTTGTTAGTTGATTTCCAGAAGCACATATTTGTCTGTCTAAATTTTGTAGGCAGAACTGCCCTGACAAATTAAAGTTAAGGAAATTTTATGTATGTATCTCCCAGTTATTGGAATTGAAATAATATTAGCACTGCATGCAATGCTAAATGAGAACTCACTGTGAGCCTTTTGAATGCAGCTCTTTCTTCAGCTGGCTACCTTCGGCTATGCAGCTCCAGCTTATGTTCAGAAACCACCCTTCATTAAGCTGCTTTTACTAATTAACCAAACTATTCCATTGCTTGATGTGTCATATCTGCTCAAGTCAAGCTCATCTCCATGCAGGGATGCACTCATCACACCCACACCCCAATCCACAAGGACCCGTCTGCTCTTGGGAGCCCAAAGGGTCAAGGCTGAAGCCTGGGGAACTCATTGTGCCCAAGCCAGGTGTGTTTGCACCCCAGAGTCTGCACAGGGGCTGTGTCTGCACCCCAGAGACTGCACAGGGGCTGTGTCTGCACCCCAGAGTCTGCACAGGGGCTGTGTCTGCACCCCAGAGTCTGCACAGGGGCTGTGTCTGCACCCCAGAGACTGCACAGGGGCTGTGTCTGCACCCCAGAGACTGCACAGGGGCTGTGTCTGCACCCCAGAGACTGCACAGGGGCTGTGTCTGCACCCCAGAGACTGCACAGGGGCTGTGTCTGCATCCCAGAGTCTGCACAGGGGCTGTGTCTGCATCCCAGAGTCTGCACAGGGGCTGTGTCTGCATCCCAGAGTCTGCACAGGGGCTGTGTCTGCATCCCAGAGACTGCACAGGGGCTGTGTCTGCATCCCAGAGTCTGCACAGGGGCTGTGTCTGCATCCCAGAGACTGCACAGGGGCTGTGTCTGCACCCCAGAGACTGCACAGGGGCTGTGTCTGCATCCAGCCCTCAGCCTGGGACTGCTGGCAGGGATCTTTGGGTTAACACTCTGAATCCATCAGAAGATGATATTTGTTAAGAAAATGAACAAACAAAATATTACAGCAATAACTTGCAATATACTGGCTCGATGTGGATCTTGAGGACTGTGTTTTTTAAAGAAAAACAATAAATTCAGAGTTTTGCTCCTCCATGCCAAATTGTCCGTGACACAGGAGCATGCTGCACTTAGGCACTAGCTTGGTGTGATTCCAGTCAATAACTTTTGCAGAGCAAAGGTCAGCACAGGACTCAAAATGAATCTCCTGCTCAAATATACCCATAACCATTCCTCTGCCTGTACATATGTAATAGCAAGCAAAATAGGACAGAAAATTCCAGACCAGTATAAAACCTAGTTACACAAGTTGGGTTTCTGAAATCTGATAACCACTAGAAATGCAAATAAACTTCCTCAACCTTAGAATTTTCAAATAAATAGTGTTCAAATTTGCCATTTATATTCTTCTAAAGCTAGAAAGCTGATACTACACATGTTTTATAATCATCCTGAAAAAATATAGACCTGTGCTTAAGATGTGTGAGCCAATGTATCCTAAATTAAAAAAAGAAAGACATAAAAAGGCTCCACATTAATAATCCTGAAGACAGATATTACTTCATTATAGTGGACAGAATCAAGCACAACAGACTTATATAAAAATGCTATAAAAAGATACTTTTTATTACAAGCCTAGTCATTGACAGTGAATTTGAATGCTAGCTATGCACAGGTCATATCAATACATTTTAATGTCTTGTTTTACACTAGATTTCTGTGGTGTTTCTTACTAATTACTGAGGTTCTTGCAAATTCTTTAAGCATAAAAACACCAGCACGCACCAAATTAAATTATCAGGCAACAGGTTTAAAACAAACAAAAGGAAGTACTCTTTCACACAATGCATAACTTAATTGTTGAATTCCTTGCCACAGGATGTTGTGTGTGCCAAAGTCATTGGCCAGTTTAAAAAAAAAAAAAAAAAACAAAAAAAAACCACAGAACAAAAAGCTAAAAAAACCCCACATAATTTAGACAATAGATTTGCACCTAGGCTATTATATAAATAAAACAAATATTACCTGCAGCTCTGGAATTGCCAAAACCATAGAATATAGGAATGCAGAAGAGTAACTAGGAAGAAGTGTCATTCCACTCTTTATTTAGCTTGCTCCCCAACTCCTGCCAAAAAATCCCCAAAACTTCTCTTAGAGGGTACCACTAGAGGGAGAGTTTATTGGCCCAGAAGGATTTTGGCTAACCTCATATGGCAAGGATCTTTTTCCTACCCACTAACTCTAGTGAGAATTAAAAAAAGTTCCCCCATCATATTCTTCAGTTAAGACTTTAGACAAAACCTAGCAAAAGTTTCTGAACTGGCTTTCCTAGCTGCTTTTTTGTGTCTCTATTATAAGGCAAATGCATCCCAAGTTGCAACTGTACAGTCTGTTCTTTTCAGAGCAGACATTTGGATAATCATAGCTTATTAAAAATACTTGTTTGTAGTTTCTGCCTCAATTTAAGTATAAACAGGCTGTATATCTACTCTGGCCACAGGAGCACAAATGTCCCCTGCAGCTGGTTATTACTGGGATGCTGAGCTGCAGGAAGCAGGGGTGGCTGAGGCTGTGCTGCATGTGAATGAATGAGCACCATCCTGTGCTGCAGGCAGCACAGCCCCACTGCCACAGGGAGGGATTCATCCCATTCAGAGAAGGGCTTCTTTGGTAAGGAAGCACACAAATAACATCTCCTGACCAATATTCTGTATTCTGTGTTATCATGCAGATTGTTTCCCTCCTCCAAAGCAGCTCTCCACATGCCTGCACTGCTGCCACATTTATTGTGGCAATTGGGGGTTCAGGACGAGATTGGCTCTCGGCTCACTGGTAATTTTTGCAGCAGCAGATGCTGCCATCATTCTTTTTCATAGCTTCACCTTTCCCGTTTTATCTGCAAAGAGGGCTGTCAAATTTATCTTCTGCTTAGATCATCAGCAATAGAAATCAGATGCTTTTGGAAAAAAAGCCAGATTTTTGAGCTATGTGAAGCTTCTAGCTTGCTTTTTTTTATTTTTGTAGCTGAAAACTATGAGTACACACATGAGCTATATCAAATCATGAAGTAGCATAACTCAAATTCTCTGCATTTTTTCGTATTTTTTTACAGAATTTTCAAAGCTAGTTATGTTAAACTACTACATGGAAGCTTTTCTTCAGAATTAATACAAAGTAAAACAAATACATTTGAATTTACTTCTGTTTCTAAGCCAAATTAAAGCCTCTTTAATTTTGAATGAGGGTTGGGAGAAGGAACTGATGCCATTTATGCAATCTACATTTAATTCCTATGGATTAAGTTTCAGTTTAACTTTCCTAATGCACACATATCAAGAAATCATAGTTGTTTTTGAAAAAGTAATGTACTTTAATAAGTACATCGGATAACATAGTAAATTTCTCCCCAGATTGTTTTTCCAAAAATAATCTATGCTACAAAATATATTTAATCTGCTACTGAAACAGAAAACTGGTAGATTAGTTTATAGCCTTTTTGTCAGAGACAGGTACGTCAAAATCATGCAACAGCTTAGCAAAACAAACAATTTCATTTTTAACTAGGAAAAGGTTGGTGGAAAAGAAATGGGAAGAAGTTAACTAGGGCCAGGAAGGTCTGAATGGAAGAAGCTCTTCACTGAAGTGTTGAATAAAAGCAGGAGGGTTTTTTGAGAGAACTGCTGCTAACTCTACTGACTTTATGAGTATGATGTATTGTGTAATTCACAACCATGTAGAAACTCTAGCTGAATAAACATTTGAAGAAGTTATTTGTTTCTGAAACAGTTCCAGGTTACATTACAGTAGGAAAATATATCTATTGTATAAGGTAGAGTAAAACATCTTCACTTATTTTCACATTTAATTAATTTTTCTATTAATGTTCTGAAACACCCTAAAATACTGGCTCTTCTGGGGCTAATATGGTTGCTAGGTGTTCTTGTGTGCAGGTGAGAAGAATTCTACTTGCAAGAGAAGATCAAATCCTTATGGATTGGGGATACACTACAAAAAGTCCACTAGAGATAAAATAAAAAGAGGTTGCATAAATAAATATGTAATATTTCATGTGCTTAAAAGCTAACAAAATAAAAACCTAGGTTAGGAAGAGCATGCTATGAGGAACAATGAACCACAACAGTTCAACCAAGCTCAAACAAGGCTGTTTTAGATGGTTTATCCCCAGTCTGCTGCTTTGTTCAAATCTTTAGCATATGGGATTGCAAACCAACCAAGTTGGGTGTAATTCATTTCTGATTCACTTGCCCAAGCCATGCCTGCCCTTCCAGGGAAAATTTTGCCTGCATTTAAAACACTGATTCATGATTCACTTAAACATTTCACTGATTCAGTGATTTGTCTTGTGTGAAGAGCTTTAAGTGATACAACTGGGATTCAGATAGTTTTCAGTCAAACCAAGAAAACCTCATGAATACAGCTTTAACTGCCTATTTCTGTCCACAGTGAATAGATGGATTCTTCATTCTTCTCAGCACAGTTAAGAAGAGAATAATACAAGTTTTAAAAACTTGCCAGTGAATGATAGTGTCTACATTCCCAGAGGAAAATCATTATCTAGTCCACATGTTGCAAACTATATGGGCATTTTTAAAGCCAGATGGTCTTCCTGTGATTTAAAACAGTAGAAGTCTCTCAAGAAGAGGCTACAACTCATCCAAAGACACATTCAGGGTATGATTTGAACTTCCCTAAAACTGTAAGTAAGAAAATTAACAGAGTTTAAATGAAAAAAAAAAAAAAAAAAAAAAAAAAAAAAAAAAAAAACCACAACAAAACAACAATAAAAAAAAAAAGAACTTGAAGGAAGAGCAGTGTATCCAAACATGCAGAGTAACACATCAACAAGTCAATGAGATCCTGATTCACAGTCAGAGATGAGGCACCATCACACAAATCTAATGGAAGTTCACAGGCTGGAGACAATTTCATCAACTCCTGACTTCAAGAAGAAATTGTTCAGCCTGTCAGCCATAGCACTGCATCTGTAGAAACTAAACAACCTCAGGTTTTCTTTCCTGGACTTGTCTGTGTCAGTGGTGACACATTTGGGAGCTCAGCGGTCAATCAGTTCACTTTGGATGGCATAAAGTAAAGATAATAAAATTCACTGGAGCTAAAAAACCTCAAATATGGTGAAATCTGAAAGATGTTTGGTTTAAAAAAGTATGAAAAATAAAACTATCCTATTCTTCTGGATTTCAATATATTGTCTTCCCCAATGGCATTGTTACCTCATTTCTGCCAACCCGCTGATCCAGCTATATTCCCAGAACTACAGTTTTGAGCAAAAACAAGAGCAAGAGGAGAGTCTGTACAAATGAGTTCATGTCTCTGCATGTGTGCATACAACCAAGACCCTAAGGATAGACAAAGGGCTATTTTTAGTTGGTTTCCTTAATAAGAACAAAATCTGAAAAGTTTTCCTACTTACCTGCAATCTGTAGGGTCTGTAATTGCTTGTCAGCTCTTGCAGATGTGACCTCCTTAGCGAGGTTTTGGTTTACCACAATGCCTGAATGCTGTTAGACATTTCAGCTGATTTTTAGGGGTCCTATGAATGTCAGCTTCTCAGGGAGGGACATGAAAGAAAAATCTCACACATATTGTAGGACACAAAAATCCTCCAAAAATTCTTCAGTACCAGGAAAAAACACTTAAAAGACTTTCTGTATTTAAATGGGAAGCTACAGCACAGCTTGCTCACGTGGTCAAATGTAGATTTTGCAACATTTTACAGTGTGCACATCTTTTAGTCATGCTTTATAGGTATGTTATTACTATACTTTAAACACTGCATGAGAATTTGGCATCCATTAAAATGAGCAGAGCATTAAAGAGGCTGGAACCCACTGGTCTTTGGGGAAGCTTCTCTTTATGACACTCCTCTGCAAATGGCCAACTATTGCATTATGGAGCCTTTCTTGAATTCCTGCCAGTGACACTGGATCCTGTAATGGGTTTGTAATGAGGCTAAAATCATCACCTCCAAACTAAATGGGGAGAAGACAAAGGAACTGGGACTTGGTGAGAGGAAACAGAGTGAGGACAATGTCATTTAGAAGGTCAGAAGACCGTGCTGTCACAGGGAACAGCAAAAGCCATCCGCCCCATGCTGAAGTACTGAGAAGGGCCTTGGGAAGGAGCAGAACCACAGCATCAGGAATTCAGAGGGAACACAGCCTGCCCTCCCATTCAGAGCATGCTTTCCACAAAACAGCTCTCAGAAAAGGTTAGGAGGGAAAAAATGGTTTACATTATAGTTATGATGATGATTATGGTTCACCTATTTCACAATCACACTTCAAATAGGAAAAGAACTTCTAAGAGGAAAGAAATTTTCAGCAAATATAAGCTCAATGATGGCTGTCAAACATACTCTTCAGAAGCAGTTTTGTTTCTATAAGACAGGTTTTCAGCTAATATTGTATCAGTCTGTTAGAATTTGCACAAAACCAGCCTTTTCTTTGTTAAGAATCATCTTCTCCAGCTGCTTTCTATTGCATCTGAGGTTATGCTCTTCTGTTCCCATCCTTATGCTCAGGAGACTCTGTAGAGGAGAGGGTAAAGTTTTCATGCAGCAAGAGAGTTTAAATCTTTCTCACAGGAAATACCTAATTTTTTTTTTCAAGAACCATAAACCAGAACTAGATTAAAAAGCAGGATGAAGACATTCATCACAAACATGTACAATGGTGGTCAACAGTCACTGGAGACAAAGCCACAGAGAAATCATAATGGAAAGAAATATTGTATAATGACAAAAAATCATTGCACAGGAATGTTAGGGGTGCTAGTGCAGTGAAGAAAAGTAATTTGAAAAAGAACATAGTTCTTAAAGTCTTGTTTCCACTTGTGCCACTGTTTCTGTGGATGGCTGTTTGCAAATTCTTTAACCCCTCCCCACATCTCTAGTCCCTGATTTGTACAGGGTGGAGACAACACTGGGTGCCCTGGCATTGCACTGGGATCTGTGCAATATCACATTTAAGAATTTCCTTTTACCTCCAACTTTTCTCATATCATCATTTTCTGCAAAAAGTCACCTCCGTTTTATTTGGAAAAAAAAAAAAAGCAACTGTTTCAAGTGATTACATTTATAATTTTAATAATGTAAGAGGTTTACAGTAAGACACTATGCAACCAAGAATTCATTACTTTTCCTTTCAGATTTTAATAAAAGTACAGTATGAATTATTTAAACTACATGAAATTTGTCGAGATAAATTAATTTAGTATATGTTGTGATGCAGTATATTCTGCCTTTAATTGTGTTTGCTGCTTACTGAGTATAGCAATTCAGAAAGCCCAACAATATATTTTCACAGCAATTAAAAACAAGAAAATGACAGTATCGTATCATTTTCCACATTTTTTTTCTCAGAGATTTTCTTTACTTGTTTTTTGATAAAATTTGAAGTTAGGTTATTGCATTAAAAGAAACAACTCACAAAACAAATTCTGAAAACAATGAAAGGCTCAGGGGATTTCTCATATACCTCTTCTAACACAACTCTAGTCAGCAGCATGCAGAAGTAATCCCAGGATGAGGAGCTTTCAGAAGCTGTTGCAAGAAAATGGTGAGATTTAATTTGGCTCTATTTAATTCTTATAAATGAAAAATAGGGTCCCAGGGAAGTCAGTAAAAATTTTGTCTCTGACATGGGTGAAAGGCTCAATCCATTGCCCCAGCACAGCTGTTGGTGAGATGTCCTGGGGAACCCCACCCAGCTTCAGCTGGGAGTGTTTGAGTTTCCTGCTGTACCTGCAGCTTAATGGGGAATCCTTGGATCACTGGGACACCTCAGATATCACTGAGCACTACTTTTAGATCACTGAACTGAGCCCAGGATGTCTCCATTGGACATTCCAGGCTGATGCTGGTCTTACACAGATCCTGTTGCTCATCTGCTGACAGCCCCAGCCTAACAGATCTGACAATATTCCTAACAAAAAATACACATGTTATATATCTCTATATACATTTAAGTATTTTTAATAGACATGCACGTTTAAAAGGACTCATCCTTTCACTTCAGCTATGCTGACAAGTGTACCAATGATAACATCCCCTAATATTGCATTGGCTTTGCACAGCCTGGCTTTTGGTAGAAGAGGGGCCACAGAGATGGCTCCTGTGAAAAGCTCCTGGAGGCTTCCACCACGTCCAGCAGAGCCAGTCTCTGGTGGCTCTGAAGATGGACATGCTGCTGGCCAAAACTGGGCCAATGACAGAGGTTGCTAATGCCTCTGTGATGGCATATTTAAGAAGAAAATCAAAACAAAGTCACAGGTTTTGGTTCTGGTTAAAGAGGAGGAGGAGGTGGGAACATCTGAGGGGAACAACATGGAGAGACGCTGAGGTTGGTGGAGAAGGAGGGGCTGGAGGTGCTCCAGGGGCCAGAGCCAGGATTCTTCTGCAGCCATGGTGAGACCATGGTGAAGCAGCTGTGCCCCTTCATGGGGATCCCTGGGGGATGCAGAGATCCACCCACAGCCCCTGGGGATGCATGGGGGATGCAGAGATCCACCCACAGCCCCTGGGGATGCAGAGATCCACCCACAGCCCCTGGGGATGCATGGGGGATGCAGAGATCCACCCACAGCCCCTGGGGATGCAGAGATCCACCCACAGCCCCTGGGGATCTATGGGGGATGCAGAGATCCACCCACAGCCCCTGGGGATCCATGGGGGATGCAGAGATCCACCCACAGCCCCTGGGGATCCATGGGGGATGCAGAGATCCACCCACAGCCCCTGGGGATCCATGGGGGATGCAGAGATCCACCCACAGCCCCTGGGGATGCAGAGATCCACCCACAGCCCCTGGGGATGCATGGGGGATGCAGAGATCCACACACAGCCCCTGGGGATGCATGGGGGATGCAGAGATCCACCCACAGCCCACAGGGATCCATTGGGGATGCAGAGATCCACCCAGAGCCCCTGGGGATGCCTGGGGGATGCAGAGATCCACCCACAGCCCCTGGGGATGCATGGGGGATGCAGAGATCCACCCACAGCCCCTGGGGATGCATGGGGGATGCAGAGATGACTGTCTGCCCCGGGGGAGATGCCCACCTGGAGCATGGGTGCTGGAGGAGGCCCGGAGGAGGCAGAGGCCCTGCCCCAGGCCGGAGCAGGCTGTCCTGGCAGGAATGGCCGTGGGAAGCGAGGCACGCTGCAGCAGCAGCAGCAGGAGGGTGTGTGCCCATGGGGGTTCACGCTGCAGCAGGAGCTGCAGGTGCTGCTCGAGGGAGCGGGGCAGGTCACGGAGAGCTGGCTCCATGCTCAGGTGTGCCAAAGGCCCCTGGGAGGGACCCCCGGAGGAGCAAGGGCTCCTCTCCCGAGCAGGGGAGAAAATCTCGGTGATGAACTGGCCAAAACCCCCACAGCCTGTCTCCCTGCACTGTCGGTGGGAAGGGCAGGGGGAAAAAGGTGTTTTAAGGGCTTATTTCACTTCTCCTTATCCTTCTCTGATTCTGTTAGTAATAAATTCACTTTGCAACCTTAAGTTCAACATGCTTTGCCCTTGAAGTGTTTCTCCCAGCCCCTATCTCAACTCATGAAGCTTTTGTTGGCTTTTTTTTCCTCTCCTTTGCCCAGCTGTGGCAGGGGAGGGTGAGCAAGGAACTCTTGTGGGTGGCCTGGCATTGGGCCAGCATCAAACCATGAGAAATACACAGGTGAAAATCACAGAAATCTCCTTTCCAAAACACTTCCTCATCATAAATTTCTTGCAAGATTAGGTTGCAAAAAGCAAGATGTTATTTTGGAAGTTCTGTACCTTCCTGAGAATAATATTTGATTCTAGAAAAATATCAAAAATTCTTATGAAGTCTTATCTCATAGTGAGCTTGTGAGGAGATATGCTTGTCCCCTTTTACTGGAACAGGATGATGTTCTAGATTTCTCACACTTTAATGGAAACTCTGCTCTGTGCATGTCTGGAATCCAGACCAAATTTACTTTCTGGTTTGCACTAGAAATGATGCTGCATTGAAATTTCTGGGGGAGTCCATCAAGAAAACAATCTCATTATCAGGGAGAAAGTTCAGGTTAGGAAGAATGGTGCGACAGTCTTCCAAAGTCAATTAACACTTGCTATGCAGAACAATGCAGTTCTATTTAAAAAAATAGAACTTCAAGTGTGTTAACAGATTTTTCACAAGAAGTTGAGAATAATGTGAGTAGCACATATAATCTTAATATTGAAATAAAAATTTTAGCACTGTTTGCTGTAACAAGTTTCTAAATAGAAGAGTCATACAGCATTTTCTCAACTGTTCATAAGGCATTAGCTTGTGTTTACTTATAGGCCACCCAGGTCAGAAAGACTCATTGAGGTACAACTAGAAATTTCATCACTGGCAGAAAAACACAGCACTTCAGCTTTTGCAAGCAGCACACCCAAATCTAGAGGTTCTGAATCAGGCTCTGCTCCCTGCAGTTGTCTTTATGCTCCACCACCAACCCCCCTCCTCCCATCACGCAGCTGAAGAGGCCACTCCATCATTTCTGGGCAGGAGAGCACCCTGTTCCCCTTGTCCCTGTGACCAAACCCAGCAGCAGAGACCCTCACCCAGAGCAAATGCCACGTGCAGCACCCGTGAACATCCTTGCTGAGCTCTCCCAGCTGATGGAAAAGTGACTGGGCTGGTACAGAGAAAATCTTCCTTGCATCTCAGGGAAGAGACCAACACCCAGACACACTTTCCTTGCATCTCAACACAAACCCTAAAATTGTACACACCAATCTCCAGGTTTAAGAGAAAGATCCTGAGGTTTTCATCAGTAATAAATATCCATTCAGCAAGAAAGGAGGGAGGAATATTGCTACACACAGACAAGGTACATCATACAGAATTAAAGGTTGGTCATAGCAAGATCATACGTCAAACTGCCAGAAAAGGGGAGCATGAACAAACAAAAGTATGTGTTTCAGAGCAAATCAACTTTCTCCAATATACTGGGATCCCACAGAGGGATGAGCACTGAATTTACTGCACTTCCTTGTACTGATGCAAGGAAAAGGTATGTCAGGAAGTACTTGCACTATAACAACAAAAATAACTTTTTTATTTATTTTGGAGAATCCCCAAGTTCTGCTCCTGGCTTGGGAAACAGTAGCCTCAATACATATTGGTTTATGAGAGGAAAGAGAGGAGCGAATACCATATCAAATTGATACTTCAGGGAGATTTGAAGGAGAATGAACACATATTTGGAAATGGGCCAGGACACTGGGGCTACTGTGCCCTGCCCTACAAAAAGAGCCATTGGATTGTTAATAACCATAAGCAATCAGGCCCTTCGTTTTATGTCTCACCAGCAAGACTACACTATTCATTTAACTCACACTTGCTTTTAAGTTCTCTCAGCTTCTATTTCTGGTGGATTTAATTCTGTCTTAACAATAAAGAGCATTCCTTTACTTATTGTTCACTGGAAATCTGTGGCTGATTCATCCAGCACTACACTGATGAAACTGTAAATGAAGAAATCCTGCACTGACAGAAAAAAACAGATCAAGCATTTTAATGTATTCTCAGGTTTCCTTAAGCTAAAAACCTTATTTTGTTCAGTGTCTTGGTGAGCTGTAAGAAACTTTTTCAGTTTGAGGTGTTGCTCAATCTTCTGTCTCCATTCTTAAACTGCTAATAGACATGGTATTAAACTAACAGTAAAACCAGCATTTAATTAAGTGCTTCAGGACAGAAAGTTCTAATCTAGCAAGATAAAAACAAGGTGTAAATAGTTTTAGCAGAAAACAAAGTCGGGAAGCAGCCCAGAAAAAGCAGCCCAGTTGTATGTGCTGTAGGCTTCAAATTTGTTTATTTTTTCTATAGTCCCTATTTCATCAGCAGAGTTGTATTGAAAATACAAATCTTCAGAAGTACCTGAAGATTAATTTTGTGGTACTCAGAAGCCTTCCTGTTTCAGCCTTTCTTTAGAAATGCATCCATTACATAGTCCAGCCCTTACCAAGTAATATTTTCCAAGAGGACATCAATAAGCTCCTTTGCCAGGTGTGTTTCCACTGTTCCAGGAAGGAAACCTGCATTTTCAAGTATTCAACTTGAACAGCAACCTTCAGTGAGCCTTCTACAAATGTTCTGTAAAACTCTAGTTTTCAAGACACCTCTAGTTAGATATACTAAAACTTCCTCTTGCAAAGAGCACACAGGTTCCTGCAGTGTAGCTGACAGACAGAAACACACACAGTTACACAAAGAGCACCAGCAATTCACAAGCTTGTTTTAAAAGTGTTGGTGTCAACCAAGTAAAACCTAGGCTCCTAGATCACATAATGTTAAACACACAAACAAAAAACTGTTTAGTGAAGACTCCCTTTGAAATAAGGTTTCTGCTCTTTATGGTTCTGCAATTTCCTTGAGTGGTGCACGTCTGTTCATCTCACTTGATAATACAGAGAGCTTCCTGGTCATGCTGTACTTTCCAAAGTTTCTGTCTATCATCTTCCTTGTTAGCTCTGGAAGAGGAATAAAGCATGCAGTGACCAGCAAGACTAGAAGGCTGAGCAATGCCACTTTAAAATCTATACCTATAAAGGTAATATCAGGTTTCCTACTATTAAAAAAAAAAAGTATTTGTCAACTATAAATTTATTTGAATGCAGTTGAGTAATATTAGCAGTTTCATATCCATCCTGCCCCAATCTCTATCAATTCAGTAGGGCTATAAAAAGATTAGAGAGATAGGGTGATACTGGTTTTAGAGCTGAAGAACCCAGCTACACTGTTCTGTGGGGGAGACAAGCCTAATTCACACAGCCACCATTTCCTCTGCCATTATGGGGGTACTGTATATAAATCTCAAAAAAACCCACAATCCTGCAAGGCAAGGTGTATGAACAACAGTGGGACCAACCAAGGACAATGTTTCTTTTCTACTCACCTCAAAATTAAATGGGAAAGTCCATTTAACATAGCAAATTACACGAGTTTAGCAAAGAACACAACTAAAAGGAGACTCCAAAGGCAAGTTAAAGCTGGGAAACATCCTGTCAAAGCAGCACCACTAGAAGTACAAAGCCTTGGGGGGAAAAGCATTATAAGAATATTCTTATGCAATTCTTTACACATCATTACCTTCCTCTTGGTGTAAGTTGTACTCTGCTGAACACATCCAGATTTTGCATGATTTTGTAAGCTGAACAACCCTGTGTGAATGCAAGACAGGATACAAACCACCTGGAATTGGTGGGTATTGCAAGTACACACCAAGCTGCCAGAACTGAGCAGTAGATCTCTAAAACTGAGCATGCTGCAAGAGCACTTTACTTTTATCCACACTAATTAAAGGGAGAAGAAGGTGATGCTGCTTCTGTAGACACGGGCCCCTAGCACATACCAAGCAGAGGAAAAGTAGAAGGTATCGAAAGCAGCTTTAAAACTGATATGTGCTGTAAAAAAAAAAAAAAAAAAAAAAACAACCTTTCTGATTGTATCTAAGTGGGCAAGCATTGCAAATTATCTGGAGCAACAACTTCACTCCTGTTATCACCATTCTGAGCTATTTATACTTACACTGATTGTTATCCTACACTCCTTGCTGAGAAGCATTTTGAGAGGCTGTTAGCCACCATTCCCCATCTCTTCAAGAGCTAGGTCAGACTCTGAATATAAATAAACAGCCCCTTTGTGCCTGAACTTGAAAGAGAAATCAGTCATTTGTATATGATCTGTGTTAAGGAAAAATGTAATTTTTCCCTTTGACAATGTGTGTATGGTTGTTAAGCTATCTTGATTGCCAAGAGAAATTTGTTTTCCACGGAGGCTTCTGTAGCTTAAAATGTCACTGGTTTTACCCCTCCCTTTCATTTTATTTATTTCTTTTTCAACTAATTTACAAATAAAGTTGACTGTCTTCTAAGTAGAAAAAAAATAAAATCAGATTCCTGAAAATGAAAAGTCTGGCACAATCCTATACTAAGAGGCCATTTTATCTTGTCTTCTCTAGAAAGACAGTTTGCAGATTCTGGCAAAGATCCCATTTCCAGTAATAAAAATCCCCAAGGACTTCTGGTACCTAAGATCTCTTCTTCCTGGATCCCAACCACATTGTTGGGATTAAACTGTGTAGGACAGAAAAGACTTTGGTTATTTGTATTTATTATTGCAAGAGAAAAAGAGCACAGAAAATATTTGTATATTAAGAGCTGGATAAAATTGTCACCAATGTACCTGAAGTGACTTTGTGAGCTTTAACATAAGTTCAAAGGCATTTATCCTCCCTGCATTCTGCATTGTTACTCTGATCTGAGAAGGGATTTGTACAGTACATGCAGCACAGGCTTTGCCTGCCCAGCAAAGCAATGGAATAAGGCAGATTACACAAAGCACAGAAATTAGTCAGATACTGAAATCATCCCTAGGTAGGACTGTCTGCATACAATCACCTCTTTACAAATAACTGCAACAGCATTTGTGGCACACGAGAGTGAAGCCTGTAGCCTTATCTTGTTTAATCTGTGCCTCACAATGTGTAATTTCTCATGCACATTCTCCCCATGCAGCTGCCAAGCAGCACTGTGGGCACTGCTCCCTGCCCCTGGAAGGATGAGGCTTTCCCAGTGGAACCTTGGTGTTCCAACCATGAAGATGCTGACTTCCCTGTGGCTCCAACCCACTCCAGGAAAACCATTACCCCAAACTGCTTCATCTTGCAGTGATGGAGAACAAAGAGTGTGTGAAGAATTGCCTGCTTGGAACTCTTCCTGAGCACTTTTCCAGATGGGGAGAGCTGTCTATCCAAGTCCTAGTGAAGGACTCACATGGGGCACCAGTTATCAGTTTGCTGGCCCCACACTGGGCCTCTTCCTAACAGGGGCAGATCTGTGTCAGGAATGAGAGACACATTGGACCTTTTTGGTCTTCAGCTTCTTGTTTATTGTAATCTTATCAAAACTTCAGCACACCCTCTGCACCAGACTATGTGCAGGAAAAACAGCACCAAAATGGCCCTAGATGTACAGTTTCAAGGTCTTTTAAGGCTGAACTAAAACTAAACTACCCAATTAATAAATGACACCTGGATTGTTTTCCCTTTTAACCCAATAACTGATCCCTTGAAGCCCACAATATGGACTTTTCTGTCCAATCACAAAATGTCACCAAACCCATGAAGGAAGAAGAAGATAAAGAACAACCTGCCTCCACCCTAAAACCTCCATCTTGCTTTATATTTATTTCTATAGTCTAAAAAACCCAAAATCTAAGTTTTCCACCCTGTGATATTACAGACTTCTAACCAACTACACACCCGTAATCCCAGTGCTATTAATCAATTTTGGAAGTCTTCTCCACAGCCTCAGGTCAAATTCAGTGCTCTCTTGGAATTCTGTGCCTTTCAGCACAGAAAGTTTAAAATTCTCAGCATCCAAGATTCCAACACTTAGGACACTGCCCTTTATTTTGACCACAACTCTACTCACTAACAATATAATCTTCCTTCTAGCATGAGGTACACTAAAGTCTTTTAGCATGGGGTATGCTATAAAGCCACTATTAAGCATGCTGGTAACACTACAATTGAAGCGCATATCAACTCAATCATTCATAAATCAATGTGCATATTCTTCTTAAGCTCTAATGTCATGTCATCAATGCACTCTTTATTTTGCAGTTATTGATACTAAATTCCAGCATGATTACAAAATCACATTTTTCACTTTATTGCATTTTGAATATTGAAGGGCTTTCCCCTTTATTAAATTACACTATAGTACAAGAGTCTGAGAATCTCCTGATGCATGACCAAGTACATAGTTCCATCTGTTTTGTTTTTCTCATTCATGACAGAGATGATTTTGTTTTAACCAGTACATGTATTTCACTTTAATTCCACTTTATGTCTGTCAGGTTACATCATTTGTGATGTGTGGATACTCTGCTGCAGAGCTTTGCAAAACCATTTAAGTTTAAAGTAAAACCAGCTTTCTGCATAGCTCAGGTGCTCAGAAATGAGATCTGGCTACTCAAGTTACCAGTTTAAATCGAGCACATGGCACAAAGCCATATCAAACCTGGCAAGACCAGGCTGGCTAAAAATCACTCCTGTTTGAAGGCTGCTGGTAGCCCATATAAAATGAACAAATTTCCTATCTGTGCCTCAGAAACACAGGTGTTTACACAGCCAAAGCTGCTAGCACAATTGGTGGATTGTCAGCAGTCTTAGCCCAAATTCCAGGTGTCTGACTTGGAGCTCAAACACTGCACAGTAGACCAGGAGAAACTCTGCTCAGTGTTCTCAGAGTTACAAGTGTGAGTTTACTGTTTGTATTAGAGAACTTAAAAGGCTGTGTAAATGAGAGCAAAACCCCGTGGCATAGGGTGCTGTACAAGACTCAGAGGTGCCTGAAGCAGAGAGAATTGAAAACTAACTGAAAGTTAATTTAGAAGTCTAATCATCTTCACATTACTTTCAGGAGACACCTGTGGAACACAAGTCAGATTGCAGCAGGCGGAATATTGCCCTGGAGTACCCACATGTCTCAATGAAGCATCCAGGGAGTGAGCATATACATGGGCCACAACAAATGGACAAACCCTGAGCTTACTTGTTTTACAAAAAAAATCTCCTGACCTCAAGTTTTCCACATTTAAAAAAAAAAAACATAATAATTAAAAAAAAAAAAAAGAAGAAAGAAAGAAAGAAAATACACCTTAATATTCTACAAATATTCCTCCCTGTCAAGTGAGATGGATTTTAAGTTTCAAAGCTATGGAGAGTCATTGGCAGACTGTTGTACTGCCTCTGGTGACCTCACCAGTGTGATATACTGTGATTCCAAAGCTACCACACAGCAAAAGGATCAAACTGCAAAAAATCCAGGAAAATTTACTAAAACTATCACATTAATATATTTCTTTGAAATTAACTTATTTCTTCATGAACATTCCACTATATTAATGGTCATTAGGTGATTATAATGTAATTATGCCAATGTTCATCAGGTCTGATGATATTTTCCACCCAACCAGCACCTCCAGAAGCATGCTAGATGGGGAGCTAAAAAACCACTGCTATGTAAAGACAAAAGACAGGGAGAAGATGTTTCATTAGTCACTCACCCTACCTCACCACAGAATAGCAGGTAATCCAAGGGCTTCTGTTAATGACTGCTTATTTACAACACACAAGCTCAAACACAGGCTAAGAATTATTAGGCTTTGGTTTTTTTCAGGGAAAAGCCAAACAGACCAAACACAAAACCAAAACCCTTCTGGGTCTCTGTTTTAAGGCTTAAAAGGACATCACTGCAGTTTCTTGTCTGCACAAAGGATGACTGGGTAGGAAAGCAGGCAAGAATAAATCATTGCCATGCACAAAAAATTACCTTTAGTTATCTGCAGAATCTAAGCTGAAGCAGTGAAATTCTCATTTCTTCTCCTTTCCTGCCCAGCTGAATACTTTTATTTCCATGACACTTTGAGGAATTCCCTTGCAGCAGCCATTTATGCTGCTGCAGCTACACACATGCATGTGTCTGAGTGCACATGTAAATCTATATTTTTTTCAATAATGCTGAAGGTAGAAATTGATATAATCATTCCTCTTTCCCTCTAGAGGACTATTAGCAGGCAACGTACTTTACACCTCTTCAGAGAGGGCAATTTTGCAGTTGAAGGGCAATAAGAACATCCCACAGCAGCACAGAGGGAATCTGTGCAAGGCAGAGACTGGATCCATGTTCACCTCTGGTTCAGAGAATAAACTATAAAACCATAAGTGTGTGAGCTCTTAAGTTGGCAGTGCAGTGTACCCTTTCTCCCACTTTAAGCTACATTGAGATTAGAGCAGTTTAGCTTGAGATGGGATTTCTTAGTAGGACAAGAACAAAAATTAAATACACCAGTGCCCCCATTCCCTCTCTGCTTCTTTCAGCATTTTTGCCCTCCTCATTGGAGGAGAAGCTGCTCTCTCCATAGCACAGCAACTCTTCACACGATCAGTACACTTGGGCACAGCCATGTAAGAATCAAGTATTAAAATGAATTAGTGAAGATGTTACAGACCATGTCTAGCAATATTCAATGGTCTTAATGCTCTAGCTTTGCAACACATTCTCTCCCCACAGAAGAACAACATTGTTTAGAGCCCTGCACAAAGATAAACATTGCATCAAAATCCATATGGGCTGGGTTTTTTACCAGTATAATGAAGAATAGATCTTGTTCCATTAGCCCTGATATTGAAGGTCATTTTCCCAAGTATTTGCTCAGGGATTGTGCTTTCCAGGCATCATTGCAATTTGCTTTGCTGAAATCATCAGAGGTTGTTGAAACTTGAGCACAGGGTTAAGAAAACAACAAAAGCCAATTTGCTTTAAGAATAATTCTCTAACAGAAATGTAATTTTTTTTTGTTTGGGGTTTTATGCAACTCTTTTTAATATTTTGCAGCTATCATATGCATGAGCAACATAAATTCAGCATCAGGGTTATTACCCAGGAGATGCAGGTGGGTTGCTTTCCTAAAGCAACCACTTCCAACCCGTTAGTCCTTCCTGTAGCTCTATAAATAATTAAGAGAATATGCTGTTTCACAGGAACAGCTCACTCTTATCAAGTGCCAGCTAGAAAAGTCTCCACATCTTACTGCACACCAAAGCACGTGCTACAAACCAGATTGCTTTGATTTTCTCCATGTGTGGAAATGTTTGTCTCAAACATCCAAACAAAGTAACATACACTAAAACTGTAAGTATTGGCTACCTCCACTTGTAAACTCATTTTACAGCTGCAAATTAAAGGGACTGAAAGGCTTTTTACACAGATGCTAATAAATTCCATTCTCAAAATCATTTTTCCTCTCTTTCCTTTGCAGAACTTTCCCATGTGCTTTCACATGATCCACCTGTTCTCATTATGTGTACCTTTGTCCTGTGATAAAGCATTCCTTCGTCACTGAATAATTAAATGTCACATTTCTCTCGTTCCTCTGGACTAATCAGTAAATTCCTTATAGCAACAAGCCAAATTGCAGCAAATTGATCACACAGTGTAAGCCACACTTCAATATTCTGAACAATATCTGACCACAACAAATTAAGAAATTCCCTTTCAGCATAAATCTGCATATGCAAAAGTATGAAACATCATATCTGTAACAAAAAAGTATGAGCTTTTCCTAGCTGTGCAATGAGTATGATCCATGAGGTGCAATAAAAACAGTTAAAAACGCACACATCTGAAGTTCTGAATGTTTAGAATGTTGTTCACTCTTAGGAACAGTTAGATAAAATGGTTTGTGACTGAGGCACAGTGTTAAGAACAACAAATGATGAAAATATCCATTAATTGAGGATGTTGACTCCTGCTCTGTTGCATAAGGCCCATATAGCAGGATGAGTTCCAGCATAAGTGCATAAAAATGATTGGCAGAATGACCACTTTGTTTTCTAAAACAATTACTCCTCGTTCTCTCTTGTAACTTTTCTCTTAAGCACAGCTCAAGGTAGCAATAAGCTCCCATCTCGCTTTTAGAAAAGTATTATTCAGGATTCAGAACAATCTGTTTTCATGGTCCTGTGGGTTTAACTGGGAAAATGATAACTGAACCTTGGTCTGTGGAGTGAGGAGCATCACAGCACAGCTTTTCCCCAGGACCTCTGTGCTGGGAGCACCCCTGCCCATGTCCTTCAAGGAGTATTTTCACACACAGAGGTGTGCTCCTGCTGCTGGTGGCTGTAAGAAAACTGAGCAGGGGTTTGGCCAGCTGGGAACATATGGAGCCTGCACAAGAAGATCCATCCCAAAGAACAGGCCTGTAGATACAGAGGGGCCCACAAGGATCAGCTGTGGTTATTTGTGTCACCTACTGTGGATCACATTCCCTTTAATGGTGAAGAGTGCACAGAGATCAGCCAACCCCTAAAGGAGGCACTAACAAGGCTTGGCTTTGTGAATGTGCTGCTCTTCTCCCATGTTCACCTGAGCTCTGCTTCTTCACCATGCCTGCTTTTGGTGCTGTGCTGAACATGTGCAACATCAGCATGCCAAATAAAAAAAAAAATTAAAAAAAAAAAAAAAACAATCCTCAAAGCTGTAGAGAGTAAATTAATCTTTGGGCACCTGTCCAGTTTCTAGGGTCACTGCACAGATTTGTGGCACCCCTGCTGGGGGAGAGCACATCTCTGCAGCAGCTGAGCTCCCCTGGCCCCAGAGCCACCCAGAGCAGGAGCTGGGGGCACGGGCAGGTTTGTGCTCCTGCCAAGCCCAGCTCAGACAAGAAGCCACCAGCGGGGTCTGATCCATCACTGCTTGCCAAGGGCAAGTGCCACCTCTGCACAAGGAAAAGTAGAACCTCTGCAGAGACAACCCCATTAAGAGCAGCAGATAAAGGGACACGTAAATACAGATTTTGTTTTTTGAAATAGGTAGAGGTGATGCATTCACAGTTGAGCGAGCACATGAAAGACATCAGCAGTGCACAGACATTTTCCAAGTGCTCTGCACAGGAGTTTGCCTAGAGAAGATAAATGTATTTGCATAAGCAGTTTTAATTTGTGGTGCTTTAATTGTTGGATGCAGTATTTCAGAGGCACAAACTGTTTTATAAGTTCTAAGCACAAAACACCCCCACACCCTGCATGACCCTTGTGATCAGAGGGGTTACAGTGGCACAGGAGAGATCAGAAATGCAGACAGAACATATTTTCTAAGTCTCATTAAGCAAGAACAAATTCTGAAGGCAAGCAAAAACAGCCTTTTCCAAAAATGCAACAGAAAAGGAAAGCAATGGGTGCAGTCTCAATCACACATTTATAAATGCAAACATCCTCACATTATCTTGATTGCCAACTAAATGATGAGTGTTACACAGTGAGACCTATATTTGCTGGAACAGGAAATCAGCAAAACAGTTTTCTGTCAGACATTACATCTGCTAGTGCCTCAGGACACTCAGACTGGCTGATGCTGGTAAGGCTGATGTGTGACAATCACAGGCAAGTTACATTTTTTTTCTGGCTGGTTTATTTTGTTTTAATTGTGTTAAGTGCATAAATAAATAGCTTAAATGTTTTCTATCCAAGCAAATAGAGAAGTTCTAAAAAATGAAAAAAACTGATAGGAATGGATCTCTCTAATTGGTGGGTGTATCTCCATGGAAGCTTGCATTTTAATTGCCATTGAGTGACAATTATGTCACGTGGTTCTATATATTCACATATGTTTATCCTCAAAAACTACTGAAAAATCTGAGCAAACCTCCCTTAACTAAATCAATTGGAAATCCTAAGAATAAATATAATTGCTTTGGGAAATTAATCCTAACCCTTAAATTTTAACCATTTTCATTACTTTATTAATTGTGGTTTGGGAGAGAGTGGTTAGTCAGCTACTGCTTTACCTCTAGTCCAAGTCAAGGACTCAACAGCTGGGATGCTGCACTATTGCCTCTCGCTGAAAGGTGATTCTCTAATCACATTTTCTGGCATAAATGCTTGGATTATGAAGAATCTGAGTGATAGCAGTGCTCCAGCAAGCCTGAGCAAGAAATCAGGCAGCTGCTAAGCTTGAAGGTGATCTGGGAGCTGAAGTGAAGTTTGTGACACCCACTGCACTGTGAGAGGCAGAGACTGCAGATAACTTCAGTCCACAATCACTCTGGATCCACCACTTTGTCTCTGGATAAATAAATTTTCAGCCCCCCCAAAAAGAAGTACAAAAAATACAGATTTAGAGAGAGATTTGCCATTAGATGGAAGCTTGATGTAGTTTCATTTATCTTTTATCTGTGTCGTGAAATCAGCAAGAAACCAGCAAGTTTATCCAAGTATTTCAAATATTTTCACTTTACAAATAACCTGTGTATTTCATAAATGCTAACATCATAATCCCTTCTTAATCTGGCAAGGGGTGGATATTTTAATCTTTTGGTGTGCAGAATGGTAATATTATTGGAGAGTTATTTGCCCATTCCTTGGTGATGGAGTCTGCAGCATTCAGAATTTAACTATGGAAGTGGAATTTTTGCCTTTCAGGGTTTATTTACAGATTTTGCCAGATGAATGTGTAACCTGTGAACTATAATTAGGGATTTCCAGCTGTTAGCAGAAAGCCTGGAATGCACAGCTTGCAAGCTTTGAACGTGTTTAAAAACCACTACTCATAATCCTAAAATATTATTAAACTGGCAGGTATGGAATAGCAAATATTTTATGTATATTAACCCTTTAGTCACTAAAATTATAGAACATGTATATTATAAAATATACATGCAGATCTTTGAGTCTCTGTGGTGCATTTAAGCACAGTTTAATTCAAGTGCTGCCAGCTCAGAATTGCATTTCCATTTTGGCCACTGGGCAAAACCAGAAATCCCTGATTTTTGTTAAGATTGATTGGAAATTATTTTGTGGAACCTGGGAGAGATAGCCTTGTTCCTTTATTTAGGTATTAGCTAGAAAAGCCAGTGCATAGAAGAGGAAACAATCACCTTCATATGTTCCTCCTTTTACTCCATTAATTATCTGTTTTCTAGGAAACTAATTCAGATTATTTCTTAGCCTATCCATTATAAGAGTTAATCCTCAACAACTTTAGTTTTAAATACAAATTAGAGAGCTTAACATTACCCTAGAACAATGTTTTTAAGAATACGCTAACATTTCATTTGTTTTAAGAGAAATTTCCTCAAAAAAAACCCCAAACACATAACAAAAAAAAAAGTTTAGGTCAAGTCAGTTCTGAAGTTTAGGTTAAGTCAGCTTCTGGAAAGTCAGTTATGAATTATGAGACATTTTGAGAATAAACACATATTAGCATATGCAAAAATGTTCTGATATTTTGGTTCATGATGAGCTCATGTTCTATTTGACATAAAATCCCTCAACTATACCTTTACCACTCCTTACAGAAAGGGCCACTGAAGGGCCTATTTTTTAAAAACCATGTACAAAATCTGAAGTTTGGAGAGATTTGAGTACCACACCCCAGCATTAGTTAAGAGGGTTTTTTTGTCTACAATTTCAGAGATCACACAGCTTTTCAAAACTATCCAGTCTAAATAACCCTTCAGCTAGGGAAAAGTATATCCTTGGAATAAATAAGAGGAAAATGTAAACAGCTTCAGATTAAATAAGACAAAAACATAAACATCATTTTGTTAAGAGGCAAGTCTGAATAGTTTCCATCATGTTAAACCATGATAGCTTCACTCCAAAATCCAGCCACAGTCCTGATTAATATTCATTCTGAAACCATACACATATGTTCCTGGTTTGGGCCACTTAGGTTTGAGCTATCTAGTTTATTATTTTTTCTTATATGATTTCTAGTCAACAGTTCCAAAGAGACATAAAACAAAAACAATCAAGAGCTCTTTATAAAAAATACAGACATGTGTAACCTTCTATAAATAATTTCCCTCCCCTCAAGTTACTAAGTACAGTAATTCAAGCTTTGGCTGTCTGCCTAAAACTACAGTTTCCTAAAGTTTGAATTCAAACTTTCATCTATAAAATTGATTGTGCCATTAAAATAAAAGTGACATAGTTACCAACTACTCTCTATAATTAGATACTGTTAGGTGCTTCCTGCTACTTGAAAAACATTCTTCATTTAATATACAGAAAGAGGTAGTGTTGACTAATGAGCTGCTCCATTACTAACTTTTACCAGTTAGGAGTAAGTTTTATCAGAGCTGCAAACACTTTTAAATAGCCAGCTCTTTGTTTTGGGAGCTGAGCTGAAATGTTTCAAATACAGCAAAACTCTGGAGCCCGTTGCAATATGGATTATTTTTTCACCTCCTATAGAGGGTGAAAGAGACAACCTAGACACAAATGGCCACTTGTTCTCATTACTGATCCCTAGAAAGAATGCAGAAATTAATCTAAGCATCCTGGCTATGTTCCAGCTTGGATAAATACATCCTCTCTACCCTAAACAGCCCCTATTTCTCTCCATTCTTTCATTTGATTTTAATAAATTACTTCTTTCCCCAGGAATAAAACACTCCTTAGCGCTGCTGATAAAGAATGACTCTGAGGATGGTTGCAGGAGGAGCCTTCCCTGCCCAGGGTCAGCTCTGGGGAGACACCATCCCACCCAGCTGAGTTGCCTCTCCATTAAAATTCCTGAGTAAGCATAAAAAACAGGCCAAAACTGGGAAGACCAAATTTGAAACAAAACATTGCACCTCTCTGGCCAGGAAAGGGTTCACTGCCCTCCAAAACCACAGAACAAGTTTGCAGTTCCCATCAGACCTTGAACTCTTTGATTTAAGGCGGTGACTACGGGCGCTTTGTCACCATCAGCTGTGTCACAGGAGAGGTGCCACCAGCCCGTGTCCCATCACAGCTTCCCTCCACCCCTCAGGCCTCCCAGCCAAGCTGCTGGTCAGGGGCTGTTTCAGCCCAAGAAAATCTGATTAGCACAAACAGCTTAATAACAGCTCTCTGCTCACCCTAATCCAGGCCACCCTGCCTGGAACCGGGCTAGGGAGAGTGCCACAAGCTGCTGCACACCACAGGACAGGCTATTCCTCAGGGTGACAAAATCCTGGAGGCTTGTCTCTTCTCTCAGCCTATCTGCAGCCCAAGAAGGATCTGTGTCTCCAGCAATGCTGCACTTTAGCCAAAAACAGGTAAAGCAGGATGCTCTGCAATCACACAGCCATGAAGGAGAGTTTGTGTGGTTGTGTTTGCACTGAGGTGACCTAGCCACACAGAAGGGCACAGAAAAAATGAAACACGGGTGTATAAGATCAAGGTACTGTTTGAAGAGATTTGACTTGTATCAAACTGGCCTTTCAGAAACTCCCAGCAAATTCTGTTGCTCAAACTGGAGATTTCCTCTGTTGCCATAATCAATGCTATTAATAAGGAGGGAATGGAAGCGACTGCCAAAAGTGAGCAGGGAAAAAAAAAAATCCATGTAACATCCAGTATGCAATATGGATGCAGTGCAAGTAGTTATCCCCCTTTTCTAAAGTCTATCCACACTTTCAAAAAGCAAATTGTACACCCAAATCCAAATCTTAATCTGTTTCCTGTATCCTATGAGCTGAACAATCCTGGCTCCTTGATTTTAGGAGAGATGGAGTCCCTGACAGGGATGGAGAGATCCAAGTGTCAGCAGGGTGCAATAAAACAGAGAGGAAAGGAGCTGTCACTCTGCTGCTTTTCCTTACTGGAGTGGTGCTGACACTTTCCTGCCTCTCCAAACCCTGGCATGCACCACCAAGATTCATTGCAATTTGGAGCTGCACTTCCAGCTTGTCAAATGGCCAGTGTCTCACATGCACTCAAATATTCAAAAAAGCTCACAACAAGCACAGTGTTGTTACTCCAAAGAAGGTAGCACCCCGGGTTTGTCAGCATTAACTTCATTTAAGCATCAGTTCAAGGCTGGAAATGGTTAAAGCTTTTCCTAGCAAAAGAAGGTTGAATACTGAAAGTGGATCGCAAGTTTGGAAAAAAGATTGCAAAATAAAAAAGTCAAGCAGAGAATTAAAAAGACTTACTCCTGAGTCTCTTCCCATTAAGCCTCCATTTTCCTTGTTTTTTTCTTCAAAACAAAGTCCAAAACAATTCACAAGTCTAGTTGCTACTTTAACCAACAACAGTTCTGATAGGTCACATTTGCCTTTTCCTTGTGAGCCTGGCTTCTCTCTTTTTTTGTTTCAGTATAAGTGAAACATTTGGTGAACGATGCTGGAACCAATTCGAGGCAAATCAAACATTTAGGACCTCTCTGGAAGGGAAGACAGATAAAGGGAAGAGGGGAGTTAACTTTCAAGACTGTTATATATAAAAAAAATAAAACAACTTTATGAATCCAGCACTGTAGGAAATGTTCACTGCATGCACATCCTGTCCCTGACTCAGTTTAAGCTCTCTGCAGGGACCAGACACAGCACATAAATAATATAGATGACAGAACTGGCATGTACAGTCTTTGTCTGAACTATATTCCCTACTCCCATCTTGTCAGCTCAGAGGTTTGCAACAAGTGGTCGCTTCATCCATCACCCTCTTTTATATAGCCACAAGGCCAGGTCCAGCAAACCAAAAAATACCTCATCTATTTCTCTTAACCATGACAGCAGCATCCCAGTAAGTAAAGATCTTTCTAGTTCTCTCTTTCTATTCTGTATACTTTATCTTTGCATCAATTTTCTATTGTTTTAATCAAAACACAACATTGATTTTTTCCCCCCTATTTCTCTGTATAGCTTTATCCAGGCCCAGGCCTTGATTTGCAGTACCAGATATCATCACTACATAGATACTTAATCCAGTCTCTGACCTGGGATAACAGTCCAGTTCCTTAACCCCTTCTAACAGAGGACATCATCTATGCTATCCTAGAAAGAAATACTCCTATGGAGCCATAAAATCCTGAGAGCTGCTTCCTAACTTTCCCCCTCACTTTCCCCCAGGGCAGCTGAGAGGTTCTGCCCATCTGGGCTATTTATTGGCTCTCACCTTCAGAAAAGCTGAGCACCCAGCTCTCCTTAACTCCAGTTAACCCCACCACATTCCTGAGGGAAAGCAGTGGCACCATCTCTGCTGCACTAACAGGAGGCACAGAGAGATGGATAACTTGTCTTAAACATTCACAAGATCTGTGGCAGAGGCAGGATTTCAGTGCTCCCTTTGCAGGGCTTTTATCTCTTCCAAAACCAGGCAGCACAGCAACAGAGGAACTTATTTGCTCCCTCCCCATCACCCTCCTGCTTTTCCAATTTTGATAGATAGGAGGGTCACATATTGAACACTTTTCTAGAAAGCCTTTATTTTGTAGGCAGGAGAAATAAATGGTTCTGTGTCACTAAAGGAAGATGCACCTACCAGTCCAGCAGTTCTGTGAATACAGTAATTTCCTACAACCTGTATCCCTCACTCCAGCTAGAGGTTCCCCAGCCATGGAAAGCCTGGGAATGCAAATAAATACCACTCCAGCCTCTCTAGATATCTCTTCTTTGCCAGTTTATAATTTATCAGTTTATCATTTCACAAATAGCAGATCAAACACACAAGAATCTCATTTTATATAAAATTTTCCAGCATCCATACAGACTTATAAGGAAATGTATGGATTTCCAGACATCCTGTAGTTATGGCAAGTTATCTTAAAAGTAAATGTCCTGTCCCAACTGAGACTATTTATCATTGTACTGAAAAATGTTCTGTTACAGACTTACATTTGTAGCAGGCTAAGCACTCCCATCAATAGCCCCATAAGCAGTTTTCACACTTGTACTATCCAATTTAAGTGGAAGTGCTGGTTTCATCTCAATTATTTTCTGTAATCCTCTATTTAATCCTTCCATTCAGGTTTTGCTGTAATTTATTCTATTCAAACTCTACCTTTCCTGTACAAGATATTACTTTCCAGCAGGGACATTTGCAGCGCACTGTTTTCTCCCTATATCACACCAGACCCTTTCTAGACTATAAAAATTCCCCAGCAATTTTTCACATTATTTTAAGAAATGAAAGTAAAAAAACCTAAGGAAATTGTCCTGTGGGTACCAACCAAGTAAAGCAAGTTTCCTATCCATTTGTCTCCTCTATTTTTAGCAGTTCTTCCTCTCCTCCACACCCTTTGTGTACCACTCCTGCCTTCTCTCTCAGTTCCCAGAGAAATTTCACCCAGAATGATTTGTAGCTGCTGCTGTCAAACTGGAGTTCCACATGTGCTGAGTGCCCAGCTGGCTGCTGCTCTCTGCAATGGCTCAGGTGAAAGTTCAAATCATTCTGCTCCAAGTTCAAATCATTCTGCTCCAAGGGATGGGGATGTGCAGCAGCCTCTTCTGAGCACTGCTTAACACCTTTGAAACCAACATCCCTCCATCAAGTTTGGCCAAAAATGTCCCTTAAGGTCCAAAGCTCCTGAGAATGAAGGAGGGCCAGACTGACAGCAGGGCTGCAAGTATTTGATTTAAAAGCACGTCACAGCCCCCAGTAAGCTCCCAGCCATTAGCTGTCTCTAAAGTCAAGGCAACGAGACAGGTCCAATGACATTCCAATACTGTCAAAGACAGATTTTAAAAGCTCGTGGTCAATCAAAACTGATTACCCAGATTACAGAAAAGTCAGTGGATCTGGTTACTGCTCTGCCTGGGGGGTGCCTCTCTCTTCTAGAAGCACAAAGAGCTGGTGCCATGGGCAGCCCATGTTTGACTCCTTTTGAAGCTTAGAAACCTGCCTCACCTCCCACTGCAGCTTGGAGACTGCAGATCTTTTCCACAAGCACACTTTGCCACCCCCAGCTAACTGTACTGACAAACACATTCCAGTTGACATTATAATCCTGCTGCTGGGAAAGGGGAGGGACAAGATTGTTTTAAAGAAAATCCCTCTTTAAGCTTCACTTAAAGGATTCAAAATTGATTCCGAGGTGTTTATTTATGTCTCTTTTAATTTCTTTCCCCTGAAAAAATTGCTTGCGATGAACGGAGAGGTGCAAGAACTCCAAGGAAGGTAACTTATCTTCTGCACTAACCACTACAAGCAGCCCTAGAGCCTCAGTTGCCTTTCATGTAAATAATAATGATTAAAAGTCAGCCTTATCAAATCAAGGTCATTGCACTAATGATGCATCCACTCCATCCAGATCTTGACAGCCACTACAGTGCAGCCAGGCTGTTTAAGTAGGGTATGATCTGATATTAATCAAATGTAGGTGCCTTCTAATCTTTCTACACATTTACTTTGCTCTTTTTGCCTACACATCTTCCAGTCACATGCACCTCAGAGGTTTTCTGAGGCAGAAATTGAAATGAGGTAGCAAAGCACAGAGCAGTTTTCAGGTAAAGCAGCAGGACTGAGAGGCATCATCTTCGAGAAAAGGCAGAGGACAGTATAGTATGAGGGAGAGAAGAAAAATGAGCATATGATTCGTTAAAAACAAAAGAAAAAAAAATAAATAGAAAGGAGAAAAAGGTAGAAGTAAAGAGAGAAGAAACTTAATTTTTTTTTTTGCCTCCACTGAAATAGAGAAAGGTGGAACAAAGATGGGACACTAATAGGTTTGGTAAAGTTTTCTGGGGTTTCCTTCTCTCAATTTCTGAGGACCACTTTAGAAAAATTTTGCATTTAAAACTTTTCCTTTGTTAGACTCTAACAAAGAGTGAAGCATTCCCCAGACCAATGGGGATGTAAACTTCTCTGAGGTAATTGAGATTTTGTTAGGGCTTGCAATGCTGCCAACAGAGGAGACTTACACAAAGGGACAGCTTACACTCTTAATTCCCTGCTAAGCAGAACCCTTAATGCTGTTGCCATGCACAACAGGGACAGGTACCTCTGTGCTTAATCCATTGGTTTTATTCTCCCAAAAGGAATCCTCTACTCCTTGATAGAACACTAATCTTCCATAATCTTACAAGATCAGGTTACCTGTTTATGCCCAGAAACTGTCTCTATCCTTATCCTCACTTTCTTTCATGTTTTCTCCCTTTCTGAACAAATGCATTGTTTTGTGTCTGAGCAGGAGCTTACAAGGAATTTTCTCTGTTGAGTGGTATTGACCCAAAGGCACA